>NW_027185777.1:22441455-22533679 GCF_028583685.1 Petaurus breviceps papuanus
CTTCCTTCCTTCCTTCCTTCCTTCCTTCCTTCCTTCCTTCCTTCCTTTCTTCCTTCCTTTTTCTTTCTTTCCTAATTTCAAGAGCCTTCCCATTTCTCATGTAGATGAGTGGATACAGAGATAAAACAAAGTCCAGGTGCCAGGGTCCTTGTCTCTCCTACTTAGCCACATTCCTAGACCTTCATATGTGGATATGGCCAGCACAGTTTGAAATGACTTTGAGTTTACCCTTCCATTTATATACACACCCCTCCCTGCTCATCACTGTCATCGCCTATGGTCTGAATCCTTGGCAGTGCTTCATTCTTGAAGAGGATCAATGACATCATGAGAATGTTTTTTTTTTCTTTTTGGAGGGGGGTGGGTAAATGAAGGTGTCTTCCTGGATTTCCAGATTCTTCCAAATCACTGATAATAAGAGAAATGCAAAATAAAGTAATGCTGAGTTTTCACCTCAATCCATGCAAGTTTGCAAAGAAGAGAAATGATGGGAATGATCAGGGTGGAAGGACTGTGGGAAGATAGGCACATTACTTGCATAATGGCAGAATTGTAAAGTGTGAGACAACCATTTTACATTCCAATGTGCATTATGCTAAAAAAAAAAATTAACCCTTTTGACCCAGAAATCCCACTATTGGACATATACCTTAAGGAATTCAAGGATAGAAACTAAGAGCCAATATATCCCAGATTATTCATAGAAGCATCTTTTGTGATAACAAAGTATTGGAAAGAATGTGTGTCCCTATTTATTAGAGAATGGGTTTTTTTGTTGTTGCATCTAGGTAATGTAGTGGATAGAACACTGGCCCTAGAGTAAAGAAGACCAGAGTTCAAATGTTACTTCAAACACTGTTTGCCTCAGTTTCCTCATCTGTAAAATAAGCTGGAGAAGAAAATGGCAAACCACTCTAATATCTTTGTCAAGAAAACTCTTAAGTGGGGTATGAAGAGTCAACCATGACTAAAAGTGACTAAACAATAACAAATGGGATATGAATATAATAAAATATGATGATGAAGTTAAGAAATGACAAATATGCCAGATTCAAGAAAATGTGGGAAGATCTGTGTGAACCGGAACAGAAAAAAACAAGCAGAGCTAAGAAAATAATACTACCACAATGTAAATGAAAATATCACTAAAGAAAGGACTGAGTAATGGAAAAATCAATAAAAGTCCTGAAGAAGAGATAATGAAACCATACCCCCTCTTTCCCAGTAGAAGGATATGGGACTTTTAGTGCAGAATATTGTAGAAGAGGTTTTTCTTTTGAATGTTTTTACTTCATCATTTTTTCTTTTTACGAGAGAGGGTCCACATGGGAAGTAACTATAACGTAAAATGGAAGGCATTAATGAGACTTGCGATCTGGCAGAGGCAGGACCTGTAGTGACTGAAAGGCCAGGTTAGGGCCACAGCTGTCTGCAGCCCCAAATCTCCAGAGTGACAGAGGCCCAAAGAGGTCATTAGACCAACACCACTGGAAAAGAGTAGGGGGAAACAACTCTTTGGGGAGACGGACAAAACCTTTGAAAGATGAGGGCTTCTGCCTGGCAATGCATTAAACAGAAACAGCAGGCGAGCCTGCAAACTACTGTCTCTTAATCGGTGTGTGAAAAGGGGGAGGGGGAAATCCAGCCCTCAAATTAAAGTCAATAATACACTGAGAACTTAGTTTGTGGTTTTATAGTCACTCCAATCTTTTTTACCCCGATTTAACAGGAGCATCAGCAGAGTTGCACGACCAGGCTACAAACTTGTAAACCCAGAATCTGGACTGTTTCCATAACAGCTTTGTAACATCTCCCATCGAAAGGGCGTCATGATGGACTGCAACAGAGCCAACTGGCCATTGCAATGTTTTGTGTCAAAGATCTGCTTATTCAAGCCTTCAGACGGCTCGCCCCATAAATCAGACCAGTTACAATGTTTTGTTTTCATTAACATCTCCATATTCCAGATTGACATAATAAATTCTAGTGGTTGTTAAGAGCTGTTTGGGGGCTTTGTGTCCTGCTGCTTTCACAGTGTTTTCTCCCCCACTGATCTGCTCCTGGGGATACATTGTCATCCACCAAAGCTGCAGGGCTTCTTTTGGAAGCTGAACCCTTTGGATTGAGTTGGGGAGTGGGCTTGAAGGAGGGCTGGAAGGGAGGCAAACAGTTTTCATGGGTAAAAAATGTAAACTTTCTCTTTTCTGGTACCTTATGGTGTATTTATGACTGCTTGTGCTAGTTACCAAACTAAGGGAATAAGATGCAAAATTTATAAAGTTTTTTTTTTTTTTAAATAATCTGGATTCAAAGGGAATGAGAGAAGTGTGACTCCTGGCTTGGACCTCTTTATTTTAAAGCATGACGGTCCAGGAGTCTTAAGATTTTGAGTTAGAATTTCATCATATTCCAGTTAAGGGACCTGAGGCCCAGAGAAATTAGGAGGCATGCCTATAGTTAGAGATCTGGGAACTGAACTCAGAAACTCTGACTCCAAGTTCAGAGTTTGTAGACTTGGAAGGGACATTAGAGGTCATGTAGACCAACGCCCTCAGTTTACAGGTGAGGAAACTTCGTCTCAGAGAAGTGACATAATTTGTCCAAGGTATCACAAGTAAGTGGTAGAGTGAGGATTTGAATCCATGACCTCTGATAACAGGGAAATCCAAGGAACTTTCTTTCCACTCCACCACCATGGTACTCCAGGGTTCAATCGCCTCATCTTTCTGATCCTCAGTTTCCATATCTGTAAAAAGGAAGAGGTTAGACTAACTGTGACGGTCCCTTCCAAATCTTATGATTCATGATTCTATAATTCATATTAGTAAGACCCATTTGTGTTTTGAAGAAAGTCTGAGACACATGGGTAAGGATGCACAAAATCAAATTGAAAAGTGAACAATACAGATAGCTTTGACACTTGGTATCTGTAACCTTAATAGGATTTAAGATCTTCCCTGCCCATTAATAGACCTCAGGTGGAGCCCATTAAGGGAAGCTTGCTTAAGGGAGGCTTGCTTGTAGGAAGGCTTTCACACTTGTTGCTAATTTCTAATTAGGCAGATGAGACTCTGCTTAGCCCTTAAGGAGTGCGCTTCCTCCCTGCCCCCCTTGAAAAACCCAGATGCTAGTGTTTCTTTCTCTCTCTGGTAACTATGTATGTATTGCCTTGGTTAGACAGTTGGATCTGCCTGCTGATCTGTGATAATTTCTCAGATAGTTAGAAGCCCTGTCGGTCTTTTGTATTTTCTCTATTTTCTTTGTTGGGGTTTTCTCTGAAGTTCAGGGTGCTGATTTTTTCCCTTAACTAAAGAATGTAATAAAAAAGATTGTTGACCCCTTGAACAGCTATCTTTCCTAGTAAAGCAGTTCCAAGAACCTGTGCTAGAAGCCATCCTGGGTGTGCCAGTGTGGTTTCTGATACAGCATCACATACACACACATGCAAGAAGATAATTTCATTTGGTCTGTTTCCAGGGGCTTCAGGGTAGTATTTTTACCAAATTCAACTGAACTGCCTTGTTCATGACAGTAACAGATTGATTGGTTCTTGTCCTTTGTTCTCAAAGAGGCCCAAAATGGCATCACCATGTTGGAGTCAAGGTACAATGTGTCCAGCTGTGACTGATCGGACCAATATGAGCTCAGAAGGCTCTCATAGAGGTCGGGAACAAATAGTCTAGATAAATAAAGATGGAGAGAATAATAAATAAAAAGAAAAAACCCCAAAAAATAAAAGAATAAAGATGGAGAGAGATAAAGGGAATCTGTAAGAATCCCTTTAAGAGTTCCACACCTTTTTTTTTTTTAACAATTGTGTCTTTTTTTTTAAGTTTTGAGTTCCAAATGCTATCCCTCTCTCCCTTCCTCCCCTCCCTCCTCCCTGAGACAGTAAGCAATCAGATATAGGCCATACACTGTAATCATGTAAAACACTTTCATATTAGTCATTTTCTACAAGAAGACTAGAATAAAAGAAAAAGAGTGAAAGACAGAAAGTGAAAAATATCATGCTTCGGTTATATTCAAACAATATAAGTTCTTTCTCTGGAGGAGGATAGTATGCTTCATCATGAGTCCTATGGGATTGTCTTGGATTGTTATGTTGCTGAGAATAGCTAAGCCATTCACAATTCTTCATTGTACAATATTGCTATTACTGTGTATAACTTTCTCCTGGTTCTGCTCACTTCACTTTGCATCAGTTCATGTAAGTCTTCCCAGGTTTTTCTGAAATCATCCTGCTTGTTATTTCTTATAGCACAATAATATTCCATTACACTTTAATGCAGAAGTTCTAAAACTTTTATGTCATGGATTCCTCTGGCAGGCTTATCATCATCATGAATGGGGAAGGGGTGGGACTAGATGACTGATGTGGACCCTTCCCACTCAAATTCTATGATGTTCTCATCTGCAATACTATCAGCAGTTGGGACTAGTCATTTCCTTTCCCAGGGGAATACTTCTCCCTGACTCTTCTCTAGAGGAGTACTTGAGAGGGGGTTAAAGCTTACAATTCAGCTCCGGATTAGGGTGTCCCCATTTCTGACCACGCCTCCTACTATGCTCTTATTAACTGGGATATCACTAATTGCCCTGCAGACCTTCTGAAACATCTGTGTCATCAGTATTGTATTGGTTCAAGATGGATTTGACATTTTGATGATCTCTTCTTCCCAGCATCCAGGTAGTGTCTCCCATAGGGATATACCAGAGAGGTCAAACACATAGCCTACAGGGCAATGAGTGTGAATCAGATTAAAATGTAATTGGAAAATACTTAATAAAATAAATGAAGATGCAATAGAATATAGCTAATATTAATGTGTGGTTTTCAAAGTCAATATGAAGGCAGCTAAGTGGTATAGTAGTTAGAGTGCTGGGCCTGGAGTTAGGAAGACTCATCTTCAGGGGTTCAAATATAGCCTCAGACACTTTCTAGCTGTGTGATCTTGGGCAAGTCATCGAACCTTGTTTGCCTCAGTCTCCTCATCTGTAAAATGAACTGGAGAAGGAAATGGAAAACCACTCCAGTATCTCTGCCAAGAAAACCCCACAGGGTGTCACAAAGAGCTGGACATGACTGAACAAGTCGATATAAGACCTGTAGGAATCCTTAAGTGATTTTGACACCATCGGTCTAGGGGTTCAGGAGAGCATCCTACCCTTTTCCCAATCATCACTAGGTCCCAACTATCCTGAATATAGAACTATTGAAATTCCCTAGAACTGCTTCCCAGAACATCTAGGGGAGCACAGCTTCCCCTCTTGTACTGTTGTACACTAGGGAGAGAAATATTTGTAATATCACTCTGGAGATATTTGTGATTAAGTCAAAGCTGTAATCCTACCTGAGAATTATGAAGGTCATAACTGTTTTACCACTGTTTTCATTGGTAGTTCTAGGAATTCTAACAAGTTGACCCTATTAATTCTGTAATATTAAGAATGTTTAACATAGTGTCCTTTCTTTGGAGAAAGTAATTGTTGGTTGACAATGTCACATGTGGAGAATACACAATGCATCACAGCATGGCACCACACCACACAACACCGTGCCAGCTTTCACTTTTAAGAGAGCCATCTATACTTCGATCCTTCTACCTTCGGTGTCACATAAAGGACTCGACCTATAGTGACATTGCAGGCTAGTTGAGGAGGAGAGAAAGGCAAAGAATTATCTGCAGGCAATTCTCACTTTGTTTAGGAGAGTTTGAAAAACTTGATCCATATCCCAATAGCCCCTAGCCTGTGTGGGGAAGCCAAGTGAGAGGAGATAATGTTTTAATCAAAGAAAGCCCTCCTGACAGTTACATTGTGCAGACACAAACAGTCGGGGATAGGTTTTCCCAGATTTCCTTTTTGAACCCATAAAGAAAATAAAACACATATGTGGGGAATCCAGTCTGAAGAGTGCTGTTCTTAGCTTTTCTGTATTCAAATTAAGGCTGAAAATCTAATCACTTTGGGCCAAGTATTGAAATTTTTATGATGTTCTGAAGACAAGATATTTATCATTCATTTTATTCTCACATTTCTTTCATCAAAATCAAATCACTGGTTATTACCCACTTCCTCTGAAGCAAATTGTCCCAGAGTCTGTCCCTAGTGGAGGCAAATGGTTAAAATAACAGGTGGCTTATGGGATTTGACTTTAATTAAATATTCTAGGTAGTTAGGAATTAGCTTTCAATTTGGGCCCTAATCAAAGCTCCAATTTCATTGAAGCTACATTGTGAATATCCTTCCCTCTTCCTTTTAATCTTGTGTCCACTTACTCTTTCCCAGTTATATTATCCTTCAATCTTTGAGCAGTTTGTCTCATACATGTTAATAAAATGAATACAAGATGTACAGTATGGTTGTTTTTCATATGCAGTCTTGGTTCGCATTGATTTGGGAGAGAGGATATGGTAGCAGGAAGTCCTCTGACTTGGACTCAGGGCCAAAAGAAAAACCTATGCATCCTGCCTTTGAGCCTCACCTTCTTCTTGTGTGAAATGGGAATCATAATACTTACGGAATGCACCTCACCAAGGTGTTGTGAATAGCAGATGAGATAATATATGTAAAGCATTTTTTTTTTACTCTAAATAGTATATGTATGCTATCGTTACAGTTATGGATCTATTACACTCATCTGATTTTTCCAATTAGAGTATAAGCACTTTGAGGACAGAAATTAAATTTAATGTAATTCACAAATACTTATTATGTGCAAGACCTCTCCAGGGGTACTCTAGCTCACTTTCCAGAATCATTGCTCATTGCCCTTTTCCTTAAACAGCATCAATCTGTTGCCTTCATTCCTTTGCATAGGCTGTGCCTCATTTGGGAATTCCCTCTCTGCCCCCTGGAATCCTTAGCTTGTGTTAAAGTTCAATTCTAGTCCCATTTCTAGCAGAAAGCTTATCTTCATCCCTCTTCAGTTACTGGTGTCCTTCCACAGAAAACACTTTACATATTTTTGCATGAAATTATCTATTTGCACATTGCTTTTCCTCACTCTCTAAAAAAATGTTTCAGGGCTAGGGTTGTTTGTCCTTGTACCCTTTGAACAGAGGGTCAGGCAGGTGGTATGGTGGATGGGGGGAGGGGGGGAGAGACTTGGAATCAGGAAGACTCACTCATCCTCCTGAGTTCAAATCTGGCCTCAAGCACTTACTAGCTGTGTGACCCTGGCCAAGTTGCTTAACTCAGTTTGCCTCAGTTGCCTCATCTGTAAAGTAAGTTGGAGAAGGAAATGGCAAATCACTCCAGTTCTTTGCCAAGAAAACTCTAAAAGGGGTCATGAAGAGTTAGATGACTGAACAAAAATCCTTAGAACCTAGCAAAATGTTTGAAACATTGTAGGTTCTTAATAAATATTTGCTGAATGATGCAGATCTGAGATGAACCAGAGGGAGGTATGTTATCTTCCTGAGAGATATTATATATACATACATATGTGTATATATGTATATGTATGTGTGTACACATATATAAATGTGTATGTATATGTGTGTATAAATGTAGTTATATACACGTGTGTGTATATATGTATATACACATACAGGAGGAGAGATATTGAGCTTCTCAAGACGTAGTGAACCAAACAACTGGTAACCTTCCTCTAACAATTCATTTAGGGATTGATTAAATGACCAGAAGGAAGCCAAAAGCATTGAATTACCAATGTCCTGGGCAAGAAACTGAAGACCTAAGAGGCGCAGATGGTACCTCCATTACAGCTACTCACTGATGGAAGGTAAAATGGAAATGTGGGAAGTGAGCAGCTTGTTAAGAATATGGTGTCTGTGGATGGGATTTGGATTTCTGGACCACAAATTATAATACAAAAATCAATGGGTCCCGAGTGAGGGGTAGATGGAGTGTGTCTAATGATGGTTGATGAAATCAATCTGTAACCCTAGAGAACGGGCTTATGTAATGACATTGCATTTAAAAAGGATTCAATGTAAAGTTCTATACTTGGGTTTAAGAAAATCACCTTGATCAGTACAGGATGGGATAGGTATGGCTGGATAAGGGTCCCCATGAAAAGGTCCAAGGGCTCAAGTATGAGTCAACAGTGTTGCCCAGTGACCCAAGAATGTTCATCTAATGTTCATTTTATGTAATTTAATGTTCCAAATGAGGGAGATGATAACCTCCAGCCAGATTATGCCTAGAGTTCTGGGTTCAATTCTGGGTTCCAAATTGTAGGACGAACATTAATAAACTGGAAAGAAACCAGGGGATGATGATCAGAAAAAATGAGAGGACTGGGGAGTGTGACATATGAGTATCATATGAAGGGAATAGGAATATTTACACTTGAAAAGAGAAAACCTTCGGGGGAATAGATGTGAATGGCAAAATAAACTTGTACCTTCTAAACTAGGTGCAATGGATAAAAATGGATAAAAGCTACAGAGAGACAGATAAGGAAAATCAATTTGATATAAGTAAATATTTCCCAACAATTTAAATTCTCCAAAGGCTGAATGGGCTACCTTAAGAGGCATGGGGAATTCAAAAGGTCTTAAAGCAGGGGTTGAATTCCGACTTGTAGGGAACACTGGAGAGATTTCTGTTCAGGAGTGGTGTTAGATTAGCTGGCCTCTGAGGTCAGCTCTAAATCTATATCTTTCTGAGATTTCATGATTCTGTAACTGCTGTGCGATAATACTGGGAGGATTGTTGGGAGTACAAGTATAGAAGGTGTTGGATGCCATGCTAAATATGGTCAATTTCATTCTACAGAAAATGTGAATGTTTTTGAGCAGGAGAACTACACAGTCAGACTAGGAATATTGTTTTAGTGAGATTCGAGGCAGGTGAGGAGGCTTATAGACTGGGTAAGAGGTAATGAGGGCATGAACAATGGTGGTGGCAGGAAATGTGTGTGGAGTGATGATGAATGCAAAAGAGAATGTGGAAGTTTAGTCTAGCACAGTGAAAACAGAGCTAGATTTGCATTAAAAATTGGGTTCAAGGGGAGGTTAGGTGGCACAGTGAATAGAGCACTGGTCCTGGAGTCAAGAGGACCTGAGTTCAAATCCAGCCTCAGATACTTAATACTTACTAGCCGTGTGACCTTGGGCAAGTCACTTAACACTGATTGCCCTACCTTCCCCCCTCCAAAAAGCAGAAAAAAAAAAAAAGAATTGGGTTCATATCTCAGTTCTGTTACTTGATACCCATGCAACCTTGGGAAGGTGTCTTAAGGTCCCTGGCCAACAATTGCCTCTTTGTAAAATGAAAATATTGAGCTAAGTGTTCCCTCTCATTCTAAATCTGTTATTCTACAATCAGCAAGGCTTGATTGGATTACCACATTTCACCCCAATGCTATGGGCCACAGGGTGTCTGAACCCTGCTGGTGCTGAATAAAGGGCTGTGAACAATGATGGTAACAGGAAAGAAACCACCACTGTTTGGGGGCTGACCTGAGGTCTGACGCAGACCTCTGCTTGTGTGGCCTTGTATTCATTAAGTAGATGAACTGCCCCTTTAAATCTTGAGGTGGGGGATACTGGCTGTCAGCTTGGTCTTCTGATGAAGGTTGGAGGACTGAGTCTCAGACAAGATGGAGAATGTTGGACTATAAGCAAAATCAACAGAAATCTAGATGTCCTAACGGGGGAGCTGGAAATGTAATGCTGTTGTTCAGTGGGAAAGCAGTCGGCTTGAAGCTGGGATACGGACTTTTTTTAATTCCTGGGTCCAGATCTGTGATTCCATTTGTATGGGGAACAATTTGTCTCCAGTTTTCAGTCTTAGGGAATTGTCTGTGGCACCTAGTGATTAAGCAATTTGCCCATTTACTCATACATCCAGCAATTTTTAAGAGGTATGATTTAACCCAGGCCTTCCCGAATCCAAGGATCTTCCTCCAGCTTAAGGGTTCTTAGCCTGGGATCCATAGATCCCTAAAAGATCTAGGGAGAGATTTCAGAGGGCCCATGAACTTGGATTGCAAAATAAAACTTAAATCTTCATTTTCACTACACTCTAACAGTAATCTAGCCTTTCCTTCCCTTTTAATTATGGGCAGCAAACATTATTCTGAGGAGTCGATAGATTTTACCCACGTGGAGTCTATGACCAAAAAAAAAAAAACCATGAAGAACGCCTTGTCCAGCCTCCACACACTACTACTGCCTTTTGTGCGGACATAGCAGACTGGGGCTCCATAGCAGCGCTGCACAGGCCCATGAGGCCTCACTCCTGCTGAGCACGGACATGGCTCCATATTTGAATATTTGGTTCTAGTTTGATGATGCACAATTTTAAAAGTATTATAAGGAAATATTGATGGCATTATTCAGCTTGGAAAAGAGAAGGCTCAAGATTGCCTGATGCCATTCTTCATTTAGTTCTAATCCAGGAGGCAGTGACCAGGTACTCTCTATCCTGGATTCTCAAGGAGAGAAATGGGTTTAAGCTCCAGCCTGAGGCATTTGTGTTTGGCATAAGGAAAACTTGTTTGTTTATTGTTGTTTGCCCTTCATTCCTGAAGAGGAATGATGACATTAGGAAGGTGATGTCTATTGTGAGAAAGGCTAAATCACAATCCTGTGGAGATTAGCATGCAGGGAAAGGTTTTCAAATTACCTTTCTGGAGTTCTCCAAACAGGGAACTTCTTGACTCCTAGGTCATGGGGTGCTGGTACGACTCCTTCCAGTTGTCCAGAGCCTTGGCTAATCTGATGATAGTGGCCTTCCTCCATGGACCTAGGCCTTGCCATGAGGCAGGATGTACCAATCAATTGCCTTATGACCCTATTCAGAATCTCCAAGGCAAAACATACTGCCTTGGCCACCACTCCCTTACAAAGGTTATTTCCTCCTATTAGAATGTAAGCTCCCTGAGAACAGGAACTATTTTATATTCCCAGTGCTTCTCACAGAGCCTGGCAGAGAGTAATAGCTTAATAAATTTGTTTAATTCCCAGCCCCTAGCCTAGTGCTGGAGCACAAAGTGACCACTTAATAAATGCTTGTTGATTGATCTCAAATAGATAGGTTCAGTTCAAATAATAACAATAGCTCACATTTACACAGTTCTTCAATATTTTAGGATCCTTCTTTTATTATCCCCAATTTACAGAGAAGGAAACTGACTCTCAGAGACATTAAGTGACTTGCTTGAGGTCATACACTGTATAAGTGTGGCAGAATTTGAATCCAAGTCCTCTCACATCTTCATTTATCTAAGGCAATTTTAGATTGTGGCATGTCTTCTCAAGTTTTTTCTCTGCTCTGTTCCTAAAGCTGATCAGTAGAAGCCAAGGGCATAGCCCCAGAGCCAGCAAAGTGGGAGATAGTCTATGATTTATTGTTGTTCCATCGTTTGCAGTCATAGCCAATTCTTTGTGACTCCATTTGGAGTATTCTTGGCAAAGATGCTAGAGTGGTTTGCCATTTTCTTCTCCATTTCATCTTATAGATGAGGAAACTGAGGCAAACGGGGTCAAATGACTTGTCTGGGATCACACAGCTAGTAAGTGTCTGAGGTCACATTTGAACTCAGGTCTTCCTGACACCAGGCTTGGCACTCTGTTCACTGCACCGCCTTGCTGCCCTGGACAAAGAGCCAAGTGTAATATGGGTAGTCCAGCTCTGCTGCTGTCGGGTACTAACCTGTCTTTGTGCAGTCAGGATGTTTCCCTGATACCTTAAATCCAAATGCCTCTTCTTAATCCTCTTCCCTTCCAAATCCTCAGCTGCTAAGAGACAGGTGGACATGCTATGCCCTGAATGTGTAATACTGAGCCCCTCCCCTTGGTAACCCCCAGTGCCACTGCTCTGAAAGCCTGTGGGTCTGCTGCCCTACATACTGTCCAGTTGCTAGGTCCTGTGCAGAGGTAACAGCCTTTGAATTAGTATCAAAGGGACACTCCTGACTTCATTTTCATCCAATTCTTATAAACTCAATTAAAAATCCATTCCGCTGCTCCAAAATGTAATCGTGCTCTGACTGTAAGTGACCACCTATGGAGAGATGGGCTTTATTGTAAAAATAGTCCAGTAAGTGGCTTAAAGTCTTAGAGCCAGGGTGGAAGATTCAACTTCCTTATTAGAGGTAGACTTTCCAGGGCAAATCCAAGAGATGGCACAGCACTCCTCCTTGAAAAATAATGCCTTCACTCAGACCATGTGACGACATTGACAAAGATGGGCAGTGATGTCTCATTTCACTTCCTTGCTTGGATGATCTGTGAGTAGAAAAGTCAGGTGCCAAATTGGTCTAAGAACATTAGCCAGCTTCAGAATCAAAGCATCTAGATCCCAGAGAATAGAAACGTGCCTGATATTCCAGCAGCCACGGGAACAGGCCACGTGCATCAGAGCACAGAGTGGTTCTTCCAAAGCAGTCTTCCTGGGCTAGTCCAGTCCTTTGACCTTGACCTTGCAAGCTTCTTTATCCATTCAGTTCTTGACTCTTTCATCCTCTGCTGGCAGATTCGAGGTTTAGCTTATGGTCAGGGGTCACTGAATTAATCAAGCAAAACAAGAGCTTTGCTGATGTTTGAGAATTTCTCAGTGTGACCTAATTCTCAGTTGCAGCTTTCCACAAATTTTCCATTTTCCCCCCTGCCGTTGTTTATAAGAGCAAGTCACTAAACTGAGATCAAATGGTTAGCAGAGCCAAGAAACAGCAGAAGCTACAGAGGGCCCTGAAGAGCAAAGGAAATAGGATCTCCAAGCATCCCTGGCACCCTCCCCAGGGTGCTCAAGGTGGTCTGGCAGTGGGGCCCTGCCAGGCTGGTGGGGCCCAATCTTCCAATTGCCTCAGGAGTAACTTTAGGGAACGTTCACTCAGCATCTGGTCTACATCAAGGAGCTCCATCGAGATGCTTCTTACTGCCGCCCTAGGAATGCTTATGGAAGCCATGATGCAGACCTTGGCGTGTGGCCACTTGGACTTGATCTTGAGTGGGTGATGATCTCAGTTGCAGTTGCTCTATGTGTATGCTTTTGGGGAGGGGGAGGAAGAAGGAGAGTGAGGGAAGACTGAGCAGGTGGAATGGGGGTGAGGGTTACCTCATTTGGCTATAGAACAGTAGAAAGAAAAGCTGGATGAGTTAGTGGCCCGAAAAACTATTTATTTATCATATTTATAGAATACTTCATGCCTTTCAAAATACTTAACAATACTCAATTGAATGTAGGTTCCTAGAGGGCAAAGATTAGATGGTTTTTGTCTCTGTATCCCCAAACCAAGCACAGTGCCTGGTATACAGTGGGCACTCAAAAAATCTATTTTGAATGAATAAATAAACTATATTATCTGTCTTCCCACAGTCCCAGAGCTTGGGTACATTATATGGGTCATCTTATTCCCTTTTGGCAGATGAAGAAACTGAAATCCAGAGGTATTAACTAATTTGCCCAAGGTAACCTCACTGGTTAATGTCATGATCCAAACTAGAATGCGGATTTCATGATTTCTGGTTCAGTGCTCTTTAAAAAATAATACTAATGTCATCTGCTTTGAAATTTCCCAATTTATTCCTCCCTGTGCTGCCATTTAGAGAGCCATTCATTATAAAAAAAAAGAATAAAAAAGAAAGGGGGAAAAGGCAGACGGGCAAAATGAACCAACACATCTACCAAGGCTGACCTTACGTGCCATGTTTCCTATCCAGTCTGCCGCCTCTACAGAGAAGGGAGGCGAGTACATTCATGTATTTCTTCCTCCAGGTTACATCAATCATTATAGACACCATTCAGTGCATAACTTTGCTCTTTCCATCAACATTATTGTGGTTCTTGTGTAGGTCCAGACAGTCTTTCTTTTGTACCGTTTCACCAGAAGTCCCAGGTTCTGATTTTCCACCCCCACCTTCATTATCCAGTTGGAAGGAAATGCTACACATTGCCTGGTTCATGGTTCCTCTGTAGCTTTGAAGCCTCCGGCTCAATGACAGACTTTTGGAGAGTCTTCTTTTGCCCTTTGATATTCACTATTAGTAAAACAGGAATAACTACCAAATCTTCCCATACCCCAACACAAGGACATCAGTCCTTTCTGGGCTGTGAAGTTCACTTCTTTTCCCTGGACTAATAGGCAAGTCCCATTGGATCTGCATCGCTAAGTACATGCCCTTCTCCTACATAAAAGGTAGGAGTTTCCCCTGCAGAGTGGAGGTCTCTCCTATGAGGAAGAGGAGTCTGCCTTCCTGAAGAGTATCTCAGAATCTCATTCCTGGGAAATAGGTAGCAATAAAATGAAAATAATGAAATGTTACACCCACCCCTCCTACCACCATCACCACATGAATATGCTGTGAGGATGAATGAGATCATGTCTCTGACATACTAAGTTCCTGGAGCAAAAAAGATATAAAATCTCCTTTATTATCATCATAAACTCGTCCTTGTTGGTAAATTCCTCTAGGGACCAGCAAGTTGAGTTGAACTTTTGACTTCATTCCAACATTACAGACCCGGAAGTAGGCGATGGCCTAGATCTCATAAATTGGATGATTGCATTCAAAGAACTGTCATCAATAATGCAGTGACTTGGCAGCCTTTAGTGATGGCGCCTCTGGGGGATTGTATATGACTCACCTTAGGTTTCTTTGTAATCTGACTTCTGGGCTGATATTGGGAAGGAAGACACAGGGAAGGAAGGAAGGTTTTCTATGTTTCTGATTACAGAATAAGGTTCAGGTGCCAGGTTTCCCTTGCCCCAGATATCCAGACAACAGGTTGCATGCTCTGGCTGCCAAATTGATTAGACTGATAATGTTACTCCAGCATTTAAGAAATTTCGATGGCTCCCTATTGCCTCTAAGATGAACTATGTCTGTGGCTGTTAAAGCCTTTTCACAGTCAGGCTCAACCCATTTTTTAAAGACTGGCATTTTATTATTACTGTATGCTCTGGGCAATACAGATCTATTTTCCATCTCCCTCCCGGATCTTTGCAAAAACTCCATGCCCAGATTACTATCCCTCCTCACCTTGGCTCCCTTATATAGGATTTTCCCAGTTGGCAGAGTCTCCCAGTACCAAGGATGATTATTATAACTACACAGCATTTGGATTTTTTAGAGTCAATTAATTGTTATTTGTCTTGTTTTGCATATATTGTGTATTTACATACACATGAGCATGTTGTACCATACATAGTAAACTATAAGCCTCTTGAGGACAGGGACTGTTCTCGTTTTTTTCCTTTTTTTCATCTTCATCATAATGCCTAGCTCATAATGGATACTTAATAAATGCCGGTTAAATTGAATTGAATCTTTTATCCTACTGTTGAATGAATGAAATGAACAAACATTGAACATTGAAAGTCTCTATGGAATTGAACTTCATGAAGTAAAGCCTCTTTAGAATGGTAAGTTCTGGGACAGCTAGGTGGCACAGTAGATAGAGCACCAGCCCTGGAGTCAGGAGAACCTGAGTTCAAATTCAGTCTCAGACCTTTACTAGCTGTGTGACCCTGGGCAAGTCACTTAACTAATTGTCTCTCAAAAAAATAAAGTTCTTGTAATAGAGGATGGAAGCCCACTCCTATGGAGTTCTAGCTACAATGGGATACCCTACTACATGCAGTAACTCCCTATTATTCCCAGGAACACATGTAGACTCCTTGAATTTCAGACCTTTTATAACTTCTATCTGTCTTTCCAGTCATATTATGCATAGTTCCCTTTACATATGCTTAAGTCTTGTCAAACTAGCCATCATGCAGCTCCCTATACAAGACAATTCCGGCTCTCGTCTCCACACTTTTGCACATGCGTATCCCATACCTGGGATATACTCCTTCCTTACCTCTGCCTCTTAGAGTCACTCATTTTCTTCAAAATTCTTGCTTATGTGAGTTGGTCTAAGCCATTCTGGAAGGCATTTTAGAATTGCTTCCAAAAAATCACCATGCTGTGCATACCCTTTGACCTGGCTATGGAAACACTAACTAGGTCAACACACCCGAAGAGATAATGTAAAGAAGAAAAGGTCTCATATGTACAAAAATATTTATAGTAGTTTCTTTCTTATTAGACAAAAATTGTAAGTTAAGGGCTGTCCACCTATAGGGGAATAGCTAAATAAATTATAGTATATGAACATAGTAGATGTTCATTTAATAGAAGATAATTGTGCCGTAGAAATGACAAAATGGCCAATTTCAAGGGAAATTGAGAAGACCACTATGATCTGATGAAGAGTGACATGAGAAATAGGAGAATAATTTATAGAACAACAGCAATATTATAGAGAAAAACAACTTGGAAAGACTTGAGAACTCTGATCAATACAATTATAAACCATGAATCCAAAAGACTGAATATGCAATTCACATATCACCTCTTGACATAGAAAGGCAATGAACTTGAAATGAGAGAGAGAGAGAGACCAAGAGGCAGACAGACAAACAAAGTTGCATGTTCAGGGATGGCCAATGTTTTGGGGTTTTTTTTGGACATGCATAGGTTTCATTTGTTTTTATTGTTCAGTGAGGGGAGAAGCGTGCTGTGGGAGGGACAGATTATTATAAATGCCTATAAAATAAATTTAAAATATATTTTTAAAAATCAGATTTGAGCTCTTACCCCCCCTACATGAGTCCTTTCTGAATCTCTCTAATTTCTGGTGCCTCTCCTTCAAAATCACCTTTGATTTCTTTTATAAATATTTTGTGTACACTTATTTTGTATATACTTAATATGGCTACAGGTTGTCTCCCATAAAAGTAGATTTCAAACTTTTTAAATTGCTCATAATTCTCTCTATAAAAGTTTTTTGAGGATATACTCATAATATACGTATATTTATTTAGAAGCTATAACCTATACTTCTACATTAGAATACTACGTACATTAGAAAACACATGAAAAGACAAGAAGATAATGAAATGAAGATGAAATTGACAAAAAAATTTTTAAAAGATTTCATTTTATTTATCAATAAAAGAAAACATTTCTGTTTTCAGCAAAACATTACTGATAAAAAAAATTTCATGAGAGCAATGTAATTGAATATACATGATCAAAGTTGACATTTTTGTTTAACACTTTTTGATATAGTCATTTCAAGACCTGGTTCTAAGTTCAGCTTATTCTGGTACTTTTTAAAAATGGATGTTACATCTGAAAAGATGTCTTGCAAAGATCTGTAGATCCCAGTGGTCAGCCACACTTAATCATGATGCAATTTTTTCAATCCTATCTACCAATTATACAAAGGTTTCTATAGAAATTTTGTTAGTAAACTTCCGTCTTCTTTAATGTCAATCAGTCATTCTTTCAAAATACTAAGAAGGTCTCATATTTTTATATGTTTAACAAATGGGTTCAAAACCCACTGAAATTTTCAATATGGAAGAATTTTAAGTAGTCTGAAACCATAAACTCACTTTATGGGGCATGTGTAAATGCAATATATTATGATATGCTAAAAGCAAACTAGTGGGTGAAGGTACCACTGTAACTTCTCAATAGGATGGAAATTCTAGTTTCTTCTTGGAATACCTTGGCTGCATGATAGTATGACAATCAGACCAAAGGAGGGTGCCAGTGTTAATTCATATAATAAATATTAGTCAATCTTAATTTCTTTAGTAAACAAATATTTAGCAAAAGAAATTTCTTTAATTAATATTAGTAAAGCTAAATGTAGATAGAAATTCCAATATTTTCTTCCCATAGCCTAGTGGATTGTCTTATGTATCTCCTGGGAGGCATTTGTCCTACTTAGGACTTATAGAATGTAAGCTCCTTGCGGGAAAAGGGCTGTTCATTTATAACTTTGTATCTCCAGTGCCTAGGATAGTTCTTGGCACAAAGTAGGTAATTAGTACATGCTTGTTGATTAATTGGTTGTTATTGAGATTCTGACCTGATAGGCAGACTTCGATAGCTTGTTGGAAAATGAATTCAGTCAACTGAGAGCCATCCTAGGGCGGGAAGGACTTAAATTAGTAACTCATTATAGCACTTCCTCTGCATATAAATTCAGCAGTCTTAATTGAGACAACCATACAGCTGAATGGCTGCCTAGAAAACTGGGACCATAGGCAGACTCCAGAGCAAGAAAATTGTATAGAGGAACTGAGACAGAAATAGTTGTCCAGAAAACTTGCAAATTTGAGTCAGCTGGAGAACATAATCTTCCCCACCACTTCCCCAGCCCCTCCAGGGGCAACCTTACAAAACTCTCCTTGGCCTGTCTTCCCAGGGTCATTGGAACAGGTCACCTTGATTCAGTGAGATTGGGTCACCTCTTCTACCACCTTCAGCCTCTAGGAAGGAAAGGGGAAAGGGCATGTTATCGAAATGAGTATAATAAGGAAGTCAGTACGGTAGGAAGGCAGTAATTGTGGGCTGATGACCCTAAAGAGAGATCTAGAATTATTCATTTTATTTCCTACCATCCATTTCATTGAATTCATTTAATCTGTTTTGTTATTTTCATTATTTATTTAAATTCATTATTTATTTCATTATTTCATATTCATTAAGTTCATTATTTCTTTAAATTAATTCCATTAAATTCATTTAATTTCCTAATATTCTAATTTCCTTCAACTTGGTTTTCAGGAACTCCAGAGTGAAGTGAATCTGTTTTAACAGACATTGGCCATTCACTCCAGAAAAAAAAAAAATCCCATTCTCAAGAAATTTGGGACTGGTTACATTGGCAGAGGGCTCTTTGGCTACAAAGTGAGAAAATTCATGTTCCCAAACATGAATTTTATATTTATATATTTTGCTGACTTGGGAGAATCAGCATCCACTTTGGGTAACTGGCCTTACAATGACCTTGCTTCTTTACGGAAAATGTTAAGGGCATTTTATTTAGAAAGATTTGTTTTTCCATGGCCTCAGTCGTCTGTGTTTTTCTCATTCTTTTTAAAGGATATTCACAAGCAGACAAAACTGTTTCTGGAGCTCATTACTTTTAGTTACTGACTCTCACGAGTCATCAGAAACTTTTTTCCCCCTTGATACATTATGGTTCCTTTTGAGGGTTCTACTATTGCAAACACCAGAATTTGTACGTTGGTGCATTTGGTAAAACTGGCATGCAATTTATTTTTGGTTTGTATACTCAGAGTGCAGATGTTGAATAGTAGGATAGTAGGGAATCTTCAACCCTGGGCTAGGTTTCACAAATGCAGAGAGATTTCCCCTTTCATAGAATCTGTGGGATATGTTTCCCTTAGAGATCTGGTCTTTAAACAATTTAATACCAGGAAGTGGCCTGACCAGTGGCTTTGAGACTTAGATGAATAAATACTTTAACTCCTAATTTGGGGGGTAGGGGATGTGGGAAAAAGAAATGATAGGGAATTAGAGACCACAGATGGACAGCAGAAGTAGAACTTTAGTATCACCAATACTAAAAATAATTAAAGGAATAATTAAAGCCAATAGAGGATTTATAGACATTCGTGACACAGGAATGAAAAAGCATGGAAGGATTGTGTTCTGCACTGATCTAGGGAGAATCCATACTGATTCTCACCTTCTCCTGGAAGTGACCTCTCTGGACCTCTATGTCTTCATTCATAGTCATGAGAATTGACTAGGTAATCTTTAAAGACCCTTCTAATTCTAAAATTTTGTGATTCTAGAATATACTGACTCATTCTAAACTCAGAAGTTTCTTTGGAAAGTCCAACTATTCTTCTCAATTCAATCCTGCAAAAATTGACTAAGCATCATCCAAAATATGGGGGCACTGTTGTTACATATGGACAATACAGAGTTGAACGGTGATGTAGCCTCTGCCCTCGACCATCTTATATTTTGCTGGGAATGATCTGACATGTACATAAATAAATATAATGTAGGTAAGAACAAAGGAGAGAGCCACACATCCAGGAAAACTGGAGGAGGAAGAGCACATTTTCCAGGATGGAGGGGAGGAGAAAATCAAAGAAGATTTCATTCATGAGGTGCCACCTGGACTGAGCATTGAAGGAAAATAGGTTTCTGGCAGGCAGAGATGAAAGGGGCATATATTGTGGGCATGGAGGATTTAACCTGGATGAATGTAGGGAGACCCAGCAAGGGTAGGGAAGTGCTGGCAGTCTAGTCTGGGTGGAATGTAGAATGGATGAAGGTGAAAAATGTGAAATAATGCCAGAAAATAGATGGAACCAGATTGGGGAGGGCACTTAAGTGCCAAGCTAAGGAGTTTGTAGCCCATTCTAGAAGCAATAAGGAGCCACCACAGACTATTTGAGCAAGGGAGTGTAGACCAGGCTCCAGGAAGATTATCGTGAAAGTGATGTGGAGGTTGGTTTGGAGAGGGGAGAATCTGGAGGTCAGAAGACCAATGAGAAGACTACTAAAATAATTCAAGGAAGAAGGAATGGCTGCTTGAATTAGAGTAGAGAGGAAGGGAACAGGTGATGTGGAAATTGAATTGTGAGGACTTCTCAGTTGATAGTTTAAGGCTTACCACACACAATGCATAAGGTGATGACAAACACAGACATGAACAAAATAATTTTTTTTAAAGGTAATTGGGATTAAGTAACTTGCTCAAGGTTACACGGACAATTATTTTTTGTGTGGGAGTCAAGTATCTGAGGCCAAAACCGATCCTGGGTCTCCCAACACCAGGGCCAGCGCTTTTACTCACTGCGCCACCTGGCCACCCCTATGAACAAAATTCTTAATTAGTTAATAAACATTTATTAAGAATTTACTCTGAGCCAGGCACCGTGCTAAGTGCTGGGAATAAAGAGAGATGCAGAAGACAGGACTCACTCTCAAGAAGCTCCCAACCTAATCCATTCTGGAGAAGAGTGGGTTATCTTTATGCCAAACGCTTCAGTGGGTGGGAAACTGGAGATTGCCCTTAGATGTATCAATGGCCCAAATATTCCAGGGGGTGCAGAAGACAACAATAAGTGCTTAATAAATGTTTACTGATTGGTTGAAAAAAAAGTTTGATTTTTACTTTTTTTTGTCCTTATTCTTCAACACATTCTCCTAAAAAGAGAAGGGAAGGAAAGGAAAGAAAAGAAAGGGAAAGGAAGGGAAGGAAAGGAAAAGGAAGGGAAAGGAAGGGAAAGGAAAGGAAAAGAAGGAAAGGGAAAGAAAGGGAAAGCACACTACTACGCACCAGGCACCAAGCTAAAATATTACCTAATCTAAAAAGTCTAGCAAGGGTTTTAGACAAGATAAAAAATTCTTAATATTTTTAGTTGAATGAAAAAGAAGGTTTTTACTATGCTACCACACACTCCACCACATAGAAACCCTTCCTTGTAACAACTATGTACTGTCCAGTAAAACAAATCGACACATCAACCAAATCTGAAGATACATTTCTCCTTCTCTACCTTTACTTCACCACCTCTTTACCAAGAGATGGAAGAGGAGGCCAGTCATTTGCTAATTCTCCTACTTCACATGGTCCTTTCCCATTCTAAAGGTCTGGGAAAGCAGAATACATTGACATGGAGGAGGATGCCACCAGAATTGGGGACCAATGATGAAGCCATTATCTGGGGAAAGATTTCTTTGTCTTATGGGGGAGGGCGAGGCAGGAGTCAAGGCAGAGTCTCAAAACAGAATGTTCTGGAAACTCTGGTCCATCGTATGCATCTCCACTTGTCTGAGGGGCCCCTTCTATAAGCCCACCCTGAGGAGGGAGGTGTTGGATGTTTTCAAAGGAAGCGCTAGCTCTCCCCAAATGCTTCTTCCCTTCCTAGGTCACATTCCATAGTGCACAGGGTCTTGGCTAGTTCTTTGGGATCAGTTCAGAGGCACTGCATGATCAGGCAAGGAAAGGCAGGACAGAAACATGTGTAGTTTCTTGTTCAGCCCACCCCCACATCTCTCCAGATGTGGCTTTAGTCTCCTTGGATTCTAAATATTGTATTTAATTCTCTTGACCAGATGATATTAATTGAAGCTGTCTCCAAAGTATGACTTTAAAAGTTTCACTGAAAATGAGAGAGAAAAAAGAACTAATTCACTGAACCTGGAAATAGGGCACTAATTGACCTTTTAATGCTGTATGTTCAACATGACACTGTGCCATCTGCATATGCAATTAGGTCAGTAATTAATAATGTAAAACTTTCTATTTCCTTTATATAGACTATGGCTTCGAAGCCACAGTCAAAGAAACTGGGAACAAGACACATCAAAGCACCAGATGCTTCCACATCTTTCCCAACAACTATCTGTGTAAGTCAAGAACCCCAACAGAGGGTCTCTCTGTTCCCAAGAACAAAAGCTCTGGGGATATGACCTGAGGATCTCTTCCCTGAATAGAGCTTGTCAGAGCAGAGAATTATTGGAAGGAACTGACCAACTCTTATTGCCCGACTGTATGAAATATTCTCGTGACATTAAAAGGTAGGGGAGATCCAATCTAATCTAATCCAGCAAGCATTTAATAAAAGACTACTATGTTCAAGGCCCTAAAGACACCAAGACAAGATGAAAATCATAGATCAAGGAGGAGAATTTCTAGTGTTTCCTTCTTTGAGGGGAGAGCTAATTTTTGGCAGAATCCAGCAAGAGAGAAAAAGGAACTTTATTTAATGACAAGATGTGTCTGAAAGAAAACCTGGGTAGTCATCTCCCCATAACAATGAAGTCTATGCATGTTGGCATCATCAATTAGCACTATAATTTGGTTAGAAGAGACTCCCAAAAGTCTATTTGGATTTTTAAAAAAATCTCTGCCCATATTACATGTGAATCAAAAGTGACCCTAGCCAGGCTTGAGGTAGAGGAACAGATTTTTTTTTTTAATTCAAATTTTGTTGCTGTTTATTTTGATATCACGGTCACTTCTGGATACATATCTACTCCCCCTACCTCCCCACCAGGGAGTGTCCTCTAGTAACAAAACAGATGAGCAAAACTAACCAGCACCATGACCATGTATGATAGCATATGCTCCTTTCTGCACCCCTGACCCCTCACCTTTCCAAGGAAAGGAGGATGGTATGCTTCTTCATTTCTTCTCTGGTACCAAGATTGGTCACTACAATTATATGACATTCCATTTATCCCACAGCATCAATTCATACCAGTCTTCTCACGTTTTTCTGAATTCTCCATATTCATAATTTCTTTTTAGTGCAATGAAATTTCACTACACTCATATGCCATCATTTGCTCATCAGTTTCCCAATCCATGGGCAGTCACTTTATTTCCAGTTCTGAGTGACCACAAAAAGTGTTGCTGTGGATATTTTGTTATATAGTAACTCTTTCTTTCTGTCTTTGACTTTCTTGGGGTATTATGTCTAGATAACTGAATGTGTTCATTCTCTTGTGACGAGGCCTAAGAAGACAATGCGGTACTTCTAGAAATGGGATCTTGAAGTTTGTACCAGCCAGGTAAACAGTGATATTTGGAGACAGGGGAGAGAAACAAGAAATGAAAAGCCTTAAAGCTTTTTGAGAAACTAAAATCAGAGAATATACAGAAGGATTTAGTAAGTAGAGGTTGGTGGAGACAGGGGAAGGTCAGTTTCTTTTAGACTTTTTCTAGGCTTTGTAGCAGGAAGCTGATCAAAGAAATCTAGTGAGCAGAATCCAAAGGAACACTCAAGGTCAGGTCTATTGTTAAAAGAAGAATCATTTTGACATGGAATTAAGGGCAGGCCTGGGGTTGAGACAGGAAGTGTCAAGGCTTATTAGCACATCTGTGTCCATCACGTCAACTGGCCTTGTCTTCATTTCCTTGGCCAGTTTTACCAAGTCTTTTAGAGCAGTGCTACCATTGGCTTGGGAATAGCCATTTGGATGAAGAAGTGTAGTGGGTTCCTACCAAAACGAACTTTCTTCCTTCTGCCCAAACTCACTGCCTATCTGCCATTGGATAGAGCTTAGATAGCTCTTGTGGACCTTATTATCTGGTTACCCTGCTTGCAATTCTTGGTCTTTTTGCCAAAATGGAATCAAATACCTGGGTTTAAATCTGGCCTCAGACACTTACTAGCTCTATGACCCTGGGCAAGTCACTTAACTCTGCCTCAGTTTTCTCATCTGTAAAATGAACTGGAGAAGGAAATGGCAAACCACTTTTGCCAAGAAAACCCCAAAAGGGGTCATGAAGAGTTAAATATGATTGAGAGAGACTGAACAATGACAACAATGTCCCTTCCAGCTCTGCATCTATAATGAAGAAGAAAATGATGATGGTGGTGGTGATTGGCATTTATGTAGCCCTTCAAGGTTTGCAAAATACTTCATACATATCACTCATTCAATTCTCATGCCAGTCCTGGGAGGTAGATATAATGTCATTTTGCAAATGAGAAAGCGGAAGCAGAAAGAGGTTAAGTGACTTGCCAAGAAATAAACAATTAGTATCTGAGACTGGATTGCTTCATCAAGTGGAGAAACCTTTAACAAGTTCACTGTGGTTTGTACTTCTTGCCAAAATCTGGGAGTTAAGAAGCAAAGAAGATCCAAAAATGGGTAGGAGTCCCAAGAAGGAGGACCTGAAGCAAAACAGAAGGGCACCCAAAGAAGTGTGGCTTGGGGGCAAAGGTCAGGAGAGGACAGCAGTGACAAACCAAAATGACAGCCTTGGTGCTTGGCCAGGCTCCTGATACCCTGCGTAGTGACAAGGTAGGAAGGGTTGGAGCCACTCTGAAAAATGGAGGTGAAGGGAAGTTAGCAATAAGGCTGCTGTAGTAGCTTATGTTTAGTGTGTTGTGGGCAGGCAGGAGACCCTTTGAGGTACTGGTTTTAAACAAGTATTCCTGAAACTGGTTCAGAAAACCCAAGTGTTGGCTGGACCCTCCAGCCTACTCAGTATTCCAGAATGTCCCAAAATTTATTTTATCTTGAAAATAGGTGGTTGAGACCTTTAACTCCTCCAGAGTGCCTAGAGGTCTAGCACCTTGGGAATCTCTGGGGTTGATGGATGCTCCTAGGGTCACAGACTTAGAATTAGAAAGGGTATTAGAGGCCTCCAAGTCAACCCCTCCCCCATTTTCAAGTATGAGAAAGGTAAGTGACTTGTCCAAGGTTACTTGTCACATATGACTGAGAAGGGATTGAATTCAGGTTCTCCTACCATGTTACAAACCTTGTTCTCTAGAAAATGATATTTCAAAACAACACTTCTGATTTACCTCACTAGGGTTGTCCACAATGTACATACCCAAAAGAAGAGAACGCTAAAGCCCCTTTTGCCACTCCCCATTTCTAAGGAAAGGATGACTTTCCACTTTCCACCCTGTTGTCTAAACCTCAGGGTCTAAACCAGAACCATGTGTGTGACCCATGTGACTCAAGTCAACTCACTAACCTTCTCTGCGCTTCAGTCTCTCATCCATAAAAGGAGAGGCTTGGAAGCTATGACCTCTCAGGTAACCTCCAGCTCCAAATCCATGATCCTATCACCAAGTCCATGAAAGCAAAACAGCTCGGGCATTCCAGTGTTCTCAGCAAGAAAAAGGAACTGCTCTGATGTAAATGCCAGCTAGTTCACATGTGGATGGCTGGAAAACTCACCCACCGTGTGAGTAAGGAAACTGGAAGGAATGTTAAGTCTTCCCTGGGATTTCATTTGACAGCTTTCTGGCTCTGTGGACTGGGGCAAGATCATCTCTTCACTCTTTAAAGAAAAAAAGAAAAGAAAAAAAAAACCAGGCAACCAACCCCAAACCACCCAACCCTCTGAAATAACAGCTCAATGGAAAAAAATGTGCAGTTCAGAAATGACCACAGTCAGTTTTGCAGCCTTCTCTCTTTTCAGAGGCGGCACATTTTCTGTAATTGGACATCGAGCTTGTTCTACTTTTTCCTTGCCAGGCAAACATACAGTAAATGGTCAGCTTGGACCATGTAATCTCTTCCCCATAAAGCCGCCGACATCTGTTGCCCAGTTGTTGCGTGGCTGGAACATTAATGTAGCTTCTAATTTCACTCTCTGAGTTCAACATAAAAAAGTTTTTAATGAGTACATGTAATTCATACTTTCCAACTTCAGAAAGCCCTGAAAGAAAACCCTTGGCTTTTATGACTGACAGCTCTGAAATACGAGAGCATTAAAAAAAATCCATTTCCTCCCCATTCTCCTTAATACATTAACTTAAATATGTTACCATCTTCCTTTCCCAATCGAGATTTTCAAACATTTATTAGTATTTGTATTTTAATAGGAATAGTGTTGTATTTGGAATCTGAGGACCTGGGTTCAGATCCTGCCACTTACTAGCTATAGGACATTGGGAAATTTAACCCCTCTATTAATTGTGGGGTTTGACTAGAAAATTTCTAAATCCCCTTCCAAAATCTACAATCCATCACAAAAAAATCTTTGTTCCAATCTGGTAATTGTCCAGCTGATTTAATTTCTCAGTTTATATGCTAGTTTTTAGAAGAGCTACTGATAAGGTATGTCATGTTATTCTTGTAGAGAGGATAGTGAAATAAAGATTAGATTGATATTACCAACAGATAGATTCAAGATTGGTTTACATGGCCAAACTCAGACTAATTGCTAATTGTTCAATATCATTGTGGCAAGAGGTCTCCTGTGGAATATTCTCAGAATGCTCTGCCTAGGCTTGTACTGTTTAACATTTTGATCAGTGACATAGATAAAGGTATGGAAGAGATTATACAAAGCCAGGAGAGATAGTTAACACACTGGATGAGAGTCAGGCTTCAAAATAATCTTTAATGGCTAGAGAATTGGCTTGCATTTAATAAGTTGAAATTCAATAGGGATAAATGAAAAGTTTTACACGTGGGCACAAGATATCAATTTCAAAAAAAAAGATGAGGGAGGCATGATTAGACAACTGTTTCTCTGGAAAAAATCTCTAGTGGTGTTAATAGAATGTGAGCATGATATGAGTCAACAGGTTGATATGACAGCCAAAAAACTAATATAATCTTGAGCTATGTTGAGGGGAAGAGTTTTCAGGAATGATTAGGGGTGTGCTCATAAATGTTTAACAACTGACTCTATGACTCTCTTGAGTCTCCTATGAGGTGGGTCCCATATGCCACTGGATGTGATAGTCCCATTGTACTCTGCCCATGTCACGTCTCCTCTGTAGCACTGTACTCCATTCTGGGCACCACAGTTTAAGATATTCATTGTGAATTAGAGATTGTGCAGAAGAGGGTAAGTAAGATACCAAGAGCCTTAAGTTCCTGTCACATCCGTTTCAATTGAAGGAAATGGGAATGTTTATCCTGAAGAAGGGAAGACTCAGGAGTGGGGGTGAGACACAATAGTATTTGAAGGGTTGTCAAGTAGAGGAGGGATTAGGCAGTGCCAGAAGTAATGAATGGAATTTATAAAGAGGAAAATTGAGGTTTGCTATCAGGAAAAACTCCTAACAATTAGAGCTGTCCAAGAACGGAATATGATGCCTTGAAATATGGTGGGATCCCCTTCCTTGGAGATCTTTGAAAAGAGGCGAGAGGGTCACTTGTTGGGTATGTGATGGCAGCAATTTCTTTCATTTATGGGTTGAGCTAGATGGCTGCTAAGATCCCTTCCAACTCTCAAATTCTATGAGCTTATTTACTACAGCTAGATTAGTAAATAAAAGTTGTATCATCCCCCTCCTCTAGCACAGACAGAATCCCATTTGTCTATTTATAAACAATTGAAAGTTGGCGTTCATGAAATTAATCCTTGACTCATGGTGGGAGAATACAGTTCTAAAACTCGCTTTTATTCTCCTATCTGTTTATGTTGAAGAAAGATGGAATCAGTAACCATTTGAAATTCACCTTTCCCATTTTCCTCTCTGGGTACAGCCTCCAGTCTGGACCAGAAATGGATTCTGGTTTGTTTGGAGTAATTATAGACTGGCCTCTTGCTTCAGAGCTTTACTCACATTAACTTATAGGGTTTTATTTGTACCCTTGTTGTTGTAGTTCTAGGAACAGGACCAAAAAGACCAGAGCAGAAGAATTTGCTATCAGTAACATCACATTAGCAGGTCTCCCTGTAGCTGTATACATTAGTAACCAAACACTTGAATCATTTCAAAAGTTATGCCATTTCCCTTTGGAGACTTTCTCTATTTAAAATTTGACGAAGTTTTCAGAGTGATTATAGAGGTCCCAGAATGAACTTTTAAAAAATGTGGCATGTTAACGGCGGCTGAATGTACTGCAGATGTTTGGCAAACACTCATACCCTGCATTGCCAAGTATATTTCTGTCCAGCCATAGGAGGGCAATGAGGTAAATTCTAAAGCATGAAGAGTTGAAAGGGTTAATTCACAAACTGATTTTGCTTTTTATGGGACATTAAGGTGTCAGCTTGCCCACTTCAGTCTCCAGCATGGTCAGGAAGCAAGGATACTGACTGAACGATGAATTCAACTCAACCATTTTTTACTGAACATCTACATCTATTAAGTGCTTTTCCAGTGCTTCTGGCTTTTGTTATTATTATTACTATCATTGATTGATTTGTCATTTCATTCATTTATATATGCAGAACATATTTCCATATTAGCCATGCCATGGTGGGGAAAGAGTAATAAAAACAAAGTGAGGAAAAAAAGTTGCTTCAATCTGAATTCAGATTTCAATGGCTGTCTCTAGAGGTGGATGACATTTTATCATGGGGCCTTTGGAACTGACTTAGATCATTGTACTGAGCAGAGCAGACAAGTCTTTCACAGGTGATCATTACACAACACTGCTGTTACTGTGTACAGTGTTCTCCTGGTCCTGCTCATTTCACTTAGCATCAGTTCATCTGAGTCCTCCCAGGTTTTTCTGAAACCATGCTGCTCATCATGTCTTACAGCACAACAGTATTCCATCAGAATCATATGCCACAACTTGTTCAGCCACTCCCCAATGGGTGGGCATCCTCTCAATTTCCAATTCTTTGCCACCACAAAAAGAGCTGCTATAAACATTTTTGTGCACATACATCCCTTTCCTTACTGTTTGATGTCTTTGGGGCACAGACCTAGTGCTGGTATTGCTGGGCCATAGAGTATGTATAGTAGAGTATGTATAGCAGAGTTCCAGATTGTTCTCCAGAATAGTGGGACCAATTCACAACTCCAACAGTGCATTAGTGTCCTTATTTTTCCACATCCCCTCCAGCATTTATTGTTTTTCTGTTGACATGTTAACCACATTGATAAGTATAAGGTGGTACCTCAGAATTGTTTTCATTTGCAGTTTTCTAATTAAGAGTTATTTAGAGCATTTTTTTCATGTGACTATTGACAGCTTTGAATTGTTCTCCTGAAAACTGCCTGTTCGTATCTTTTGACCATTTCTCAGTTGGGGTTTTCCAATGCTTCCATAATGATGTGGAATTGACACTGCCTTTCCAAAGGCCATGCCAGATGAGTGTAAATTCAGATTACTCCTACTGAAGTCTGAATACAAGCTACATGGATGGGATGGGCTGCATGGCTGTTTGTTGGCTGAGGATCAGGCTAGCTGAGTGTGGGGAGGCTCATTGTGGGGGTGAATTTTTCAGTCAGAGATTTCTTGAGGCCTATAGTCTAAGGAACAGAAAGACTGTGAGCTTTATCAATGGAAGGCATTGCGACGCTGATGTGAAACTAGGGATCTTGGAAGTATATAGCAAAGTTCTGTGACTAGTCCTGGGGAATAAAAGATGGATAGACAAATGCCCTAATGGCAAGCCCTAAGAAGGACACTGAATTGAGCCCAAAGTTCATGACGTCCCAGAGGACAGTAGACCTTTTCTATGAAACAGAGAAGAACTCTGGTGTTTTTCATTGGGAATCAACCAACAGAGAGTCAGAGTGATATAGTGGGAAAGAGGGCTGTATTGGGAAGCAGAGGACATGGGTTCAGATTCTATTTCAACTACTTATTACCTATGACTGTAGGCAACTCACCTCACTGGGCCTCCGTTCCCCCATCTGTAAAATGAAGTGGGCAAAGTAGATAGCCTCAAATGTCTCTCCCAACTGTATATCCACGATCATAGGTAGAAAGTTCCAGGACAAATAACCCTAGAGTACGATACATGCATATGTCCAGATTTCCCCCAGTAAGAACCAGGGAGAGAGGAATGGATTGTGATGTGGGAAGAGAAGAAGAGAAGTAACAAGGGGAGAAAGGGATAATGAACTTCAGAGCTAGAAGAGAACCTAGTAAATTTAGTCCAGATCCCTTACTTTACAGAGGTAGCCAGACTCTGGACTTGTTCTCCCCACCCACTCACACACTAATACAGGTCCCCAGAATTTGGCTGGCCACCCTCCCACTAGGGTCTAAGGGCACCCCTGAGAGACAGGCCTTCTTCTCTAATGCTATCAGCTTGGATCTCATTCTGATGTGCTTTTCTCACTATTGGTCCCTGCCCAATATTTCCTCAGTATCATCGATACCAGTGATTAATTCTTTGAATAACAATTTAGCCGATTGATATCTCCTCAATATTGATAAACAATTAACATAAATTAGCTTCTGTTAAGGGTTATTTGCTGAAAGGATTACAGCAATGTTAGAAGTACAAGCACATCCCCAGAACCAAGCTACATTCCTCCCTAAATGGCTTTGGTCCTACTGAGGACAGTAGATTTTACATTAAAACATTTATCCACTAAGGTCCCTACTTAAGCCACGTGGCGTTGCAATAGATGTAGTCTCTCCCTAGTTTGTAGGACACAGCGTGTTGGCTTCAGGGGGTCAATCCACTGTTAGGCTGGGTCAAACAGGTGACTCCTCAGGGCTACATCGGCATCTCACCCAGTTCAGCTGCTGTGGCTACAGCAGTCTCTGTCATCGCTAGACCTCTACTAGCAACTCAGACCTTTGGAGATCTCAAAAGGCCCCAGACTGAGGAAAGGAGGCAGCCCCATCCCAGACATGTGTACCCGCTACTAGCCCTTTGGAGCTCAGAGAGTCATCCTTGAACCTCATGGCCAGCAGGAAGGGGGGAGGAAGTGAGTTTTTCTATTGGAGCCTTTAGTATGCATTCTCAGTTATGGCCAGCAGATACAAGAGGCTCTTCTTTATATTGTATAGTCACAGAATACTTGTGGATGCCCTGAATGCAGGCAGGTTCCTTCCATACCATGTCAGCATGCCCTAACAGAAGCAGGCTCCCCAAGCATTCCCAAGCTTGGCAGAAGACAGTGCATGCTCTCAGGACTGGGCCCTCATTGGTCAGTCCCCTTATGGTCTCAGAGTGAGAAATTGAGGGCTGAAGAGTTATTAAAGTTACCTGTCCAAGGTCTTGTGGGGAGTAATAGCAGGACCAAGATTTGAGAGAGGGAGGGGAGGGAAAGAGAGAGGGGGGAGAGAAAGAGAGAGGGAAGAAGAGAAAGAGAAAGCTTTGGAAGGAGAGGGGGGGAAATAGAGAGAGGGAGAGAGAGATGGAAAGAGAAGGAAGGAGAGAAAGAGGGAGGAATGGAGAGAGAGGAAAGGAGAAGGGAAGACAGAGGGGGAAGTAGAGGGGGGAAGAAGGAAAGAGAAGGGAGAGAGAAAGTGGGAGGAAAGGAGAGAGATGGGGAAAGAGAGAGAGAAGGAAGGAGGGAGGAAGGGAGGGGGAAGGAGAGAGGGAGGAGGGGAGAGAGAGAGGAGGAGGAAGAAGGAAAGAAGGAAGGATGGAAAGAATGATCAAAAAGTACAGAAACATGAAATCCCAGCCTAAGTGATTCCAGTCAGGAGCGAGGATCTGGCCTGTTTCAAGGTAACGCTGGCCCTTCTCCACGCAACCTCCCGTGGAGCCCATCCCTGCACTCCCCTTTGTCTGGGCAGCAATGCAAATGCTCCTGCCACATCTGTGACTCTGTGGGTTTCCTCAGGAAGGGCTCTGTATCTCAGAAGGAGCATAAATAATGGAGGGCTTGCTATGCAGCATGCTCCAATAGAACACCAAATATAACATGCAGAACCAGGCAGAGTGTGAATTACTCCCCTTCCCAGCCAGCGAGAAGCTTACAAAGCCTCGTCCCTGAAGCCGTGGCCATGTTTTAATTGAATACGTATTTTATGCATTTGTGCCATAAATACCCTTTGGTCAGCTGCCTGGGCACCCCCAGGGCTCTGAGGGCCAGAGCTGAGAAGCACCAGCAGTGCCCTGGTTTGGGATAATTTGCGCTTCGCGGCTAAGCTCAAGTTCCCCTTCCTCACACCTTCTCCCGCATGGCCCTTTGTGGGCAGTGCCTCTGAAAGGCAGCCAGAGGAAGGGGTGGAAGAGGAAAGGGCTCTGGCAAGTTGATGGTATTTCAGACACCGAGAGGCTAATTTAATAAACTCAGCCTTTGTCTTGTTGTCGTAGAGTTATTTCAGTCGTGTTTAACTCTTCCGTGAACCCATTTGGTTTTTTTTTCCTGGCAATGATAATGCAATGGTATTGCCATTTCCTTCTCTAGTTCATTTTACAGATGAGGAAACTGAGTCAAACAGGGTTAAGTGACTTTCCCAGGGTCACACAGCTAATGAGTGTCTGAGGTCGAATTTGAACTCAGGTCTTTCTGACTCTAGGAGGGATGGTCAATCCACAGCATTACCTAGCTGTGGCCCACACCCCCACCCATACCCTCCCACCCCTGACCAAAGCAACCACCAACTGTTCCTCCCTTCCCTGTATAACTACCCCATCTCCACTTTAACTCCCATCTCCTAGGATCTCCTTTTGTCATTTTTTCCCCCTTAATATCTTTTATTTTATTTGAGGGGAGAGGGAAGAGCAAAGGGAAAAGAAGATAAAGAGGACCATGTCTCTCTTAAAACAGTTGGGTACAATTTCTATGGCCCAATCAATTCTGCTTATGATAGCAGTATCAGATCCTTCTCTCTCTAAGCCCTCACAACTAAAGTCCTGAGTGACAACTTCAGATATGTATGTCTTATGATGGACATTTCGTACACAGACATCTGTGTGTTCACACGCATACATAGTAAGATGACCAATATCTCTGTGGAGAAGCAATTTACATATAGGAAAAGTATCAATTCCAACTCCTTGAACAACTTTTTATTTTAAAGTGACATAGTCCATTTGAATCACCTCTGTGAATCCCTGTACAAATTCTTAGAGGAAACAGAATTGTTAGTTAATCATTTATTTAATGTTCATTATAACCAGCATATTTGTTTTAGATTAAATTTGTATACCTGTGTATATTCTTATTATCTCTCTCTCTCCCTCCTCCCTCTCTCCTCCTCTTTCCCTTCATATATAGGTAAATTTTATATGTATATATAATGTATATATGTTTATGTATGTGTGGCTATATTATATATATATGATCTTATTTGATTCTCGTAGTAACTCTAGGATGTCAATAGGGTGGCTGTTATTTTCCCCTTTTACAGATGAGGAGACTGAGGCAGAAAGTCATTGAGGCACTTGTCCATATCACACATCTGGGTTCATGCAGTGGCCTCCCAGAACAGCTCCCAGATCACCATCTCTCCCTCCTCCAAACCATCGTGAAGACTTTTCTAACAGAAGAGTAATCTTCCTTCCTCATTCTTTGAATCATGTCACAGTCTTGCTCTGAGAGGAGCACAGCCTTGAATGATCCCATAAATCACTAGCTGGTGAAGAGATGGGGCCAGCCCCTGACTACTTCCTTTATAAGACTTGAGGATTTGTATGTGCATGCACAGCATATGTGGAGTATGTGTGGTTGTTGATGTTGTTGCTGTTGTTTGTTTCATCAGCATAGGGAGCCCTCAGTTTGTAAACTCATTCCGGGACAATATAGGGGGATCCATTTTTATATTCATACCTTTAGAGTTATCAAGGAGAGATTGAGTGACTTCCCAAGGTCACAGAGAGAATATTGTATTTGAGTTGAAATTCCAATTAAAGGCAGGACTTGAACCCAGATCCAAGTCTAGCTCTCTGTCCAATGACATATTTCCTCTTTTTAATGTGTGGTATATGCATAATTAATATATATATATGTATGTATACACACAATATTCATTTATATATAATCATAGAAGGAATGGACAGAAAACTAGGACCATTTTCTTTGGAGGAATTCGGATCCTGATTTGATTCCAGTTGGCTGCATCACCAGACTGATCAATGTAGCACTTTTCCCCCTTTTCTGAGACTCACCTAATAGACACACAGCAAACCAAATCCCAGGCAGGGAGGAGAACACTAATAATGACACCATAACTGCTGCTTGAGGCACGATGGGTGGTTAGGAGCCATGTTCTGAGGCCCTCCCTCACTCTAGGTAGTCTAGGTACAAAAGCCAGGTGGGGGAGTCAGACTCCTCCCTTGGGCATCCAGAATGTCTAACAACAAGCCATGCACTGCACTCACTCTCAGGAGCTCTTACATGGGCTACCAGGATGGAAAGGCTTTGAATAAGGCTGGTCTGCTGCCCCACGAGCAGCCCAGCCAACCTCTGTCATGGAGGCCCGTCCCCCCAGGTAGTAAACGTTGTCGGCTTGGCCATCTATGAAACAGTTATAGAAACTCACAGCTGCTCTCAGCCCCGTGACGCACCATCTAGCTCCCCCTGCGAAAGTGCCAGAGTAGAGAAAATGGGCCTGAAATTATATGAATAATCAAATAGTTTTTGAATATTCTGCACATGAGGGCATCCAGAGTACACACTCTGATGGCAGAATCTCATCCATATTGACATTATCATGACAAATGAAACAGGAAGACACTAAGCGTCAGCTCAGTGAAAAGGCAGTTCTTCTCAGAGAGGCAAATGAAAGAGGGTCAAGACTTGTGTCTCCGTCCACTACATCATCCCACTTTGCATTGCTTGTAAGCATAATTAAACAAATCACCAGAAGGGTATCTGGGGAAGAGCACAAGATCTGGTGTCAGAGGTTCAAATCCCACCTTCAGCATGTTTCCAGTGTGCCTGGGTGACTTTGGACAAGTCACTTAACCTTGCTAGGCCTTAGTTTTCTTATCTGTGAAGTGAGAGAATTAGACTAGATAGTCTCTGACTCTTGATTTTTAAAATCTTGCCTCAGACACTTAATGGTTGTACGACCTTGGGTCAGCCACAGTTTCCTCATCTGTAAAATGGGAATCATAGAGCCTACCTCCTCCCAGAGGTGTGGTGAAGTTCCAATGAGATAATCTGTGTAAATCTTTAGAGTTATATAAATGTTAGCTACCTGCTATGATCATCTTGTGGACTCTGAAGATAATGGTAGCTCTTTGACACCATCCACAGTGAAGGATAAAAAATTTGACAAGATCTTCCAATAGAAGGTCACATATCCCTTTATATGGAGTGATTTCATTGGGAAAGTGGGCATGATGAAAATTGTGTTTGGGATCAAGAAACGAAAGAGGCCACGGTGCTGTGGACCCCTGAAAAGCTTCATACCCAAACAGCATGAACATTTTCTTCTTCACGAAAAGAGTATGAAGTTATTCAATGTGGGGAGCTCCAAACGGCATCATAAGAGCTGGAGCTGACAGGAAACGACTGATTCGAGGAGTAACAGGCAGTGCAGAACGTGTTGTCTATGTGCACAGATCCTCCAGTGGTTAGAGCAAAAGTAAGTGTAAGCATCAAATTACTAGATAGTGCAGTGGGTAGAATGTCAGGCCTGGAGCCAGGCTGACTCATCTTCCTGAGTTAAAATCTGGCCTCAGACACTTAGTAGCTGTGTGATCCTGAGCAAGTCACTTTACTCTCTTTGCCTCAGTTTCCCCATATGTAAAATGAGCTGGAGAAAGAAATGGCAAACCACTCCAGTATTTCTGCCAAGAAAACCCCAAATGGGGTCACAAAGAGTCAGCCATGACTGAAAACAATTAAACAATAACCAAGATGAAAAGATGCCATATGTGACTGTAACAACTCCAACCCAGTTCAAGAAAAAAATAAGCTGGGGCGGCTAGGTGGCCCAGTGAATAGAACACCGGCCCTGGAGTCAGGAGGACCTGGGTTTGGATCTGGCCTCAGACACTTAACACAAAAACTAGCCGTGTGACCCTGGGCAAGTCACTTAATCCTAATTGCCCTCCAAAAAGCAAAAAAATAAAAAAAAACAAGCTGTCAACTATTAAAAAATGGGGAAAGCACAGAAGTAAAGAATCCTCACTTTCACCCTTTCTAAGAGAAATTGAACTGATGTAAAAGTCGCTGTAATAAGAAGGCTGGAAAAGCTCAGCACATTTTCAATCTCTTTGCCAAGTGAATGGACCAGGAAGCCAGGGACAGCAATGTTTAGAGTAATGGCTGAACGAACGCCTTTGAATTCTAGTACTTTATTGACTTGCCATTCAGTCAATCGACTTAAACAATTATTAAGCACTTATGGTATACCTGGCACTGACTAGACTCCAGGAATAGAAAGTCAAAGCCAGAAAGAACTGAGGAGGTGGGGAAGAGTGGGGAAGGCTGAGGCTGCCTTGTGCGTGTTTCTTAAGCTCCCTTTTCCCTCAGATCCCTGCCCATAAGTGCAGAATGAGAAGACACACCTTTGCTGTGGGAGATCAGGTGATGCTGAGAGCATTAGGGGGTGAGAAATTGCTCCCCATTGTTCCTAGAATGAAGTAAAGTCCAGTTTGGCATTTAAATCCCTTCACAATCTGGATTCAGCGTGGCCTCCTAGGCTGCGTTACCCCCTTCCAAGCACTCTGTGTGAGCAAACAGGTCTCTATCCCAGGCACCAAGCTCCACGTTATGACTCTCATCTCTGGCCTTTGCCTCGAGGGCCCATCACTCTTGGAATGAGTCTAGACTTCTTCAAATCCTGAGAGACTGTCTCAGGCACAAGCTCCTACTGAAAGCCTTTCCCCAAACCCTTCTTCATCAGCCCTCTCTTCCTCTTCCTCAAACGATAATGGTGACATTTGTCTGTTTACATGCTGGAGACACCCCAGCCCACCCCCAGCAGAACGCAGGTTCTAGAGGGCAGTTACTGCTTTGGTTTTGTCTTTCCATCCTCAGTGCATACTGCAGAGCCTTGCTCATAGTAGGTGCCTAATAAATGCTTATTGAATTGCATGATGGTGATGACTTACAGAAAGCCTAATCTCTGCCAGGAAACAAGAGGCCTGCTGCCCACCTGTGGCATCTTCCTGGCCCCACCGTAGACTTGGCTTTTCTGAGCTCACCCCACCCCTATTCCTCCATCAGCTCCAGCGTGAGAGCTGAATGCTGTCTCCATGCTTTGGTGTGATCTCTGCCCCAGAGAACATGCCCTGTGCCAGAAAGTTGGCCCCAAATACATAACCCAGGAGAAAGGGGCTTTGGCAATGTATGGAGATCTAGGGAAAATTTCAAAAGGCCCCAGTGGTCTTTGATAAGCTTAATGAATATTTCAAACTGAGAGGGGAAAGAATCCAACAGGTGGAGTAAGGGATGGATGCCTGCCAAGAGATTGGATCTCAGCCACCAGCAGCTGTGAGTTGGGTAAGTCACGCTGCTCTCCAACAGACACACGGTTGGGTATTCTCCCTCAAGGGAATTTCATTAGTCTAACTGATGCCCCTCCTAGTTAGAGATATCAGAGGGAGGGGGGATTTCTACTGCTACTGTTGACCAGAGCGAAATCTGTTACAGCCCACTCGAGACTTCCCAAATCCCTTCTTCCTCCCTATTCTCAGGGGAATCTCCATTTTCTGTGAAATGTCTGCTTGGAGTCCCCTGGTGATCTCTCTCTCCAGGGTCTTTACCAGTAGGTACTGGGGAGGTTGAAAATGCCTCTCTTCGATTCAGTAAAATACAATTCGGTGAATGCTTATTGAGTCAGTATGGTAAAGTAGACAGGGTAGCTAGGGGGTGCTGTGGACAGTGTGCCAGGCCTGAAGTCAGATTCCTCTTCCTGATTTCAAATCTGGCTTCAGTCACTTACTGGCTGTGTGATCCTGGGCAAGCCAAATGACTGAAAAACAACCTAACTTCCTTCTATTTTTTTTCCCCTCTTAGAGCTAGAACCTAAAACCCATTCAAAAATATCAATTGACTCCAAACTCTGATGCTTACTGTTTGTGTGACTTTGGTCAAGTTACCTGACCTCCTTTGCCTCAGTTTCCTCATCTGTAAAATGAGAGGGTTGGACTAGATAGCACATATGGTCCCTTCCAGCTCTGGAACTTGATCTTGAGATTGCCATGAGCTTCCTAGACTATGAGCTTCAAGAGGGCAGCGTCTTCACCTTCCTTTTATCCCTGGCCCAGATCCCTGCACAAGAGAGGTGGTCACTAACCACCTGGGGAATGACTAAATTCTATGTGCATCATGAATAATCTCATTGACATGCCTCAAGAATGACAGTTCTGTCCTTGGCTATAATTTGAATTTTAAAAGTGCAGGAGGGACACAGAAGAATCACTCCATGTGCACCACTGCCATAAACTCAAACCAGCGAAAAGAAGCAAGGAGAATGCAAACTCTTCTGTGCTGGCTGGTGCAAAAATGCATCCATCGTTGTTTGGTAAGCAGAGATCCAATGATGGTGTTCCTCACCCCACGAAACAGCAGGCAAAATCAATAACTTTCTGCATAATATATGTCAATCTGCAGCATGAAGTATTTGAAAATCTTGAGGATTTGAACTACAAAGTATGCCAGGCTAGCTGCAGATTTCACTCTTTTTCCTAAATATGTGAGTATGTGTGTGTATAAATACTAGATATTGTTATCTCTAGAATCATATACATCATTATACATGATCTCTCTATATGTATATGACCCTAGAGATAATGATTATGAGAATATCTAGCACTCATATAGCATATTAAGGTGTTCAAAATACTTTATAAATATTCTTATTTTATCCTCATAACAGCCCTGTGGCACAGGTATTATTATTATCCTCATTTTTTTTTTCTTTTTGGAGAGCAATTGAGGCCAAGTGACTTTCCTAAGGTCACACGGCTAGTTTTTGTGTTAAGTGTCTGAGGCCGCATTTGAACTCAGGTAGGTCCTCCTGACTCCAGGGCTGGTGCTCTATTCACTATGTGACCTAGCTGCCCCTATTATCCTCATTTTTACAGGTGAGGAATACAAGGCAGAGTTTAAGTAATTAATACTAACAATATTAATAGTTAACATTTATATGGCATTTATTACATGCCAGGAATTGTACTAAGCACTTAGCAATTTTTATCTCATTTGATCTTCACTATAACCCTGAGAGGTAGGTGTTATTATTACCCTGTTTTACAGATGAGGAAAGAAAGGTTAAGGGACTTGCCCATGATCATCATACAGCTAGTAAGTGACTGCGGCCACATTTGAACTCAGGTTCTTGACTCTAGGACCAGTGATCTATCCATTGTGCCACCTCCCTACCTCTAGTAATAGACAAAAGGAAGCCACTGAAATTTGTTGAATAGTGTGTGTGTGTGGCAGGGGGTGTGGGTAAGTATGACTGACATAATCAAACCTGTATTTTTTTTCAAGAATGATTTTTAATAATTAATTCATTTATTTATTTTTTGTTTTCGACATTCACTTCCACAAGATTTTGAGTTCCAAATTTTCTCCCCCTCCGCCTCTCCCCACTCCAAGATGGCATGCAATCTGATATAGGCTCTACATATACATTGTTATTAAACGTATCTTCACATTAGTCATGTTGTAAAGAAGAATTAGAACTAATGGGAGAAATCATGAGAAAGAAGAAACAAACAAAAGGAAAGCAAATAATATGCTTCAATCTGCATTCAGACTCCACAGTTCTTTCTCTGGATTCACTTTCTCTGGTATTTTCCATCTTTTGTAATTGTCTTATATCTTTGCATTGCTGAGAAGAGTTAAGTCTGTAAAAGTCAGTCATCACACAATGTGGCTGTTACTGTGTATAATGTTCTCCTGGTTCTGCTCACTTCACCCAGCATCAGTTCATATAAGTCTTTCCAGGTTTTTCTGAAGTCTGCTTGCTCATCATTTCTTACAGCACAATAGTATTCCATTTCATTTATATACAACAACTTGTTCAACCATTCCCCAATTGATGGACATCCCCTCCATTTCCAATTCTTTGCCATCACAAAAAAGAGCTGCTATAAATATTTTTGTACACATGGGTCCTTTTCCCATTTGTATGATCTCTTTGGGATACAGACCTAGAAGTGGCATTGCTGGGTCAAAGGGTATGCAGTTTTATAGTCCTTTGGGCATAGCTCCAAAGTGCCCTCCATAATGGTTGGATCAGTTTGCAATTCCACCAACAATGCATTAGTGTTCCATCAGGAAGTGAATCAAATTTATGAGAATCTAAGTCATTCCCCAACTGATAAATGGTCAAAAGATATAATCAGGCAGTTTCAGAGGAAGAAATTAGACCTATCTATAGTCATATGAAAAAATGCTCTAAAATCACTATTGATTAGACAATGCAAATCAAAACAACTCTGAGGTACCACACCACACCTATCAGATTGGCTAACATAACAAAACAGGAAAATGATAAATGTTGGAGATGTGGACAAATTGGAACACAAATGCATTGCTGGTGGAGTTGCAAACTGATCCAACCATTCTGGAGAGCAATTTGGAATTATGCCCAAAAGGTTATAAAACTGTGCATCAGGAAAGCAAAAAGTAGATAGGAAATGATTGAAGATTAGAGTGTGGGGATGACAGTGGGAACAATCTGCTGGAGAGGATGGGAGGGGATGTCTATATCTTTGCTTTCAATAATAAGGAAAAATACCAAACAACCTAAAATTCTGAAAATTGGGAGAATGCCTAAATAGACTTCAAACAATCATTGCAGTACAATATTATGTTGCTTTTAAGACCGTCAATCACAAGTATGAAAAAATTAAAATAATGTAAAGGGGCAGCTAGGTGGTGCAGTGGATAGAGTACCAGCCGTGGAGTCAGGAAGACTTGAGTTCAAATCCTGCCTCAGACACTTGACACTTACTAGCTGTGTGACAAGTCTAGTGTGTGGGCAAGTCACTTGATTGCCTCACCAAATAATAATAATGTAAAGAAAAAAAGAAGTCATGTCAACTATAACAATTTTTTAAAAATGGATTCATGTATGTATATGTTCAATCAGAGCTTGAAACAAGATTTAAAGGACAATAATTTTGCTTAAATATAAGATATATACATAAAGTGGCTTTTGCAAAGTTAAGCAAATCTATAACACAAATTATTTATTTAGCAAAAGCTTAAGGAACCTTGAATCCAAGAGTCTTAGCTGTAATGGCCACATGAATAGGATGCAAAATCTTTTCAGTCATAGAGATACATACGTGCAGATAGCAATGACCGTCAACTTCTAGGGTGAAGTCAGATATTGATGTTCCCAAAGGAAGTTAGTCATTAGCAAGTGTGAATATCACCTCCAGACTGTTTTGTCTCTATAGGTACTGGCCAAAGTGAGCTATTCCCATTAACTTTTATGAAAAAGACCCAAATACCAGATGGGAAAACAAACCCGGAATATTGAGATTGTTAGTGGGGAAAAGATGACCTCACTTCCCCAGGGCTTAAGGGTCACACCAATGTGATTTACCTTGCACAGAACTGCTTTTCAACACCAACCTAGTGAAAAAGACCAGAGAGTATGTGTTGGTGCAGTGGTGGAAGGCCACGGGCAGCTTAATTGTTCATTTAAAAGATATTGGACATGATTCTATTCTGTATTTCTCATTTGGGCCCCAGACCTCTAATTGAAGCCAAGTTCAAACTTGGAGGAATTTTTAGCTGCTGGTACTTAAAAAAGGACGTCATCATTAGATCAGGAATCAGGAATATTAGGTAGCAGTCGCTTTTAAAGGCACCTGTTTATTTTTTCCAAATAGTTCATCATAATTATTATATTTTAAATACCTGCTGCCTTCCAGCAGACAGAACTAAGCGTAAATGTGTTAAGAGATATCCAGGTCCTAAACGCCTAATAAGCTACTCACTAAAGTGCTTCCTTTTTTCTAGCAAAGCCAATGGGGGATGACAGAAGTTACACAAAGTTGTTGAGCTTATGGGATATTCACAGAACTAAATTACTGTTCATTGTAGTCTCCGGCTAGCATGCCTCACTCGGATGTGCCATTGCCTTTTGCCTTAAACTTTGGATTTGTATGGAGAAGTAGCTTGGCATGGTGGAAAAGACCTTTGGAGTTAGCATCAGAGGACCCATGTTCAAATCCCACTACCCACTTCAAATTGCTGCCTTTTGACCTTGAGCAAGACATTTAATTTCTCTGGGCCTCAATTTCCTCGAGATTATGTTAAACCACCAGTGTACCAATAACTCAATCTCATCGATCATGGAGGAAGAGTACATTGGTGAGGCTCTCCTCAAGCTACCATGAGAGCGTGAACAATTTCAGTTTAATGACTAAGTATCTTTACTTTGGTTAAGTATTATAAAGTTGGCAATATTACCATAGGAAGGTTGGGTTAGTCAAATTGAAAACCCTTTAAGGAGTTCAGTCATAACATCAATGCAGAACTAATTGAAACTTCAGTTTCTAATTCAACTATATTAAATTCGACCCTGCTCCTTAAGCAGTTACTATGTAAGTAAATGAGGATACAAAGGCACCTAAGACACAGCTCTGCCCTTAAGGAGCTTCCAATCAGAATTGCAGATTTGGAAGAGATGTCAGAGCTCATTTAGTCCAAACCATAACCAAGCAGGAATCACCTACATCACTTTCTCAACAAGGGCTTGTTCTGCCTGCACTGAAAGGCCCCTAGTGGTGGGGAACTCATTACTAAGTCAGCCCATCCTACTTTTGCTGTCGTTGAGACACGTCTGACTCTTCCTGATGCCATTTGGGGTTTTCTTGGCAATGATACAGGAGTGGTTTGCCACTTCCTTCTCCAGCTCATTTTACAGATGAGGCAAACAGGGTTAAGTGACCTGCCCAAGGTCACACAGCTAGTATTTGAAGCCAGTATTTGGACTCATGGACATGAGTCTTCTTAACTCCAGGGCCAACACTCTATCCACTGCATCACCTAATCACCCCAATCCTGATACAGTAGTTCACTAATCAGGGCTTTGGAACTTTAGGGCAGCAGTTCTTGGAGATGAAAGTGTTAAGTCCTGTAGGGCAGGATCTTTGGTCCAGGCAACAAGGAAGTTGACCAACAGAGGATGGAAATATCCCCAGCAGATAGTCATCTGGTCTCTACTTTTTTTTGCTTTTTGGAGGGGGGAAGGCAGGGCAGTTGGGGTTAAGTGACTTGCTGAAGGTCACATGGCTAGTAAGTATTAAGTGTCTAAGGCCAGATTTGAACTCGGGTCCTCCTGACTCCAAGGCCGGTGCTCTATTCAATTGGTCTCTACTTTAAGAGCTATAGTAAAGGAGAGGTCAATACCTTCAGAGGAAGCACATTCCATTTTTTGATGGCTAGAGCAAGTTTTCTTTTCTAATGAGCCTAAATCTACTTCTCTGTAGCCTGTCCATTGCTGTTATTTCTATCCTCTGCGACAAATTTCTCATCCATATGACAATTCCTTTAATATTTGGAGGTAGCAATTATGTGGCATCCACTCCTGCACCTCCAGCCCCTAGCTGGCCTTCTCTTCTTCAGGTTAAACATCTTTACTTTCTTCCATTTGTATCCACAACTCTAGTGCCCTCTCCACCCTGGTCATCCCCCTTTGGATGCCCTCCAGCTTGGCCTCCCAAATGGACACATTAATCCAGATGCTTTTTCCTAGGGCAGATTACCTCTTGGGTTCTAGAGACAGGGACACTGGTTAGAAGACCATTAAACATTCATTTGAAAAGAGACAAGGACCTAAACAGGGGTGGGGAACTTGCAGCCTCAAGACCACATGTGGCCCTCTGTAAACTCAAGTGCAGCCCTTTGACTGAATCCAAACTTCACAGAACAAATCCTCTTAATAAAAGCATTTAGTCTGTAAAACTTGGACTCATTCAAAAGGCCACACCCAAGGACCTAGAAGGTCACTTGTGGCCTTGAGGCTACAAGTTCTGCACCCCTGAAAACCATGGAGAACAATGTAAAAATGTTCAAACCTCTCTCCTCCCCACCCCATTCATGGTCCCTTATTGTTTGCCACCAGAAATGCATCAGAATCATGCTAGGAAGAAGGAAAGGATTATTCATTCTTTTTAGAGTTTGAATAACTTCCTCTGGTCAATAAGAACATGGCACCTAAATGCTGAGAGATGAACATTATACTTGAATGAATCAGAATAGTTCTCTCCTTGACTTTCTGGAAAGGAACAAAGGCTCTAAAGCCTAGAAAGGACCGTTAGAGAAAGGGATGTGTGCTGGGGTCATTGCTGAAAGTGGGTATTTTGAAGGGTACTATTCATGTGTTAAGGTGATTCATAATATTATCCATTTTAAAAGCATACAAAGAAGCACTGCTTTTGTCCCTTCCAAACTAGCTCTTGAATATGTACTTTTCTACGATAAACTCCAAGGACATTATTCTGATTTCTGTAGTTGAACTGTGATCATGCTGGTCAACAACTTCTCCAGTTTGGGTGCTAAAAACATGCCGTGTCCCTTGTCCCTCTAATGCACTCTTGACTGTATTATCTAGGCATTAACAGTCAAGGAGCATTCAGCTAATGCTGTTGCCAAGGTCTCTCCAATCTCTAAATTGCATTACACACCACAATGCTGAAGTGGCCAGAAGATGGAAGATCAAGCAATAAAAGCAATGCCATTGGGGCCAACAGCATCTCCTACACAGAACCACTGTACGATGAGTGAAGGAAAGAATGAAGTCCCTGGATGTTTACCTAGCACACAGATAATGCCTGTCTTCAGGAAGCCTGTGCTGCCCGCCTGGAGGGAGCCAGGTGGGCAGCACTGGAGGCTGGCCCTGGAAGGAATGGACCCCAAAGTGCATGGCATCCACCTTGCCTTGGGATGTGACCTTCTCAGACATTCCTGAATGTAAACAGTAAAAGGCCTGAGGAAAAGAAAGTATGAAGTTGCTGAAAAAGGGTCCATGCTTAAAACACAAACAGGAAGCCTGTGAGGTCTGTTTCTTGGAAGACATCCCTTTAATATCAACTCCCCTTCGCCCCATTGCCCACCTGCTTATCACATCCCTAAACATCTTGTGTGAGGTGTGGTCTGGGATCCTTGGGTAGAGGCGGAGGGGCCCTGTATTTGTTCAGTAGTTGGAAGCCTGTGTTTATTCTTTAATAAGGAGCACCCACCCATACTGTTCCAAAAGCTTTTCCTTGGGTAGCGGGGCTGAAATGACCAGGAATCCTCTTTCCGCTAGCTTTCACCTTCAGCATTAATAACAGTACAGTTTTCTATCTGAAATGTCTTTTATAATTGTGTAATTACACACCTCATTTATCCAATTGTTAAGCCAAGAGTCTGATTAAATATTAACAACTGCTTGGTTCTGCCGGTGTCATTAGTTGGAAAGCAACCCTATAATCTCAGGTAACACATGATAGTAATTATCCTTCACATTCACACTTAGCTGGAAACCCAGCACAATCAATTCAGATAAGGCTGCCCAGCAGAAAATGCCCTGCCTTTAAATTCTGTTTTATCTTTACAGGCCCCAAGCAAGTTACATTTCAGGGTAGTCTACGGCTTTTTCCAAGCAAATCTGAGTACTGTCGTCTAATGGGATGTATGGGGGTAAGGGGGGTGGGAGCAATAATAAACAGCTGAATTCTAGCTCATCTGTGCCCTCCCCAGCCATAAATCGACCTGGGCTTCAAAAGCCCTAATGAGATTCTCAACCAAAGTGCCATGATGGGGATTTTGTATTATTGCAAAGATTCCTCATTTTTGAAAACAGCTTGGAGTTCAGTGCACCTTGGCATTTTCTTTTTGTGTCATTAAATGACTTGCCAAGGGTCAAAAAGGTAGCAAACACATGAGCTGGGATTTTAATGCAGGCCCTCTGCCTCCTGAGCTGCTGTTCTTCTCAGTGAATCACAGGGACCCTGGCACTCAGTGAGGCTCACTCACATCCTGTGGGTCTTTAGAACACCAAGGACAGAACTGTACCCATTTTGGTAAGTGAGAAAGCTGAGCTGGAAAGACCAGGTGATCATTGTACAATTCATGGATGCTGAAATCTACATAAGAACTATCACCTTCTGGACAGGTTTATCCTGTTTGCTGGGCTGCAGTTACCCTGGCTCTTTGGGCTCTGGCTCAGGTATCATACTCATTCAAAGTCAATGGGTCAACGGAACCAAACACTCCTTGCAGCACAAGGCAGATGTTAGCAGTGTGGTCCTTCCTTCCAACAATGAGCTGAAGGCAGAGAAGGGAAGAAAACAATCCTAGGTGCTCAGAGGTGGTCCAATGGTCCAGATGCCCCCCAAAAGACCCTATTTGGATGGGACTTGAAAGTCTAGTGGTTCCATGCTTTTTGCAAGTATAAAGTTGCCTGTATACTTACATGTCAAACTCAAATGATGCCAGTGACTGACTGAGGAAATCTCTTGAGTGAACAGGGAGCCAGTTTTCCTACCTAGTGTTAGGAACAGGGTACTCTGGGAAATCTTGGAGATATAAAACCAGAGATCTGATGGTGAGTTCATTTGATCTTTGGGCATCTCTGATAACCCAGGAGGGCTGTTCTGTTTATCTAAACCTTCCCTCCTCTATGCTAAGAAATTATAACCTGACTACTTAATCTCTCCTGGATGCTTAAATTGGTTCCATTCTACTTTGCTTGCTGTCCCAGACTCTCCTGTGGTATTTCAGTCTTGGTTTGGGAATCCCATTGCTGAGGTAGCCACATTTCTGTGGCTATAATGCACTCAGGAGCACTCCCAAATGGGACACCCAAAACAAGAGTAGTTATTATGGGACCATTTAGTAGAGCTGCTGGTATGGTCTCTTCCCGCCCTGAGGCAAAGCTTGGGTGGTCCATCAGAGTTCCAGCACACCTAAGCAGGAGGCCTGCCTGGGCCATCAAGACTGGTCTGGGGAGTGGTAGGCTAAAATCTCTGCTAGGTCACTATTAGGTTGGAAATAGAAATTAAAATTCCGTCAATAGGCAAGTAAAAGAAACCACAGAGGAGGATGGTGGCTCGTTCTGAGTAACAAACAACTGAATATCCATTGGAGAGAATTAGCGTCAACTTTCTTCAGTATCACCACTTGCTGGGCACTGGGGAACCATCTAGCAGGATTTAGAGGTAATTTTAAAGGTTTATTGAAACAATGATGTGTCCTCCTTCTCCAAGTGGGCAAGGGAAGAGTAGAAGGATGCCAGCAAATGTCTTGTTGTGAGTGGCAGGTTAACTTGAACAGTGAGTGACAAGCTAAAATTTAACAATAATGACTCCGTGGTTTTTTTCCCTACTCCCTGTCAGTAGACACTAAAGATTACATTGCTTTCTAGACTTAGCAGGGATTAAATTCTGGCATCTATTTCCCCATCAAAGCAGGACCCTTTCAAAGTCCCAGAAAGACAACAAAAACACCCCCTCCCCCCCAAAAGAGAAACCAATCCCCCAAATAGATCCCACACAATAGATTCCTTACTATCAGCCTACTTTACTTTCTTGGAAAGAACAAAACTGCTTCGAGCCTCTCGAGCGAACAGATTGGCTAACATCCTAAGAAGAAAATGGAGGCCAGAGGTTTCTGCCAATTCATCTGCTGCATGCTAAGGATGGGATAGGTATGACCTGAGAACTAGGAAAAGACAGATCAGGGGAAATGAACACATTCATCTTTCTGAGAAAAAAATCAGACCCCAAACTGGTTTCTCAGTCCACTTCAGCAGGAGAGGCATTAGGATTAACTTTTATTATGGCTGTTAATAAAACTTTTTTTTTAAAGCAAGGGCCTCTCCTCCCCATCTGACAACAGATCTGCTCTTAGCTCAAAGGTGGCAAGTTTTAACTGAGCAAAGTAAAAGAGAAGTCAAACTATCTCAGTCTCTCTGTCCCTCTCCTCTAATATTGGTTGAAAAAGAAGGTATCTTCTCTTCCAAAGAACTTCTGGGATAACAATTTGAATAAGCTTTCCTGTCAGTGCTTAGGTCCCCTTCCGTACTAGGCCCAAGCCTGCTCCAGGGCTGAGGAAACAGCATCACTCTACCTTATTTTCCCCTTCTTGCCGTTCGATTTATGGTTTTCCTGCCCTAGTATGCAACTGCACAAAGGGAATGATTTTTCACGGCTGACAGTGGGTCTGTGGAGCCCAGGAGGCATTGAGCCCTGGAGACCTGACAAGCCTGGTTGAACTATGCTTGAAAAATGTGACTCATCTAAACACTGCAGAGGAGGAAAGGGGAGGTGGGAATGGATGAGTTTAATTGGTTCTGACTCCAAGAGTTAGATCCTAGCTCTCCCTGGAGGGGAGCATTGCAGGAAACCCTGTTACCAAGCCCAGGCCCCTTCTAAGAGGCCCAAATTATTCAAGTCTCACAATTGTGTAATGTTTCCATGCTGGAAAGCATGAGAACACATAATTATAATATTTTGCAATTGTTAAGTTATAAAATGCTCTTGGTGGGCAGTCCTACAATTAATTACCCTGGTGAAGGCAGTGAGGTCACCTTAGGCATCTCCTTTCAACAAAACAAAAACAAGAGGGACTGACCAAAATGTTTAATTCAACTGGATTCCTTTCTACTGCGTTGTAGATATTTCAGAGAAATAAAATCTGGGATAAAGGTGAATGCAAGGCAGCAGGAAACAAACACCCAAGCTCTAATTCTTCTTAGGTGACAGATGAAGTGAGCTTAGTGATTGTAATGTATTCTTGCTTTGGAGAAAACACTGAACATTTTTAACTGCAAACTGAATTCAATTAGCAGACCTTGTTCCAACTGGCTCCCAGAGTTGGAGGGCAAGGAGTTCATATTATCTGCCCATTGCAGGATTAGAAGAGAATCAGCGTTTCTGGTTGATATGAATTGGTATAGAAATGGTCTAAAATTGGTTCCTGTGTTTTCCTATCCAGATAAATCTGCCGAGCAGACATACCAAGAGCTGCAGTTGCTAATGTTTTCAATCTCTCACCTTACATAAGCTCTTAATTCATCAGAAAGATGTAAAAATGTTGGAGAACCCACTCTGTGTCAAAAGACAGACTACCAACATCATTGCTTTCTAATGCAAGCAAATCCCAGTGGTAAAGTTCAATTCCAAATTTTTCTCCATTAATAAATCACTATCGGCAATTTTCCATTTGTCCTGTGCATGCTCCTAGCTGACCTGGTTACAGTTAGTGGCTGTAAGAAACTCAAGCAGCACTAATTTTCTCATATAGCTCTCCAGTGACTGGGGGTGACCTATCTCAGGGATGCAAGGAGTGTGTCTTTGTTTTGCAGCATATGTAGGTTTATGTCAGTATCCCTGGAATGTGTTTGCTGTTTTAGGCATGGCCATTACTTTTACAGTCCTGCAAAACTGCCTGTGTCATGGTTCACATGTTTAATCCCTTTGTACAGTAACCTTTGACTTGGTAGAAATCAGTTCAGGGACTGGGATTTTAATAGAAGGCTGATTTTTCACCTATGCATAGTTTTCTAACTACATTTGTTGTATTTGTCTTTGCAGAAAGTAACAGGGTAAATGGGCCCTTGGGTTGAAGAGAGTGTAGTTGGCTCAGAAAAATGGCCCTTATTGGTCTGTAATTAGTAATAATAATAGAATCCATTCACACACCACAAAAGACTGATGACTTGCCATGGTCTAATGAGCTTGTCTTATTATACCAGGTGACCCTGGTAGCAGTGGAACTCAAGGCAGAGAGCTTCTGATATGGGCACAAGGAATTCAGTTGGCCTTGCACGACCTATTATTCATGTAGCCAGGCAAATTCTTTGTGATTGCTGCTCCCCTTTCTGGCAGCTCACTAACCATCCCTTTAATAACATGTCTTAGAATTGTACCAGGAATCTAAGTTAAGATCATTACAATTTGCATACTTTATTGCCTTCCTTTTTTTTTTTTAATTGGTACAACATTGGTTCTTCCTGTTGTCTTCAGCCTTTCAGAGGTCATTGACAGTGGTTCAGCAATCACACACCAGTTGTTTCCATACCCTGGGATATAATTTATCTGGGTGTGGTCACTTAAATTCATTAAAAGAAGCTGGGTTCTCTCTTACTACTATCTCTCTGCTTATCTGGGGTATCAACTCCCCATTAGACTAAACATATCTGCTTGACCTAGACATGGGGTGTTTTCCTTCTCCTTTTCCTTGCAATTGGGGTTAAGTGACTTGTTCAGGGTCACACTCGGCTTCTCCTCACTCTAGGGCTGATGCTCTATCCACTGCGCCACCTAGTGGCCCATTGGATCATTCTTCTTGGATCTTCTTTTCCCCCAATATAGCTAAAAACAAAACACAACTTTTTTTTTCTTCTTCTTTTTTTTTTTTTTTTTTTTGTCCTTACCTTTCCTCACCAGTCAGTTTCAGCTGCCTTGGAACATGCATACTTCCATCAGTATTTTTACAGAACAAAGTAAGGACACATTACAAAGTAATGATTTCATTACTTTGTTTTGCTTAGATCATTAAAATGTTGATAGCCATTCATCAGATAGCATTAGTGATGGTTTTGTAATCCTCTTTCCTTACCTTTCTTCCTTTCCCTCTTCTATGCATATGTAAGGGGGCATGTTGGGCACACAAGCTAAAAAGAGGATGAGATACTCACAAGATTAGGGATAGGAGAAGAATGAAGGCAGAAGAGAGAGAGGAAGATGAGAAGTAAATAGCAGTGCCAGAGAGACCTGCCAGGACCAGCGCAAGCTGCAGGAAGGGTGACAGTCCAGGGATGGTGAGATATACAAGGTGAGAATTTCCCTCTAGTTCTCAGAGAGATCAGTCGGTGCATCCTAGATTGTAGCTGCTGTTTGGGAAGGAAAACAGAAGTAATTAGCTAGAGTCTCACCACCTTTCCCAGAGAAGAGTTATTTTCCTCGCCCACTTGTATCAAGGAGACAGAGTGTTTCGTTGAGAGCTGAGACTAATGTTCTCAGGAGATGGTGGAGGTGGTAGCCATGTGGGAATGGGTGCCAAGGGCATTTAATACGTGGTTCTGTTCCTTGCAATTGCCTCGGTATTCTGTTTCATTGAATGCTGTATGTGCCATCTGGCTTCCTATTACAAAAAGATGCATTGTGGGGAGCACAAGGCAAAGACTGAGACTTGTGGGAAGTCCCCTAGGACTGACCCTGATCCATGTGAACCTAGAGCTTGGTGTCCTGGGCCACATATCCTCTAAGCTGGTCAGTGACTTTCCTGGTCATCTACGTTGGTCTCTTCCAACACTCGTCCCCTTTCCTCCTTTTTGGAAAGCTTTCTCCTTCCGACTGCAGCATTTTCCTGGAGTGATTTCTAGAGAATTTTAGCCCAGGGAATCCTATTTTTTTCTCTGAATTTTTCAAATCTGCCGCACCCCAACACACACAAATATCGAGGGGACATTGCCAACCAGCCTTCCCTCTTCTCTGTCACAAATTCCAAGCTGGAGGGCGTCATGTGCACCTCCCCCTCACCCCCTCCCCACCCACAGGCAGAATCCTACCTCTGTCATTTCTGAGCGATATGATGGTAGGCAAAACATATACCTTCTCAGCACTTTAACTTTCTCATCTGCACATTGGAGAGAACATCAACACTACACATTTCCTAGGAGTATCATGAGGAAAGTGCTTTGCAAACTTTAAAGTGCTATATAAATGTGAGCTGTGGTGATTGTGATTATTATTTTCCTGTTTCTTCTCATTTTTTTCAGTTGAGTTCAGATGTGTACAGTCCTAGGATGAGTCACTTTCCTGCTAGGTTTTTGGTCTCATTGTACAAAAGGAGAAAATGTTATCTTTTTTTGTGTGTGGGGGGGGAGTCATTAAATAAAGGTATTAGGTTATAAGTGCACCTTGTGTAGGCTCCTTGAAAGCATTTTGAGGACAACTTCAGAAGCAGATGGGATGGATACCTCATCCATGTGGTTTTGTTTTCTTCCTGTGGTTCTCTATATTCTGAAAGCTTTTTCTTCCATGTTGTTTGGAAATTATTCAGCTTGTCATCTATCAAAATGTGTGCTTACACTTTTATGAATCAAATGTTATGTTTGAAAGATTATGAGCAATATAGTTCAGTCCATGAAAATGTTCCAGGGTAGTTTATTTGCTGAATCTCACGAATGTCTGGGGTCTGTATCTGTAATACAGGTGAATTGCTATCTCATAGCATATGAAAGATAGCAGACTTCTAGCATGTTTGGCTACTTGTTCTTGTCTTTCTAGGTATCAGGCAGGTACTAAATTCTTGCAAAATTACTGTGATATGTTGTACTATTTCTAGTACTTCCTTGAATAATCCATATCAACCTATAAGTCTAATCTCCTTAAATTACCTTTTTGGTAATTTTTTTTTGTGGCAATGACCTGATTCCCAAATAGCTGTCAAAACCCTTTGCTTCTCTGAGTAAGACTGCCTGAATCTACCATTTGTTTGAGGCTTCTTTGTCGACATATTATTGGTTGAGTCATGTGGCTGTCACTCTTGGAGAAATGATGATGATCATGATGATGATAGTGGTGATTCTCCTTGTTAGTGAAAATCTGGTCAGGACTCATATATCCTCTAGTACAGGGGTTCTTTACCTTTGTTGTGTCACAGACCCATTGGCAGTCTGGTGAAGCTCATGGCCAATTTCTCAGAATAATGTCTTTATAATAATTGAAGGAAGAGCTAAATTCCAGTTAAGGTTGGTGAAAATAAAGACGCAATCTTTTTTTTCTCAACAAAATGATGGGCTCTGTGGAAGAGCTCCATGGCCTCCAGGTTAAGAACCCTTGCCCTAGTTGACTCCTTCATCTTTTGAAGGCTGGAATTCTGACTAAAAAACTAGATGATCTCTAAAGCTTCTTCTAGCTCTAGGATTCTGGGATCCTATAGAATCTGTAGCCCTGACGCTGTCTTCCAAGTGTAAGACCTGTGTTTTTTACTGCCTACAGGCTATGTCTAAGTCTTGTCCCATTGGCAGCTCAACCTGGACATGCCTAAAGCAGAGCTCATTATCTTTTCTCCTCATCCTGCTCTTCATTTGTACTTCTCTGTTTCTTAGAAGTCTCCAATGTTCGAAACCTTGGTGTTACCTTTGACTCTTCCCTCTCCTTCACCTCTGACTCCATTGATTCTGCCTCCAACACCTCTCCACTGCTACCACCCCTATATAGGTCCTAATTATCACCCATCTCTACTGCAGCAATAACTTTCTAACAGATCTTCTTGCCTCTACTCATTCCTCCTGAAATCTGTCCTTTATATCATTGTGAGAATAGCCTTTTGTGTGATAGATCTAGGCATTTCACTCTTCTGCTCAAAAATTATCAGGGAGTTGCCCCCTCCCACCAAGAAAAACTTCCCCTCCCCCTCCCTGCTTCCCTCCCCATCTCTCTCCTAACCAAGAATCTGTTGGTCAAAGTCAACCAGAAAGAGCCCTAAAAGAACTACTATATAGTAATTGCCTTTGGGCTCAGATAAGGGAATCAACTCACAAGTGGATAATGATGAAAGAATTCAGCACCCCTCCTCACGCCCTCCCCTTAGAGTCAAGGAGAAACAACCTTGGCATTACTGGGCAGTGGACAGAGCAGTGGGCCTGGAGCCCAGTTCTGCTTCACAGACTAACTGGGGCCAGTCACTTAGCAATCCAGACCTTGGTTTTCCCCTCTCTAAAAGTACTATGAAAATAGCATTTACCTCATAGGATTGTAGTGAAGATAACATGAGCTAAAGTATATAAAAGTGCTTTGCAAACCCAAAGCTACTATTGAAATAGTAGCTACTATTGTTATTATTATTTAGGCTAGTCAGTTTGGTATTTCACCAAATACCAGAAGCCACAATCCCTCCATCACTATTTCCATCCTCATCCAAACAATCAGACCATTGGCCTGTTCCACCAAGTTTCTAACCACTTGTGGTCCCAGGGGATCCATGGATCCATTCTGTATGTTGCTAGGGATTGGAACCAAGTAGTGAAGCTAGAGATGAGTAAGACCAGTAGAAAATAAAATTTATAATTAGTATTATAAAAATCCCCCCCCCCAATAAAGGAAACAGACTTTTTTCCACAAAAAATTTTTGCTTTTAGGCCAAACTTACATGGAGTTTCTTAAATGCAGTTAATGCCAGCCACTAAATCAATTATTTGATCTGCATCTTACAGTGCTGGTGGCAAGAAAGGAAAACCCAGCAAATTCCATTTAAATTGGGGGGTAGGTGGGGACCCAACAACCACAAGGAGGGAGAGGGGGATTATATGAGACAGGAGAGAGCTCCTCTACTCCTAGGATTCAAGGAGGCTTTTTCAGCCATTGCTGATCTTCTTCTCTCTATGTCTTATATTAATCACCTACTGAAAGAACTGTGCATTTAAAACATTTCCTCCTCAACACTGATAGACTTGACAGAAAATATCAAGATGATTTAAGAGCTTGTTACTGGATTTATTGGCAGCAATGCCAGATTGCACTTAGTGGGAAATTGGCAGGTATTAGCAATCGATTGGCTATGATTCAGATTGTGGGCAGGTAGGAATTGTGAAAGGTTTAATTTAAACATCACAACATGGCAGAAACTACTGGCTTTACTTAAGACTAATGAGGTCCTTGCAAATAACATCCCACAGCCACCTACTTGTAGGAAAAGTAGCCAGCCCCCTTTCCTGAAATACAGTCAAGCACTCTCCCATCAGAACTGGCTCTTTCATTCTCTGCTGTATCTGATTTTCCCCCAGCAGTAATTCCCTGGTTTCTTTTCCTGATTATAAGTTTTAAGAGAATTTTAGCATGGAAACATATTTAGGCTCAGCTTAGCATGTTGTAACTTACTGTGCACACTAAAAGACCTTTGATTGTTCCAGAATGAATTATTTGTGGAAGGTTATTGCACTGACAGCTTTGGAGACCAAGGCATTCTTCTTATCGCCAGAAGGGATGAAAGCTTGGGTAGTCCCACTGCAATTTTCTACCTAAAGTATTCAGCCCTTAGAGAAGCTGGTAGACTACTTACTTTCTGGGCCCAGAGTTCTTTCTTCCAGACTGTCAACAAAAAGGTTAATTAGTGTCCATTATAACAATGGTTTCTGTGATGTGGACATTTTCCCAAATGTGCCTAGATTGAGATATACAATTAACCCCAAAGGGCACAGAGGAACCAAGGTATTTCAGTCTTCTGTAGAAATTATGCAGGGTTCTTCAGGGTGTATGGAGGGTTCAAGGAGGGCTAGCACCTCTGGTGCCTTCTTCTCCTTCTCCAAAGCTTTCATTTAATAATAATAATAACCAATATTTATATACTACATCTAAATATATACTATATTTATATATAACATTTGTATATATATATATTTAGGTTTGCAGAATGTTTTGTATATATTATCGCATTTGATAACCCTGTGAGGGAGAAGGTATTATTACTCTCATTTTATAGATAAGGAAACTGAGGCTAAAAGGTTAAGTAACATGCTTAATAAACTACAAAGTACCTGAGGCAAGATTTGAATGAAAGTCTTCCTGACTTCAGGTCCAATACCCATTTAACAAGGACCAGGTGCTGTCATTCTATTTGTAGGACATGATTTAGTAGCAGTCATTCTTGAGAAAACCCACAGTAAGAGGTTCAGAAAGTTCTTCCTCAGTCCAAATGAAGCTTTGAACCAGGCATCACCTCTTTGGGGACAGCCAATCCATAAAAGTGGCCATGATTTGTTGAATGTACAGTTCTCAATGTTGAACATAAGCACTTAGGAGCATTATGTGGATTTGGGACACTCCCTAGAGGATTGGCAAGTAGTTCCATAAATTTTTTTTAGCAACTTGGGACAGATTTAAGCTGCTATTAAAAAAAAGTGAAACCAGAATAATTTTTTCCCTTGCTCAACCATTAAAAATTTAAAAACAAGGACCTGAGAGAAATATACGTGAGTATATGAATTACATAGACTTTACTTTTTGGAAGAGTCTAGCCAAATTGTAACAGCCATCTGAAAAGCAGAGTTTTCTCTTCACTCCCCTCCAATGGTCACTCCCAGAATTGGATATCTAGTATGTGGAGATACCAACAAGTTACATCTGTGAAGGTGGTACATCCCTAGGGCCAATTTCAAGTTCATTCCTTGGAGAGATGATCTGAGAAGGGAAGGGCCTAACTAACCTGATCTCATCCAGTGAGTCAAGTTTGGAAGTTAGAAAGTAATGGGGCACGTATGTACCATAAGATCCAACAAAACAACTTTATTGATAAGAGATGAAAATAACATAATTCAAATGCTACTCCCCTCCACCTCCACAGTCACCACAGCAAACCCACCACACTAAGTGAGGAAGGCATTTGAAGGCACTCTGGAAATCTGGGATCGGAAGCTCCCCCAGGCTCTGCTTTTTTTTTTTCAATTGCTTTATTAACTTCTGGTTTACATCATTCATTTCCGCCAGATTTCGAGTTACAAATTTTTTCCCCATTTTTCCCCTACCCACCACCCCAAAATAGCGGTCCCACAGGATATCCCCTCCTCCAATCTGCTCTCTCCTATACCCCCTTAGACTTTTCCAGTAGGGCATGGTGGATCTCTATGCCCCAATGCCTGTATATCTTATTTCCCAATTACATGTATAATAATTGTATTTATATATTTTTAAACATTTGATTTTAAAACTTTGAATTCCAGATTCATTCCCTTCCTCCCTTGTCACCCACCCTTACTGGGAAGATATGCAATTCAGTATAGGTTGTACGTGTGTAGCTATGCAAAACATTTCCATAATAGATATATTGTAAAAGACTGACTATATTTCCCTCCCTCCTATCCCACCTCCCACTTATTTTGTTCTCTACTTTGATCCCGTCTATTTTCAAAAGTGGGTGCTTCCAATTCCCCCTCCCCCGGCCTGCCCTTCCTTACATCATCTCCCTGCTCATCCCCTTCCCCCTACTCTCTTGTAGGGTGAGATAGCCTATTTAGTGTGTATGTCATTCCCTCCCTGAGCCAAATTGAATGTGAATAAGGTTTTGCCTCTGTCTTCCTGTTCTTCCCTTCCATTGTAACCATTTTCCCTTGCCTCTTCTATATGAGATAGTTTACCCCATTCTGTCTCTCCCCTTCTCCTCATTATATTCCTCTCTCACCTCTTAATTTCATCTTTTAACTATCATCCCTTCCTGTTAAATTGGTCCTGTGCCCTCTATCTATGTATACCTGTAAACATATATATACACATTCACATATGTATTCATATGCCCATATAACCTCATATATATTCCCTCCAACTATTTTCATACTCAAAAAAGTTTCATCAATTACAATTATCGTTTTTCCATGTAGGAATGTAAATAGTTCAACTCTGATAAGTTCCTTATGATTTCTTTTCCCTGTTTACCTTCTCAAGCTTCTCTTGCTTCTTGTATCTGAATGTCAAATTTTCTATTCAACTCTGGTTTTTTCATCAAGAATGTTTGAAAGTCCCCTATTCCACTGAATGACCATATTTTCCCCTGAAACATGATACTCAGTTTTGTTGGGCAGGTGATTCTTGGTTTTAATCCCAGCTCCTTTGACCTCCAGAATATCATATTCCAAGCCCTTCAATCCCTCAGTGTAGAAACTGCCAGATCCTGTGTTATCCTGATTGTGTTTCCACAATATTCAAATTATTTCTTCCGGGCTGCTTGTAATATTCTCTCCTTGATCTGGGAATTTCGGAACCTAGCTATAATATTCCTAGGAGTTTTCTTTTTGGGATCTTTTTCAGGAAATGACCCTGAAAGAATCCACCGAGTCTTTCAACCTCTATTTTGCCCTCTGGCTCTAAAACACCAGGGCAGTTTTCCTTGAGAAATTCCTGGAGGATGATTTTTAGGTTCTTTCTTTGCTCATGACTTTCAGGTAGTCCAATAATTTTTAAATTATCTCTCTCCTGGATCTATTTTCCAGGTAAGTAGTTTTTCCCATGAGATATTTCACATTGCCTTCTATTCTTTCATTTGTTTGGATCTGTTTAATAGCATCTTGATTTCTCATAAAGTCACTAGCTTTGATTTGTTCCAATCTAATTCTGAAGGAATGATTCTCTTCAGTGAGCTTTTGAGATTCTTTTTCCATCTGGCAAATTTGGCTTTTTAAGGCATTCTTCTCCTCATTGCCTTTTTGAACCTCTTTTGCCATTTGAGTTAGTCTATTTTTTAAGATGTTATTTTCCTCAGTCAGGCTGTTGACTCTCATTTCATAATTTTCCTGCATCATTCTCATTTCTATTCCCAATTTTTCCTCCACTTCTCTTATTTGCTTCTTAATGTCCTCCATGGCCTCTAACCAGCTCGTATTTTTCTTGGAAGCTTTTGCTGAAGGAGTTCTGACTTTACTGTCTTCCTCCTGTTCCATGCTTTGATCCTTTTTGTCCTCAAAATAGGAGTCTAATGTTGGTCTGCTTTGCTTGGTTTGCTTCCTTTGCCTGCTCATTTCGCCACTCAATTACTTGACTTTTGGGCTTTTTGCCACAGTTAGAACTCTGCTACCAGACAGGAGAGCTTTGTACCAAATGCTGGGGTTTTCTCAGCTGCCAAAGGTATTAGTTGGGTGCCCTCTTTGAAGCCTCCACACACTCTGGCAAGCTGGTCATACACGCCAGGACCTCCACCCTAGAAAGCAATTCAGATCCAAGCAGGTTAAAGCAAGAGCGATTACCCCTCAGACTAGTCACTTGGTCCCCCTACAGTCTGCAGGCCAGGAGCTGAAGCTGCTACGTGGGGCTGGCTGCATGGCTGGGGCTCCTCAGCAGCTTCTTGCCCTGAGGGAAGAGGTTGATGCACTCCCAACTACTGGATCCCAAATTCCACACTGCACTGACCTCTCCCTTTGTCCTTCGCATCTATGTGTTGATAATTCTGGACCACCACAGCTGCTGGTGACCTGGAGTCCCTCCAGCCAGTGGTTGGTCAGGCCCGCCTTGGGGCTAAAACCTGAGTGTGGGGCTGGGCTCCGCTCCCAGAGCCCTGCGCTGGCCAATTCCTGCTGGCCTGTCCTTAACAGGAGGTTAGCTTCTTTGTGTCATTTTGTGGGTTCTGCAGCTCCCAATTTGTTCAGAGTCCCCTTTTACATGAATTGGGGGAGGTAGAAGGTCCAGGCTCTGCTTTTAATGCCATGGGCATCCAGGAAAGCCAAATATCCTGCTCTCCCATGTAAAGGACCAGTTTAGCCTACATAAAACTGGTGTGGTTCCTACCACAATAGAGATAACTTTGAAGTTGACAGTCCTCTTCTTTTCATAATGTCTAGATGTTGCTTAACAAGGTAGGTAACAGACTTGCCAAAAGTCAAAGAAAGGAAGACAAAAAAGTCAACGTTGCCAAAGCAAAGTGAGTCCTCGGTGCAAGGCAGAGGACCTGGGTCTGAGTTCTACTTCTGCTATTTGCTACCAGTGTGGTCTTGTTGACTAAGTTGTTTTTCGCTCTGGTTCTCAATTTCCTCATCTGAAAGAAGAAGAGGGGGAACTGGCCACTGATGAGCTCTGAAGCCCCTAAAAGCTCTAAGTGTAGGATCCCAGGAGCATCACTGCACTCAAACACTCAAAAGAACCAGCAGGTAGTAACCAAGACTGTTGTAATATTGTGAACATGTCAGGCTATCACAGTACAGACCACAGTTTGGTACAGACGGGGCACAACCTTTCTGTGCTGGGCTCCATTCCCTAATCTTGCAATAGATGCTTTTTTTTTTTTTTGCTATCCTACCTCCTTCAGTGTGACAAGAGATTATAAGATACTCAATCCTGGAAGCCCTGAATACAGTGAATGGGAGGTGTTTCAGTCCTTGCTGGTTTGCAGATGCTTGGCTCTGATAGAATGCAGTGTCCAGCCATTTTTTAAGTGGGGACCAAGTCAACCTTTTTTTCAAAATGGAATGGATAAAGAAGGGCAGGCAAATGCCTTCCTGCCCCAAAATACATTCCCATCTTGGCCAAAAATTCATATTCTAACAGACGGTGCTTAGATTAAGACCTTTGTTTTTAGGAAGCCCCAGCAAGATGGCACGTGGAAGGAAGGGTAACACATGACTCCACCAGAAATTTAACTTGAATATGATCAGAGTAGAGAGCATCAAAGATCATGGCCCTGAAGGAACGTGGCATAGTCAGAGGTGGTTAGGGCATCACAAAGACATGTAGTATGAGATTCTTCCAAAGAACAAAAACTTGGAGGTGAATCAGCAAGGATCTGGACCCATGGGTTCTTACTTTCCTGAGAGAGGCCTGAGCACATGGGGTGGAGGCCTATACATGGGCTTCTCTTAGGTTTCGTAACTCTTCTGAGGATCACTATTCCTGGGAACAATATGTAAAATTTACTGTAGCTAATGATTTTGATAGCAGGAAAAATGGAACACCATTTCCTTACTGCCCTTATGGTAGTATCACAAAGGAGATATGTCCCCACCACCAACAGGCTTAGCATAAGTATTCCTCATTGGATATTATTTTCCTTCCCGTTAAATATTTCTCCTCACTCCCATGGAAAGGAATACTGCATACAATGCAAAAAAGTTTAGCGTTCCTGAAATGTGACTTTTTTTAGGGTAATTCTGCTGCAGAATGGGCTGCTTGATTTGATTGATTTGTCCCACACAAAGCATGCTGTTCTTTTAATTTTCATCCTCAGTTAGATTTGATCTGGGAAGATTTCAGTTTGATGTAAGGAAAAAATGCCCAAGAATCAAAAGTTGTCCTACAATAGAAAAACATCAGGAGGTAATGAGTTCCCTGTCAAGCAGAGGCCAGTGGAGCTCCAGTGAAGATTCATGTGTCAGGAAGGAGGCTGGACTAGAATCAAGGGTGGGGAACCTGCAGCCTCGAGACCACATGTGGCTGTCTAAGTTCTCAAGTGTATCCTAAAGGGATTGTACTGGGAAGTTTAGATTCAAAGGGCTGCACTTGAGGACCTAGAGGGCCGCATGTGGCCTCCAGGCTGCAGGTTCCCCACCCCTGAATTAGGTGATCTCCGTGGACTCTTCTGACTCCAGAAAGACATGGTCCTATTAGATGTGTGTAATCTCATTGTTTGTTACAAAATCAAACACCTTGAAGACATCTTGAATATAGTGTTCAGTTAGGGTTGATGATGCAGACCATGCATATGGGCTAAAGCAGACTCAAAACCCAACCTTGTGAGCTAGGAAAGGCCAAAAGGGTCTGCTAGTAGGAGCTGCAGTCCGTGCTGGATTTCATAGCCAGTTATGAGGAGTGTGTGAACTATTGGACCCACCATAGATCAAAGGCAGACAAGAGGGGGCAACAGCAATTCATCCATCTACTATAATACATTTGAAAGTGAATTCTGTGGCATGAATATTCATAACAATAGTAGAGCTTACCATCCCTAGGGAATGAGGTGATAGAAAAGAGATTGTGCCCTCAGGTGTTGGGGAGGAGGGATGTTGGTACTTCTTCCTTGTTATATATTCCCAGCAAATATCTATTTGTAAGAGATAATTGCTGTTAATTGGTTAAATGGAATAGGGGTGCTAATCACTAATGATTAACATTAGGAAGAACATGCTTGGGTAGGGGCTTGAGCAGATAGCCTTGGAGAAGAATTACCCTATACCCCCTCAGGAGCACTCTTTGAACCTTGAGGGGGATTTGGAGCCAGCCATTCTCTGGAAGAGAGCGTTCAGAACCTAGCTACAATGAATTATGACCCTATTGGCAGAAGCATTAAATAAAACAAAAAGCAATTTTGGCAAACTATTCTTTTGGGCTACAGCTTAGAAATGATGTCGTGTCTTGGAAAGAAGATCAGCCATCATGCTAACAGTTGGTAATCTAGACTCTGGAGAATGCTTCATTTCTTTCCTACCCAAGAAAACTAGGGAGTGCTGGATTTGGAGTCAGAGGAACTGGGTTTGCCTTCTACGATTGTGGGGCAATTGCTTCAACATTCTGGGATTCATAAAATGAAGAATTTGGGTAAACATCCTCTTAAGTCCCTCCTAGCTTGAAACATATGATGGAGGGGGCTGTTTGGAAGAAGACTGACAAAAATCCTATCCATAACAACTAAGTTATTTAGCCTACACTGAAATGTACATAGGTAACTTATATCTCCATTTTGACTATAGTTCTTTTTTTTTTTAATTTAAATTTTTTTTTTAAGCAATCGGGGTTAAGTAACTTGCTCAAGGTTACATGGCCAGTTATTTCTGGGTGTGGTGCTAAGTATCTGAGCCTGGATTTGATCCCCAGGTCATCCCGACACTGGAGCCAGTACTCCCACTCACTGAGCCACCTGGCCACCCCTTGACTATAGTTTCAATCAGCTATCAATTTTTTCCAGCGTGAGGTCAATTGTAAACTCAAAAGAGATGTCTTTATGGAGGTGCCAACCTCCCCATGTGGACCAGGGATTAAATCATGCAGAGAACTTGTCTGATGTTGAAACTTCTTCCTTTTTTTGCAGAACAGAAGCCTCATCTATAGAATAGCATGGAGTCACTGAAAGGTTATGGGACTTGCCCCTGGCCACATAGCTAGTAAGCAATAGAAATGGGATTTGAATCCTTCTTGGCTTCGAGGCCAGTGCCACAGCTACTCTGCTATGCTTCCTGTTGCAAGCATGAGGTGTGACAGAAACATTTTCACACGTAAGAGCTATGGAAAATGTGACACATACATCTGGTAGGGCCAAAGACATTTTTATTTAAAGACAAGGACAATATTTGAGAACATTTGCCTAGACAGCTCTCCAAATGTTAAAGTACTATTCTCCTCCTTTACATAAAAACCAAGGATTCAGTTTGATGCATAGAGCAGATGAGCCTGGAACCAAAGGTATCTGAAATCTCCACATGCTAAACAGACATTCATAGTATGCCTGGGAAGTTGTGTGTTTACAGTTTAATTGTAGAGCAAATTGTGACCCTGGCCAAAGCCAAGCTGCAATAAATGTTTCAGCTCCAAAAGCGAATGCCTGTGTAGGTGGGTAAACCTAAGTGAGCATATAAAGAGCTTAGATAAGTTGGTGTTTCTCAAACACCAGGGCTGAGAACTTGCCCTACTCAATCCCTGTTTGTCCCCACCATGACAGAAAAGTGTCACGGAGCGAGCTCAGTAGAAGAGATATTCTATTAAATATGGAACTAACATGGCATGACAGCAGTGTGAATGGAGCAAAACGGCCCAGATCTGAATTCTAATAAATAAAGCGAGTAAAGCACTTACCGTCAGCAGTCAAGTCAACCAAACCATAGGAAACTGGAGCACGGCAGCTGGAGGAGAGGAGGTCTGCAGCCAGAGAAGGCCATGGAACCCAGCCAGCTTTGATTATTTATGGTGTGTTGATGAAGGAACAACTTTCCATATGAGGCACAGCTTTACTGAGGAACAGTAAAGCTCAGCAGAGGAAAAGGTCCAGGGAAAGAGGACTGAACAGAAATGATATCTAATGAAAACAATTTGAACTTTTAAAAAATGTTTTTTGTCTAAGCCGGGGATTTCTTCAACATAAGGAACTTGTGATATGGAAAGCTGCCTCTGCCAAAATAGATTGGCTTGACTTGTCTATGAGTGAACAAGCATTTATTAAATGTCTACTGTATACTAGGCACTGTGCTAAGCACTTGGGGGATACAGAGAAAGGCCCCCCCAAAATACCAAACAATCCCTGCTGTCATTGAACTTAGGATCTAGTGAGGAAGAAGCATGAGAATGTTTCCATGTATGAACAAGATGTATACAGAACAAATGGGAGATAATAAATTGGAAAGGCGCTAGGTTTAAGGGGGACCAGAAAAGACTTTTTGTAGGTGGCATTTGAGTTGACTTGCAGGAAACCAGGGAAAGCAGGAGATGGAGCAGGGAGAGAATTCCAGGCATGGAGGAAGGCCAGTGATTGTTTTATTACATAAATTAAAAATAAAATAAGTAAAAAAAAATTTAAAAAAGGAAACGTTTGGAATCAGGAGATGAAGTGTCATGTGCAAGGAACAGCAAGAAGCTGGGGGGTCAAGAAGGCTGAGGTCTGAAAAAGCCCATCAAGCCTGGCAATTAAGGAATCACTGATAACTTGGGAGAGGCAGTTTCAGTTGATATAACTTATGGTCTTAGAGTTGTCAGGGGCCTTGAGAGGTTAAATAACATGCTCACAGTCACACATCTACTAAGTGTTTGAGATAGTACTTGAATCCCAGCCTTCCCAATGCCAGAATTGGTGCTGGAGCCATTACTTAATGTTGTATCTCACATAAAACAACATTCTATATGCTGTCAATTTCATAAACCATAGCTCAGAAATGATGTTTGGGGTATGAGCCATTGGCACCACATCTCTATATTGATCAAATCAAACAGATACTCCAAATCCTCCATTAAACTGTCATGCCATTGAAAATAATTATTTTGATCTCAACTATATTGGCATTTCCTCCGCTGGGAAAGGTCAAAGCCCATTTATAACATCTCATCCTGTGCCAGTCTCTATCTTGTCTATGTTGAGACTTCACAGATGATTCACTTAGTGTGTGGAGGCTTTCCTGTAGGTCTTTTCTACATTTCATAGATACTAAAGAAGCACTCAGCTTATCTATTCTCCCTAAAGGTTCCTGACATCCAACCACTTTCTGTCCTTTTCTGATCATACATTTCCTCAATTATATTCTTAAGTTTACTTTCTTCTTCCCAATGGTGATGGGCTGGTTTCTTCTAGGCTTCCCAACTTATCCGATGGATGCCCTAATGAACTCTGAGGATTCTTGGGCCTTACTATCTGCCTTTCTGTGGAAGCATAGAAACCCTGGGCTTTTCCATTCATCAACCCTCCTATATGTGACATCTACCCCATTGGGAATTTGAACTTCTTGAGTAGGGTCTTTTTTTTTTCCTATTTGCATCCCTATGATGTAGCACAATGTTTGGCACATATTAATTGCTTAATAATGATTAATTCATATCCTTTTACCATCTCTTGAGCATAGGTCGCTGTTGGAAACTTGCTAACCGTCCACTTGTGCCTACTGTCATCTCTCCATTGCCTTCTGCAAATTTCTGGTATTTCAAAATTTGTAACCATGTAACCTCTCCAGAAGAACATTTCTGTTAAAAAGGCAGATCTTTGGGGGCGGCCAGGTAGCACAGCGAGTAAGAGCACCGGCTCCAGTGTTGAGAAGACCTGGAGATCGAATCCCGGGCTCAGACACTTAGCACCCACCCAGAAACACCTGGCCGTGTAACCTTGAGCAAGTTACTTAACCCCAATTGCTTAGGGGCAGCCAGGTGGCTCAGCGAGTAAGAGCACCGGCTGCAGTGTTGGGATGACCTAGATCAAATCTGGGCTCAGATACTCAGCACCACACCCAGAAATAACTGGCTGTGTAACCTTGAGCAAGTTACTTAACCCCGATTGCTTAAAAAAAAAAAAGACAGATCTTTGTACTCAGGAGTCACTTAGGTTTATTAAATTTTCAAATTTAATACAATTTTCAAAATGCAATTGGGCCCTTTTCTCCTATTTGATTCTGGGCCCAATTAACTGTCCATCTGAAGTATCTGTCCCAAATACAAGGGGTCCTAAAAATCTTAGTGCGGTTCCTTAAAACTGAACTAAGCTTTTTGGAAATGCTGTATTTGCCACACTAAACTCAAAGACTGGCCATCCAACTGCAGGACAACCCAGACAAAAGGAATGCAGATTTGAGACCAGTTCTATTTCTACAGAATTCTTTGTTGATGTTTCGTTTTTCCTGTGCAGATTATTAGCTTGATCTCTTTTGAATAATCATGACTCTTACTGAAGCCCTGCAATTTGATGCAAGCAGCATACAGACGGATACTTTCTGAACATCTTTCCATGACTAGAGGTCTCTATTCTCCTGGTTTCTTTCTCTCCCTGAGATATCTTGTAAAATTATCCTGCGATGTTTTAAAGATTGGATTACCTCACACACAGATCCTAACTATTCTTATTTCAAGAAATCATTTGTAGAGGATTGGCCCAATGCATTGGAAGTCTTCCTTTGATACTCTTAATATTTCAGGGATAACAGGGCAGCATTTGGGTTATCTACTAGTCTTCACTCACCCTCCTCCTTTTCCAATCATAAATGCTGTCCTTATCTGAAATTTTAAAAAGTTCTGCCAAGGGTTTAATTTAAAAAAAAAAATCTACTTGGTCCTAACTGCTTTATTCAAATGCCTGACTTCATTAGAAGTTAGCCAAGAAAGTAATGCAATAACTTAGCTTAGCAAATATAATTGCTTTCCGTTATAGACAGTTTAATGTAGTGGCAAAAGCACTGAACCTGGAGTTAGAATGCCTCAGTCTAAATCCTCTTACTAATAATCATGTTGTTAGAAGCCCTTTCTATGTAGTATTTCTTGTTGATATTGTGGTCAACAACCAGCAGCATGCTGGAGCCAGCTTAACCCGGCTCAATAGAGCCTGAGTTAACTGACCCATAGTCAAGGACTATGAGTTTGTTAAATTTTCCATTTTAATTCAGAAAAGGCAAATGCTACAATGTATTGTGTTGACTGGCTGATTGTCTAGACTTAAGAAATAATTGAAAAAAATGTTCATAATGCAGCTTAAACTTAAATGCTGTATTTTTTCCCCCACAGAGTCTATTGTTAAAACATTTGATAGAATATCCCTGTCTAGCTGTTTAGAATGGAGATATGGATGTGACAAAGGGATATAATAGGGCAGAATGGCACTTGTTTTTATCACTTGGTTCCAATCAGACTGTAAGTCTGAGTAAATAGGTCTCAGGAAGAACTGACACCAAGAGATTATGGATTGAGGTAGCAGATTTTTTTGTTTACTAATTGGGTAAAACTGCCTTAGGTCAAAAAATGTGTCCTGTGGACTGAATTAAAGAGGCAGCTCTCTACTTGTTATATATAAGAACACGTAGGTCCAGACCTCCTTGTCTGAAAACTGATTCCTTCCCAAGAGTTAGTACCTCCACTGATGTTCACAGCTGGTGGAGCTTGGGAGGTAGAAAATAGAATATTGCTTCATCTTTGGGGGAGGCGGAGGACATACAACCTAATCCACTTAGTAGTAGTAGGCAGGAATTCAAGGAAGGTTTTTTGGAGGGGGAAGGGCAGGGGGTTTCTTCCTCTTGATTTTACCCGATGTTTTCCCCTCTGGCTGTTGAGGAGAGTACGAAGTTGGACTTTTGGCTCTTCCACACATCCAAAGGGACTGCATGGAAGGATCTATAGGACCTAAAACAGGCATGGATTGATAATCTGTTGTTTTTCTCTTTTCAGGAAAAATTATGTCTTATATTTTTAGAATTACCACTGAAGTATTAAAATCTCATTATATAGGACCCATTTTTGAGAAATTAGTAAATGTATACTGAGGTAGGAATTTTTATATGCTGGGCAGCTTTCAGCGTACTGCATCTATATGTTTACTACTGAGTTAATAAATTTCCATATAATTCCTGAGGTCATTAATCCCAAATTAGACTGTCTTTAACTAATAGGGTTGTTTCCCCCATTCTATTGGCAAATGCCCAGAGGATTGGTTTTGAAAACACCAGGTACAGAAGATGGTAGAAGTTGTAGGTATACAGTTTATCCTTGTTTCCCTCTTGATAGTAACTGATGAAGGATACGGACAGGATCTTTCTCTGAACACTCTTCTTCTAGCCTTTGTTAACAATGGGGCCTTCAGTTTCCCCAGCTCTAAAACATATGACATAAAAATACCTTTCTTGTTTACCTCCTAGGATTATGAGGAGAATAAAATGAGAAAATGTAGGTGAAAGCATTCTCTAAATCAGTGGAACAAGTTTAAGAAGTTCTGCTCTAAACTACAAATGTGAGGGATTAAGGGATTAAAACTCAGAAGAACCTCAGGTGCATTGGGAGCAAATGAATATTATATACTTTGCATCCACCCTGAGTTACAGAGATTCTATCAGGATAAAGTTGGTCCACACTATTCTAAAAATCATTTCATGATCAAAAGAGATAATTTCAATCATTCTATCATTCCACATTTATTTAAGTGCCTTTGTGCAAGGCCACTTGTTAGGCACTATGGGGGAATACAGAGTTGACTAACACATGAGCCCTGCTCTTGATGAGCTTACAGGCTCAGAGGAAAGATGAGATGTATATACTTGGCTTGGGAGATGAGGGGAAACTTCATAAGGATAGCATATGAAGACCTGGGTCTTGAAGGATGGGTAAGAACCCAAGTGGTGGAGATATAGAGTGCAGGAAGGTATTTCCAATAGTAGGAAACAGCATGAACAAAATCATGGTGCAGAGGCAAATTCTGGGTTGTGCTGGGAAAATGATAGGTAGTTCAATTGGGTGAATGTAAGTGTGGAATACAGAATGAGAAAGAGTGGGAAAAGCAGGCTGAGGCCAGTTTGAACCAAGTTTCATATCCTAAATTAAGAGGCTGGACTTTGTTAGATAGCAAGGAACCACCAAAGGGTTGTGAGCAGCAGTGCCATGATCAGAACCACGCTTTAGGAAGAGTAATTTGGTGGCCATATGTGAAAAGGGAAGGACCAAATGTAGGGAGACTAGTTAAAGGCTATTACAATTGTTTGGGTAAGTTAACGAGGGCCTAAACCAGGATAGTGGTGGTGGGAATTTAAAGGAAGGGATGGGTGCAAAAGCCAGGTCAGTGGTAGAATCAACAGGATTTAGTTATATGCTTGGAGAGGAAGAGGGAGGAACCAAAGGTGATTTGGGTTTTGCACTGGGGTGAGCAGAAGAATGCTGGTGTCACTAACAGAAACAGAAGAGTCAAGAGGTGATGTAGTTTTGGCAAAGAGGATGGTTTTGTTTTGATCAGTATCTTCCAAACATACAACAGCCATAAGGTTATTTTTATATACAGAATGGGCTGAAACTTGAAAGATGAACATTTCAGATTCCGTTAGAACATTTCCTAGACATTAAAAAAAGGATTTTTACTCGTCAATTTGAAAAAACAAAAACAAAAACCTAGCCTTGTTAAATTAATAATACTGTGACATCCCTCCAAGCCACCATTCAAAAAAGAAGCTAGCTTGAGGGACAAGGGAAAGTAGCCAAGATACCTAGGTTTCTGGCTTGAATAATCTATGTTACTTTTCAGATTATAAATATTTTAGCTCTGCCTGCTTGAAAATAACTTCTTACCAAGAAAATGGCTTTTTTTTATTAGCCAGAGTATTAAAAGAATTTTGATTACTTTGAAGAGAGAATTCTGTACTTGTAAGACATGTACAGCAAAGATTCTTCAAGGCAATGAACATTTAAGAAAACAGACGGTAGGGAGCATTAAGAAAAAAAAATTGAAGGACTGGATGCATGGAATTTAAATTAGGGCAAATGATAATCTTATTAAATACATTCTCCTAAAGCATATTCAAATAAAGCCAAGGATTTAATATGTATCAACAGTCATTACCATAAAACCTGGTACTACTTTTGAAACTGAAATTAAGTTTTCAGTCTAGGAAGTTATCAGATTTGTCAACGTCTATAACAGAAGGCATTTGTGTGCTCTTACACAAAAATGGTACCAATATATACATGTTCATATTGCACAGTATATTTTAAGCAGATCTTAAAATCTTCTTGTGTTTTATATGCACAGTCTGGTCTTTCTATTAATTCTGATAAGGTGTCAAAGGCTTTATCAGTTAATAAGTGACATTTTACAGCAAATCCTTATACAAATCCAAAAATTCTGTGCTGAATTTCTTGTGTAGTTCATAAGAAAAGGAAATTGTATAAATTTTGCCTTTATTCATGAAAAACAAAAAAAAATTTGTGTGTCCCAAATTTGTAATTGAGACACAAGTATAATATTAAACTCTGTGGGGGAAGGGCAGAGCAAAAAGTTCCTGCAGTGCTCCCCCCTTCCCTGCCCCCGGTGCTTCATTTTTCAGCCTCATTAGTAAGTTCAATGACTCCCTGTGAAGATAATGCACTTAAAAGAGCCCAGAGTACAGAGGGGTCTTCACAGTTGTGCTGCTGTTCCCAATGAAGGAAAAGTTCTTCTTTCCTTTCAAGTGTCTGCTTACAAAGAAGACAGTTAAAACCTAAGTTAGACCAGACCTGAATTTTATATGGTGTGGCACAGTCTGGGCTTGGCAAAGCCTTTCCGGGTTCACTGGCTCCCAGCGGAGCTTCCTCGCTCTTTGTTAGTATGTCCAGGTTTTTCTGATGGAGAAGGTAGATTTCCCTTTTAAGCTGTATGGGAAATGCATATACCTCCTCCTCCAAAGCATCCCTCTTCACCAGGCTTCTCCTCTCACTGTGCTGTTTCCAGAAATGAGCAGCTCGCTTTACTACTTCTTCCTGGGCACCTTTGCTGCCTGGCAAGATTCCTTCCTTCATTTTCCCTTGAATGTCCTCTCCATGCACATATAATAAATGAAACTTCATCTCAGAAAAAGACTGAGCAGTGACCTGACAACGGCCACACTTGATGTCCAATTTGACCTCACTGACCTGTCCTGGAAAGAGGGTCTCCTCGAGGCCCGATTTGTTTTCTCTGAAAATGGAAAAAGCAGAGGCTGTGTGAGAGATACTGCTAAAGCAGACTGAGCACTCACAGTCTGGCTCCTAAGTCACCACCACCCACCCTGCAAATGTCCCAAACACATGAGCTGATGAGGAGGGAGAATGAAAGCTAAGCATCATGGACACAGTAGAGAATGAGTTTGGTCAAAGAGAAATCCTTCTGGTATCAAGAATGGTGTCAATCACCACTGGTTGGGTGTGCCAACCTTCTTAGGCCATCAGTGTCCACTTGGCAAAGTCACGTTTCCCTTAATATGTGTCCTTCAAGGGGAGTGATTTATGCTGTTCTCATAGTCTGGTACAATATGTCAGTTGGGGGCAGGGAATCCTAGAAGAATAAGCACTGGCCTGGGAGTAAAGACGTCTAGTTCTACTCACAGCTCTGCCACTAAGCACTATGTAACCTTGGGCAAGTCATTCAACCTTTGAGAGTCCCTTCCAACTCTCATAGCCCATGACTATATTCATATTTGAAGAATGCCCCAACACTGGAGTTCTGCAAGGATTTAGGTCCATTACAACTCGCCCATTAAGAATAAAAAATTACATCAAATCTTTGTGGGAGGAAAATAGCTATGAAACCTTAGAGAGGTTTCAGAAAGCTCTAAATGGACACAGCATTACTTACTCCAGCCCCCAAATCAAAGCTGAATTTCTTTCCCATGTACCATGGTCACCAAAACTCACCTCTCTACTGATTCTTCTGTCCCTCTTATAGCTATTTCTCGATTCTTTGGCCCTTTTCCCTGTGACAGTTCACTGGTGAAAGGCTCAGTGTTGATCAAAACCCTATGCACTTCTTTCAGATGGCCAAAATAGACCCTGACATGACCAAACGCTTTTGCACAGAATTCACAATGCATGAGCTTCTTGTGACGACTCTCACTGTGATGAAGCTTCATATGGGTGCTGAGACTTCCAGAGTGCACATATGCTTTACGACAGATCCGGCAGCTGTATGGCCGCCTGTTTGTATGTGTGTTCATATGGTCCTGAAGATGGTGTTTAAACTGAAAGTGGTGGTTGCAGATGTGGCATCTGTACCAAGGCTTTTTTAGGGCAGAAAAGCCATTCTTGCATACAGTACCCGCTTTAGTGGAAGCGCTATTGTTCTGCTTAGAGCTGAGGTACTTATTTGTAAGTGAATTATTTAACAAAATGTCTCGTTCAAAGCCTTCAGGAGATTTGGTCTGTAGAAGAGGTGCAGGGGAAGTCAGTGGAGCCATTGCCTGCATTACAATGACAGGCTTGGGCATAATGTTCCGATACTTTTTCACAGCCTCAGCTTTTCTGTCTCTGGGTTCCTGGGGGTCAATTTTTACTTTTTCCTTACCATCTCGACATGTGTCAAGGACACACTTTCTTTTCTTTGTCTGAAAAGTCAAAATTTCATCTGGGAGCTTTCGTTTTCTTCCTCTTCTCTTTGCTGTTCCACCATTCAATTTCTTTTTGTTGTCAACTTCCACTTTTGTGGTTGAGCAAAAGGCATCTTCACAGGCAGCTGGCTTGGACACTTGTGTGAGTGAAGCCGCAAAGAGCTTATCTGATGTTTTGGTGGACACACTGAAGGTTTTTGCAAATGATGCAACTTTGTCACAGTTGGACCTGTGCCAAGGAGAAGTGGGACCTACAATGCTGGCATTTGGTTTAGTTTTACAAAACATTGTCGTCTTCATTCTTGAGTAAGGTAAGATTGGAAGTTTACCTTTCGGTGCTGTAGGAATCAGCTGAACTGCATTGCCAAAAACTGCTGGGGACAGGACAGTAATGGCTTTTGCAGAATCAGCTACTCTTTCTTTGATTTTCTCACCACCTATGACAGAGGGCTTTCTGGCTATTGTGTTAGCATCTAGGTTGACTTTCACTGAATTACTCAGCTCAGCTGAAGTTTCCTCTGGTACCCATGGCTTTGGAATAATAACAGCGTCACCTGCCTCAGGTTTGTTTATTAATGGAGGTCCAGATTCTACACAGTTGTTTTCATCAAGCAAAGCAGTAACTGTGATTTCAGTTGGCATCTGATCTATCAATATCACATGCTCAGATGAATCAATGTTAGCATTTAGTTCAGAATGGTTGGCTATTGAAGGTGATGGCTGGGCACATGTTTGTGTATTGGCTGGAACCTTCCTAATCACACTCACAGAGGAGTTTGGAATAGTTTCCATTCCTGGTACCTTCTTATTTCTTGTAGGTTGGTACCGAGGAATAGGCAGTTTAAGGTTTTTGGGCAACGACATTTTGGCCTTCTGGATGGGTTGGGTTGTCACTGCTGGGGTAACATGGGGCAAAGCAACAAGAGAAAAGGTTCCCTCCTGACCAGCAACTTGCATCAGGGCGTAGTTTTGTGATGGTATTACCAGAGGCCTAGCATTTGCTGAGCATGATGTGGGATGAACTTGATCAGAGAGTGATGGCGATTGATAGGGCAGCACTGGGGATGTTAAGACTTTTGGTGTAATTTTGGGGGCAATAGTCCTAAACTGAATTTTATTCTGTAAATTTTTCCCAGTCTGTGTTGTCCAGGGAGAGATTTTAGGTTCATCTGCAATAATACAAAATGCAAAAACAAAATATTATCGTATAATACTTATCCAAATGCTGACAGTTCAAACAAGCACATTAAAAGCAACTCAAAGGAAAATATAAATAAAATGAGATGGTAAAAGATTCAAAGAAGTGTCAAAGCCTAACTTTTGCATTTCTCAAATAGTATTCCTCTGGATTGAGGTTTCAACGCTCCAACTAGTCTTTGTGCAGGACTGGGAGTTAAGGCACAATGCCTAGCACATAGTGAGCTAAGTAATGCAAGGTAACTTAACAAACCTTTGTTTCCTTCCTTAAACAGTTGGTTTTACAAAGACACACTGTGCAAGCACCCACTTCTTATCCCAGGGGAGGGGAACACGTGGCCTTCTAGGTCCTTGGGTATAGCCTTTTGACTGAGTCCAAGTTTTACAGAATAAATCCTTTTATTGAGGGGATTTGTTCTGTGAAGTTTGGATTCAGTCAAAGGATTGCACTTGAGGACCTAGAGGGCCACATGTGGCCTCGAGGCTACAGGTTCCCCACCGCAGGCCTGGCATAAACCTTTTACAAACAGTCCTCATGACATTTTTACCTACTGTGCTCCGGTCATCTCTGAGCTGCACTTTCCTATGCAGATCGTGCTGATTAAAATGTAAATTGACTGTACATCAGATAGGTAGCCCCCAATGCAGAGCAGGACAAAGCAGATCCTTGGCTCTGTTTGAGGCCTCACCATTTGGGGCAACACAATGTATCCGCACAATGGAAGAACTCCAAAGCCAGCCTTGTTTCTATTTCCCCAAGTGACTTGTGAATTTATCTAGACACCTTTCAAACTGCTGATGTGAGCTTTTGCAATTAAATGGCTAGCATTTAGAAGCTGATGCGACTCTCCTCACCCCTTCACCATTTCAAAATATTACAAGATGGGGTGGCTAGGTGGCGCAGTGAATACAGCACCGGTCCTGGAGTCAGGAGGACCTGAGTTCAAATCCAGATTCAGACACTTTAACTAGCCATGTGACCTTGGACAAGTCACTTAACCCCAATTGCCCTGCCTTCCCCTCTCCAAAAAAAAAAAGTTATAAGATACCAAATAATATACAAAGATAGAAAACATTCTCTAGTGCGTGCAACTAAAATAATCATATTCTTTAAGATGTATGGGAGCACCCAGTGACCAGATCTTATTTCACTTAAAGGCAGCATGGTATAGAGGAAAAAACACTGGCCTTTGGACTCTGGTGATCTGGTTCTGAACTGTGTCTTTCCTGTTTACTCTCAATCTGAACTGGGGTAAACCACTTAGATTTTTTTAAGCCTCATTTTCTTCAAATGTAAAATGGAGATAGTACTTTGCTAACCAGACTTATAAACCCTAAAGTCCTATATAATGTGAGATATTGTTATTCTAATATTCTAATGGGTCCCTTCCTTAGCCCAATCTCATGAAGAGAAAAAAATGAGAAAAAGACTTGTTCTGAACCCACAATAGCATTTATCCTCTGGGTGGAAACCAGAATTAGGAAGCAGTTTCTGGCCAGAAATCTTTATATGAAGGAAATGGCCTCAGATAAGGAATACAATTTGCATTTCTAACTCTGGACAAAGTATACAAGTTCAATGTCTTTCTTTTGGGATTGAGGCATTCACCTATTTCTTTCTACAGTTTGATAAATGGAGTGTTAAGTAGGCTAGGGACATTTGTCATAGTCTCTATATAGATGACACTGCTATATTTAGCTGGAATATTAGATCGCCTGGACTATCTCAGGTTGTTAGGTACAAAAGGTAACACTGATCTCATGGTATACCTTAGTAAATGCCATTTGGATTTCCAGAAATCAAATATCTGGGATATAAGGGGAAAATGGGTATGTAACAACCATTTGGGACAAAAGAGAACTTTAGAGGGGAAGGCTCTTATAATTTAAAAAAATCACTGGGCCACTTCTGGAGGGATTCCCAGGGACAAGAGACCAAGTTGATTCATGACCTGAATCATCTCAGAAGGGTAAACCAGATAAAATTACGTGTATACCAACGAAAGTGTTAAGAAAAGCGGAAATAGGCCCTTGATTCTTCTACTTGTTTTAAGAGTTCCAGACTTTTCCCTCATAGTGACTGCCACAAAAATTCAGACACACTGCTGTTATGAGACCATGAAAATGCAAACGTTTGATAGCGTATCATGGGAAAAACTACATTGCCAAAAAGAAAGAGAACCCAGAGAGCCCTCTAAGGGCTGTCCAGATCTTAACAAGGATTTCTTCCACCATGTACCTGACAATGGTTATCTAGACTTTGCTTGAAAACCCTACGGAAAGGGGTTTCTAGATAAACCTCCTGGAGCAGCCCCATTTTAATTTTGAAAAGTTTTATTTCTTAGGAATTTGTTTCCTTAGGGCTAAATCTTCCATTCAGTGCTATCCCAGAGCTAAGCACAACAAATAAATCCAACTCCTCTTCCCTGTAAAAGCTCTTCATATATCTGAAGATGGCTATCATAGTCACCTCCTGAGCCTTCTCTTTTCCAGTCTAAACACCCCTAGTTCCTTTGGCAAATCCTCACACCGTATCTTTTCAAGGCCCTTCATCTACCTAGGTTTTATTCCCTAATGTAGTATCCAGAACAGAACCTGGTATTCCAGATGTCTCCTTATCAAGGCCACGCCCAACCCTTGCCTCCTTCCTTCTTTACACTGTTTCTCTGAATGAGCTGCCACAGCACATTGTTGGCTCATACTGAACCAACAGTCTACTAAAACCCACAGGCCTTTTTCCGATCAGTTGCTACCCACCCATGCCTCTTCCTTAAATTTTTTTTAACCCAAGTATAAGATTTTACATTAACCCCCTATTAAATTTCATGTTACAGTTAGTCCAACATTGCAGCCTAAGACATTATCAGATCCTTTCCCCTTAATTCAGTATCTGAACTTTCCCTCCTAGCCTTATAAATTACATAAAGGTAGAAATGGCATGCTTATACCATCCCTGCCTGTCTGTTCAAACAAACAAATCAACAACACTGAGCTACACAGGGCCAATTACAATTTCATTGGGCCCTTCACTAGAAACCTCTTTTTAAGTCATTAATGACTATTTCTGGTGTACTATGATTTAGCAAACCCCAAAACATTTAACTGTACAATTATCTAGTATATATATTCTTTCAACTTGTTCATAAAAACAGCATGAAAGTCTTTGTCAAATACTTTGCTGAAATCTAGCAAAACTATATCTACAGGAATCCCCTGTTCTACCAGTGCAATATCTCTATCAAAAAAAGGAAAGGAGGCCAGTCTGGCACAACATGATCTTGATAAAAACATGCTAGGTCTTTGTCATCACTATTTTCTTTTCTAGAAATTAAAAACCATTCCTTTTATATTGTATAATCCTAGAAGCTCTATAATTTTTCTAAGAATCAAAATAAAGTTCACTGTTCTATGTATTTTTCAGACTCATCCTTCCTTTTACTTTTTACTGAAAACTGGAGCAATATTTGCCCTTTGACAAGAATCCTGTGGCACCTCTCCCATTCTTTATGATCACTGAGATTTTATTAAATTATTAATTTAATTATAATTATATATAAATAATATAAATATATTATTATATATTTATAATATATATTAAAATATAATATAAAAAATAAATAATAATAAAAAAATAACAGAAATTAAATCTGTAGGTTCACACAGTGCCCTGTAATATGCTTACTCTAGACCTGGCCACTTGAATTCATCAAAGGAAGTTGTATGTTTTCTTTCTAAATGCCATCATATTTATTTGGATTTCAACTCCCTCTTATTAGACACCTCTTTTCTAATTTTTTCAATCAGAAGGTTGTCTTCTCGGCAGAGAAACTTTGTGAACTTAATTTTTTTTTCCTTTTTGGAGGTCAATTGCCCAAAGTCACACGGCTAGTGTGTCTAGTGTCTGAGGCCGGATTTGAATTCAGGTCCTCCTGACTCCAGGGCCGGTGCTCTATTCCCAGTACCACCTAGCCGCCCCATAGCTTTGTAAACTTTAATGGCCCTGTTACAGTAGTGTGGCCAATTCATTTGTGCTTGCCTATGGATAACACCTTATGAATTCTCCATAAGAGGTTCACTTTAGGATGCTGGGAGTTTTCCTCTAGTTTTCTTGATACTGTGTGGCTTCCAATGGAGCACATAGATTTTCCACTGGTTATCTTTTCTCTCATTATGTTATTTGCTCATCTTTTCTTTTCTGGTCATTCATTTCTTAAGCAATCCTCCAGATTAAAATGTCAAAGGGAAATCAATGTTTGTTGTTGTTTAGTAATTTTTCAGTCATGTCTGACCCCTTTTGGGGTTTTCTTGGCAAAGATACTAGAGCTATTTGCCATTTCCTTCTCCAGCTCATTTTATAGATGAGGACTGAGGTAAACAGGGCTAAGGGACTTGCCCAGGGTCACATAAGCTAGTAAGTATCTGAGGCCTGATTTCAGGCCAGACACTCTTCTTTAGCAAAATAAATAAAAATATAATACAATACAGAAAAAAGTTAATTTGTAGTTCTAAGTCAATGTGCAGCCTGCAGGGACCCATTTCTATCTGATTTTGATACTAGTGCTTTTTAGCAGGGCTTCTTAAACTTTTTCCACCTGTGACCCCTTTAGTCCTTTTTCCACATAATTTTTCATTTGTAATGTATTGTAGCCTACCTGGAGCTACTACCTATTAGGTGACCTCAACTTTCTTTGGAAATGGATATTCCATGACCTATAACCATAAAGCATTGCTGGAATAATACTGATGTTAATTAGATGGGCTTTTGCATTAGTACTAAGTTTGGGATTGTTAAAAGCACTGCACAGTTTCTCCAAAGAAATCTAGTTGGCAATCCTCTTGCCATTCATTTGGGGCTACTTTACCATACACCTGTAGCATCTAAGAAACAAACATGGATGGACTGGCTTTAGGTTTATCCTTCCAGCTCCTGATCATAGACTGGACAACAGACATACTTCATTAACTGGGTTTTTCCTGTATATATAGTTAGGCTAAACTTTTGAGTAAGTGTGGATTGCATTTAGGAGTCAACAGCATTCTGAAATTTGATGCTATCAACACAATGACATCCACAAATAGGAGTATCTGGAGAAAGTCAATATTCATAGAGAATCTCTCTTCCAATTGGATTATGAGTTGAATATCCTCCATCACAGTGGCAAATGTCATTGGCGAGGATATATCTATTTGATGCTTTGATCAGTAAATCAGAAGGCTGAATGAAATTATAGTTGCCGATGCAACTTTCTGTTATTCCTGATCAAATGCAGTCCTTTCTACAGTATACAATAAGCAAAGCAGGGTCTTATCCTCTCTGTACATCTTAGTCAGATGTGTGACCGGAAACGTGTGAAACTGAAATGCTGCAGAATGCACTGTGTAGATGCCTGCCCATCTCCTGCTTGTACTTCCATTAAGGGCGTCGTCCCTCCATATCTGTGCAGATTATTCTCATAAAGATTTTGTAGAGGAAGGAAAGTAGACATATGGGTTGTTAGTTCTCTTTTAATTACTCTTATCAATGATAACAAAGTCTACGTTCCTCCAGAGACTCTGGTCTCTTCCCTTTTAAGACACCAAAGGAATCAGTCCTCCGGTGCCCTGTTCTGCACGCTCTGCTTGCTCTTTCCATCTTTAGTGAAATTTCTACTTCCTCATGTTACGAGGTTTTCAGCAATGATTCCATTGTCATTGATGGAGAAATAAGTTTTGTCACAAAAATTTTACAGATCCCTTCCATTTGGGGGGTTGGGGGGACACTGTATTGTTCTCCTTCCAGCTTCATTCTTAATTGCTCCAAGAAAGATGCGGCTTAATGGGGAATCTTTACCAAACATTCTTTAAAATTGCTTTTATTTCCCTTGTTTCTCACTATTTTATGAAGTGATGCTGCTTATAATATTCCACTTCTTTTTCCATAAGATTTCACAAATGAGTTTATATTCTAAATTAGATTTGCCTTTGCCTACCAAATCTTACTGCCCAGAAAAGAGATCAAGTATTTGCTGACTTAAGTGGTTTTCCTAGGCTCTTTTACTTTCCTTATGATAGTAAAATTTACGTTGGTTAAACTATTTAGGAAAATGTGAGTATCTATGTTGACGTGCACTTTTGCCTATTTCCCATTTTTCAGGATCAACAGTTAATTTAAATGTATCAGGTTGGAATTACTTCAATTGCTTGCCATATCTCATTTTTAGCCTTTTTCTGAAGTTGGTATTGATTTGGATCTTTGTTTTAACAAGTCAATGATCTGACTATGGAGAGCTATTTTAAAATACAGGCTGTATTAAAAACCAGCTACTTTTCCCCTCAATTAGAATATAAGAAATTTTATTTTTCATGATACTGTTTCAATGTTTATCACACTCAACAACTTTCTACTCTCTTCTTAAAGAAAATATGACCTATAGACGTGAGGCTACTGTATTGTATAGTCTCCAAGTCTTTCTAGTGAGAGAAAGTGAATTACCTTTCATTCATTTTGTATGTTTCTATGTGCACATCTTATATCTCCTAAGAGAATGTTAAGTACCTCAAGGAAGTAGAGAAGCATATATGAGAATGTACCACAGTGCAATGGCTCTTTCCTATCATCTCTCTGAATGCTTTGAAATGTTCTCTTCTCAAATCTAGGGAGTGTATTCAACTTTGCCCAACTTTTCTATTCTTCTCCACCACTTTCCCCAGGGTTTCCATTTTTTGTACTTTAGCAACTAGTTCTTCCTTAATTTGTCTTTTCTTCAGAAAAATTATTTGGCAATTATCTGGGTTTGGGATAAAATCAGGTCTTAAGTTTCTGGCCAAGAGTTTACCTCATGGACTGATCATTAAGGTACAGGACTTCCAAATGAGCATTCAACATGTTTCTGGTCATGAGACTATCTTGGCAGATGCCTTATGAAAACAAGATGATGGATCTCAGAGATCAGCCTGAACTAAACAGATGTCGTGCTCCAAACTGCTGTTATGTTAATAGCTTCATTTTAAAGGAGAGGAGAGGAGACAACGGAGAAAACAACACTACTGTAACACAAATGCTTACAAATGCAATTTATCAGTTAATATTTAAACAAAAAAACCCCTTTTTAGTTGTTTCTAAAAATTTTTAACTGCACATGCTGTTAGTAATAAATATAAGCATATACTCTATCTTATAGACATTTACTTATTAGCAAATATTTACATAGCATTTCAAGGTATCCAAAACCCCTTACAAAGATCATCTTATTCAATCCTCATAATAACCCTGGGAGAAGGTATCAAGGTTTAGAGTGGTTCAGTGACTTGCCCAAGGACGCACAACTAGCAGGTATTTGAAGCAGGATCAAATATGTGTCTTTCTGACTCCAAGCCCAATATGCTGGCCACTAAACTACCCAGCTGGCTCAGAAATTATATTCTTTCCTATTATTTAATTATAAAACATATAAAAACACAAAGTAAAAAGGATGAGTAAAAATAAAATATTTTGAATATATTTCATGTATTAATGATATAAAACTTTTCCCCTTAATTAAAATAGTATTAATAGTAAGGAATGTGACTGAACAGGCTTCATTATTTTTGAAAATATTGTTTGGACACTTTATGATACAGTAATTTGGAAGTCTGACTCTAAGTTCATTTTACTTGATTTTAAAAGATACCTCACAGAGACCTGTAGACTCATCTACCCATTGTGAAAAGGGATTTGTTGAAATTGGACTAGTGGTCAATGAGGGCAGCTTGTGGGGCAGTGGAAAAGTCTTGGATGTGGAATTGAGAAATCTCACATTTGAAATTTTCCTCAGAAACTCACTTAATAGCTGGGTAACTCCAAGGCCTCCCTTGGCCTCTGTTTCTTTGTCTGTAAAATAAGGACAACAGCACCTGCTTGTTATGAGGGTCAAATGAGAGAATATGCAAAAAAGTGCTTTGTCAACCTTAAAATGCTATATAAGCGGCTAGCTATTATTATAATTATTAGTTGTTCTTACAAACTGAGTCATATTTTTCTATTTTTAATAAACTGGTCCAAAACCCACTGAAGCTCTTCATTAAGATTTTAAACAGTCGAGAAAATCATTTCCAAGTTTTAAAAGTGTGTGTATATATATATATATATATCTGTCTATATGTATATATCTATATATAGATATGAGGTTTTTTTTAGGTGACACATCATATTCAGAAACTAGAAAGAAGAGATTAAGTATCTGTGAGAAGACAGTCAGTGTCAAATGCTGTGGTGGTCAAGGAGAATGACTGAGAAAAAGTCATTAGATTTGGCAATTAAGAGATCACTGAAAATTTTAAAACAGCAGTTTCAGTTGAATAAGGAGTCAAGGAAAAGAAGGAATTTAAGAATGCGAGAATAGAAAGATAGTGGTCTCTTCATAAAAAAATAGGTCAATTCAGAAGGACAGGCTTGTGTTGAAAGACAATATAATGACATCTGCTATACAAACTGCAATCCACCTAGGTCTGTCTATCTTCTTTGACTTACCCTGCCCCACCAAAAATAAAACTGGGGAGTGAGGACAGAGCTCTCTCTCACTAGGACATCCCCACTGAGGAGTGGAGGACAGTGGTGGGGTGGATGCATCATTTGGGGTGAGTTCTCAGTTCTACCTGTATAGCTGCTGAGTATGCCCAGGTATAAGTTTGCCTTTAAGGGTTGATGCCCTGGACAGAAGAGGAAAGGTTTGAAGCTTGTACAGATACAGGCAAGGGGAAGAGTGAGGGAGTGTTACAAGAGAATGTAAAGGGTTGTGTAGTTGTATTGTACACAGGCCCTGAAATTGTCTCTTCTTGGGAGGATAAGAATTCAACCTTCTTCTCATCCTATGATTGGCTGGTTATTCCTTGGAGTGATGTCATGGACCACCTTGGGTTTTGAAGTTGGCATTTTTGAGATCACTAGTTTATAACTAGGGTTTATTAAACAATTGGCAATCCGTTGAACATTGGTTTTGAGTATGGCTATAGGATGTGGGAACAAGTATGGGAAGGCAAAAAAGGATGGTCATCATCTGTTCCACGTCACCCTCATTTTTCAGAGGGTTCAATGATTTTTCCGAGGTCACACAGGTAGGAAGTGGCAGAACTCTGGACCTGTAAATCCAAATTCAGCACTCTTTCCTCTGCCCTATAAGGCACTATGCTACTTACCTGTTTCTAGTTCTGGGCATAACACAGAGGATAAAGTGGCTGAAAGGAGGTCACTTTGCCTCCATTTCAGTGATCTAGAAAAAGGGATGTCCCATTGGGTGTGTGTGTGTGTGTGAACATGTGCACACAGGGCCCTCTGTTTTCCCCACCTGTCTAGTATCTGGTAAAGCTCTTAATGCACTTTGAATTGGTGCAAAGATTGGCCACTGGTAGTAGAGAAAAAAATTAGCTTACACATCAAGTAGTACATTTGTGCTCTTAAAAAACTCAAGACTCCCAAGTTACTGGTCTTAACTGATAAAAAAGAATGAATGTAAGTACTGGGGAAATGCCTATCTGTGGCCCTGACAGCTTCTTTTGCCGACACATTTCACGTCCCTCTTTTGGCTGAGCATAGATCAAATAATGGAGGTCACTACAATTTCCCATACTCTCAAAGTAGGCCCAGATCTCAGGACTCCCAGAAGAAAAAGAGGCTCTTCAGGGAATACAAAAGGCCTTTAAACACCTAACTAACAGTACCACTTAGATGCCATGCTTGTCTCACCGAGCTCTGTGAATCCAAGTTTTTGGCAGTGGATTCGTAATAGATTCTTAATCTACTTGATCTAAAGCCCTCAGAAATCCCATAAGCTCTTATTACTCTTTTGAAGAGTTGTCATTTTCATATATTGTAACACACATCTTAGCATGGAGCTGCCATGCTATCTCAGGCACATACCAGCCTTTCTCCATCTTCCCTTCCAGTTCTGAAACAATAACAGAATCAGTTCTGTCACGGATCCTGGGAACAGTAGGTCTGACCACTCCTTTATGCCTTCAATCCTCACCCTCATTATTTCAATACCAGAAGACTCCCCCCCCGCCAATCCCCAGCCCAACAACACCCTACATGTCTCTCCAGTTAGAATGTAAGCTCCTTGGGGAAAGGCACTGCCTTCACTTGTATTTGTTTTTCCTGTGCTTAATTAACAAAGAGTATATGCTTAGTACAGTTACTCCTTCCACATCATGACTTTCCCCATCACAGTTTTGATATCTCACATGTTGGGATAAGATATTAAATGGAATTTGAGGGGAATTTTGAAGAACATGCAGATGACACATGAAAGCCAGCAAACAACACAGAAAAAGTTTAGAAATTCATAAATGAATAAAATATATGTATAGTATAACATCAATATATTTTTTCTTTTAATACTATAATTCAAACTTCTCCTCTGGTACAAAGGAAGGGCCAAAAAATTTTACTTGGATTTTCTAGATCCTGGGAGCACCACACTCCTTTACCTTCACAATGTGGAAGGGATAACTATAAATGGTGTTTTTTTAAAAACAGAACTATAAATTGTAACAAGGGACTGAAAAAGAACCATTCTTTCTTGAGAGCCTGAAAAATGACATAATATTTGACTTTCAAAGACTAAACACTTACCTTTAATAAGGAAAAACATGAAGTTTGACATAAAAATAACTATTAAATTCAACAATGAAATCAAATGGTTAAAGCAACACTGTAATTTCTAAATTGAGATTTTTTTTTTAACTGTCAAAAAGTTCTCAGTAATCTGAAAGATAACATTAAAAAATTTGACCACTAAGGATCATGAAGGGTGGCTTTGAGAAGAGTATTTCAAGGAAGGTGTTCTTTCCTTCCCAGCCAAAATAGAGAAACATTGAAAAATGATGTAAAATTATAAGTTGTAAACCCCTTTCCAATTTTAAAATGAAAAAAAAAAAAACCACTTCTGAAATTTAGAAGGAAAACAGAATACAAAGAAAGCAGTTACCCAGCTGCAGACTGCCATTACAAGTAAAGAATACCTGGGTGATCTCCACAGAGGTCACATCACCTCCCTGGGTTTGGATTCCCAACAGAAAGGAGAGGTTGGTCCATATGACCTTTGAGGTCCCTTCCAGCTCTAAAGCATTGACCCTATGATCTAGTCCACCATCCTGGTTTTACGACTGAGGAAACTGAGGACAAGTGAGGTGCAATCGTTTTTACTGAGCTCCTTTCGCTTTCAAAGTCAATATAAATGAGCTATATAGTTCCTGCAAAATCAGTAAGTCATTTGGTTGATTATATAAACATGACTTGAAAATGACAGTTGCCTTGGTTCCTGACATAATTTTTTTTGGTTTTGATTTCTAAAAGAATACAGGATATATTTTTATTGGAAAATATTTGTGTTTCCTCTTTTCTGATCAGAGGTGGAGAAGGTGGGGGTGATGGAATAAAATTGTTTGCTAACACATGAGTAATAATAGTTGACATTTATATAGCACTTTAAAAGAGCAAAGATAACATGTTATTTCATTGATCATCACGATAACTTCATGAAATAGGTGTAATTTTAAACCCATTTTACAGATAAGGAAACTGAGGCCCAGAAAGGTTATGTGACGTGGCCAGGATCACACAGCTACGAAGGATCTGAGACAGGATTCAAATTCAGGTCTTCCTGCCTGTAGGCCCCAGCCACTGTGCATGAAAACTGTACAAGGCATTGAAAGTCAAGAGAATTCTATAAACATTTAGCATGTGCCCACTATCTACAAAACCACAGAGTAATCCTGTGAGGAATTTAGAGAGCTTGCACCAAGGTGGGCCTGCTGAGCCAAGCTGCCCCCTCCTAGCTCTTCATTTGTTTGGACCTAGGCCCAGAACCTCTGCCTGTTACACTAGAAGCTGTGGCTAAGTTTAAAGACAGAGCTGAAAGGAGGCAAGAACACACCTGCCTCAGCCTTTGAGATGGTTCCCCACACAAGAAATGAAGGTACCATTGAACTAACTTCACTCAGGAGTCAAAGGCTAAAGTTTTGTTCATTTAAATTTTATAGAACTAAAAAAGTATTCCCTGTTTTCTGCCATTCCTATTTTCCCTCTCCTTGCCTACTTCTTATTAAATTCTAACTTGGATTAAAACTATTTCCCAAGATGGCCTCTGATTAAAATTGACTACAGTTAAAAGCCAGAAAAGTCCAAGCTAAAAGAAGTGCCTTCTCTTCCAAGGGAGCCTACCATAAAAAAAAAACCTTACTTCCTAAGTCAACCCTACCATAAAGCCCACCAATATGTGTGGGGACTGCCTAACCTCATGCCCAGGCACTGCTCAGGGAACAAGAGACTGCCAGCCTACAAGAACCTGACAGATGGCCACACACGGGGTCCTGTGAAACAGCTGATGATGGACACACCCAAGCTTTCTTTGGTCTCTTGTAACTAAGAACCTACATGTCATTTCTTAGCCCTCACAGGGCAGCCCTGGAGTCACTCTGGGATCTCTCCATCCTTTCCTATCTCATGTTCTCCTTCATGACAAAACTGCTGTCTCTACAAACAAGGCAGTTATCTCTCATCCTCTGTCCACTCCCAGCAGGTGCATCCTTCCATTCAGGGTGGGCACAAGGGGAAGGCCCCTTCCTGGCACAAAGAGCTACAAAGGGGCCTTTCCCTTGTGCTCTGGACAATTACATCTCTCCTCAATGAAGACTAACCAATGTGGGCAGAATGAGCTGCTCAGATGCATCATGAGTCTATCTACAGACCTGACAGGATGCCAGAAACTAAGTAAAATAAAACTAGTCTTGAATAATAGTAGGGCTATCGAGCCAAGTGAGAGCCCCTAAAAAACTGGTGTTAATCTTCTGCCTAGGACACTGAAACATGAAAAGGCCTGCCCATGGTAACACTGCTAACAACCATCAGAAGTGGGAGACTTGATCTCTGGTTTTTTAATCTCCCAGATCAGCTCTTGAGCCATCAAGTCCCTCGAGCTGCCCCTCACTGAGCCGTACCAATAGGAAGGGAATCTCTGTGAGGTTTCAACACGTGGCCTTCTTGAGATGATGCCCTTGCTTTGGAGAGTTAAAGCAGAGGAGTGATGTTAATTATGGGAATTTCAGGCCAAGTAGGAAAGAAAGGTGGCAAACAAGGGAGAGATTGTGAGGCAACTGTGGCTTGTTGATCCCTCATGGAAGCAGTTGCCTTCTCTACCTAAGGGAAAGAACAACACAGACAAGGTTCAGGTGCTGAACACTAAACAGAGACTGTGGAGACCAGGCCCCTCGGATGGGGCAGTAGGGCACTGGTGATATCTTAGGATATCCTGAGGGGATGGAGGGAGAAGAGTTAGGGGTAGGGCAGTGCTTCATTACCAACAGGCACCTTTCCAATAAGGCAGCTTAGGACTTTTCCTGGGACTAGTTCAACCTAGAGAGTGTTGTTAGGTACAAGAAGTTAAGGAACAGTAATACTTGGTGCAGCATGGACCCTCCAAATGGCATTGTAGGAAGTTTTCAGTGTATTTCTAAGAAAATAATTCAGAGAGAGACTTAAAATAGGCCAAAGTATGGGGCGGGGGAAGCTGGGCAATGAATCATCAAATAACCCACAAAATTAAACCAATTAGATAGTTACATTTATTATCAAAAAGGGCTCCAGCATCCTTTATAGAAGGCTTTCTGAGACAATTACATAAGATATTAATAGTAAGGGGAAAAAAGATTAATCCCATAAAATGTGGTTTCTTAAATTCAAATAATCTAATTGGTATTTTGGGACCCTACAAATAATGACTCAAATAAAAAGGTTGAGAACTATAAACCACTATTGTTTTACTGTATTTTAAAGTACTACTAATAATTTGAAGTTTCTTGTTTCCTGTGCTACCTACCTCACTCTGCCCAACCTCTCCACCCCCAGCTCCCTATTTTTAAAGTTACTGCAGTTTAAAATTCCTAGTTTCTGGGGAAATTTTTTCTTTATTTCAGTTTCTCTTGTTCAAAGTTACCTGCAACTAAGTGGTTCATAATTCAGCAGCAGAGTTTAACAGAAAGAGCCTGGGCTGGAATCAGAGGACCTGTGGTCAGATTCTGGCTCATCAGGGAGGTGATCACAGAGTTACTTTACTTCTCCAGACTCAGTCCCTTCATCTGTAAAATGAAAGTGTCAGGCTAGGCGATCTATAAGCTCTACATGCAGTTTACTTCTTTAACAAATGTAAGCTACAACACATTCAATGCACTGCGTGATAGCCTTGTGACACCCACTAAAAAGGAAGATTCTGTGCTTCGATAAGAACCATTTGGATCATAGAGGTAGAGCCAGAGGCCATTTAGGCCAACACTTTCATTTTGCCAATGAGAAAACTGAGGTTTTAAAAGCAGGAGATATTAGTTGATTTGCCCAAGGTCACTCAGGTCATAGGTAACAAGGATTCAAAACCAGCTTCCTGGGTTCCAGCTCCAATGCTCCTCCCATCCCACCACGCTACCTCTGACAACATCCCAGTCACCTATTGACAGCACTATCAGGGAATGACCTCCCGAAGAGATGACTAATGCACCAAGACTGAATTAAAAAAAAAAAATCAATCCACTCTGACCTTACTCTATCAGTCATACATAGTCATGTCCAAAACACCAATCAAATGGATGAACTGAGAAGACTTGAACAGTTGAGAGTCAACATCACAGCAATCTCCGTCAATGAGAGCTGGCTGTTTGATTTTATCATTGTACCCATAACAAATGCCTGTAGATGGCTCTCATTCCAGCATAAATTTCTGGTGTCTGCTGAGGTAGCAAGGCCTGCTGGCTCTGTTCTTTCTCAGTAGGGTGTGTATGTTCAAAAGCACCACCTGTAGAAGTGCTTCAGGTGGTTGTACAAAGCTCCCAAGACAAGAAACAGGGAATGGGTAATCTAAAACATTACCTTTTGTTTTACCCATTAAAATGAGTCATTCCATCTTGGTCTGTGCTATCACCCTTTACTCCTAAATAGCACTTAAAAAACAAACAAACACCTTAGTATCAAATATCACAGGCAAAAATAAGAGTTTGAGAAAGATGAAAATCTAGCTACTGGAGTAAACAGAAATACCTGGGTTTCAATGTTATGGCACAGTCAACAGAAATATATCCAAACTTAAAAAACACACCATAAAAGCGGAAGTTCCTGCCATGGAGTCCAAGAGCAATCTAATGCAGATTAGAAAATTCAAAAAACCGAAAGACAACCTGGAGTCCAATACCTGGAATATATTCTGACTGATGAATAGCTGTTTCAAATATAGGTGTGTTTCATTTCACACAGAGGATGGCTGTGAGGAAAAATTAACTTTAAAAATTCAAATTGTATTTTTCAACATAATTTGGGGGAAATTTTAAGTTTCTCTTCTGATTTCCCTTCAAGTGGCAGCTATTTGACATTTTAGCCTTCAAAACTTCCTTAGCCAGTCTATTCCGTTATTGCTATTGGTCCATATGCACAAGCTTACTAGGGCAAACTATGGATACTTCTGTAAAATAAAGTATTTCCATGTTCTATAAATACAGAAATAATCAACCTCTAAGCCACTTGCTTTGTAAATGTGCATCACTGTATGTAGGTTTCCTTAAAGAAAGTCCCACTGTCCAGTAATACACAGAAACAATCTACCAATGCCGAGCAATAAAGGAAATGAGAAGGAGAAAGCAAAGTTAAATACCCAGTACGGACCACTGTGTGCATTTGCTCTGAGACAGTGGTTTTTGTAAAAATTGCCTTTCTGGAATCATTAAAGCTAGAACAAATAACAGAATGATCAGACAGTCTCGAAGCTGCAGGGAACACTTTGGGTTCCTCTATCTTTGAACTCTGCCCTTCTAACTTTTCCTTCAAACTTTTCCCTCATTCTCCTGATGACTGCTGTAAAACCTGGTAGAGAGGAACATCTAATCTCACACACATGTTCCAAAATGTGTAAGAATTAACTCTTCAATCTCTTGGCAGATAGGAACCGTTTATAGGGTTCCTGTCCTCCCTCCCCTCTTGGGCAGGTACAAGAAGACAATAGAGATTATCAGAAAAGACAAGCCAGCAGATAGCACTTCAGTTTTTCCACAGGCCTTCTGGGTGAGTTGGGACAGTCACTTAAAAATTTCTGTGAACTAGCATTTGCAGCCTGAGTGACTGATTCCTGAGTGACTTATTCAGGGGGCCCCACACTCTGAATGGCATTTGCTTAGAATCATATAGTAGCTACCAGGGTTCATCCCTCAGCAGTCCTTTCTGGTGTAAGTCACTCCCTAACTGCCATTCATATCAAATGATGAATCATGGGGAGCCATCTGTAAGCCCTACTGCAATTGTAGTTAACACAAATAATAGAGCGGAACACAGACACTCAAGAAAAAGTTTCATTCTCAGTGAATGAAGAAAGATAAAGATACCCACTTTGTGGCATACACAATGTTAAAAAGAAAATGAGAAGAACTTTTCACTGGAAGCTTAGGGCCCTGGCTGATTTTCTGATTCATTCTTCATCACTGTATATCTCCCAAAGAGATTTTAAATGTTAAAGAACATCTCCTTGAACAACTCTGTGGTTGATAAGAATCTTAAACAATGTGGAATAATATATCACTTGCGGGGTCACCGTGAATGACCTCTATGTTTAAGTTGTATGGGATCAAAATCCTTGTTCTTACAAAGGTCCTTCACTGCTGAAATAATACTTTGAATATGGTCTTGACAATGACTGCTTATGGCTCTTTAGAAAGTAATTTGGGTGAGAGCTGGGGTATGCAGGAACTATTTTTAGCCTACTCTGGTCCAACCAATAATCTCAAGTTAATCACAAGAAGTAGGCAAATCATATAATAGTGCATGACTAATGAGAATTTTGTTAGTGGATAAAGATTAGAAGAATCTCACTAAAGTAAAGAATAAAATACTGAAAATACCTGTGAAATACCTGTAAAAGATCACTGGGAAACACACACACACATATGCACACACGCACATACACTCACTCACTCACTCACTCACACATGACAGCTAGAATTTAACATTCTAAGTTTCTAATGACTATTCGTTTCCCAGAATTTGGCATATGTGCAAACGAGTAAAATGGAGATACAGACCCCTTGGCTTCTTATCTTCCCCAGACGCTGAGACCTCTGACTACAAGAGCTGTGTGATCTTGGGCAAGGCACCAGCTTCTGTCTCTTGGCCTGTTTCCTCTATAAGAGTGGTGGAGTCAATTAAGATCCTTTCCTGTTCTAGCACCCTCAATTCTATTATCTATGCCAAAACCTCTCCCTGTGAATGAGAAGAGGAAATAAAATCCATAGATTCGAGTTGCTCAATGTTAGTTTCTTCCAGCTTTTTTACATTTGTAAAAAATGTGCCATTACAAGAGTTACTAATAATCAACAATTAATCAACAGGACAGAGCTCTGAACATCTAAGTATTAATAAAAATGCTAAATTATAACAACAAATTTCTTATCAGCCAAGCTATAACATCACCAGTAGGTAAGTGCTAGAATACATATTAAATCACGAAAAGTTTGATAAATCTCATAAATGTTCAGAAAGTTCTGATGAAATATCACTTTTTAAAAACTCAAGCTGAATTCATATTTATATCATACTTCATCCCAGCTGTGTTCAAACAAATGCCACTCCTATTCTGCCCAATATTTCAAAGTATCGTCATAGTAAAACATAAAACATTTCCAAATTAATCCAAATTCTTGCATGACTTAAAATGCATTAAAATTGATTTTGAAATATATTTTCATATCACCTGCAAGCTCTTTGTAAGCTGTCATATAATACACTAGAATTTCTGTGTTAAGACGTTTGCATAAGTGTTTAGGACTTTGATGCCAATTTATTTAAAGCCAAGAACAATATGTTTTGCTGTACTAAAAACACAAGTAGATTTATGGATTTCTGTTCCTACTGGTATTAGACTTTTACAAACAAACAAAAAAGACAACTAAGATATTTTTGGACAGAGCAATATTCTAAATATTGCTGTCAAACCTTACTGCTTTCATCACTGCTCAACTCATCACACAAACCATCTGCATAAATAAAGATGTAAGCATCTGTTGTATGGCAAATGGTCTCAGGGGCAGATGTTTTTATCCCTGCATTCATGTCACTGGGGTTGGATACATTATTTGAACAGATGTACACAATCTGAAAGTGTTGTGTCCCACAGTGAAATGTCTCCAACTGCTTTCTATCAAAGTACATAAATGATATTTGCACCTGCACTTATGTTAATGATATAAAGGCAGCAGGGGGTTCTGACAAAGGGAGATGTGATGCTATGAAATATATTTACATGGTTAATTGAAGTTTCTGTTGCCAAATGGCTCCACTGACATTGATACATATACTCAGCTTCCATGTCTGGGTAGTACATTTTCTAAAAGTTGTAAAAATTAGGGTGGTTCAAATAATTCAAACACCCATAACCTTAACTGATCATCAGGAATGTTTCCATCTCCTCTATATTAAAAAAAAAAAAAGCAAAACCAGAATTGACTTAAGATGTAAATTTTGCCTGACAAATTATAGGTCTCTATTCATTCTTGTCATTTTAACTCTGGGAGTAACTGTTTTTTAAAGGTGCATATTTTTCATTTGGCATTCTGTCAGTACTACAACAAGCCAACAACATGCAATAGCATTTCATCAAAGTTACAATACCGGGAAATTTCCATTTCTACCATTAAGGCCTTAAGTAGAACCCACTAAAAATGTCCAATTTATCCTTCGAGTACATATGAAAATCTTGTTCTTCATATAATGTAATTTAATGGCCTCTAATGGGATCAAAATCCCAGAATGACATTTATTAAACAAAAAACCCCAACAATCCCAAAACAAAACAATTCATTGCCAATAATCAGAAATGCCAATGACCAGGGGAAAATGTTTATCACTGAATACTAACATGCAGATAGTATCCCCAAATCTCTACAAAACATCAGTAATTTCATTACTATGCAACACATATTGAACTATCACTTGAAACTCTGGATCACAGGAACATAGATTCAAAGTTGAAAGGGATCTCTAAAAATCTGTTCTAACCCCCTCATTTTACAGATGGGGAAACAGGCACAAAGAAGTAAGGTGACTTGCTGTAGCAGCAAGCACCCCAAGCGTGTCCTCAGGGTTTGCTGCCCATACAGGTTCTTGGATCTGCTTTGTTAAAGGGAAGCAACTCAAGATGGGTTAACAAGCTTACTTTAATCAGTCAGACATATATCATTTACCTTGTTCAGAGGAAAAAGGTCAGCACCCCAAACTTCAAAATATACAGACAGAAACAGATCAAGTAGACAGCTTTCCAAACTGTCCAACCATT
>NW_027185777.1:22533689-22626569 GCF_028583685.1 Petaurus breviceps papuanus
CATACCCAGTCAACATCTGGGTTTCCACATTCTGGGTTTTTCAAAGCCGGGGGACTCTCAACAACGGCTTCCCAGAACTCAGATCAAATCACAGAACACTTCTCAAAGTGAGTCCCAAAACAAAGCTACATCAGGGCTTATATAGCCTTCTCCTGGCTCAGAGAATGTAACAACCTTATTGACTCACTGGCCAATCAAAAAGTATCTACTGGAAAACAAGCCTCCTACCCCAGGCTTCAGGTGCACTTTAGCCTAGGGGCAGGGAAGATCTTTAAAATTTACATTCGCATTACACTTGCCCAAGGTAACACAGGCAGTAAAGACAGAGGAGACACCAGAGCCAGGGTTCTTGCCTAAGCTGTTTACCTCTCCAGTTTTCTCTAATCACCTGAAAACTAAGAGCCTCTTTCAATTGTGTAACTGCTTGAGTCTACTCCAAGCACAGTTTTTCACTTTACAATCCTAAGAAATTGTTCGGCCTCATATGGTAGATCATTATCACAAAGGATTTTCATCCTAACTCAAGTATGCTTAGAAGGCAACGATCTAAGAGTTAAAAGAAGAGAAGGGTAGATGGCTTGTGAATTCAAAGAATCATACCAGGCCCAGTCAGTAAAATTTAACAAACCTATTTTCGTATTAGCTAATCAAGAGAGCATTGGGCTGGGTGTCAGGAAACCTTGGTTCAAATTCCATCTCAGACACATCTTAGTCTGGGACAGTGGCAAGTTAGTTAATATCGTAGAGCCACAGAATCCTCATTTGTCACTACCTACCTCCCAGATGTCTTGTGGGCAAAGTGCTTTAAAAACATTAAAGATTATATCTCCTTGTGGAGATAGAATCTGTCAGCTACTTCTGCCAGCACTGAGCCATGGCTACTGAAGACCCAGAAAATAAAATTCTCAACACCTCCTTGGCACCATCAAATGGTCCATCATCAGAACAGGTATGGTCTCATTAATGACATGACACTTACAGAAGCCAAATCTTAAGGTCTAATACACCTTTAGCTCAAACTTTCTATACACGGGGTATCCCGAAGTCTTACTGCGGCTTTAAACTTAAGCTTAATATTAATAATTAAATAGCATTGTAGATCATTATCACAATGTTGTCATCTCAAAGGATTTTCATCCTACCTAATAGCATACTCTGGATGTAATTCAGATCAATAAATCAATGAACATTTATTAAGCATCTACTAAGTGCTGGGGATGCAAAAAGAAGTAAAAGACTGCCCCTGACCTCAAAGAGCTCACCATCTAATGGGAGAGACAACGTGCAAACAAGTACTCACAAAGCAAGCTAAATACAGAATAAATACGGAATCATTTACAGAGGGACTGGGGCCAAGAACAGACTTCTGGAGCTATCTACGAGACCCCTCCCTTCCAGTAGATGTTGCCTATTAGTAATGTCACCTTTCAGTCAGCTCTGAATTGATCTAACCATACTATCATGTCAACATCTCTCCACCCTGTCCCCAGGGATAGCAGGAGACCAAATTGTCAAATGCTTGGCTGGAATCTGGGAATACTCTGCCTAGGATATTTCCATGATTCAGGTAATCTTATCCAAAAAACAAAAAGAAAGAAAAATAAATTAACCTAGATTGATATGATTTACATTTGATGGTGGTTCATGATGATTACTGTTGTAAAGTGGAAATATTATTCTATTTTGAGTCAGAGGAGGATCTGGCCTCAAATTGTGGTATCCCCTTCCTCTTCTCTAAAATAAAGGGATTAGACAACAGGACTAGAAAGTCTTTTCCAGTTCCAAACCTGTACACAAATCATCCCTTTAATAATAAGTTCTGGAATTTTGTCAGATTTTAAAGTCACCTTTACCAGTTTTCATTTGTAGATTCTCTCCACTTCTCTTTGAAAATCAGGGTAACATTTGACCTTTTCCATGAACTTTGGCACCTTTCCCTTTCTTCATGAACTTTTAGGATCACTGTCAATTAATACTGCCCACTTACACTTGCCAAGTCTTTCAATCCCCTGGGATACAGCTCATCTGGGACTGGTGATAATATCAGCAAGGGTAGCTAGGTGCTCTCTTACAATCTTCCTATTTATCTTGGGTTTCAACTGCCTCTAATTCAATTTAATTTGATCCTTTCCAGTTTAGTCTTTTCAGACCATTAATCCTTCCTACTTCCCTCCTTGTTCTTCTTCTAACCCTCAACATAGCTAAAAATAAAGCATATTGTCCTCAGTCGTCAGTGATGACTTCAGTATTTGGATATTACTCTTACAGGTCATTCTGCTTTTGTTTTCATGTTCTGCCCTTGCTTGCATCTCCTATACTTGTTCTTTAAAAATCTAAGCTGGTTGATGAGTCCTTTGTGTATCTACCTCAGTATCTTTTCTTCCTCTGGATAATTCCCTCTTTTTGTGAATTTTAGACCATGGGATCTTACCTATACTGAAACTTTTGTAATCTGTTCTCCTAAATCTGGAGGACTGGATCCTCCCTGGCTTTCTCCTCCTCTCTTACAAATTCTAAAACAAAATAACAACTTTATCCCAAGGTTCCTGTGATTTCTACTTCATTGACGAATTTCTCTTTGTTGATCTGAACCAGACTGAAAAGAACAGTTAGTTCCCCTTGTCCTTTATTCTATCTTTTGAAAAATGAAATGATCGATAAATCAAGTCAAGAATTTATCAGTTTGGCACCAGGCAGCCTGAAAGTGTTAGGGGATATCTGGATAACTTAAATCCCCTACTGCTACTACATTATGCCTCCATGCAGGTTAGTATTCCTTTCCCCAAACTCTTCATCCAATTATCCCTCAGTGTAGGCAGTCTTTAGCACCCTCACAGAACATGATCCACCTCTGTTTCCCCCTCTATCAACCTTTATGCAGTGTTCCCCTCATCTTGCTCCCTGCCTTGGGTTACTAAATTTCCACACATAAATACAGCTTCTTAATATATAATACCAACCCACTATTATTTTTATCTATTGATTTCCTCTGAACAAGAATAATCATGTTCTAGGCTTAAGCCCCACTTAATCAAGTCTAAGTGCCATCTATGAAGTCAAACTTGTCTCCTCACATCAGAACACGTAGTATACTTGATTTTGCATACTTGATATATATAATTGTGATTAGACATCTGAGTCTATGTATTTTATTATTGACTCTTTTCTTAGAAGTTGTCCTCTATGTGTTACTGATTTTCTCTATTGATATTCTTTTTTCCATGTTTCACCTGCTCCTCTATACTATTAGAGTTGTCTATGATGGTGCAAATACACATTCTATCAGTCTTCATTAAATATACTTTATCCCTAGTTAAGAGCTCTTCATTCATATTTTTTAAGCTAGTGATGTTAAACTCAAATAGAAGCAGATTTCCATAGGTAGCATACTGACATACAAAACCACAAATTAACATTCCTTATGTTGTATCATATTTTTATTTCTTTCATTAAACATTTCCCACTTACATTTTAACTTGTTCAGCTGCTTTCAGGAGGTTTCCTTGTGATTTTGACACCTCTCTTTTAAACCATGGTCCAGAAATTCAAACCTCATTCTCTATATTCCAATTCAGCTATTCACTCCCTTAATCTTCTGTTCAAGGACTCATACAGAAGTAAAATTATTAGCAAGACTCCATATAATTATCTTCCTCTCCTAAGCACTAGTTCAATTTCCTCATTTTATAAACAAAGTCATAATAATGATTCAGTGAAGTCATTTCCCTGTATTTAGTGGTCAAAATAGGACTAGAATCCAAATCTCCTGAATCCCAGGTCAACAGCTGTTCTATTATTACACCTTGGAACAATATATCTTTGCACCATAAAGGATATTCTGCTTTATTCTACAAAGTGCCCTTTCGCCTATACCTGCTCTACTCCCTACCCCAAAAAAATTCAAGAAGAGATAGACCCATATGCACAAAGATATTTATAATAGCAGTACTTTGTGACATGGCAAAGAAGTAAAAACTATGAAAGTTGACCATCAATTTTAACAGAATATTACTGTGCCATAAGAAATCATGAAATGATTCAGAAAAATTTGGGGAAACTGATATAAAATGATGCAGAGTGAAGTGAGTAGAACAAGGAGAGCAATTTATACCATAACTACAAAATGATAAAGAAAAACAACCTGGAAAGATGTAAGAACCCAATCAACGCAACAACCAAATCTTCTTCTAGAGGGCCAATGATGAAGAAATAATGGACCCAAGGTGCAGACTGAGACACGTTTTCAGTTTGATTATGCTGATTTGTTACAAGGGAGGATTGTTTCATATTGTTTTAATTTGGGAGATATTTAGAAGACAGAGAGGAACTATTAGTGACAGTAACACCAAAAAAGGGGGAAAGAGGAAAGAGGGTACTAATTGAAGGTTTTTTTTTAAAGCACAGAAGAAAAGGAAGTTCTGAGGGAGATACAGACAAGCAGGACAGTTTTGAAACTGTGTTGAATTATATATTTTTAAGAACAAAACTATATAACAGAGATTTGTGGTTTCAAATACAATCCTTTTGTTCCTCTTTATACATGGAAATATCCATATTGGTGTTTATCATGTTCAGAATAACAAAAAAAATTTTTAAGTTTTTTTTAAAAATTCAATTCAGTTTAGATATTCTCTGTACAAGGCACTATGCTGAGTGGGTGGTTGTATAGTAACTGGGAAATTAAATTAATAAATTTGAGGTTTATATTTAGTATATAATATAATGACAGTAATATATATTATTTAATGGTTTATTAACCACCATTGTTCCTCACATGTCTTATCTTACCTTGATCTTTTGGAGGCACCAATAAAGAATTCTCCATTGTGATATCTTTGGCTTTCCTTAAAAAAAAAAACACCATCACAAATATTAGAAAATAATTTAGCATGTACTATAAATAGGTTTTAATGCAATATTTATTTTCATCTGTATTTATAAAACAATATTTTCAGGACTCATAAAATTTTTAATAAGTGGATGGATAATTATAAATGAACAGCCCATTGAACAGTCCACTTAGTTCTCAATGTATAACCAGGTAACTTTTTTCTCTTTCATCTTAATATGGGGTATCTCTGATTCCCAATGTTTTAATTAAGCAGACTTCTTGATAAATTGGCAATTTTGCACACCAATAATGATGTTGATAATGACATCTTCTGAAATATTAATGTTTCATCTATATAATAGATACATAATCTGTATTTTCAGCATAATATTGGTGTTAAGTGTATAGTAACACCTCACTTATTTGTGGGGTCAAATTTTCAGTGACTTCAGTCATTGGAACATAGCTCTTAATCCAGAAATAAATGCAAAAGGTCAACATAACTGTTACAAAGCCCATGCACTTTCCTCTATGGAAGATGCCTTCACTGACAACCTACTGATGCTCACTTAACATACAAAAATAACAATATGACTAACTGATATTTCTGACAAAGCAAATTGGAATGGAGGACCAATCACAGCAACACACCTGAGGGCTGCTGCTGTGAATAATTTTAAAGGTCTAATTTTAAGGTATAATAAATACTCTATTCAGAACTAATTAAACCTTATTCAAGAAACTAAAGCATAACATTCATAACATCATAACAATTTATTGCTAAGGTCACACAGCATATTAACATAGCATTCCCAAGGTACTTTATAAACTAAAGCATAACAATATAACATGGCACACAATATATATCACTGCATTCAGTATATCCCAAAATACTTATTTATGCAATCAGGAGACCCCAGGCCAGGGTCCGCCCTAGCACAACACATCACACAGCATACATACATCACTGCATCCTCAAAATCAGGTGGTCCCAGGACAACACATCCTTAAGCAGAAAACACAAACACACCGTCCACCCCTAGGTCACAGTAAATTACAATCTCCTCAATCAATACAAAGTGTCCAAGTAAAGTCCTCTTTCATCTTAACGGGAGGCTGACTTCTGAGTCTCCTGGCTCTTTCTCCTTGAGTTGACCACTTCCAACTCTTGCCTGGATTCATATACAGGCAGCTCTCGTCCCTGCTCCATGTCTCAGCTCATGAGGATTGCTCCTGCTTGACAGCAGGATCCAGGGGCTCCAGCCCCCAGCTTCTATCTCCAGGAAAACAAATCTTAACAGCACAATAATAATATTTACACACATTACCAGCACCACCATCTCAATTCACTTTAATGGTTCTTAAAAGGATTGCCTAAGTTAAGCTTTCTTTCTGAAGGCAGGTTTCTACCCTACAGCTCTAGTTACTTGCAAAGGCTGAAGTCTCCAGCCCTGCAGCTAGTCTCCACTGCTCAGCAAGTCTCCGCTATCCGAGGTCTTCTCTTTGCTATGAGGTCTCCTCTCTACTCAATGCTCATTCTTCTTCTTCACTGTCTCTTCTCTTCGTTTTCTTCTCCTCAACTTGGGCTCTCTTAACGCCTGCTTTCTCAATGCTGGCTCTCTATATACAGTTCTACTTGGCATCTGATTGGCTACAGCCCACATGTGCCTATCTGATTGGCTCAGCACAGAGATGCATGAAAGCCTGAGGCTGGGAAACTGAATTCCAAAAAAGAAAAACAGCAAAAAAATCCCACTTTGCTTGCCATTATATTCTACCCCTATATGGCCTATGAAAAATGGCCCAGTGGAACTGCAAGTTACTGTATAGGATGAATATGCAAACTGAAGTTTATGGTAAAAACAGTAAAGCTGAAATGTATCCTCAGGATTTTGGTCTAGGAAACTCCCTTCATCTGGAGTTCAATATACCCCTTTTGAAAAGCAGTTGTCAGCTGCATATGGAGCCTTAGTAGAGACTGAACAACTGACTCTTGGCCATGAAGTAATATTAAGGCCTGGAATCCCAATTATGACCTGGGTAATGAGTAGCCAGCCTCCCACAAAATTGGACATGCACAAGAGGCCAGCATAATTAAATGGAAATGGTACATTCAAAACAGATCTAAAACAGGCAAAAGTGGAGTTTCTGCTCTACATGAATCTATAGCACACAAAGATACTGAGGAAAATGATACATCCCCTGAACCAAAGCAACAGTTGGTACAGTCCTTGGTAAAATGGAATGATTAACTGAAGAACAAAGGAAACATCCATGGTTTACTGATGGGACAGCAAAATATTTAGACCATAAAAGACATTGGAAAACGATAGCCTATAACCCATGTACTAGGAGAACTTTGGAAAGTACTGGGACAGGTGAAAGTAGTCGATATGCTGAATTTATGGCAGTACATCAGGCTATTAAAACAGAACAAGGAGGATAGTGTCATATATCTACTGATTCACAGACTATAACTAATGAGTCAGCTACATATACATGGATGCCCATGTGGAAAAACAAAATTGGGAAATTCATGGTAAACAAGTTTGGGGCAAAGAATTATGGGAAGATATGCGGGACATGTCTTTGGTTACTAATTTGTCAGTTTTTCATGTAGATGCTCACATGGCCCTCACCATGCCAGAACATGAGTACAATGCACATGCTGATCAACTAGGAAAGACTGCTATTCAACATACTCTTCCTACTCTGAAACCAATTGATAATCCAATACTAGCAAAATGGGTCCATCAAATGGCTGGCCAGTTAAAAGTGCAAGACACACACTGGTGGGTACAAGATCAAGGAATTAGTATCTCACATTCATTGTTAAAACAGGTAGTAGAAGAATGTCATATATGTCAACAGGAAAAGGAGTGAACTGTTCCATGTGTAGTAACTGAAGAGATAGCAAGGGGAAAACTCCCAGCCCAAATTTGGCAAATAGAATATGTTGGACCCCTACCCCAAGATAGAAGATGTAAATTTATATGTGCTCGTGTTGACACCTATTCAGGCATACCAATGGCTTGTCCCTATAAGAATGTGACCCAGAAAAACACCTGCAGAACTCTAGATATTGTAAGTCTATATTATGGAACCCCAATGCAGATTGAAAGTGACAATGAGTCACATTTCAAAGATGATGAAATGAAGAGATACTGAATATTAAATAATATAGGATGGATATATCATATTCCAAATTATCCACAAGCATTTGGGTTAATTGAAAGAATGAATGGATTATTGAAAGAACAGTTAAGGAAGTTAAGTTCTAATAATTCTTATCAACATTGGAGAGATAATTTGTTCTGAACTGAAGCGTTTAGTTTATTGACAGAAAAAAACTAGGAGCTAAAGTATCAGTAAAACAGAAGCCAGATGATTCAAAGGCTGCAGAGATTATAATACATGGAAAAGATAATACTGTAACTTGTTTATTCACAAGACGACAATTGCCAAATTATGCCCTTAACTCATATATTTTATCCTGAATAAGGCTAGGATGGTGGGTTCATGGACTCTAGACACACAGTTTACACTATATTTACCCTGCTTCTGATTACTGTCTCCTTATTCTTTTTGGCCTTTGTTTAACCTGTTTGTTAGATTTGTCTCCTCCAAGTTTAGTGCCCTCCACTTGAAGATGACTGACTGCTTAAGCTGGATATCACCCTCTGTCCAAGACTACGATATGTGACCCCTGGATCTGGCATTGACCAAGCTCCATTGACCCTTGAGGTAGGGTCAGCTCTATATTCAATCTCAGCAGGAAGTAGTTTTAGAAGAAGAGACCCTCACCCCTTACCCCAAGGGATTTTGGGTCCTATTCATGTGGGGGGGGGGGGAGACAGAATGTGCTCAAGTCCCCACCCTAAGATATTGTTTTCTTCAATTGATACTTGTTGTGTAGGCTTCATGATGTATTTATTTTGTATTATCCCTTTTATATTGTTATGGAAATTATGTTGATACAAGTTACCCCTAATGTTCCATTGGCCTATATAATGGACATGAAAGATCTTGGGATCGAATGTAATGTTAATGGCACATAAAATTTTTCCCGTCCACTAATAGGCCTAACCGAAAAAGAATGAGAGAGAGAGAGAGAGAAAGCACGGGCAGAGTAAGGCAGAGAACAGAGAGAAGCAAATGGGAGAGGGTGGAGGGCGGAACTTGCCTATGGCAATTTGCTTGTGAGGAAGCCTAATGGAAAGACTGCTTGAGATGTCCACGGTCTCTGGAGTGGTGATGAGTACCTTGCTAAATCTTTCCTCCTGGTATCCTAATAGTGGAGTTCCAAATAAATATTTTGGTATTGCCTTTGAGGAAGAGAGCTTATTATATTTTGTGAATCTATAGTGGAAATATGTAAGCATATTCATAGCAGTTGCTATGGGTATCCCAAGGGCGTTATAAGGGGTTGTGAGGAAGGGGAAAGTGAGCTACTACAAGTGTACATAATAACATCAATGCCATAATAGCTGAAAATGGGAGGTAACATGCAAAAATATGTTAACTAAAAAATACTGTTGTTTAGTATGATTTATTGTAGGGAGAGAAAATCTTACACAACTCAACTCCTGATGATAACACTACTAAATAGCAGTATAATAATGATGGCAGTCATAAAAAAAAGTTATGTTCAATATCTTCCTTTCAGAAGTGAAGGAATTATATATTTCTCAAAGATTTTCATTAATAATAGTCTTAAATATTCTGAAATAGTTCAAAATTCTTGGTTCTAAAAGTTTGCAACTTCAGTTATTTGGAACATCCACTTATGTGAAATACTTTACTACTCTTCCATGTCAAGCAAATAACAGACAGAGACCTCACCTCCTTCTTCTCATTTTCATAGTAGGATGTTTGAGTAAATGGAAAGGGTTGATGTTTCCCCACACAAGACACCTCTTACTGCTAAGCATGTGGTTCTCACTGCACTAGGCCCGCCCCTGGGTAAGCCATGCTGTTTGTAGAGTATTATCTCCTGTTCTAAGGATGAAAATTCCCAGTAGGTCTATTCTATTGTAAAGTTTCTTTGAGACTACACCCTGCAGTACCAAGAACTTGGAAATTTGCAGTTATTCCTTCTCTCAACTCCCTAAGAAATTTCTAGGTAATCAAACCAATTCTAGGAACATAGAATTCTCTTCAGATCTGGTGGGGGGGTGGGGGGGGTGGAGAGGGGGTTAGAGCTGAGGCCTGATGCCAATGCCTCCTCCCCACCTTCTGCTGTGACCACACAAGCAGCTGGTACTGTGGGTCTCCCCTGGGACTCATAGCCTGCTGGCAATATTGCTTCATTGTCCCTTACTCAGTGTCCCGCAGAGTGAGAGTGAGTGCTGAATACAATTTGCAGTTCCCTTTTAAACTTGAAAATCACAGCTACTAGCATGAATACCACAAAGCTTATGTCCAAATGATGATATTGGCCATCACCTTAATGGCACCCCTGTTAATAACTGATTGGATAAAGTATAAAGAATGTTTATGCTTTCAATTTCTTCATCATTACAAATTATCATTTAAATCGGTCAAGATATGCTAACTGCTGCAGTCTCTACAGGGGGTTTTCTGTTAACTTACCTCCTTACCCAGACATTCAAACTAAGCAAGTTAAATAAAAAAAAAAATGTATCCTACAATCTAAAGTTTTCTTTATCAGTCTCACAATATTAAGAATACTTTGGTTCTTACATGATTCTGTGATCTCAATTATGGGCAGGAGGGCTCTCTCAATGAGGAAAAGCACGATTCATTCTGGCTTGTCCAGCCTGTGTGACTCCTGTCCACATCCTCCCAGAAATCCTCACCAAGGGCATGGCATACCTTATGTGCCAGGAGCCTCCCCCTAGATGTCTTACAATAGCATGAATACCAATGAAGCACATGGGTTGTCTATTAGTTATCCTTTAGTCTCGCTATGGGACCAAACTTCTGGTCGTCTCTCCTTTATGCTTCTTCTTGAACAATAATAGCATTTCAGGGACTAGATTAAAAGCTTCTTTTGCCATTGAAAATGAGCTCTATCAACTGTTGGAGGTGGGGTAGCCAAGTTGGGACACACAAGCCCCAAGGAATCTGTGATCTCATGGATGTGGACATTCCTTTCAAGGAGGCAGAATGCAACTCATTCATACTAAACACCTTGTGTTATTCTCAAACATGTCCTGTATTACATTCGTCACTGAGAATCTGCTTAATTTACCGTGGGCCTTTCTTGAGTTTTCTTAGTGTTGCAAGGATACTACTAATTTTTTGTATTTTAATGTTTACTATTAGGGAAGGCTTACTGGGTGACAAAATAACAAGGATATATATATATATATATATATATATATATATATATATATATATATATATATGTATATATATATATATATATTTTTTTTAAGCAATTGGGGTTAAGTAACTTGCTCAAGGTTACACGGCCAGTTATTTTTTGTGTGGGTGCCAAGTATCTGAGGCTGGAACCGATCCCGGGTCTCCTGACGCCAGGGCTGGTGCTCTTACTGCACCACCTGGCCACCCCCATAAAAATATTTTTAAAGGAAATAACTTCAAAGACCAAACAAAAGGTCAAAGGCATGCCAACCATAGAGCACAGAGGCTGTTTGTCAGCTATTATTCACTCTGGCTATGTAACCTATCACATGCTTTTTTCTGGTTATGGTTATACACATCTTTTTAAAAAAATCTATTTAGTATTTTATTTTTCCCCAGTTACATGTAAAAACAATTTGATGTTCATTTTTAAAACTCTGAGTTCCAAATTCTCTCCCTTCCTCCCTCCCCACTCCCACTCCCCATTGAGAAGGCAAGCAATTTGATATAGGTTATACATGCACATCATTTTTGAAGGCACTCTTTACATCATCTCTCTGGCATAATTCCTCATTTGTATTGTGTCCCAGCCCATTCACATTTACCATGTGCCCCTCCACTGCCATTTGGATGGTCCTTAACTTTTCACAGGCTGGAGAGTTCTATGACTTGCAGACATACATCCATACCAGAAGAATACTACTCTTGTTAAAAGGTGGGCCTTTGTTTCAGAGAGAAACCTGGGATCATTAAAAGGATTATGAAGTTTCCCAAAGGCAATACATGTCAAAATTATACAAGATTTCTTAAAAGATATAATAAAGATAAACCTTGTTCAATGACACTCTGATTATTAAAAATCAAGTGGCACAAAACAAGGAGATGCTTACTCATTAAAGATGCTCACCACTGTGATATGGTGTAGAATTCACACTAAAAAGGGATTTCCCCATAAAGGAAGAAGTCCTCCAGAGCTCTTTTCTGTGGATGTCATTTTACTGACTGAATCCAGCCCAAAATACTGCAGGGCCTTCTAATGAGATTCATAATTATACACAATGGTTTGGCCTAACTATTAACATCGGAAAAACTAAGTAGATGAGGACTGCCTACCTAAGAGTTCACTCATCAACATGAATCTTGGACAAACACTCCCATTAGAAAACAAATGGGACCTAGAATTGAACAGGACAGTAAATACCTTAAGATATGGCATATACAGCAACAGCTTATTGATTGGGATGTCTTTTTCACCAGAATGTTCTATTTTCTGACTTTGATGGAAAACATAATTTATTTTATAAATTTACCACATACAAAAGGATGATACATTAAATAGCTGCTTCTAAGTCAACATGTTGACATCTTAAGAAATACAATCCTTTGGCAGCATGTAGGCAGCCCTCTGTTCTTGAGCACCATACAAAAGTTCCAGATAATTCCAGATAATCTGACTTGCTTCACTTGGATTGCTGCAAAGTGCATTAGTAAGAAAATCTATCAAAAAGGAAGAAAAATTAAAGAAGGCAGACTGTTCATGCCATCAAATACAACAAGAGCTAATACAGTGTGCTTTATAAATCACTCTTACGTGCTTATTTTTAATTTTGGTTAATATACCATATTTAAACATAGTTGATTAAAAATGAAAATTGAGTGAATTGGTTTCTTGAGGAAAGTGACAGCTTGATGGTACTGGAAAGAGAAATCTTTCATTTATTCCTAGGACAGGAACTGCAAAGACAGAAGCCAGTCCAATCTCTTTATACCATTCTGTTAACATCCCTAATATAAGAGGTGGGAAAAACTTTTAAGAAGTAAAAGGAAAATTACTTTCTGGAAACTTAAGTCAAGCTTATTATTTCTAGTACTTTTCTTCTTTCTGCTGTGGGTACTAATCACAAGAGATTGGCCTGAGATTACAATTTCATTTCATAATGGCTACATTTACTCATCCATAGCCCAGCTCCCCCTTACATGCTCTCTCTCCCCATTAAAATCTAAGAACCTTGATGGCGGGGACTTGTCTCACTTGTTTATATTTGTATCCCTAGCGCTTGAAACACGATCTACATTACAGTAACCATTTAATAAATGCTTTATATATATATATGTTTATCCATTCAAGTAAAAAAAGAACATGTTACTAGCCCATTGCCATTCAGAAAAATGTCATGACAAAAGAATTTTGATTAGAAGATTTGAAAAGTGAGAACATGAAATAAAAAATGTGACTTGGGTATCTCTTAATCAGTTCTCTGCATATAAGACAATGCTTCTCACCCAGCACCTACTGAGAATATAAACTGAAAGCACCTTGGTTCAAGCACCATGGTCAAAGTCCCACAGAAACTAAGTTTGGAGAAAAAGAGCAATATATACCCATGTGATAGAACCTGATAGAATTTTTCACTGTGTAGCATATGTTCTGATAAATATTGACACAGAAACAGAAAGAGGTTCAGTAGTTCTATATTTTTTTCTTCCAATAAAAAAAAATTGTGAATTTAGAGCAATAGTGTCAAAAATTTACTTTTTAAAACACACATATAATAAGTAGGTATAGACTAGGAAGACCAGGGCTAAATTCTGGGGGAAAAAAAAGTCTCTGACTGTGATCCTTAGTTTAAGAAGGCACTAGTAAGTCAAAGAATATGAACAAATAGTTCTCAAAAGAAGAATGGTAAAACTATTAAAAAACCTTTCCAAAGAAAGCTCTACTAACAAGAAAAGGAATGCAAATCAAAATCAACCTAAAGTTTCATCTCATACCCAGCAAACTGGCAAAGAAGACCCCAAATAGGAAAGTCAATGATGGAGGGGTTGCAGGAAAACAGACAAAAGTACATTATTAATGGAGCTATGTAGAAGTTCAATCATTTTGGAAAACAATTTAGAATTATGCAAATAAAGTGACTAAAATGGCCACACCCTTTGGCCTAGCAATTCCATGACTACGCAAATACCCCAAGAAGGTCCTTAATAAAAAGAAAGTCTCCGTATACAATAAAATTATTTACAGCAACATTTTTTGGTGGTAGCAAAGAATTAAAAACAAAGATGCTTACTGATGGGGAAATAACTAGACAAACTGTGGCACACCGATGTAACAAAATATTAATGTACTATGAGAAATAACAAACATGACGAGCATAGAGACGCATGGAGAGACTTCCATGATTTGAGGCAGAGTGAAGCCTGGCCAAGGAAACAATATAAATAATGCTATAACATGTAAAAGTGAAGAACAAAACCAAAAGCAAATGTTGCAAAATTACATTGATCCATCATGGTTTCAAAGAAGAGAGATGAGAAGACACTCCCATGCCAATCCTTTGCAAAGGTGAGATGTCCACGTGGAATACTGCATATATTTTTAGATTTTTTTCAAAGAACTTATCATTGGTTTTGCTCATTTTTTTTCCTATACTTTTTTTTAAAGTATTATTTGTTATATCGGATGGCTTACTGAGAGGAATTCTGATGATGTAAAGAACAAAAGATCTATTTCTTTAAAAAGAGACAATGGGAAGAAATGGGTGGGAGAGAACAATGTAGTAGTGGAAGCAATGGATGCTTAGTATTGAAAATGAAACAAAATATAGATGGTTGGAAGTGACAGGATTTGGGTGGAGAGCAATGGATTGTTGGTAGTGAAAGTGGTAGGGAGATTTAGGAAGAGGGGAGATCTGGAATTGGGGGGGGGGGGCGAAACTACATTCAAAGAATGAAGGGACTACTTTCCCTAATAGGCTACAGAGAAACTGAGCACAGATGGAGCCTCTGCTTTTAGGCAAATTAGTATTAGTTTATCTTCCAGAACAAGGAAGGAAATCATTACCCTATACTTTCTATTGTTCTAATCATACCTGTAACCCTATATTTTGGTCACCACATTTTAGGAGGGATGCTGATAAACAACAATATGTCCAAGGAGGTCAACCAGAAAGGTGATGGATCTGGAAATGCCATTTAAGGATAAGTAAAGTAACACGGGGTGAAAAAGAAGGGTGCTATTGATTAGTATCTTCAAATATTTGGAGGATTGCATGTGGAATTGTAGAGTTATTCAAGTTTTGAGTCTCAAGATCTCTCAAAGAAAGGAATATTTCAGAAGAATGGAAAAGATGATGGACAGTTCTTTTACCCCTCTCACACCTCAAATTAAAAAAAAATGTCTCTATAAAATATTTGTGAGAAGAGTCACACAGGTAGGTAGTTGGAAAGAGTGCTAGGATATACACTTCTTTTTTCTGGCTCCAAATACCCTCCAGTGAAGGAATGATGTGGTAGAATTTCTGATGAAGTGGCAGTTTGAACTAGATGACCTCAAAGACACCTTCCAATTCTGAGACTTCTAAAAGTCTTTACTATATGTAGTGTATCTCAGGCACTAAAAAGAAAGGACTAAATAATGTTGTATCACCTTAAGAAACCAATAAATAAGAAAGACATCATACCTTACAAATTCTCTAGATATCAAAATATCAAAAAATTACTATTACAATTGCTAAAAGGAAAATCAGCTATCTAGAACTCAGAGGGTTGTAGATAAGAAAGCATGTGAACTATCTGAAGATAACTTCAATTTAAGATGCAAATAAATGAACCTTCCATTTAAATTTTTTTGTTCTTTTCAATGAACAGAAATCTATTCTCTACTCCAACCTCTCCCCTCTTCTCACTGAAAAAAGAAAACCTTCATAACAAACATTCTTAGTCAATCAAAACAAATTCCTGTATTGGCCATGTCCAAAAAATATATGTCTCCATCTGTAGCCTGAGGTCATCACTTCTCTGTCATGAGGTGGGCATTATGTTCATCATCAGTTGCCTAGATTTAGGGTTGACTACTGTGTTGGGCAGATGAACTTTCCATTCTGAAGCACACCTGATCATTGGTCACTGTTTATATGTTTAAACATTCATTTTGCTTTGATTAAGTTAATAGCTTAAAACTGCTCAAAAACTTTTAGAACATCCTGCATATACCTATATCTATATATATTTGCTTAAACATACATACAATACAAATACTAAACATCCACATTGACAACAATGTAAATTCTTTGGGGACAATGACTTATTTCATGGTAGACTGTTGTCTTTGTATCCCCAGAGCCTAGAACAGGGTCTAGCAGAAGGTACTAAATAAATGCTTATTAATAATTAAATGGAAAATCCAATCACTGACTCTCACTTGATCTTCAATATATGCCATGTATGAAGTGTATATTTAGTCATGTTGGAGGAGTCTTACTTTTCCACTTAGAGGAAATTCCACTCCTGAAAATATTTGTGCATGAAAAGCAATGGATAAGTATATTCAACCTTGAAAATCAGCCTGCCCATTGAATTACTTCTTTATAAATTCATCAGTTTTTATTAATTTTATTTATTTTCATATTTGTTTTTATAAATTTATTAAGATGTTATCAGTTATATTTTAAAATAGTTTATCGCAATTTTTGACCTAATTTTAGAGAATTATTTAAGAAGCAAATCAGTATTCGTAAGTTTATTTCAAACACTCATTTTGTGCAAAGATCAACTTGCCAAAACCAATTAGCATTCTGTATATGTGCTGAACACTGTTAGTTCCCTAACAGTCAACAAAGAGTAGACTCTAAAACAGCTTTCTGTAAAGCCACTATGGCTTTAGATCCTAATTACCCAACAGGAACTTGTGTATTCCTTCAATACTTTACGCCAACAAAAGCAACTGGTCAGAAATTTTGAATGGCAACAACTATGTGAAAGCAGGACTAATGAGTAAGCAGTTAGCCAAGTGGTCATACCAGGTCCATTCATATACCTAAATAGTTGATATTTATAGAGTACTTCAAAATTTGCAAACTATGTCTCTGATATTCTCCTCAGAATATATTACTAAGAATACTTAAGACTCTGGTAGATAACCATCAATGATCCGAGAAGTCTTCAGAAAGACCCTTAGAGGCTATTTCTTCCAATCTGCACCTGTTTAAGAATATTTTCTGCCAACAAGTAAACACTCAGCCTTTGTTTAAAGATCTCTTGTAAGAAGGAAACTACCACTTCTCTGGGGAGCCTCCTTCAATCTTTGATCGCTCTGAGTGCCAGGAAGTTTTTCCTTGCATCAAGCCCAAATTTGCCTCTCTATAATTTGATTTCACATACCTAATAACCAAGATGACCCTTGAAGGTCCAAGCTGATTTTCTCATATTTTATTTTTTTGTTTTTAATTTCCTTTTATCTGAATAATCTGACCTGTATACATGTTTTTAGATGACTTATGATATCCTAAAAAGCAGATCTAGCTTTATGTTTTATTCCAATGTAGACAATTCAATTTCAGGTTCCTCTATTAATTCGTTCGAATTTATCCTGTGTGTAGCTTAGAGTACAACTTCTATACATAGTATCATGTTGTCTCCTTCATTAAATTATAAACCCCTTGAGAATAAGAACTGTCTTTCATTCTTCTCTGTAAATCCAGTGTTTAGCACAGTGCCTCATGCATAGTGGGTACTTAAGAAATGCTTCCTGAGGGGTGGCCTGGTAGCACAGCAAGTAAGAGCACCAGCTCCAGTGTCGGGATGACCTGGGGATCGAATCCGGGCTCCAACACTTAGCACCCACCCAGAAACACCTGACCGTGTAACCTTGAGCAAGTTACTTAACCCCAATTGCTTAGGGATGGCCAGGTGGCTCAGCGAGTAAGGGCACCGGCTCCAGTGTCAGGATGACCTGGATCAAATCCGGGCTCAGATACTTAGCACCACACCCAGAAATAACTGGCCGTGTAACCTTGAGCAAGTTACTTAACCCCAAATGCTTTAAAAAAAAAATGCTTACTGACTGGCTGAGGGCCTGGCTCAGATTTTTCAGATCTATCAATATTGATCTGAGTTTGTCTGTATTTAGAGAGAAGAAAGACCTGGGAAGCACTTATCAAAAATATTTTATTTTTTGTTAATAATTAGTGTCAAACTGTGCAACTCAATTATTTGGAATTTCCTTTCTGAATTTATTATCTCAAATACACATCATTCTAGAGACACTTACTGGCAGTTAATTCAAATGCACTCATTATTAGTTCAATATTCTAAATCTGAAAGAGTCTTCAGAATGGGTCATTTTTATATAAGGCTCAATGCCAATGGAATTTCTAAAAGCTAAAGTGAGATTGAAATAAATGCATTATCTTCTGCTGACACCATATCTTTGAGTAAATGTCACACATTTTAAAGATCTGCTGATGCTTCTAGAAAACTTCAGTTAAGAGGTAATTCTAGCTCAGAATTATATTTTCTTCATTTTTAAAATTTCAAGTACAATTTTTTGTACAGTCACTAATAGTGCTAATAACAAGTATTGTTAGAGACATCACAAAAACCTATGAAAGAGAAAAAATAACAATACTACTTCATTTGCCTACATAAACAACATTTTAGTATGTTTGTCAGATAACAAGCTTACTTCTTTAAACACCCAAACTTTAAAAATGTTAACTATTCCCTTCTAAATTCTAGTATCTTTCTAATGTAACTTCTTCCAGATGGCTAAATATCATCGCATGAGTATTAATGATTATATTGTGCTATACTTCAGTGATGTATTCAGGACCCACTGAGGTATGTACACTAAATCAGTCCAGATTGCTGTGTTTGGAAGAGTTCTTGTGTCTGCTTTTTATAATTTCTTGTCTTAGCTCTGAGTGTCAGGCTGTTAGCACAATGGCCTCTGACAGCCTCATTCTCTAATTTGATAGTTCTAATGGACCGAGAAATTTCATAACTAAGCATATTAGAATTATATGTCACATAGCTGCATTTAGGCTATGAATTAATTCAACCCAACAATTATTAAGAACCAAATAGGTGCATACCATTCATAGGGCAGGTGGGTGGCACAGTAGATAGAGTGCTGGGCTTTAAGTCAGGAAGATCTGAGTTCAAAGCCAGCTTACTAGCAGTGTTGATAAATCATTTAACCTCTGTCTGCCTCAGTTTCTCCATCTATAAAATGGAAAGAATAATTGCACCTACCTTTCAGGGTTGTTATGAGAAGCAAATAAGATAATATTTGTAAAGTGTTTAGCAGAGTGCCTGGCATATAACATGCACCACAAAAAATATTAGTAGTTATTATTGTCATTGTTATGTAGGAATCATGGGATAGATAAGATTGCTGTCTTTGGAAATTATGGTATAAGAGGATATGAGAGACATACAACTATGCATGTCACACCAAATGTAAGCACAAATACTTTTGTGGCTCAAGGTGAGGAGAAGATTATTACAGATTAGATAGGACCAAGGAAGGCTTCCTAGAAGTAGCATTTGAATTGGGCTATAAAAGATAGGTTGGAGGGGCAGCTAGGTGGTGCAGTGAATAGAGCATTGACCCTGGAGTCAGGAGGACCTGAGTTCAAATTCGGCCTCAGACACTTGATACACTTACTAGCTGTGTGGCCTTGGGCAAGTCACTTAACCCCAAATTGCTCTGTCTTCCCCCCTCCAGAATGGCCAAAAAAAAAAAAAAAAGAAAAAAAAAAAGACAGTTTGGAAGGGGGGAGGGGAAGGGGTATGGCAATGGCATGGGAAACACTGGGAACTATGGAATCTAAAACTAATTCCATTTTGTCTGGTTCCTTCCATTTTGTGATTGTCTTCCCTTTTGTGAGCTAGGCCTTGCTTTGTTGTAAATCATATAATTATGGGGAAATTAAGACGTTGAGACAATTCTGAGAAACTGGGGTAATGGGAGCTGACCACAAAATTTTCCATACAACTTGAGGTATGTTTTTGTAACAACCATAGAATGTTCCAAGATGTTCTGGAAATAACCACAAATTTTATCAAACTGACCCATCAGAAGAAAGCACTCCCATGTTACTCCAGATGTGTAAGTTGATTGGCTCCTCATTACTGACAACAGGAATGCTTTGTTAACTGCCCCACGGGACCCTCCAGTCTACTGGAGGCCTTAGACCTGATTTGTTGTGCAACTACTAGCCTTGCTGATAAACTGATATGCTTGGATTTAACTGCCTCAGGTCTTTACCAATTTCACTCCCAATAGCTTGATGAGCTGGTCAGAAGGTCAAGAGAAGGACCCAAGCCTCCAAGGCAGGCTCTTCGAAGATTTCTCTATAGAGGACTGCCCCAGAAGTTGGGACTCCTCCTCAACCTCAATCTCAATTCTTCTGAACTAAGGTAAGCCTCCCACATTTCTGTTGGTCTCCACATTGGTGGGGAGGGGGGGTCCCCTAAAGGGAATAAAACCAAGGGAAGGACCTTAAGGGGAAAATAGGATATAGTTCCTTGTATAGGTAGGAGAATCTATTCCTTCTAGAGGTAAGGGTTCTTCTTTAGGGAAAAGATGAGACTAGTAGTAACACACTGAAGGGAACACCCCTTAGAGTAATTTCTCATGTCCTGGAATCAGGAAAAGCTCTCAGTTCAACCAGGTGTGACTAAAAAGTACACTATTAAACTGTATGGAATTTGGCCTAAAACTGCAAGGGATTGAACTAATAAATTACTCTTGCCTAAATTTGGCTCTTTGGATTATGATATATTAAAGAAATTGAGACTGGCTGTTGAAAAACCCCACCCCTACCAAATGAACTATTGGTTTGCTGAGATGCCCTGTCTAAAGGGACATGCCCTCTACTCCTTAAAGGGTCCACTCCTGTTTGCCAAATGAAAAGCTTTGAGATTTCCTGCCTTTAGAAAACTGTGTACATGACTTTCTGATTAAACTTTAAGGAAAAATGTTGCTGGCAAGTACATTTATGCATCTGTTTTACCATATTGTCCATGTAACTTCTTCCTATGGCCTGATCAGCCAAAGGATATGTTTCTAAGGACCTTTCCAGGGTTTAAAAAAGGAAAATCTCTACCTCTTCCTTTCTAACTCTGGCCAAGCTAGAAGGGTAGACAAGAGACTGAGATAAGGAAGAAGGGAATCCTTGTCCCCAGTCTGTAGAAATGTATATAGCATTATGAACCAGAGATTAAAATATGTGACTGAAATGTAAATTCTCTACTATACATTTCCAAATTTAAGTTTTAATTTTTTTTTTTTAAGAAAAGGGGAACTAGGGGTGGCTAGGTGGCACAGTGAATAGAACACCAGCCCTGGAGTCAGGAGGACCTGAGTTCAAATGTGATCTCAGAAACTTAACAGTTACTAGCTGTGTGAACTTGGGCAAGTCACTTAATGCCAATTGCCCTGCCTCCCCCCCCCCCAAAAAAAAAGAAAAAGAAAAAAAGAAAAGGGGAACTGAAGTTAGTTTGAAAAGTAGTACCAGTTAGCAACCTGAAAAGTAAGCAAAATTTGATTTGGGAAAATGTTTTACATTGCCACAGTGCTTTATTCTGAGTGATGTAACAGAATATAGTTGTTCAAGTGAACTAGGAACAAAGTCACCTAGAGAAAATAGAATGAAATTTGCATTTGTAAGCCTTCAAAAACCCAAAAAGGTAACACTATTGCATTTAAATGGTATTGCTTAATTAAAAACTTGTGCTAAATTATAAAGGAAAAATTCAGTAGAATAAAGAAAAGGTGAGTAAAGAGTTTTGGGTTTTTGAAAAGGGAGATTTGAGGAAGGATTTTGATCCCACTGAGATAAGAAGAATTGGAAAACTTTTATAGAAATGTCCATCAGAAATTTTAGACAGGCAGTATTCTATGAAGTTTTAAAATTTACCAAATAGAAGCTCTTATAAGTAAAAATCTTAAGAATAAAATGATTTGGGTATGCATAGTATGTCCTTGAAAGGGTAAATCCTAACCCCTAGGGCCTCCCAAGAACCAAGGCAAGGGGATGGAAATGCAAGGTTGAGGAGGGTTTTCTAGGGCTGAAATTACAGAAAATAATTTAGATGCCTCAGGGAAAGACAAGATATGCAATGGGATCAGACTACTTTAAAACTGATGTCCAAATATTTCTAATAGAATATACAGGGCCTTGCATGATCTAGGTATAAAGGCTGATAATGTAAGCAATCTGGGAAAGCAAGGAATAATTTACATGTCAGATTTGTGGAGAGGGGAAGACTTCATGACCAAACAAGAATTAGAGAGCATTATAAAATGCAAAATGGATAATTTTGATTACATTAAATTGAAAAGCTTCTGTACAAACAAAGCCAATGTAACCAGGATTAGGAGGGAAATGGAAAATTGGGAAAGAATTTTTACAACCTATGTCACTGATAAAGGACTCATTTCTAAAATATACAGAGAACTGAGTCAAATCTATAAGAATACAAGTCATTCCCCAACTGATAAATGGTCAAAGGATAAGAACAGGCAGTTTTCAGAGGAAGAAATTAAAGATATTTATAAGCATATGAAAAAATGCTCTAAATCACTATTGATTAGAGAAATGCAAATGAAAACAACTCTGAGGTACCACATCTCACCAGTGAGATTGGCTAAGATGACAAAAATGGAAAATGACAAATGCTGGAGAGGATGTGGACAAATTGGAACACTAATGCATTGCTGGTGGAGTTGTGAACTGATCCAACCATTCTGGAGAAATATCCTGAATTATTACCAAAGGGCTATAAATAATTTCATGCCCTTTGACCCAGCAATACCACTTCTAGGATTGTATCCCAAAAAGATCATAGAAGTGGGAAGAAGACCCATATGGGCAAAAATATTTATAGCAACTCTTTTTGTGGTGGCAAAGAATTGGAGATTAAGGGGGTGCCCATCAATTGGGGAATGGCTGAACAAGTTGTGGTATATGCATGTTATGGAATACTATTGTGCTATAAAAAACGAGGAGCAGATGGACTTCATATTCACCTGGAGAGGCTTATAAGAACTGATGCTGAGTGAGAAGAGTAGAGTCAGGAGAAATTTGTACACAATTACAGACACAATGTATGTGTGACAACCACCTTTGATAGACTGGACTCTTCTCAGCAATCCAGGGTTATAAGTCAACCCAAAAAAAACTCATGATGGAGAGAGATGTCTATATCCAGAGAAAGAAAAGAGTTTGAACCCAGATTAAAGCAAACTACCTGCTTTTTTTCTTTTTCCTGTTTGGCTTTGTTTCCTCTTTCCCATTGTTCATTCCATCTGATACAATCCTTCTTTATAAGCTGACTTAATGCCTAATGTGAAAGTATTTGCAGATACTATACTTGATTGTATGCTGCCATGGAGGGAGGGGAGGGGGAGAGGGAGAGAAAATTTGAAACTCAAGGAATTGTGGAAATGAATCTTGTAAACTAAAAGTAAATAAATTAATAAAGACCAAAAAATTAAAAAAAAAAAGAATATACAGGGCTTGAATATGTTTTAGTAGCAAGTTCCCAAAATTGGGTTAAAGGTTTTATATATAAAATCACATTAATAATTATAATGAATTTCTTATAGTTCCATTATTAACAGGATTAGAACCATAAGGTCTAGACTGGCTTTTACCACATGAACTAATTATTGGAAAAACAAATTTAGAAAGTTGTATTAAGTCTTTTTAGACTTTTAGACTTAGATTTTAGCAGTCACCCTTGGGTTTCTGTAGTTAACTTAGAACCATAGGAAGATCAGTTTCTCTGGTTCCAAGACACTTGCAAAGATTCAAGAAGATTTTCTAGGAGGAACCCCTTCAAAGCTGCCCTGAGAATGAGACATATTCCAGAATTTCCAAGGAAATGACATTTCCAGGGACTACACAGAATATCTGGGACTCAGGATTAAATGTACTGGTTGAAAGAATATTGGGATTGGGTTAAAGTCCATATTATTTTTAATGATTGTTATTGTTTTGCTTCAGGTTTCTGTTTCATGCTATTTATGTTTGCTGAATTTTCTTGGTTACCTTGGTAATATGTAAAGAGTTCAAATCAGGCTGAGCATGTAAACAAAGAACTTAAAACCTTTATTGGAAAATTATGCTCCGAAACACACTCAAAGTAGCCTTTTACTTCCCCTTGCTTTATTTCATCTGCAAAGCAGACCAAGGGGGGAAATTTCACCTTTTTAAAAATGCTGTGTGGCCACCCTCCCATAAAAGTGAAACCGTTTTACATCAGAGAGAAGACAGCTCTGTTGCCTTTATTTTGATACTATCACTTAGTGGTGGCCAGGTGGCTCTGTGAGTAAGAGCACCGGCTCCAGTGTTGGGATGACCTGGAGATCGAATCCCAGGCTCAGACACTCAGCACCACACTCAGAAATAACTGGCCGTGTAACCTTGAGCAAGTTATTTAAACCCGATTGCTTAAAAAAAAAAATACTATCACCTGGTGTTTCTCTTTCCCCAGTTAATCTTGGGAATGAATAACTGTCTTTTGACTTAGTGTTAGATGTTGTATTGGTTGTTATGCCAAAATATGCTCAAAATCAATTCCCAATAATCTGATGATGGTTCAAAATACTGATTCTGAATATACAATGAACCTTATGCAACTTGATGTTGGATAAGTGATCCATGGGGAATAAATTTCCCGAGGTTCAAAGAGGAGACTCATGGAATCCAAAACTAACTCCATTTTTGCTTGTTTCTTTCTATTTTGTGAACTAGGCCTTGCTTTGTTGTAAAACATATAATTATGGGGAAATTAAAATGTTGAGATAATTCTGAGGAATTGGAATAATGGGGGCTGACCACAAAATGTTCCATATAACTTGAGGCATGTTTTTATAACAACCATAAAATATTCCAGGATGTTCTGGAAATAACCACAAAACTTGTCAAACCGACCAATCAGAAGAGAGCATGCCCATGTTACTCTAGATAGTGTAAGTTGAATGGTTCCTGATTATTGACTATAAGAATGCTTTTTAAGTTGCCAAATGGGGTCTTTATGCCTACTGAGAGGCCTTAGGTCTGATTTGTTATGCAACTGCTAACCTTGCTAGTAAACTGATATGCTTGGATTTAACTGCTTCAGTCTTTATCCATTTCATTCCCAAGAGAAGGAAGGCATGGAACATAAGGAATGGGAAATGAGTACTTTGTGGAGAAGAATAGTAGGAGTAAGGCTGGAAAGAGAGGAAGGTGCCAGATCGTAGAATGCAAAACAGCTTTTACTCAGCAGGCAAAAGGACGGACACTCTACAGAGAGGAGTAACATGAGCAGAGGTGCTCTTTAGTGACAAAGTGCATGAGTTGTTAGTATACAAATTCTGTCACCTAATTTTGGCTCCTCCGTCCATTTTTGCATATTTTCTTACTCTCAGCTCTGTTCTAGATAGTTGAGGTGCAAGCATACATGACCTCTGGGAAAATAAAGTAGTATTATGCACAGTTCTGAAATAACGTGGGTAATCTTAAGAAAATAAAAAATATGATGTAGCCAGGTATCTAGATAACTGTGGAATTTTTAATTGAATAGATATTCTATAAAATACTTATTCATATGTTGTTTTTATTGCCTTCTAATCGTTTCATGAATCTTAAGTCTCATTTGTAACTAGATGGCAAATTACTTGGAGGCAAGGACTATGTCTTATTCTATATATCTTACAGTGGCTATCTTAGTACAGAGCACATAGAATTTTAATAAAACTTGACTACTTGATCTATAATCCTCTTTTGGCAATAATCGTGGACATTAATCAACTGAACAACAAGCATTAAAGTGCCTACTATGTGCTTGGTACTGTACTAGGTGCTGGGGGTATAAATACAAAGGCTAAACTGTCCCTGTCCTCAAGACGACAACATGTATAGATACATAGATACACACATATGTAAGGAGAGGGTAACGGATGACGTCAAACACTGCAGAAAGGTGAAAAAGGGATGACAATTGTGAAAAGGCCATTAGATTTGGCAACTAAAGAAACACTGGTAACTTTGAGGAAAGCATTTTCAGTTGGTTGATGAGGTTGGAAGCTATAATGAAGAAACTTTAGAATCAAGTGACAGAAAGGAAGTAGAGGCAATAAATATAGAGAGCTTCTCAAGGCACTGGGTTGCAGAAGTAAGGAAAGGTGCAGCACAACAGCTAGCATGGATAGAAGGTTCTAGGGAGGGTTTTTTTAACCCTTCAACTTTTTTTTGTAGACAGCACACAAAGATCCACTAGATAGGGAGACATTAAAGACAGGGAGGAAAGGGATGATAGTGGAAAACCTGAGAAAGATGGGAGGGGATGGGACAGTAGTCATATTACTACACCCATCATATGGTCATTTCAATTCCCACAAAGCATCATTGTACTATGCTTGACCAATAAAGTTCCTCCTGTTGTAAGTTTAAAACAGATTCACCAAATTTATAAAATTCAAAAAGTAATTGCAATGATTTCTATGACCCTCTACTAAAGTGCAACACTGATATCTCACTGGGTGCCTAGAAGTAATCAGGAGTCATCAGGAAGATGGTCCATGTCCTTCTTTAGGCACTTATGAACTCTACAACTTTGACTCAGTTTCCTCACAGGGTGGCTGGAATGCTCAAAGGAGACAATACTTACAAAACACTTCATATACCTTAAAATGAAATAAAAATGTCAGCTCTCTTTATAATTATTTTTGCCAGGGGAATACAAGGCCTAGACCTCATATATCAAGCTAAAAAGCATGGGCAATAGGGATGAACGTGTCTGTCTATCATATGAAGCTCTAAGCTAATAAAGGATCATCACTAGAAGGGTAGCAATAAGGGGGGAGCTACTTTGCTTACAATTCATGAAGACAGTCAGGTAAGGAATGGAGAGAAGGTAAGTTCTCTAAGGACAAGAACTGTTTGTCTCCCCTTTGTCTGGCATTCCCAGCCCCCGGCACACAGGCTATGCTTAACCAATGTTTACAGACTGACTAGCTGACTGTAGTCTGCAGCAGTGGAGTCAGCATCCCACCGATGAATTTATAGAACCTCTAATTACCACAATGATGAAGACACAGGCTATGAAAAAGAGGAACATTTTGGGCTAGTCTTCTAAAGATGATTTTTTTACCTAAAGCAATACTTTATGTTCACTGCATGTACTTTTTACCATAGGGACTATTAATAATGATTTACAGTAGAAAATAAGCAAAAGAAACCACTGGATGCTCTAGGCGTTTAAGATCTCTTTTTTTCTGATTGGAACTGGCTTTTCTTCATGCACCACAGATTTGTAGAACAGAAGTGTCAGGTCAAGAATGCACTAAGGCAAATGTGTTGTAGCTAAGCCCAGGTAAAGTCAATGGAAAACAGGGTGACTAAGGGAAGAATTCTGAATACTGAGAGGCTGGGGAAGGACTGGTAAGTCAGAGAGCTGCCTGTGGCATTCAAAGATTAAATGACTTGGCTCAGAGGGGTCAAGGTCGATTTGACTCTCAGGTGCATCTCTACCTACTAGCCACACTGCTTCTCATTCTGAAATCAAGGCAAGGAATTTTTGTTTTCATAGTCAAAAGGAGTATTTTCATGCTTTGATTTATAGCTGCAACTTAATCTTACCTACTTTGTACAGTTATCTTATTCATTTTAATACTGTTCAAGAGGTTCACTGTTTGTGTCCTGTTGATTTTATAGATTATATTCCCAGTCAGGTATCACTGTGGTTAAAGAGATTTGCTGGAATATTTCAGCTTGCACTAAGGCAACATTTTATTAAGTTAAGAGTGAGGGGAAGGGATTATTGGAAGACTTCTAAGGGTAAGCAAATACCCCTGAAATTTGCGGATTGATTTGTCAAGAACTGAGTCTATACCATCTCAGGTAAGTAATGAGATCCATCTTCTTAGTAAGAGATTAGAATCATGGATTTTGTAGCTTTAAAAAACGTAGTTCAAGAACTTAGCTGTTTCATGCTGTGTTCTTTGTACATGTATCAGCAGTACTGCACTTAAGCGGGACCAAGGGGAGCCTGGAGAACTGTTTCTAAACAGTATGATTTTCAGCATTATTCATAAATCACAAAGCTTTAGAATGGTATTTCTTGGTTAAAAGGCCTAACTTTATTTCAGTTGATTCCATGAAGAGCAACATTTTTAGGCATATCTCCAAAGGTATCTTCTAGGAATACTGTTATGTTTGTAGGTGATATACAAGATAAAACATTTGCAAACAAGGTATAGCTGAAATAGCTGGGTTATGGACTCCCCTAGCTAGTGACCTTCTTCAGTCTCCATTATTCTAGGAGACTTTGGGCCCGTTCTCTGATACCAAGAGCACAAGGAACTATAGAGCTGGGAGGAACACAAACCATAACTGAGCAGGAGGACATTTCTATAGCGCTTTAAGGTTTGAAAAACACTTTACATATATTATCTCATTTGAGCCTCATAAGAACCCAGAAATGCTATTATTATCCTCATTTTACAGATGAGGAAACTGAAGCAAAGAGGCTAAGTTACTTATGCAGGGTCACACTGAAAGCAAAGCAGGATTCAATCATGGGTCTTCCCAACTTAATCTACTACATAATACACTGTGGAATATGTGTGGCATTGACACAAGTTAACTTCACAATACCTTTCTAATTTTAAAAAAAGTCACTTGGGAGTGGCTAGGTGGTACAGTGAACAGAGCACTGGCCCTGGAGTCAAGAGGACCTGAGTTCAAATCTGACCTCAGACACTTAACAGAAAACTAACTGTGTAACCCTGGGTAAGTCACTTAACCCCAATTGCCCTACCTTCCTTCCTCCAAAAAGCAAAAGGTTGTATAATTCACCCCCTCATTTGGGTGGCTAGGTGGTGCAGTGAAGAGAGCACTGGCCCTGGAGTCAGGAGGACCTGAGTTCAAATCCGGTCTCAGACACTTAACACAAAAACTAGCCATGTGACCTTGGGCAAATCACTTATCCCAATTGCCCTCCAAAAAGAAAAAAAAAGTCACTTGTTTCAATTCTTTTTTTTTTCCTTTTGGAGGGCAACGGGGGTTAAGTAACTTGCCCAAGGTTACATGACTAGTTTTTTTGAGTGAGTGTTAAGTGTCTGAGGCTGGAACTGAACTCGGCTCCTCCTGACTCTGGGGCCAGCACTTTACTCACTGCGCCATCAGCCGCCCCCACTTGTTTCAATCCTTGCAAGCCAAAGAATACAAACTTTAAAACTAATGAAACAAATCGATCAGTACCGAACTTTCCAGTATATAGTTCTACCATTGGCAATAAATTCAATTTTAGGCAACCATAAAATAATACTGTGAAGATCGCGTAACTATGATTAATTTACCCCAAAGGTCTATTGATAATAATCCCATAACTTTTTCAGAGTATACAAAAGTCTTTTTTCTCACATAATGAAAAGTAATATGAAAGATATAGGTGGATCACGCATGTGACCAGAATGAGGGCTAACCAGACAGATAGCCTGACTCAAATTGCCCTGTTATTCCCAAGTTGGAAAAGAACCAGAGGAAGATCACCAGCACAATGGGCAGATCCTCTATGGAAGATGTATGGAAAGACATGGAAAAGAACTACAGAGAAATGGTTGAAGGAAGCATGGGACAGACATCATAAATTTACTCAAGTCCTAAAACATGATACAAGTCATGGGTGAGTTGATAATTTGCTTCAGTTCAATCAAGTCTGGCTGGTGTCACTAGAAGTGGATTTATTTTATTAAGAGTGACTTATCCTATTTCTCCCACACTTGCTTATTTGCACTACCTCCTATACAAAGGCACCTTGGACCACCAGCAGATCATGATCTTAGTGACATTTTGGACTCTGTACTCTCCTCCCACCTCCTATCTCCAGCTGTTGCCAGATATTACCCAGTTTGGGTTTTCTCACCACCTAGCAATCACTTTTAACCTTCAACACTTAAAGGTTTTTTTGGTCTATCTCCAATTACCCTCCCATTTCAATCCATTCAAAAATATTGCCACCAATTATTTCTCATGAGTCAAGGAACTGTTCTCTTTGATTCCCCTCATTGCCTGTATAACAAACTCAAAACTTCTGTTTGAAGATTGTAATTTATAATTTTAGATATAAAGTCAGATGTATAATTACCACCCCTCCTTTTCTTTAGGACTAAATCCTTCCATGCTTTTTAAATTCTCCACGTTCCCTTAAAAGTCCCTGAAATATCCTCAACTGAAATAAGCCTGGTGATCTTTCCCGGAGCAGTTTGGTTGACAGTAGATTTGCTATATATTTCTTCAGTCTTTTGCCTAGCACTGTAAGTTCCTGTAATATGGTCCTAAACAGTAGTCCTAAACAGTATCCTGCCTGTAATACTTACTCCCTGTGTAACTTGGGGGTCAGTTTATTCATCTGTAGAATGGAACAGCTAGCCTAGGCTGTCTTTGAGATCCTTTCAGCTCTGCATCTATGATCATTCCTTAATTCCTGCTGGCATCTCTTAGTGACATCTACTACTGTGCCACATTCCAAGCACCAGTGGCCACAGTGGTTGGGTGTGGGGTGGGGGTTGTTGGTCTCTTGCCTAGACCTGGATTTTATCTCACTGCATTGAAAGGCAGCATGGTAGTAGAGAAAGAATAACCTCAGAGCCTGGAAAATCTATTAAATACTATGTGACCTTGGGTGAGTCATTTGCCTTCTCACTGCCCCAGTAGCAGTTCCTAATCTGATGGGAGTTTCCTCAAAAGGAATGTCCCTATACAGAAGAAATTGTAGTAGACATAATATCTAAAAATTAACTATCCAAAAGCTTTTGAGGTTCTCATTTAATTAAAATTATTTCTTGCCTTCTACTTGAAATTATGACCCTGAATCTGACATGGCCTCATAATATCATGACATGAGGAGAAAGCTCAGGATCCAAATTTTAAGGACTTCTGGAACAATAATGATTCAAGAAAATGGGCCACAGACAGGCTAGAAATGAGACAGGAAAAGTAATCAGCAGGAGCTTAGCCACATGAAGAGGAACCAGGAAAAGAAAGTCTGCATCAATATCATACAACACACTGTGTACTTACTATGAAAATTATATGACAAACTGGCTTCCTGATTGAAAAAGACAAACTAGATAAAATAATAATATGGGAAAATTCTAAACTCCTTCATGAATTAGTCTTTAAAAGATGGTCATTCTAAAGACCCACATCAAATGTAAAGGGCTTCTGGTTTCAGTGAAGTGGGTACCAAACCTCAGGAGACTGACTTTAATAGGCTTTTTCACTAAGCTACTGCCTTTCTGGTGATGAGTTTTTGCTCACTTATTAGGCTGCTCATCAGATGATCAACAAGGGAAGGGGCCCATGCTCTGTTTTGTCTAGCCTGCTAGTACCTATGAAAACCTGAACTCTGCTGGCAGAGACTTCAAGACCAGGGCCACTTCCACATGATGATGAGGCATCAAAGTAGGACTTGATGGAAACACATGCACGATATAAAAGATAATTTCATAAAGGAAAAAATGGTGACTCTTTTTCCAAGCATGAAATGGGTGTCTTGATCAAGGTTCTACCAGCTGAGGATTAAGTGAACCCAATTAACCTAATTTCTACTTGTCCATACTAAGTGGTTTATTTTAGATGTTACATTATCCCACAAAATCCTTTAGGGTATGACACATAAAACCATAAACAGGCTGTAAAGGTTATGACATTAATTTTGCTGTCATTCTCATGCCTTAAGTAGCCATCAAAAACTAAAAATCATATCCTCTGGGAAAGAAGGCAAATCTGAAACTAATTATGGTTCTTATTATCATAATACTATTAAATTAAACACTATGACCCTAGCTGAATTTATTTTGGTACCTTTTGTTAATGAACAAAGCTTCTCAAATAACATGACTGCACCTTCGAATACAGAAAAAAACAATTCATCAGACGACTACTAGAACAAAAGTAGTCACTCCTAAACCTAAATGTTCACTCATCTAAAGCTTAAGTGGAAAACTGAACATAATAATAAGCATGGGAGGAAGCATTTTGCATTTGCTGCTGCACAGCTTTGGTTAAGAAGTGAGTAGACAGGGAAGCTGAAGCAGAGAGACTTTAGTGGCTGCTCTGGCTAAGAGCTCCCACTTTTTAGGAAAACCCGACTTGTCTCTTCAAGTTAGGCATCAGCTAATGCATAAGCTGGGATACATTTCTCTCCTGCTTGATTGGAAAGGAATGCTTATTTAGATTATTTATAGACTCTTAAGAAAAATAAAAAGCATTTCCTTAGTTTCTTTCTCAGATTTAACTTTTCAAGATTCAAACTGCTTTAGGTACCTGTTTGGAGGAAAAATGGCTGAATGATTTCCTGCAGGCAGAATTTCCTTCCTACTCAGCAACACCTGGCCTGGCTGACAGAGGGTAGAGGATGAAGCTCACTGACCTGGCACATAGGGAGCCTTCACATGTGTGTGCACATGCACATGCACATATTCTAGAACACTGGAAACTGGAGAGCAGGATGAAAGGTGCACATACATTTAGCCTGGCTTCATCATTTTTCTTACAGGTGTCAATGGGGAAGGAGAGACTGACAGAAAGCAATGAGGTGGGGAAGAATATATATAACTGGTGGAGAAGAAAGAAAAATAAATAACAGAAAAAGAGAGAGAAGAAAAAAGAGGGGAGGAAAGAATAGGGAAAATGATGTTTGAATAATATAATGTCCATAACGAAGTAGAATTATTACCTCAAAAAACCCACTTGATAAGACATATGCCAGCCTACTTAATATGCAGAACCATTAAAAGAATTAGCTTTTTTTGGAGGGGAGAAGGTAGGGCAATTGGGGTTGTGACATGCCCAAGGTCACATGACTAGTTTTTGTGTTAAGTGTCTGAGGCCACATTTGAACTCAGGTCCTCCTGACTTCACTGTGCCACCAACCGCCCCCTGCTCTTATCTTTTTATACCAATTCATCCACAAAATTAAGATTTTGCCAATTCAACTATTCTGGTATAAATAAAATTTTCATTTATTCAGGTTTTAATGTTTAAGATGAAAAATATTCCTGCTCCTTCAATTCCAATCTGGGATTTTTAATTCATCCAAGATTACCTATAGGCAGTGGGTCAGCCAACATGCCTATAAGTACTTTCCTTTGTCCAGCTGTGTATGAAGCACTGGAGAAAAGGACACAGAAGGCAGGGTGCACACATAATCATTTTGGTCTTCTTGTAGAACTCAGTCAGAAATAGGATGCTGGCACCCTAATATGTCAGGGAGATACAGCAAATGGGATTCACTAACATTACTAAAAAGAGCTGACAACAGCATGCTTTAGGCTATGGAGTTATGAAAGACAAAGAAAGGCTGCTATCCATTCAGACCCCAGACTATCAACGCAATCTTGAAGATGAACTGGTTGTCTCCCTTGGTTTCCCCTAACCCTTGTCAACCTTTCAAGTGGGCACATCAGAGAAGAAGGAGGTAATGTGGGAACACCAGCTTTGTTTACAAAAATGTTAACACGAGTATCTCAGAGTGGCCAGGGATAGGGAAAAGTATTTCAATTAATGCTGTCCTGTCATTCTATCTTTGGGAAATTCTGTACCTGAGGACCCTCTGGGAGGCTGAAGTAGATTCAGACCCCAGGGCAAGGGTTTGAGCCTGTTCCAGGCAGCCTAAGGGATCACTAGGACTTCCTTGAATGGATTTCTAACATCTAATCAGATAAGTCTGCCCTAGTCAGCTCTCTAGAAATGATCCAGCACAAGGCTGTTGCCTTATGGTATCTATGCCCTATGAGAACTGAACCTGTCTTAAGATTGAGTTTTTGAAAGAACAGACATTTTTAAGGGCTAACTGGAACAGGCTGTTCTGATTCTACAATATTGGTTCTCCAACAGCCACTGGAAGGATACAAATCTTAGGTAAGAGAGGGTCCTAGTCCTCAGAGAACTAATAATCTAGCATGGGTATTAGTCATACACAGATAATCCCTTGGAAACAAGAGGATAAGAAAGAAGCCTTAGTAAAAGAATGATTGAAAACACAGAAGAATAGAGTTGACACTAAACTGTTCATAGGTGTGGGAGAAAGTATGGGCAGTCAAGGTCACTATAGGATATCCCATACTGTATTTGGATTTAGGGGATCTGATCCTTACAGACATTAAACATTTCTTTTCTAACTTTATACCATCTTAATAAACATGCAGCATGAAACCTGAAGTTAAAATATCAATGGAAAATCTTAAGGAAAACCCATTTTCTCATTTTAGTATATAATCTGAGATGCTGATATTACAAGATCAATAATGTTGGAATTAATTTTTTATTTCTGTTTATTGATTTGTATGTTGGGGTAGTAAGCACTGAATTAATTGATCTTTGCTTCCTAGATGACACTTGAAAGCACAAGGCAACATTTCCCTTTCAGAAATTTAGACTTTTGAGACTTTCATACCAAAACTTTAGTGAGTATATATATATATATATATATATATATATACATATATATATATATGTACACACATACACATGTATTATATATGTGTATATATATACACATACATTTTATATATATATATATATATATATCCTAAAAAAGAGAGTATAACAATTTCTAACCAAATAAACAAAGGTATTTTTTTTTAAAGACCACTCTAGTTTGAACCCACTTTCTACTAAAAAATACAATTATCTTTATTTCTCAGGCTCCAACTAAAGAACTAGTAATTGATCCCTCTTCAACTTCAGTTGGTTTTCCCCCCTAATTTTAGTTTCAGGTTGGCCATTATAGTCAGCAAAAAAACAACTTTTCAGTACACCTGGAATAGATGTTTTGATGCCAGTGTCCCACCACCAAGTAATAACAATCAATGAGAAGAGGGTGCTTGCATTAGTGAAAAGGCATTTTTATAATATACTTTTTTTTTTTAAAGGGTCAAAATCTCTCCCTCCTCCTTCTTCAACTGATGTTTTCACATTTACAACAAATTCAATTAGGTAACAAAAACAGGTCTCATAGCTGATTGTAAAAAATGGGTCCAGAATATTCTTTAAGTATCACAAAACAAACAGGTGTTCTCAGACTTAGGTGAGAAATTCTCCAGTGTTAACCTGAACCCCAAGTAAAGATTATGTGTTCACCCTCAAAAAAAGTCAACATGCTGCCATTCTTAAAAAGTAACACTGAGGAGGAAAATGCTATTTGCTTTAAACTGGTATCCAATCATTTTTGAAGAGTGATCTGGAATCATGCCCAAAGAGTTATAAAAACTATGTATACTTTCTCTGACCCAGCAATACCACAATTCGGTCTGTTTCCCAAGGTGATTAGGGGACAAGGAAAAGAACCTATGTTTTCTAAAATATTTATAGCAGCTCTCTTTGTGGTGATAAGGAACTAGAAATTAAAGAGATGCCTATCAACTGGGGAATGGCTAAACAAGCCATAGTGTATGACTGTGATGAAATACTACTACAATGCTGTAAGAAATTATGAGCTGGCTGATTTTAGAAAAACATGAAAAAGACTTACATGAAATAATGAAAAGTGAAATCAGTAGAACCAAGAGAATGTTGTATACAGGAACAGCAATATTGTCCTAAGAATAAGTGTGAACAACCAAGTTATTCTGAGTATTACAAATACTCGAATCAACTATAAAGGACCTATGAAGGAAGATGCTCTCCACTTCCAGAAAAAGAACTGATAAACAGAAGTGTGCAGAGTATGCTTTTACACATATTTATAAATCTGTGCCAAATGGTGGCCTTGTCTGGTGTGGGTTGTGGGGGAGGGAGACAGTTCAGAATTTGAAATGTAACAGAAAAAAATAAATTAAAAAACCTATCTGGTATGATGAACCAAAATATATCTTCTATCAGTACAAACAGCAAAACCTTATAGCATTTGAATCCTTTACCAATCTGGCATTACTGCATACCCCCAAAGTGTGTATGAAACACCACCACAACTAGCTTCTGATTAGTATATCAAACAGGATGATAATTTGTTATAACATTGAGTACATCATGATTGAAAGTTCAACTTATTAACTGATTGCTTTAGAAACTTATTTTTAAAATTATCCTAAGCAAATGCAAGCACCCTAAAAGACCTATTTAACAATAATATTCCTTGGGATCTTGATCATAGATTCAGAGATCTGACTGCTAAAACTGAAGAGACTATGAGAACTTTCAAGGATGGAATCTTTTTCTCAAGTCTCATATTTCTTCAACAAGGAGCAGACAGCTTATACAATTATAATTGTAGCATGGCATGCCCTCCAAAAGAAGCCCCACTGTGAATCAGTAGGTCCTTGGCCTTAAGAGTCCAATATAGTTGTGAAGAAGATTGTGAATTATTCTTCCTAAAAAAAAATCTTAAAATTCAAACTATCTACATTTTAATGGAAAATGCAAACATTTAAGAAAATTAAAACAATCAAATGATGCCATGTCTCCTGAATTTATGTTTACGTTTGTAGCTTTTATTAAAAAAAAAATAATGTAGTCAATTAAACTACAAGATTAAACTACAAAATCTTCCAGTAACTAAAACTCTTTTAGTTTCGTCAGTGAAGAACATTTTTAAAAAAAATATGGTTGTAGTAAACGTATATTGTTCTTTGCACCATGGACTGTGGAATTTTCAAAGTTGTCAGTTTCTCCGATGACATAGATACTTCTCCGTAAATACACTTCTGGGCAAAAACTTACATTGTGACAATTCTTGAGAAAAATCCAATTCTTAATATTCCATGATGCACATGTAGGTCCTTTGGCAAGGCTATATGGATCATCTGCTAGAGCAGAATTGAGTCTATTTATTAACTTGCATTCGAGTTTCAAAAGTATTTTTATGCCAATGAAAACTAAGTTTAAATGTACAGTTAACCAATGTAGAAGTGACACTTCTAAAACAAAATAAAATATTTTCTGGCTACAAGGATATCGAATTAAAGTAATACACTTTCTCATAAAAGATCATATCTGTTGATGTTCATTTAAATGATTTGTCAACCTCTTTTCTTTTAAGTTCCCTCAGGCTTAGAATTCCTATTTTTAATAAACTCTAGAAATCAATGGCTTTTATAAATGTATGCCATTTACCCAGTCTGTGAAAAACAAACCATAAAGCACTAATATGCAAGATAACTCTCCCTTAATTCAATCAAGTCACAAGTCCAAACGAGTGGTTTTATTTTCCAAGAATATTTCTAAAATAGGGACTTTCTAGTTCTAAAATGCTCAGATCTGATGTAATTAAATAAGTGGACTCTTTATTTTGTTATCAGCCTAAATGTAAAGTCAACACCCAATCAACAATCCTTCTGAAATAATTTGGAATACCAAGTTAGAGTAGGAATTTTTACTTGGTATCCCAGTTGAACAAAACACAAGTCAAGAATACTATAACAGTTTCAGGTCTTGGCTAGATAAGGAAATAAATGCTCATACCGGATTCATGTCAGGTAGTCTCTGACCCCAGATTACTAGCTACAAAGCCATTTTGGAGTTAAGGAGAACACATCAACCATATATCTATTCTCATTATTTTTTTCATAGTAAGGTATCCTGTGATGAAAAACAGAAGATCCCCATTATAGTAGGAATCATGCACATTCTAAAAAAGGCACGAGTATGCAGATTAGAGTGAAAGGGGCTCTAAGAATGAAATTTTGCCTTACAATTTGCTATGCATTTATAAATATTTTTGATACCAAACTTGCTTTAAATCATTGTCTCTGCCTAGATAAGAGCTCTATTTAAGATGGACAGATAGACAGATAGACAGACAGAAAGATAGATAGATATTGATAAAGGGCATCTAATTAAGTACTATGTGCCAGGAACTTAATATATGGATGCCTTGAATAAAAAGACCTTTATATTTGATAGGTATAAAATAAATGCCTCTATATTACTTGATGCTTATAATTTAGTCTGCAAAGAAAATGCCAGGATGACTTTAAATGTAGACCTTGTATTATACATTAATTTGTGACATAAAACTATTTAAAGTCTTGGCATCCAAGGCCATGTCCAGTCCTTCTGATCTATATCTTGCCATTGGGTTCAGATGGCTATGGAGGAGAAAGTGAGGCTGGCGACTTTGTACAGCCCCCTCTCTCTCACTTAAATCCAATTCACTTATAAGTCACAGAATCACCTTGCTGAGGTCATGGTCCTCTTCAAAAACAAAGGACAAGGCGGGGCAGAGCCAAGAAGGCAGAGTAGAAACAGGACTTCTGCACAGCTCCGGCTTCCACCTCCTCCAATACATGTAAAAAATTACTCTAAACAAACTTTAGAGCTACAAAACCCACAAAGAGACAGAGAGAAACAAATCCCCCACTGAAGGAAGCCTGGCAGGCCAGCAGAAAGAGTCCATCAAAGTGCGCTGGGAACCAACCACAGTCCCAACTGAGCCATGGTTTTAGCCCCAGGGCAGCCTCAACCAGCAGGCAGCTGGAGAAGACTTCACTAGAGTAAATTACCAGCAGCTGTTGCTGAGAAGTTTTCGGACTTCTCAATCCACAAATGCCAAAGACAAAATAAAAGGTCAGTGTGGAGCTTTGTTGGAACAGGGGGAGAATGGTCCGGCTGCTGCCCCTGGAGCAAGAAGCAGTGGAGGCACGATGGTTGAAATTGCTGCTGCGTGGCTGCCTCCATATCTCCTGGCCTGCAGATTGTAGGGGGACCAAGCAACCATTCAGAGGGTAAGCACTCTGCTTTCACCTACTTGGATCCAGATCGCCATCTTGGGTGATGGTCCTGGGCTGTGTGACCAGAGAGCCAGAGCGTGTCGGGCCTATAGACAGGGCGCCCATATAATAGCTCCAGCAGCTGCAAAAACCCCAACGATTTGGGACATAGCTCTCTCCATTCTAGAAGCAGAGTTCTACCATGGCAAAGAACTCAAAAGTCAAGTAACTGGCTACCAATAAGAGCAAGCAATGGAAGCACAAACAGATGATAGAATTCTTTTTGGGGGACAAAAAGGATCAAGGCATGGAGTGGAAAGAAGACATTGAAATTAGAACTCCTGCATCAAAAGCCTCTAAGAAAAATATGAGGAGTGGCTAGGTGGTGCAATGAATAGAGCACCAGCCCTGGAGTCAGGAGGACTTGAGTTGAAAGCCGGCCTCAGACACTTAACACTTACTAGCCATGTGACCTTAGGCAAGTCACTTAACCCCAATTGCCCTCCAAAAAGCAGAAAAAAAGAAAAAAAAATTGGGGGCGGCTAGGTGGCACAGTGAATAGAGCACCGGCCCTGAGTCAGGAGGACCCAAGTTCAAATCCAGCCTCAGACACTTAACATAAAAACTAGCCTGTGACCTTGGGAAGGTCACTTAACCCCAATTGCCCTCCAAAAAGCAAAAAGAGAGAGAGAGAGAGAGAGAGAGAGAGAGAGAGAGAAATATGAATTGGTTACAAGCCATGGATGAGCTCAAGAAGGATTTTAAAGTAAGAGAAATGGAGGAAAAATTGGGAAAAGAAATGAGAATGATTCAAGAAAATCATGAAAAGTAAGTCAACAGCCTGCTAAAGGAGACCCAAAAATATACTGAAGAAAATAACATCTTAAAAAATAAACTCAAATGACAAAAGAGGCCCAAAAAGCCAATGAGGAAAAGAAATGCCTTAAAAAGTCGAATCTGCCAGATGGAAAAGGAATTTCAAAAACTCACTGAAGAGAATAACTCCTTCAAAATTAGATTGGAGTAATTGGAAGATAATGACTTTATGAGAAATCAAGATACTATAAGACAGATCCAAACAAATGAAAAAAATGTGAAATATCTCACTGGAAAAACCACTGACCTGGAAAATAGATCCAGGAGAGATAATTTTAAAATTACTGGTCTACCTAAGAGCCATGATCAAAAAGAGTCTAGAAACCATCTTTCAAGAAATTCTCAAGCAAAATTTCCCTGATATTCTAGAACCAGAGGGCAAAATAGAAATGGAAAGAATTCACTGATTACCTCTTGATAAAGATCCCAAAAAGAAAATTCCTAGGAATATTATAGCCAAATTCCAGAGTTTCCAGGTCAAGGAGAAAATACTGCAAGCAGTCAGGAAGAAACAATTTGAGTAATGTGGAAACACAATCAGGATAACACAAGATCTACACAAGCTTCTACATTAAGGGATCGAAGGGCTTGGAATATGATATTCTAGAGGTCAAAGGAGCTAGAACTAAAACCAAAAATCACCTACCCAGCAAAACTGAGTATAATGCTAAAGGGCACAATATGGAAATTCAATGAAATAGAGGATTTTCAAGCATTCTCGATGAAAAAACCTGAGCTGAACAGAAAATCTGACTTTCAAATACAAGAAGAGAAGCATGAGAAGGTAAACATGAAAAAGAAATCATAAGGAATTTATTAAAGTTGAACTATTTACATTCCTACATGGAAAAACAATAATTGTAACTCATAAGACTTTTCTCAGTATGATGATAGCTGAAGGGAATATACATATGTATGTATATATATATGTGTGTGTGTGTGTGTGTGTGTATACACCTACATATATTGTATGTATAGGAGGATGTATATGTGTATAAATATGTATGTTTGTTTTTGTATGTTCATGTATACATAGACAGAGGCCACAGGGTGAATGGAATATGAAGGGATGATATCTAAAAAATAAAATTAATAGGTGAGAAAGGAATTTATTGGGGGAAGAAGAAAGGGAGAGATAGATTAGGGTAATTTATCTCATATAAAAGAGGCAAGAGAAAACTGTTACAATGGAGGGGAAGAGCAGGAAGGTGAAAGGGAATGAGACCTGATTCTCATTGAATTTGGCCTAAGGAGGGAATAACATACACACTCAACTGGGTATCTTACCCTACAGGAAAATAGGAGGGTAGGGGATAAGAGGGGAGATGATAGAAGGGAGGGCATATTGGGGGAGAGGGTAGTTAGAAGCAAACATTTTTGAAAAGGGATAGGGTCAAAGGAGAAAACAGAATAAGTTGGGGACGGGATAGGATGGAGGGAAATATAGTTAGTCTTTCACAATATAACTACTATGGAAATGGTTTGGGTAACTATACATGTACAATCTTCCCAGTGGGGGTGGGTGAGGAGGGAAAGAAGGGGAAAAAATCTGGAACTCAAAGTTTTAAAAATAAATGTTTAAAAATTGTTTTTTTACATCCAACTGGGAAATAAGATATACAGGTACTGGGATATAGAAACCCATCTTGCCTTACTAGAAAGTTAGGAGGGGTAAAAGGGGAGGATATAAGAGACAACAGATTGGGGGAAGGGGTATTCAGTAGGCTTGCTATTTTTGGATGGTGGGTAGGGAAAAGACAGGGAGAGAAAAAAATTGTAACTCAAAATCTTGTGGAAATGAATGTTGAAAAGTAAAAAATAATTTTTTAAAAAAAATGGACAAACAACAAAAATATATACTGGCCAAACAAAATGCTATGTAGTTTTAAGCCAAAGTACCTTGTTATGCTGAAGTCTAAAAGATCATCTTAAGTATTCTTCTTAAAAATATGAATTACATTATTTTCAAGCCTAACAGTGGGGAAAAGGTAGCATATTTATCAAAGTCAAAAGCGCATTTTTATAGCACAATAATAATTAAATAAATGCATCCCTTTCTCTCCCATATCATAATCAGAGAATCTTAGGGCTTTTAGGAAGCTCAGGGATAATCAAGTCTGACTACTTCATGAACAATAATCTTCTCTACTAGATGCCTGACAATGGTCCTCTAATCCACTCCTTGCTTTAAAGAACTCTTCTGACGAGGAAAAAACAACAGTCCTACTTTTAGGAATCTTTAATTGTTGGGAAGTTTCTCCTTTTGTCAAGCATAAACATGCTTTTCTCAATAATATTTAACCATTGTTCCTAGTACTGGTTGCAAGGGGACAGTTGAACAATCTAATACCTCCACCATTTGAAAATCTTTCAAATTCTTGAAGCAGCCATATTATGTTTCCCCTAAATCTTTTCTCATAAAGGTTAAACAATCTCAGTTCCTTCAAATAATGCCTTTATGATATACTATCAGGAGTTCTTCACTTTCATCCTTCTCAGGATGCTCTTCACTTATTCATGTCCTTAAAACGTGACACCTCGAACTAAACATAAAACCTTAGATGTGGTCTTACCAGGGCAGAATATCATAGTACTCCTATTACCTTAGTCCTAGGCAGTTGTCCTCTCAATGCAGCCTAATACCACATTAGTTTCTTGGCTGCTATCTCACACTGCTGTCAATTTTCTCTCTACCCTTCTTATCTGATTTTCAAAATCACTCCTCGGTGCTTACAGGAATTCTTTTTGGGTCTGAGACCAATTTACATTTTCCTTTGAGATTTTGCATGTTGCTATTTTGACACTGTTGTCTTCTGCATTTGTGGTTTGTTCTTCCCTGTCACCATAGTGCCTTACTAGTCAGATTCTTTTTATTGTTATTGTTGTTTACTCATTTCTCCAGATGATTTCTTGACTTTTAACTTTATTTTAAAGTTGGGCACTGTCCCAAGCTTCAGGTTTTTCATGCTACTGTTTTCAGAGCTAGTTCTGGGGGTCTGTAAGTTTTCAGTTCTTCCGAGGGGGCATGGTCTAAAGATGTGTGTGATCAATGCTCTCCTGGACTATGCTCTAGTTTGTGAGTGACCACAAGCATTCCTCTCTACCCTGGAACTTTGACCAGGGTCCATGTTCCTGCTGCTCCTCCTCCTCACCCCAGGACTATGACCCAGAACTGTGTATGGGCAATGCAACAGAGTCCTGCTCCCAGTGCCAGCAATTTCCAGTGCCTGTAATCTCCTTCTGACCAGTTGCCCAAATCCCTTACCATCTGTGGGCTGAGAGATCTTGTACTAGACTGTACCTCACTCTCACCCTAGTGAAACAGACTGTTCTTACCAATCTTCTAAGTTGTCTTAGGCTGAGAAATTATTTCACCCCAGCCTTTTGTTAGTTCTACTGTTCCAGAATTTGTTCTAAGTTGTTATTTTAACATTGTTTGGAGGGGAATTTGGGAAAGCTCAGGTGAGTCCCCGCTCTCCAATCTTGGCATTATTTTTTAAATTTGATTTTATTTTTCAGTGAGTGAAAAACCATTCTCTTTCCCTGCCTCCTCCTCTCCTGTAAAAGAAAAAAAAAACCTAGTAATAAATATGTATAGTAAAGAAAAATAAATTCCTGCTTTGGCAGCTTGGAGGTACAGTGAATAGAGCCTGGAATCCAGAATACCTGAGTTCAAATCCAGCCCAAGACATTTACTAGTTATGTGAACCTAGATTCAAACCACTTGGTCTCTGCCTCAGTTTCCTCAACTAGAAATTGGAATAAATAATAATAGCACCTACCTCTCAGAATGCTTAGCATAGGCGCTTGGCACATAACAGATTCTTAATACCCATCTTCCTTCCTTCCACTGGTGATATATATGTGTGTGTGTAGACATGTATATATGTCTAGATATTTAAGCATATATATGCACATACACACATATGTCTGTACTAGGGTATAGATGGTCCTAGGGTATAGACTGAGACATATATACATACATTCACTATGTGTGCATGTATAATCTATATCTATACCTCTGTCTCAATTTGTACCCTGGATCATTGCTTCTGCCAGGAGGCAGGCAGCTTGTTTCATCACTGGGTTTTTGGTCTGAACAACACAAGTGTGGGCTTGCCTCTGATTGGAGCTCCAGTTGATTGCTGCTGGATTCAGCCACTGACAGCCTGCTGGGAACTGCAGGTTCCCCTTGGGTCTGGGTTTCCTGCCCTAGTTCTGGTACTACAGGTATCAGACTGGTCAGGGGATGGATCTCTTCCTCTGCTATGGTCAGAGCTATATAGCAGCTGCTCCTTTTTTGCTACCCAGCTTAGGGCCCCAATGGCTCTTTGCTGTGGTCCCCCTTTCCCCTCAGGCACAGGTCCCCCCGCCCACAATTTATATCAGATCTGCTTTGAAATGTGAATGACCAAACTGCCTGTTAGCAACTCTTCCTGCCCCCCTCTGAACATCTTCTTTATGTTAATCTGGATTGAAAAAATGGCTCACTGATTTTTTAATCTCTCTCTCAATCACAGCTTGATCTGGTGCATTTTCTAGACCTCTGTGGGCATTTGTGGAAGACAGCTAGGCTCTACTGCTTCCTCCTAGTCTCTGACATTGATCTCTTAATGGCAACTCTCTGTATCTTCACATTCAAATGCTTAGCCATCTAACTGTACTATAAACCAGCAGTTTCCAAGGTTGGGGCTCTAAGATCTAGTTTGAAGACAATGAGAAAATAGTTTACAGCTCAACCTCCCCTGGAAAATTCAGGGGTTTTACCATTAACAAGGAATTCTCCCCCTCTGTACTCCCTCCCATAGCTGATCAGCTATGTAACTCCCAATCTCCACCCATCTTCCCTGTTTCTAGTGTAAGCATCATTGTCCTTCTAGTTCCCCAGGTTTTCATCCTCCTTGTTATCCCAGCTTCCTCACTCAAAGGAAACTGCTCTTTTTAAAGTGAATATATTCACCACCAGCTACAAAGGCACTACTTCAGTCTTCGTTTTTCTTCTTGATTTTTTTTTGCTGCATTAGGCACTGCTGACCACCATCTCTTCCTGAATATTACCCTCTTTTTGGGTTGTCAAAAACAACGTGTCAACTATAAAAACTCTCATATATGAATGCTTAAACTTGGATGTAAAATTTTCTTAGCTGTTTAAGAATCCTGAAGTGTTTCAGTGGGTTTTGAACCCATTTATTAAAACCATAGAAGTACAATACCTTCCTTTCTAAAGACAACTAACATCAGGGAAGACAGAAATTCACTAGCCAAATTTCAACCAAAATCATTCTATAATTAGTGGATGGGACTGAAAAGTGACTATCATGATTTAGTAAGCAGAACCAGTGACACAATTCTTCCATTTTGTTTTTTTACATCTTTTCAGTTATGACAACCATTAAAACTAAGTATTGAAATAAACTTAATTGAGAATCAGACCTTCAAATTGCTGTATCTCAAAATGTACCAAGATTTTAAAAAATAATGAAGCATATTCAATCACACTGCTTTCACTAAAAAATACTGCTGACATTTATAGTGAGCAAAAAGTTTTCTGTAATAGAGAAAATATTGTTTAATCTTTAGCTTGTCTTTTTAATGTTGATTTTTGTGTTTTATAATGTACTTTATAACTGCAGCAGTACATATATAATTTATAAATGAGGAAATATACATGTACTAGTCGTGTGAGTCAAACATTTTTTCTGATATGGATATTTGATCAAAAAAGTCTAAAGAACACTTAGACATGACTGAAAATCAAAAAGAACAAAAACCAAGACCACAGTTTTCCATCTTTTCCTCAAGGAAGCAAGAAAGATTTTCTAAGGCTTTGCTAAAATCTAAGTAACAAGTATCTATAGCATTCCCATGATCTACCATTGAAGAAACCCTGTCAAAAAAGGAAATTGTTTGTCTACAATAAGTTGTTCCTGATGATTACATGCTATTCTTCATCGCCATTTCCTTTTTCTATGATTGCTAATCATTCTTTTAATAACATCGTCTAGAATTTTGCCAGATACCAAAGTCAAGCTCGGTGGCTTCACAAGACTCTACCTTCTTCCTTTTTTTCCCCTTTTTCTGTTTTTTTAAAGTGGAACATTTTGTCCTTTCTCCAGGCCTGTGATACCTACCTGTTCTTCACAGTCTTTCAAAAATCACTAACAGTGGCTCAGGAATCTTAGCTGCCAATAAATGTTACCAAAGCATAGGACTGAAAATGAAGGCTGCTCTAAATAGTACCAAAGGAGCTCACTGGTGGATTCATTCAGTTCAGAAGGAGGGTGACTTTGGGGGAGAAGGAGATCAAGCAATGAAATTCAATAAGTATCTATCACCCATCCCAACTGTGTGAAAGAACTAACCTTATTCAGTAGCCCACATACACATGTTCAAGGTCTGGATTTAAAACCAATCAAATTCAATACCCTAAACAGTCCCCTCTGCCTGCCTTTATTTGGCAAATCTGTAAATAAGCAGAGCTGTTGCCTTCAACCTTCTCCTCACCAGCAGTTCTCTTCCTGGCCTGGGCTCCTGAAGGGAATCAGAATAGGTGTGAAGCCCTGCTCACCATCCCCAGTGGTAAATAGAGGGTCCACTAAGCATTTCATCCTATTTAAACCTGCCCTAATGAACAAGTTGCATTGTGTCCATCTCTTTAGTGTGAATGCAGCAGTTCTACCTTTGAGACTACAAATCTACCTCACAGAGGTCATGGGAGGATTAAGTAATGAATAATTATAAAACTCTGCAAATAAAAAATGTATTAAGTGCAGAATGAAAGAAATGTTATTTCCAATAGCTAGCTAATACTGAAATTTAGTTTGTCCAAGAATTTTCTGGGGAAAAAAAGATTATGCCCTCTCATGTTACAGAAATAAATTTTAGGATTAAGTAAATTCATTTATAAAATACAATTTGGCAAATGGAATCCAATACAATAAATAACCTTTAGTATATATTATGAACGATACCCAGAAATGATCACTTTATCATGGTGATATGCAAAATATTTTTCTAATTAAATACCTTTTTAATTATTTTTGCACTAATTTCACGGCTACATTGCAGGAAATGTTCCTATTAGGTAAAATCTTCAATTCCACATACCTAATTTTTTTTGAAAGTTGAGTTTTTAAACTACAAAAAAAAATCTAATCACTCAATATTATTGTATTGACATTTACATCACCCTGCTGCAAGATCCACAAGCTGTAGCAAGAGAACATTTCACTGTGTAAAAGTAGTGGACAGAGAGGACACACAATGGGACTTAAATACTAGCTGTATTCAGGCTTTCAGGAGGAGGCTGTGGGAGCTTATAAAAATAACAAAAACGGTTAGCTATTTTATTCTGCACATCAAAAATCATCACACCACACCCAGAAGCTGTGACTAAAATATGGCTATATCCAATTCAGAGACAGGGTAGTTAAATGACTCCTCAATTTTTACAAGAGAGGGGCTCCATCCCCCCACCTGTCCTGGCCCCCTCGCAGATCAAAATTCAGAACATCTGAACTTGAACTGAGAATTCGGCTCCCCGAGGGTGCTGAAAACTTCATACTTCAGAAAATAACCATATCCCTCAAATAACACTTGAAAGTTAAATGGCAAAAATTAGCTTCTATCTTCATTTCTTTTCCTAATCCTCACTCCCTCTCTTCTCTCTTCATCTTCACCCTGAGCAGCTGCCCTTATATCAAATTTCACTCGGTTGCAAAGGAACATGAGTGTTTTCATCACAGGACTGCATCATTTTCAAGTTGGTCAGAGGGGCAATGGTAATGTTGTTAAAAGGATGCATTCTGAGGCCTCTCCTTATCCACTGAGCAAAGTCCTTATGGCCTGACAAGGTGATGAAGAAAAAGGGAAGCCTGAGCAAAGGAACTAAGGCCTCAGCTGTGGATGGTGTGGTCACGGAAACCAGAGGCAACCAGGACCCTCACTAGAAAAAAAATGCTGTATAGAGTTGATCCTGTAACTTCAGGTTCAGTCATCTATGTGGCTATATTAATGCTAGGGACAGCACAATCTGGAAACTCACAGATCTTTTAAAAATTACCTGCATTGCCGAGTTAAACACCTGGCAGAGGTCCCCAGCTAATTCTGTGGCCTCAAGCAATAATAATAATAGAAACTTACTTTTGTATGGTGCCAAATACATATTATACATGTGATTTTCACAGCAGTCCTGTAAAGTAGGTGACACAAGAGTTACTGTCCCCATTTTACAAAGGAGAGAACTGCAATATGACATGGCCAAAAGAGCACAGGAATAAGAGGGTCTAGGTACAAATCTCTACTCTCCTACTCAAATCTCAACTCCTCCTGTGTGACCTTTGGCAAGCTGCCTTACCTCACGCTAAAAAGGAGGACTTTGGTCTAGGTCAGGGCTTCTTAACCCAAGATCCAGGAATTCTTTTTTTTTTTTTAACTGACAACTATTTCAACATATTTTATGTCCTTTTGAAATCTATGGATTTTATTTTAAACATTCAAAAACATGTTCTGAGAAGGTCCATCCATACTCTTCGCCAACCTCCTGCCAGAGATCCGTGCCAAAAACAAAGACTGAGACCCCCTCCAAAGTTCTGAATTCCATTATCCTAGAAGAATTTTCCAAGCTCCCCCAGGGAGCATGTGGCAGAGCAAGCCTGCAGTCAAAGGTTTCCTATCACCAAGCACAGTGAGTGTTCTACCCCAGAGGTGACACTCTGGGCCCACTCCTCAGGGAGGCTGCAACCAGATCAAAAGGTGACTGGGAAATGCTTAACAAAATAAACAACAAAAAATATGCCACAGATAATATTAGTTTGTGTTTGTCTAAGTCAAAATGCTGCCCCAGGGATCTGTTTCTACTTGAGTTTGACATCTCTATCTCACCATCACTCTTTGGTCCTCACTTTTCTCATGTGTAAGAACAAGGGGGCTCGGTCAGTGGATGCAGCTATGGATTTGAAATGAAAAGACCCACTAAGTTCACACCTGGGTCTGGCCATTTACTTACCTTTGTGACCTTAAAAAAATCACTTTAACCTCTCTGGACCTTCCTTTTCTCATCTATAAAATGAAGGGAATGAACTAAATAGATGACTTCACCTTCAAAGTCCTCTTTCTAAGATACCTTCCAATGTTTGGCACCAGCCAGTTGTTCAATTAATGTTAGTTGACAAACCGCCCATAACATACAGGGATCTCATAAGATATTTCAACATATATAAAAGGTATGTGGAAGATCTACAGTCTCATTCTGCCTCAAATGAGAACTTTTGGGCACAAAAACAGTTTTTAATCACTGCTTTAAAACTGGTATCCAATAAATTACTTTTACATAACAATTATGTTTTGTTTTGTTCTGTTTTTTTTTTTTTTAGCTTTTTGGAGGGCAATTTGGATTAACTGACTTGCCCAGGATCACAGGGCTAGTTTTTGTGTTAAGCGTCTGAGGCTGGATTTGAACTCAGGTCCTCCTGACTCCAGGGCCAGTGCTCTATTCACTGCGCCACCTAGCCGCCCCTACATAACAATATGAATAAATTTCTTGAAAATGATTAGAGAATCATAATGGAAAAAATACCTTAAAAATCCCAGTGTCATATTTTAAAATGAAAAGCAATGGTCAACATTAATGAGACACGAAACACAAATGAAACAAAAAAATTCATTTTTAATAATGTAACTATGATCTTTATATGTCACTCATGAACACTTTAATCAGAAAAAGGAAAAAAGAATTTACCTGGTCATGCTTTAAAAAAAAAAAAGGGCAAGAAAAATCCTATATGATATCACTGCATCTGTGCTGATTAAGGATTCCTAATAAAAGATATGAGGGTAAATACAAACTACCCTTATCTTCCAAATGCAAATTTCAAAATCAAAGTCTTTACTTCATCATTCACTCATGAGTATTTTTGATGGTATAACATATACTCCCTATTGTTTCATGCACTAGGTGGGATACAAAACAAATAAACAGAATGGATCCTTATCTCAAAGAGCTCATTATCATTAGAGGAAAAAATCAAGTCAGCAAGCATTTACTAAGCACCTACAATGTTCCCAGCACTGTGTCAAGTGCTGAGGATTCAAAGAAATGAAAAAAGGCAAAGAGTGAACTCTCAAAGAGTTCGCAGTCTAATGCAGGAGAAAATATTCACATAGCCACACCCCCCAAAAAATTATATATAGGATAAATTAGAAGTAATAAACAGAGGAAAGGCACTAGAATTAAGGGAAATCAGGTAAGGCTCCTTATAGAAAGTTGGATTTTAGTTGGGACTTGAAGGAAATGAGGAGAGCCAGGAGATGGAGAAAATTCTGGGCATGGAGGACAACCAGGGAAAATCCTGGAATTGTGATATATGAGAGCAACAGTAAGGAAACCCAGGAAAGCAGGAAAGGTAGGAGGAAGGCATTTTATGAAAGGCTTTGAATGCTAAGCACAGAATTTTCTATTTGGTCCTAGAGGTTATAAATTTGAGCCAATGGAGTCTACTGAAGGAAAAGGTGACATGGTCAGGCCTGTACTTTAGAAGATGAATTTGACAGCTTAGTGGATGATGGACTGCAATGGAGGGAAGAGCTGAGGTAGAGAGAGGAACCCCCAGGCTATTACAATAGCCTAGATGTGAGATGGTGAGAGCCTTAAACAATGTGGTGGCAGTATATAGAGAAGGGGGCAGATCACAAAAGATATTGAGAAGGGAACAATCTATAGGATTTGTCAACTAATAGGTTATAAAAGGTGTAAGAGAGTAAGGAATCAAATATGGCACAAAGGTTTTGAGAGCCTGGGTGACTCGGAGGGCAGTGGTGTCCTCAATATAAAGAGAAGTTTAAAAGGAGAGGAGGGGAGGTTTTGAGAAAAGAAAGAAAAAAACTACTCAGGAAACAAAAAAATTAGACAGAAGGAATGATTATATGTCTACCATTGCTTTCTAAAAGATGTGTTTACTGATTGTAACCAGGGAGATCTATGCTTTTAAAGTGAGGATTCTTAAGAAACATATTTCAAATATGTTTTACATGACCACATACGTATAACCTATATCAGATTGCTTACTCTCTCAGCAAGGATATGAGTAGGGAGAGAGGAAATTTGGAACTCAAAATTCTAAAAAACAAAAGTTAAAAATTATTTTTACACGTAATTAGAATATTATTTTAAAAAATGAAAACATCTAAAACTACACACAAAAAAGAAACATTTCAAACTTTTCACAGCAGAACTACCTACAACCTGTCCTATATCTACCATAAAGTTTTCACACTGGTCACCTATAGGATCACAGTTTTAGAGCTATCCTATCAGGGGCCAATTCTCTCATTTTACAGTGGGAGAAACTATATTTAAATGACCTCAGTGGTCAGATAAAAAAAAAATTTACAGTCAACTTTATTTCCTCTCTCTCCTTTCCACTGCCCCCTCCCTGCCTTCTCTAAATTCTTAGCCAAAAATATGCCACTGGCATTTGACACAAACAAATATTTCTGAAAATGCTTTCACCTTCTTATATTGCTTTGCAAGGTTAAAAAGGACTACCAAAGGATTTCCTATTTCACATGATTTAGAAAAAAAACAACTCAATTTCTAGGTACAGATCATTATACTTTACATAGACTACACACAACAGAAGACTGACAGAACAAAAAGAGTAGAAAATATTTGAACCTGCCACAGCTTATGTGCATCACAGCCCAATTCTCTTATTAATAGCTAAACATATTCAGTTAAACATGGCTACATGTGCAAGAATAGGTCCTTGGGTAATAATAGGCCACAACTATGGAGGACAAGAATTAAATAAATACTGCAGCAGTATTTTGGAAACCAACCAAATAGCTGCCTTGCATTTATCAGTTATTGGCCTCTACCCCAACTCTGCCAGTTGTTAGCAGAATGAGCTATTATTAGGAAACAGAGCGACATTTTTCCACTGAAAATATGTTTTCAGGATACAGATGGCTATTCATCTAGACTTAGCATGTGATAAGACAGATTGACCCTATCTGAATGGCTAAAAGGATCTTGAGTTTATCTGTATTTCTAATTAACAGGTTCACATTAACATGGTATCTTCAAGCTCTTTAACAGTGATATTATGCCAGTGTCTATTTACATCAACATAGATACAGAAATAACAATTCAAAGTTGATCTAAACATGTACTTTAAAGTTTGAGATCATGTATATATAAAAATCTAAGGAGAAAAATCCTACTTTGGTGCCATAAAAGAGAATATGTAGAACGTATAGGACAAAGCTCCTCCACTTGTTCATGCAGCTGCTACTTTCCACTTTTAGGAACTTTAACCCTATCATTCTAACAGGAAACATCATAAATCGCCTGACATTTTTTCAACTTAGATTTTGTTCTTCACGGTTTTAAAGTAGGGCTGAGGGGAGAAACAAAAGGGTAAGATCACGCTTTGAACCCTACAGAATTTAGAATGGAAACTCAATCTACCTATGAAATGCCATTTGGCACCATAACTTCAACACCTACAATGAAATTGGCCTAATATCTTAGATCATTCTGAGAAGTCAGGTAAGTACTATGGTTTCTCTTATAAAACACCGCAGAACGCTTGGCCCTTCCTGTGATAAATGAAGCAATAAGGCTCTGGAACTGCAATTGTGTATATTTAAGTACCTCCTGTGAGCAGCCAGCCTGTCAAGCCTGCTGGATACCTGCACTATGAATCTATTATTGCGCATCCAAAAAGAATACTGATGGTGAGAAAAAGGTTGAGTGCATGCCCTCTGAATTTTAAACCAAAGATCTAGGGCTATGTTAAGAGCTACAAAGTTCAATCCACATTTTATTAACAACCTAATTTAATGAAAAATATTCATGGGTTAATTTGAAAATACTGAGGTGAAATTCCACTGTCACGGAATGTCTTTTACATCATTTACAATGAAGTTAGCAGTAAGTTCTGTCTAGCTGCTTACTACCTGACCCTGGCTATTCTGATCACAGATACATTTGACCATAGCAAATTAATAGTGGCAGCCCCCAAGAAGCTGATTGATAGAGTAATGATAATCACAGATTTTGAATCATAAGGCTGATTCCAATTCACAAAATAATGGATCCAGACAATACCTCAAGAAGTCATCCTGACCAGCAGCAGGTCTGAACCACCCCAGGTTGCTGCTATTCTAAGGATCTCTCTGGTTTGACAAGATGTGCCCTAGCTTGATAATGGATCCACCAGTAACAGATGATACGAATGGTCTGATGTGAAATATAAGATATGAAAGGGTAAAAAGGTTCAAAAAGAAAGTTCCAAAGATGGTTGTAGCAGCAAGCACCCCAAGCACGTCCTCAGGGTTTGCTGCTACCACAGCTTCTTGGATCTGCTTTGTTAAAGGAAAGCAACTCAAAATGGGTTAACAAGCTTACTTTAATCAGTCAGACATATATCGTTTACCTTATTCAGGGGAAAAAGGTCAGCACCCCAAACTTCAAAATATACAGACAGAATTATCAAGACATTAACAGATCAAGCAGACAGCTTTCCAAACTGTCCAACCATTACATCCATACCCAGTCAACATCTGGGTTTCCACATCTGGGTTTTTCAAAGCCGGGGGACTCTCAACAACTGCTTCCCAGAATTCAGATCAAATCACAGAACACTTTTCAAAGTGAGTCCCAAAACAAAGCTACACATCAGGGCTTATATAGCCTTCTCCTGGCTCAGAGAATGTAACAACCTTATTGACCCACTGGCCAATCAAAAAGTATCTACTGAAAAACAAGCCTCCTACCCCCAAGTTTCAGGTGCACTTTAGCCTAGGGGCAGGGAAGATCTTTAAATTTGCATTCCCATTACATTCGGCCCCAAGATCTTTCATGCCCATAGCATAGACAATTTACTTTTGAATTAGCTCTGAACATTTCTTAGTTCACATTTTCAAAGTACAGAACTAAAGTTACCAAAGTGGCCACTGGCCCTTAAACAAACACAAAGTACATAGATAGCATTATCACTTCAATTCAAAACAAGAGTTCAAACAAAGTTCTCTGGGGGAGGGGTATCCTTCCCCTCACACAGCTCCAGCCCCAGCTTCCAAGCACAGAGAGGGGGCTGGGCAACAAAACCAACAAGGTAGGGTCCCTGGGGATCCAAGGCACTCCATCCCACCCACCATAGTCACAAGTCCATCCTCCCCCAGGGTCCCAAACTGTGGGATGCAGCCAGGAAACACACTCAGTGCCCCTGCTTTGCTGCTCAGTTCTTATCTTTTCCTGTGGCTGAATTCCGAACTCCTGGGCTCCTTCTCCTCCAGCAGGCAGCAGCCGCTCCTGGCTTCTGCCCAGGTCCAGATGCAGGCAGCTCACCATTCCTGCTCTCAGCTCAGCGAAGTCTGCATGCAGGCCACTCTTCTCTCCTGGTCCATGGCTCCACAGAGTCACAGCTACCACAACTGGGAAACAAACGATTATCCCAGTCCCCATACTTTCCTTTTACTCTGCAGATCCTGTTCCTGACGCCATTTTGTAGCAGCAAGCACCCCAAGCACGTCCTCAGGGTTTGCTGCTACCACAGCTTCTTGGATCTGCTTTGTTAAAGGAAAGCAACTCAAAAAGGGTTAACAAGCTTACTTTAATCAGTCAGACATATATCGTTTACCTTATTCGGGGGAAAAAGGTCAGCACCCCAAACTTCAGAATATACAGACAGAATTATCAAGACATTAACAGATCAAGCAGACAGCTTTCCAAACTGTCCAACCATTACATCCATACCCAGTCAACATCTGGGTTTCCACATCTGGGTTTTTCAAAGCCGGGGGACTCTCAACAACGGCTTCCCAAAATTCAGATCAAATCACAGAACACTTTTCAAAGTGAGTCCCAAAACAAAGCTATACATCAGGGCTTATATAGCCTTCTCCAGGCTCAGAGAATGTAACAACCTTATTGACCCACTGGCCAATCAAAAAGTATCTACTGAAAAACAAGCCTCCCACCCCCAAGTTTCAGGTGCACTTTAGCCTAAGGGCAGGGAAGATCTTTAAATTTGCATTCCCATTACAATGGTTCAGTTGGAATCTTAGCAGATTGTATGTTTTGGAGAATACAAAGGAAGGTGGGCAATTGCTATCAAGCTAGAAAACTGGAAAAATTCAAGGAACTGACAGGTCCTGAAAATATCTGAGAAGCTATATTAGAGATAAACTTTGTAAACATAAATAAGATATGCTACAATTATAATCTATGTGGTTATGCCATAGTAAGGGTAATGGTGTGTGTCAAGGGAGTGTAGCAGCAAGCACCCCAGCATCCCCAAGGTGGCTGCCAACACAGGTTCTTAGATCTGCTTTTCTAAAGGAAAGCAACTCAAAATAGGTTAACAATTTTGTTAAATTAAAATTACTTTAATCAATCAAACATATATCGTTTACCTAGTTCAGGGGAAAAAGGTCAGCACCCCAAACTTCAAAGTATACAGACAGAAGTGACAAGACATAGAAACATTTCAGCAGACAGCCTTCCAAACTGTCCAACCATTACATACACCCATACCTAATCACCAGAGAGGGAAGCATCAACATCTGGGTTTTCAAAGCCGGGGGGCTCTCAATGGCTGCCTAGGGTCTCATCTGGTCAAATCCCACAACACTTCTCAAAGTGAGCCCCAAAGCAAAGCCTCACATCAGGATTATATAGCCTTCTCCAGGCTGAGAAAATGTAACAACCCTCTTGACCCTGCCCAATCACAAAGTATCTCTTGAAAAACAAGCCTCCCACCACAGGCTCCAGGTGCACTTAATAAGCCTAGGGGCAGGGAAGATCTTTAAAATTTAGATTCCCATCACAGGGAGTCATGTGAATGTAAAGGTAAATTCAATTCATCAACATTTCAAGTATGGGCAATGGAGGTCGGACAGGAGAAGGAGGTCTGGGTTGGAGTTGAATTATAACTACCCTCAATGTAGGATGTGTAAGGGGAGAGGTTTATAGCTTGCATAACTTCAGGGGGTCACTGAGGAGAAGGGAAAGTGGAAGAGCTGGGGAAATAATTGAGAGGGTAGGATATAAATTATCTTCTTACTCTCTGATTGGTAGATCACATACCTCTAGGGATCTACTTTGGAGATGAGATGTCTGGCATAGGCTGGGTGTTCATTTCAACTATGATCTGTCGTGTTAGGTGGCACAAGTGGCCTGAAATAGAAGGCAAATAATGAAAAAGGAAATACCAAAGACATCTCAGATTGATGGCATGTGTCTGGGAGACAGGCTAGATAAAAATAATACCCAAGGTGTACGCCACATTGAACTACTGATCTGGTGAAGTTCAATAGCAAAAGAAATCACACAGTAGAGCATATCTATCTCTGTCTATCTCAATTTGGACAGCTGGGTGAAGAGGAAGGAAAAAGAACCCCAAGGAATATATGTATAATCTAACAAGACTGTTTATATTTTATCCAGAGATGAACAAGAGGACACTACTATTAATTCTATCATCTGATCTTAAGTTGTAGGATATTTTTACTGAAGTTCCTTCTAACTTTGGGGTGACCAATAAGTGGCAATTAAGTATCCCCGATAGCAAGGTCTGCTTTTGGCTTCTCTGCACACTCATGCAAAACTGGGACTGGCACACAGCAAGGCCTTAATGGATCCTTGTTGTTCTCATGTACACACCAAGTCAGGATAAGGGGTAACTCAAGCAGTTTTAGAGGTAGGAGTCTTAGAAACCATTTGGTCTAAATTCACATTTGGTAAATGAGTAAAATGAGACTTTACAAAGTCAAGTGGCTTGACCAAGATCATAGTGCTACTTCAAGGCAAAGGAGGAGTAAAACCTAAACCAGTTAAGTGGGGATCAGAGACCTTTCTTCTTCCTCACCAACCTCAACAACAACAACATATGAATCCTCCAAAATGACACCACCTTTAAGGGAATCCTTTATATAAGAGTCTTCAGTCTGGCTTTTAGAAGCAAAAGCAGTATTTGAAAAGTAATGCTGGCCAGGTGGCATTAGAGAAATTCTGGAGTCCATCCATTTCTTGATCTCCTCTATTTTCCTTTAGGCAAAGTATAACTAGGTGAAAGGAAACTAGTTTTCTAAAAGCAGTAAAGAGATATAGTACTTATCATGCAACTTTCTTAGGCAGCTATAGGAACTGATCTCAAAGAAAAACAGGAACCTCCACCCAATATTAACAGGGGGAGTTGATCTAGTTTTTTTAAAAGTACAAGTGGGACAAAAACATATCATTTGGAAAAAAGCAGGAGGCTCATAAAAACTGATTATTGGGAGCTAATAAAGAAAAAGGTTTGAAGTTGTAGCTAATTACATTCAACTAGATAACTCTGTAACAGCTGTAGGATGCCTCTGTTTTCATTGGGCATTTGGCAGGAAGTTGCTAAGTGCTATTTAATGGCAGTTAAGCAAGCTAGCCTGCCTATAAGAGAAAAGTAAGGAAGACTGCAATAAACCCTTGTTCAAGGGCCCCTAACAGGCAAACAGCTAAGGTCAACACCAAGCTAGTCCCAGCAGTCAGCCACCAAAGCTACCAACAAGAATAAAAAAGGACTGAGGATCAAGAGACTTTCAGCTGCTTTAGGACAAAGTGGTTGTGGTCCAAGGAACCAAATCAAGGCTGTAGGGGGTTACAAGATACATTTGAGACAAAATATTATTGTTCCATAACTTGCAATTTCTTGTGTGTGATTCACCCTACCCAGAATCCTTGTTTCTTCTATCATCACCGGCTAAGCCTTAATGCTAACTTAAGTCTATAGGTCTGGATTCATTTTGGGCTCTTCCTTGAAACTAAGAATCAAGAGATTCATGCTCAGATTGCTTACTGTTTTAAAAGCCTGCACTTGAATGATTGTTGGTATCAAGCAACACCCAAAGAGTTCCAGGTTGGGGAGCTCTCATGAATCTGTGCCACTACTTACCTCAGAATTAAGTGATCCTAGTTCCTGGCCAATCTAGTCCATATTCCTCCATCTAACATTCCCTGATAATTCCATGTGATCCATCTGTGGTGATTATGGCACTAGATTCCTTTTCTTGTGTTCAGGTCTAAGTACCGTGTTTTAAGGAAGACATTCATGAAAAGGAGAGTATCCAGAACTGAGACGCTAAAAGGCACTTGATATCTGACCAGCTAAAGAAACAGAAGATGTTTAGCCTGGAAAGGAGAGGACTTTTTGAATTCCAAGCTATCACAGAAAAGGAGAATATCTTATTTTGCTTGGTCTCAGGGGACAGAAATAGAAGCAATAGTCAGAAGATACAAAAAAACTCAATGAAAATGGGCCCAGGATCAAGATCCCCACGTTTAGGGCAGACATGGCTTCTCACACTGTAGTTCATAGTTACCAACAATGATCTTTCCAGTAAGATGCACAGCTATCTGCCCTGTTGCTGTATGTACTTTAAGAAGCACAAGGCCTTTCCTTTTTAGCCTTATGGACCAATCCTCCTAAGTGTTTTCTCTCCAAATAGAAGTTCCTTAAGAAGAGAAATTCAGTTTTTCCATTTGTATCCCCAGTACCTGGCACAGTGCTTGGCACACAGCAAGCATTCATTCAACTAGATTTACACTTTCCTAAAAATTAAAGTTATCTGAAAGTACAATGATATGCCTTGTGAAATACTGAGTTTCCCTTTGCTAGACATTTTCAAGCAAATTTCAGACGATCACTTTGGGGAACATTGTTGAAGAGATTCTCGGGCAAGATGGCTTCTTCTAAGAATCTTCTAAGATTCCTCTGTGATTTTGGCTTTTATTTTACTTGCCTTTTCTAGTCATAGAGTAAAATAACATATTTGGACATATATCTTATTCAAGGAAGAAATAGAAGACAAATTTGATACTCTATACCTCATTCTATGGGATTAATGACTTCAATGATCCAAATGAAAAAAGACACTAAAAGGCAGTTTGAACTCAGAACAAATTCAATGACCAATACTGGTTCCTGAAAACAGTTGTTGCATGTTACATATACCAAGAGCATGTGTTTGCTTGGTTTTGTTTATTTTTCTATGTCACCATGGAAGTTTCTTTGGAGTAAGTGGTATACTAAAAAAATGATTACAATGTAAAAATCAAAAGGCAGAGATGAACTTTTTTCTTTTAAAGAACAAAGGATAACAGATCAAAATCCTAAAAGAACTAAAGGAAGGCTTCCAGGGTGCTGGTAGATTCTGTAATAGACTGAAGATAGGACATGGTCAAAAATGACACAGCAAGAGAATAAAAAGGGTGGACTGTAATCTGTACCAGTCAAATGTGTTTCCATCACAGATCTCTGAAGTATTAAAACAAGGAAAAATTGAAGAACCATTTTATGATTCTCAGTCAAACCATAATTTATATCTCTCATCTTATGATTGCTATACCTCAAAATTTTAAAGGCATATTCAGAGACATAATTAATGATAGCTTTACCAAGATATTCAGAAGTAAAAATATAATGTCTGAAGTTGGAGCTAGGCTGGGAAACTTTCTTAGAGAAGGCAAATCTTCTAAAAATGTTTTTATTTTAGAGCTACAGAAAAAAACCAGTGCCTAACAGAAATTTTAATAAAGCTGATTTCTGATAAACCACAATACAAGGTACCACCAAAAATGTGTTATCCCAAATTAATATATGTAAACATTAGGTCAATTCAAATGAAATCCTAAAAATGTATTTTACTTTAGTGACCAGATACACAACTTCTAATTTTATTTCCCTTACTGGTTACATTTTTTTTTTTTTACCGTGTTATGGTCTATAAATAATTTATGTAATAGTTCTGGCTTTTTGCATTTGTTTATTAATTCTTCATACCCTAACAAGGAATTAGTTGGTTTTTTTTAAAGGTGCTATGGTGCTGAAAATTAAATATATTCAAGATTTCCATTCAATGATCAATCATTTAAAGGTTTTCATCCCTCACTTTTCTAACATTTTTTTAGATCCATAATTTATTTCTTGCTAATCTTCATTAGATTTACCCAAGTCTAAGAGAAGTACAATGAAATAACAATTATTTTTCACTTTCAAAATATTTGTAGTTCAATTATTTATTTTTTTTCTTTTTAGTACTTATATGTTAATGCAATTTGGTGTACATATACTTAATATTTATAGTCAACTGGTCCTTTTATCTGCTTTGTTGATCTACCTCACAGAGGTGAGAACACTAATACTAGAAATACCTGTTCCAATACTGAATAAAGTCCTATTTGAAATGTTAATTGAGTATTTAATATGGCTTGAAGTTTAGAATGTTGCTGGAAAGGACAGAGGACTCAGAAAGCATATATCCAAAGTCACAAAGACAAGACACAGATACTTTAGAAGGATACAAATAAAATCTCTTTCCACCTTCCTCACTTGACAATCTTTCCCAAGTATACAAGATCAATCCATGCCTCCTAATATAAACCCTCACCTTTGCATTTCAGTTTAGACTAGTGCTAAAACCTCATTTTACTTAACTTTAAGGAAATGGTCTGCTAAATAAAGTCAAGAAAAGTACTGGAGATACCATATGATTAAATATCACAAGAAGACTCTTTTTACCTATTTTTCCCTAAAAAAAAAAATTTACACATATAAACATTATCAATGAAAAAGTCCTTCTAAATTATAGATATCACTTTTTGTTTGTTTCAGAGGCATAGGGTTAAGTGACTTGCCCAGGGTTACAGAGCTTTTAAATATCTGATGCCCAGAATACCTTTCCAATAAATTTGGTTTATGATAGGCAAATGTTGCATGTGAGCTGTCTCATTTTTCTGGTGTGATTATACTGACTTACCAAAAAATGACCATTTAGCAAGCATTTGCTACTCAATAATAGAGAAAGCAAACATTAGAACACAATCACCTCTTTTACCTCCAATGTCTTCCAAACCTCCAGTAAAATAACATTACATTGTCTATAATTCTTTTAAGCAAAATGTAGCTTCCTTGTTAGTCTTTCACTGTTATATTTTCTGAAATCATGAGCACTCCAGCTTTTTAAAAAAATTTTTCCTATTTATTTAAATTAAATTTTATATTTATTTTTTGTTTATATCATTCATTTCCACAAGATTTTGGGTTACAAATTTTCTCCCCATCTTTCCCCTATCTACCACCCCAAAACAGCGATCCTACTGAATAACCCCCTCCCCCAATCTGCTCTCTCCTACATCCTCCCCCATATACTCTCCGACTTTACAGTAGGGCAAGATAGATCTCTATGCCCCAGTGGCTATATATCTTATTTCTCAGTTGCATGAAAAAATATATATACATTTTTTTCTAAACATTTGATTTTAAAACTTTGAATTCCAGATTCTTTCCCTCCCTCCCTCCCTCCTCACCCACCATTACTGGGAAGATAAGCAATTGAATATAGGTTGTACATGTGTAGTTATGTAAAACCTTTCCATAGTGGATATATTGTGAAAGACTGACTATATTTCCCTTCATCCTATCCCCCCCCCCACTTGTTCTATTCTCTACTTTGATCCTGTCCCTTTTCAAAAGTGGGTGCTTCCAACTTCCCTCCCCCACAACCTGCCCTCCCCTCAATCATCTCCCCTCTCATCCCCTTCCCCCCCCCCACTCTTCTGTAGGGTGAATACCCTATTTGGTGTGTTTGTCATTCCTTCCCTAAGCCAAATTCAATGAGAGTAAGGTTGACTCATTCCCTTTTGCCTTCCTGTTCTTCCCCTCTATTGTAACAGTTTTCCCTTGCCTCTTCTATATGAAATAATTTATCCCATTCTGTCTCTCCCCATTTCCTCTCATTATATTCCTCTCTCACCTCTCAATTTCACCTTTTAAATATCATCCCTTCCTATTAAATTGGTCCTGTGCCCTCTGTCTATGTCACATTCACATATGTATTCATATGTGAATTCATATCATATACACTCCTATATATAATATAGACATATACCCTCCTATATAGACATATACATGTATGTATACAAATATATATATATATATATATATATATATATAGACACACACATTTATATTCCTTTCAATTATTCTCATACTGAGAAAAGTTTCGTAAGTTACAATTATCGTTTTTTCCATGTAGGAATGTAAATAGTTCAACTTTGATAAGTTCTTTATGATTTCTTTTCCCTGTTTACCTTTTCATGCTTCTCTTGCTTCTTGTATCTGAATGTCAAATTTTCTATTCAACTCTGGTTTTTCCATTATGAATGTTTTAAAGTCCTCTATTCCACTGAATGACTATATTTTCCCCTGAAAGATGATACTCAGTTTTGCTGGGTAGGTGATTCTTGGTTTTAGTTCCAGCTCCTTTGACCTCTGGAATATCACAGTCCAAGCCCTTTAATCCCTTAGGGTAGAAGCTGCCAGATCCTGGGTTATCCTGATTGTGTTTCCAAAATATTCAAATGGTTAAACTGAAAAGTTTCTGTACAAACAAAGCCAATGTAACCAAGATTAAGAGGGAAGTGGGAAATTGGGAAAGAATCTTTACAACCTATGTCTCTGACAAAGGACTCATTTCTAAAATATACAGAGAATTGAGTCAAATTTATAAGAATACAAGTCATTCCCCAATTGATAAATGGTCAAAGGATATGAACAGGAAGTTTTCAGAGAAAGAAATTAAAGCTATCTATAAGCACATGAAGAAATGCTCTAATTCACTATTGATTAGAGAAACGCAAATCAAAACAACTCTGAGGTACCACATCTCACCAGTCAGATTGGCTAAGATGACAAAACAGGAAAATGACAAATGCTGGAGAGGATGTGGGCAAATTGGAACACTAATGCATTGCTGGTGGAGTTGTGAACTGATCTAGCCTTTCTGGAGAGCAATCTGGAATTATGCCCAAAGGGCTATAAATACTTTCATACCCTTTGATCCAGCAATACCACTCCTAGGATAATATCCCAAAGAGATCATAGAAATGAGAGAAAGACCCATATGTACAAAAATGTTTATAGCAGCTCTTTTTGTGGTAGCAAAGAATTGGAAATTAAGGCGGTGCCCATCAATTGGGGAATGGCTGAATAAGTTGTGGTATATGCATGTTATGGAATACTATTGTGCTATAAGAAACGAGGAGCTGACGGTCTTCATATTTACCTGGAGAAGCTTAAAAGAACTGATGCTGAGTGAGAAGAGTAGAACCAGGAGAAATTTGTCCACAATTACAGACACAACATATGTGTGATGACCAACTTTGATAGACTGGACTCTTCTCAGCAATGCAGTGATATAAGTCAATCCCAAAAGACTCATGATGGAGAGAAATATGTGCATCCAGAGAAAGAACTAAAAAGAACTAAGTTTTTATCCAGGTGGAAGCAAAATACCTGATCTTTTTCCTTCTCTTATTTGGTTTTATGTCCTCTTTACCATTTTTCATTCCAGCTAGTACAATCTGTCCTTATAACCTGACTAATGTATAATGTGAAAGTATTTACAGATCCTGTACTTATAGAGCAAGAGTGTTGGGGGGGGGGGGAGAGGGAGGAAAGGGAACAAAATGTGAAACTCAAGGAATTGTGGAATTGAATCCTGTAAAATAAAAGGAAACAAATTAATAATAATAAAAAAAAGAAATTAAAAAAATATTCAAATGGTTTCTTCCTGCCTGCTTGTAATATTTTCTCCTTGATCTGGGAATTCCAGAACCTGGCTATAATATTCCTAGGAGTTTTCTTTTGGGGATCTTTTTCAGGAGGTGATCAGTGGATTCTTTCAACCTCTATTTTACCCTCTGGTTCTACAACATCAGGGCAATTTTCCTTGAGAATTTCTTGAAGGATGATTTCTTTTTTGATCATGGCTTTCAGGTAGTCCAATAATTTTTAAATTATCTCTCCTGGATCTATTTTCCAGGTCAGTGGTTTTCCCAATGATATATTTCACATTGCCTTCTATTTTTTCATTTGTTTGGATCTCTTTAATAGTATCTTGATTTCTCATAAAGTCACTAGCTTCCATTTGCTCCAATCTAATTCTGAAGGAATGATTCTCTTCAGTGAGCTTTTGAGATTTTTTTCCATCTGGCAAATTTGACTCTTTAAGGCATTCTTCTTCTCATTAGCTTTTTGAGCCTCTTTTGCCATTTGAGTTAGTCTATTTTTTAAGGTGTTATTTTCTTCAGTTAGGTTGTTGACTCTCATTTCATGATTTTCTTGCATCATTCTCATTTCTCTTCCCAATTTTTCCTCCACTTCTCTTATTTGGTTTTCAAAATCCTTCTTAAGCTCCTCTATGGCCTGTAACAAATTCATATTATTCTTGGAAGCTTTTGGTGCAGAAGTTCTGACTTCGTTGTCTTACTCCTCCTCCATGCCTTGATCCTTTCTGTCCCCAAAAAAGGAATCCAAAGTCAGACTGCTGTGTTTGCTTTCCTTCCTTTGCTGGCTCACATTGCCACTCAATTATTTGACTCTTGAGCTTTTTGCCACAGTAGAACTCTGCTTTCAGAGAGGAGAGCTTTGTCCCAAATTGCTGGGGTTTTCTCAGCTGCCAGAGCTATTAGATGGATGCCCTATCAGAAGCCTCCACTGGCTCTGACTGGTCACGCACCCCAGGACCTCCACCCAGGACAGGGATCTAGATCCAAGCAGGTTAAAGCAAGAGTGATTACCCCTTAGACTGATTGCTTGGTCCCCCTACAATCTGCAGGCCAGGAGCTCTGAAGAGGCCATGCAGCAGCAGCCACTGTGCCTCAGCCGCTTCTCGCCCTGGGGACAGAAGCCGGACCGCACTCCCAAACTCCTTGTTCCCAAAGTCCACTTACCTCTCACTTTGTCTTTGGCATTTATGGGTTGATAATTCTGGAAACCGCCACAGCTGCTGGCAGTCCACTCTCCAGAAGTCCCCTAGCTGTGGCTTGTCGGGCCACCCTGAGACTAAAACCTCGGAATCAGGCAGAGCTTGGCTAGGCTCCCAGCATGCTGCGCTGGCTCCTTCCTGCCAGCTGTCTTCAGCAGGAGGTTAGTTTCTCTCTGTCATTTTGTGGGTTCTGTAGCTCTAAAGTTTGTTTAGAGTCATTTTTTACATGTATTGGAGGAGGAAGCGGGAGCCCTGTAGAAGTCCTGTTTCTACCACCCCAGATTTTTTTATAATTAGTTGCTATATAATAAATTCTACTCCAAATTTAGTTAATTAGCATTCAAAGTCATAACTTAAGAGGTTCTTTCCCATTCCATCAAATCAGAAAATATTTTTATTGGATAATTTGCATTTTTAAAAAAAATAAGTGGGCAGTAGATAAGTACAACTTATTTTGATTAGAAAAATCTGAATCCATTGTCCTCCCTTCCTCCTATATCCCCTTTCAAGTGTGAACCAAAATCTTCCCTCCATCTTTTTTTTTCTTAAATTTTTGTGATCAGCTTTATTTAATTGCGATTTGCTTTCTCTGAAACAATTCCTTACTAAACTAATCTACCTTTGGACTCAGATTCTCCCCTTCCAAGCTCCAGCCTCATCCCTGGATCACTATTACTATAATCTTTCTTATACTTACTTTGTCAAGCCCAATTAAAAGCATGGTTCACATTCACCACAACCACAACCACCAAACACACACACATACCCCTCTCACTTCTTTATCTGACTTTCAACTGGCAGCTCAATTTCAAGAAATTCTAAGTTCTTGTCTCCCCTTCTTTTTCTAGGGTATTTTTAGCATTGTGGTTAAGCTAGATTGGAGTTGGGAGAAAGCTGAATGCAAGGGTATCAACCTGGAAGCTATGCTCAAAGGAATATAAAAGGAAAGGGGGCAAAAGAACAGAGGCGGGGGAAATAAGGTATACAGGAGTTAAACTTTATTTCAAGTGAGTGAAATGGGTAATCACCACTACCATCACCCACAATAACTGAGAAGCTAGGAAAGGACAAGGATTCTGAGAGAAACAAACTGTCTAACGGTTAGAAGAAGAGAAAAACACAGGGAAATGATTTACACATTCTTACACCCAATATAACTGTAGGAATGTTTCATTTGCCAGGTCTTATCAAATACAACAGATTACAAAGCAGTGCTATTTCCAGATAACCGACATACCATTTTATTTTAGACTTTCTTGAGGGAGTTCTTTCTAAAATGTATTGCATTAGGGCATGCCTTATTAAACAGAGTACACTGAACATAATTTAACTTTGTCTTGATGATCCAGGGCATCACCATGAACAGTAATAATTGTACTATGCTGTAATAAAGTGGTGACTTCAGGGACTATTGAGATGTGGAAGATTATCTGCCCCTAAACTAAAGTCCCTTCAACAGCTTAATTTTACACAAAATTTTAAGCCACTGGAGTCTCACTTGAGAGTGGCTCCATGTTACCAGGGAATAAATGCATGGAGTATGTAACAGCAATTTTTCACATCCCTCAAAATCTTTCTCTATGAACTCGTAGCTTTGTGGCTATGTTCCAGGTGACTGAGGTTATGATAGGCCTGGCCTCCAGCTAAGCAGAAGCATAACTACACAGAAAGGACTATGACATAGTAGATAAACAAAGAGCGAGCCTGGGAGTTCAGAGGATGGAAGTTCAAGCTTCTGACACATCGTGGCTGTATGATCCTGGGCATGTCTCTTCACTTCTTAGTGTCCTACTTGTCTCTAGACTGAAGTACAGGCACTTTCTGATCTGCACTAGAAGAGGGAGTTTCCTCACTTGATTCTTTATGTCAATAAAATCCTAGCTTTAGACCAAAATCAAATCACAGATTTAGATGATAAACAGACACGTACTCCAAATATGCCAAGAGATGAATCAGATTTGGGGGAGTTGCTAAGTGTACTCTGCTCCTTCACACCTAAAATTATCTATCTTACGTTCACAACTTGCCTTTGTTCGGCCAGTTTTCACTCCTTGTTGGCCCTTTCGCCGTCCTTAGACCTGGTTTTATTTTTGTATGGTAATGACCAGATCATGCTTTATAAACAACTGTCCCATACTGATAGCATGGACCTCCCTCCAAGCAGCTGGCTACATATGCATTTGGAGCCTGTTCGATCATGGAGGTCATTTTCCTGGGAGTTCTCAGCCACCATTTTCCTGAGGGGCTAGTTACTTAGCAAACATCTAATCCCTGGGGAATGTTCATGGAAGCCCTTATTTGCCACCTTTTTCCCATCCTTAAGAATTCACTCTGCAGAGCCACAAGTTCCCTGGAAGACAAGGACTCCCACATTCTGCATCTGACTGTCCAGGCTCCACGTCTCCTGTCTGGCTACAGCTGTTCATCATTTATTTCAATCCCATTGTTGAATTGCCTCCTGTCTCCTACAGCTCTCTTTTGCCAGCTGCCCTTACCAAATATCCTAAAGATATTTATTTGTTTGTAACTTAAGGGCCCATAAGGATTAATTTATCGACTCAAACCTCTCTGTGTTTTAGTAAGAAATGACCTTAAGGACCACTTTCAGTATCCCTACACACCAAGCTGCTACTAAAAAGTCCCAGAACCTTCAGTCCCTGGACTGGAGCCAAGGCCCCTCACAATAGCTTCAGGGGAGGCAGCAGGATGCAGCTTGAAGAAGGGCTGAAAACCTGTGTTCAAATCCCATCTGTAACACTCTGGCTGTGGAGCTTTGGGAAAATCATTTCATTTTTCTAAACCAGTAGGTTCCTTTATAAATCAGAGATTATTCTTTTGGTGTTACCTTTAAAGTGATACTGAGATGAGAACCCTTACTATCATTATATGTTTTTTCACCCAGTTTCTGACTAAGGTAGAATGTTCTTCTATCCATGCTGCAGAACTAGACGGTTTCCAGGAGGGAAACAACCAGGTTTCCTGGTGCCTACACTCATAAAACTGTATCATAAGAGCCAAGCTTTCTAGGTCTAATGCAAAGTCCCCTTAAGTGAACTGCAAAATGTGACAGCCCAAAGTAAAAAAAATTAATTTCAAGGTTAGGAATTTCAGATTGTCAAAAATGGTTTATTTCTACAGAATAACAAAGCCCAATTTTTACTTGAAGAATTTTGGTGTTTACCAAGACATTCTAGCATCTGGAAGAACAGTCCTAATAATGCATGTTTTCAGGGCTCTCCTGAAGAGCATGTTTTTTACAGACACACTCCCATAATGATATATCAATTTACCAAAATTCATATAAGCCCCAAATCCTAACTAACCAGTTTAAAGACCCAATGGTGTTGCTCTTACTGTGACCAGAAACAGGAGTGACAAGACCACTGAAAAAAAGCATTTCACTCATTACTCAATTCAAAGAAACACTCATTTCTAATTCAATATATACCCATTCTTTTCCCACTTTAGTAATGGCGAAGTTTCAAAAAAATTCTTTTTAGTGACGAAAAATTTTAGGACACCAACTAAGTCCAAAACAGATTTCAGAAGCCTGAGACTTCTTAGTGGCCATGGCTTCCTCAGCTATGAAATGAGCTTTCCTGGAAGGGCTCTAAGATCTCTTCTACCTTCATCTATGACACTATGAATTCCTACCTTACTGCACACACCACTAAAGGAAAATAGATCTAATTTTCCCAAAAGCATTAACCTCAGTGCAACAGTGACCAGTGGACACAAGGAGCCTTAGTTCAAATACTATCTTAATTACTAACCAAACTTAGTTAGTTAACTAACTTAGCAAACTACTTAAGCTCTGGTTTTTAAATGTCCTAAGTCTTACCTACAAAGTTAGAGGACAAATGGCATTTGTTTGGGTAGGGGTTCCCATGATCCTAACCTCAAAATCACAGATCTCTGACATTCATTACAGCCACTCAAACATAAAACTGAATATTTAAGCAAAGTAAATATTCAACAAATGGGTACTGAATAAAAGAACTTGATTATGCTTGTTTTAAAAGTGATATCTTATATAAATCATCTCATTTATCTCAAAACAATCCTATGAGTGAGCTGACAAATGTGGCAGGCAGGTAAGGTTCTGAGAAGTAAATCAACTTACCTGTATCAATAAGTGGGCTGGTGACTGTGCTGCAGCTTGTATCCAAGCCTCCAGACTCCTAAACCCAGTGCAGTCAACACCTCATGGGCCAGATTCCTTAGAGCACCCTTACATAAAAGCAATAATAGTAATAATTAACAACTATTTAGTAGCAGAAGTCTTTTTTTTTTTAAGTAATTGGGGTTAAGTAACTTGCTCAAGGTTACAAAGCCAGTTATTTCTGGGTGTGGTGCTAAGTATCTGAGCCCGGATTCGATCCCCCAGGTTATCCCGACTCTGGGGCTGGTGCTCTTACTCGCTGTGCTACCTGGCCGCCCTAATCACATGGTTAGTAATTGTGTCAAGTGTCTGAGGCCAGATTTGAACTCAGTCCCTCCTGACTCCAGGGCTGGTGCTCTATTCACTGCACCACCTAGCCACCCCCATAAGTTTTATGAAGTGCTTTCACACACAGCATTTCATTTGAGTGCCCCAACAACCTTTCGAGTTTGATGTTGTCACTATCCCTATTTCACAGATAAGAACAAGATTCAGAGAGGTTAACTGACTTGTCCAGGGTCACAAAGCTACTAAATGTGTAAGGAAGGACTCAAACTTAGATTTTTGTGACTCCAAGGCAACATTCTATCAAGAGACATTTAAATAGGAAGTCTTCCCTTTCTTATTTGATCATTTAGAGAATCAGTTTGACTCCATCACCACTACTGGAAAAACTCAAAAGGACAGGAAATAAATATTTTCATCTTCATATACACAAGGCAAATTAGTAGTGATTTATGTGGCCTATATGTATTATTTCAACCTGAGTTATAATATGGTCAATGGCTTCAAAATTGGTTGATGATGGTCTGTTGAGAACACTATGGAAGTATTCAGCCAGGATCATGTCCTTATCATTAATCAATGTGATTCCTGGATCAGCATTGAGTAGCTGAGCTGTGCCAGAGGTTGCTGGTCCATAAACAGTCTTCAGGGCATCACAGAAGTGCTTTGAATTGTTCTTATCAACATAAAACTCAATGTCATATGCCTTCTTATTGAGCCAAGAATCCTGGCTCAATAATCTAAGTTTTTTTTACTTTTGACAGAATTAAATACTGTCTTTTTATAGATGGATGAACTGTCCTGCTAGTGTAGCAGCTACTAAATTTCCCCATCGAGGGGCGGCCAGGTAGCACAGCGAGTAAGAGCACCAGCTCCAGAGTCAGGATGACCTGGGGATTGGATCCGGGCTCAGATATTTAGCACCACACCCAGAAATAACTGGCCGTGTAACCTTGAGCAAGTTACTTAACCCCAATTGCTTGATAAAATAAATAAATAAATTTCCCCATCATTTTCAACAAACCAATCTCGATGCCTGCAAGTGTTCTGGACCAGAGGAGTAAATGCAATGTTGCATACCAAGTCTCTGAAAGATGCCCACTCCTTTTCTGCTCCACTGTTAACTGTGTTCTGACTCAGCTTTCCCTCCAGGTCAGCAATACAGTGTTTACACAAGGAGAAGCTCTCTAATCTGTTCATATTGAGTCTCCTGACAGTCTTCTTAACTTGAGGCCTCAGCTTCCATTGAATACAAAAGTTTAGCTTAGAGAAGATAAGTCTAAGATCAGTCCAGCACTCTGAGCCAAACATCAGCCTCACCACTCTCACGTCCTGCCTGTCTCCTCCCCTTACAATGACATAGTCTAAGGTCTAGAGCCATCGTGGTTAATTCATTGTTGTATGCCTATGAAACCTGGACAGTATACTAGTGCCATGCCAGAAAACTGAACTGCTTTCATTTGAATTGTCTTTGAAAGATTCTGAAGAATACCTGGCAAGATAAGATACCGAACACTGAGGTCCTTTCTCCAGCTGAACTGCCAAGCATTCAAATTCTACTGCAGAGTGCAACTCTCCACTGGCGATGTAGCCCGAATGCCAAATGCCCAGTTATCTAAAAGACTATTTTACAGAGAATTCACATAAGGCAAGTACTCACACAAAGGTCTGAAGAAGTGGCACAAGGATACTCTCAAGGTTTCTCTGAAGAACTGTAGTACTGATTGTGAGACATGGGAGACACTGGCATAGAACCTCAAAGAAGGCACTATGCTTGATGATCAAAGCAGAACTGTGGTAGCACAAAGGAAAAGTGAGATGCGCAAATCTAGAGACATCTTCATCCCAAAGTTCAAACCTGTGGTGGAGCCTTCTGAGCTCATACTGGACTGATCAGCCACAGGCACACTCTATTCTGACCCAATATCAGAGAGTGAAGGGCTAACAACAACATGATGTATTATTACATAATACTGAGGTAAACAGTCTGGGGTCATTACACTTCCAATATTGGAAATAATTCTCAAAGAGTAAAAACTACTTAAATTGCATGTCTCAAATGATGGAAAGAATGAAGAACTAATGGAAGGGATCGGGGGTGATGCAGTGTGGCTAACACTAGCAATTGCCTGGCACTCTTTAACAGTGGTCAGCCTTGCAGTACTTACTTCCCTAACATCTGAAAGTGAGTTGGTAGATATTATTATATTTGGAAAATTGTGGAATTTTATAGCCAAAAGAGACTTAGTAATCACCTAGTCCAGTCCTCTAATTTTAATAAGAATAGCAGTATCTGACATGCATATAGGGCCTTACAGTTTACAAAATACACACATTTTCTCATGTGGTCTTCACAATCATCCCGTGAGGTAGATTTGATTACTATTCTTATCCCCACTTTGCAGATAAGGAAACCAAGGTCTCTTCTCTTTCCAAGTCCAGCAATCTTTCTACTACAACACACTGATTTCATTATGTATTTAGTGATTACCTAAAAATGAGTTAGACACTACACAAAGCCATATAAATATATATAAATTGTACAGTTGCTCTTTTAAAGCACTTTGCATTTTTCGTGGCATTTCAAAAATTTATTACAGTCTAAAGTACAAATTCACTGGGTACTAGAGTCAAAAGTCACATTTTTTAAAAAGCACCGTCTAGAACCACAGAATCTCATGGTTAAAAGAAGCCTCAGAGGCCATTTAGTCCAGCTGATATCTGAATAAGAATCCCTTTTACTGGGGTGGCTAGGTGGTGCAACAAATAGAGTACTGGCCCTGGAGTTAGGAGGACCTGAGTTCAAATCTGCTCTCAGATACTTAACACTTACTAGCCTGTAACCTTGGGCAAGTCACTTAACACCAATTGCCCTACCTTAGGCCTTCCAAAAAGCAAAAAAAAAAAAAAATCCCTTTTACAGTAATACCTGAAAACTGGTAAAGATTTTGCTAGAAGACCATGAGAAAGCTGACCAATAATTGCTCAGGAAGCCCAATCTAGATGTGGATAGTTCAAATTATTTGTAAATATTTCCTTACAAAGCTAGGTCTGGCCCTGGAATTTCAAAAATCAAGAGCATTTCTGTATGACAATAACAAAATCCAAGAATCAACAATATAAAGGGAAATCTCATTGCAAATAACTACAAAATAAATAAAATATTTCGATATCCACCTACCAGAGTATACAAAATATTTGTATAGTTTTAACTTCAAAGTATTCTTAAAAGAAAAAAAGGATAATTTAAATAGTTAGAGGAATTCAGTGCTCATGGTGAGGCTGAGACAAAATAATAAAAATGACAATATAATACCCAAAGTTAATTTAGGGTTTAAAAGCTAATCAAATTATCAAAAAGATACTTTACAGAAATAAATAACGAAACTCATTGGAAAAGTACTAGATCTATGATATCAAGAGAAATAAAAGAGATAGGGATGAAAAGGGAAATAGCACTTCCAGACTTTCAATTATATTATAAAGCAGAAGTCTTCAAAACCTTTTGGTATTCAGTAGGTAAAAGGGAATATCAGAATGGAACTCTCCACTTTCCATCTGTAGCTCTGCTGGTACATGGGGTATGGGGATGTAGCAGCAAGCACCCCAAGCACGTCCTCAGGGTTTGCTGCCCATACAGGTTCTTGGATCTGCTTTGATAAAGGAAAGCAACTCAAAATGGGTTAACAAGCTTACTTTAATCAGTCAGACATATATCGTTTACCTTGTTCAGGGGAAAAAGGTCAGCACCCCGAACTTCAAAGCATACAGGCAGAATTATCAAGACAGAAACAGATCAAGTAGACAGATTTCCAAACTGTCCAACCATTACATCCATACCCAGTCAACATCTGGGTTTCCACATCTGGGTTTTTCAAAGCCGGGGGACTTTCAACAACGGCTTCCCAGAATTCAGATCAAATCACAGAACACTTCTCAAACTGAGTCCGCAAAACAAAGCTACACATCAGGGCTTATATAGCTTTCTCCTGGCTCAGAGAATGTAACAACCTTATTGACCCACTGGCCAATCAAAAAGTATCTACTGAAAAACAAGCCTCCCACCCCAGGCTTCAGGTGCACTTTAGCCTAGAGGCAGGGAAGATCTTCCAAATTTGCATTCCCATTACAGGGGACCCCCCAAAAAATCAAAAGTCAGAGGTGTCTTGAGGAAAGAACAGGAAGTTTTATTAAATTCTCGAGAGAAGAGGGTATCCTTCCACCAGTATGAACCAGCAGAATGAGGCCTGTTATAGAAGACAGAACAAGAATTTATACCCTAATGCAGTCAAGGCCCCCCCCAACCCCCATCCCTTCTCCCATTGGCTGGGAGGCGGGCTTACAATCTGAGCTTGAAATCTCCTCCAATGATAAGGAACAAAGAAGCCTGCCACTATCGCCCAGTGGCTGGGAGTCGGTCAGGGAAACAGGGTATTGTTCAAGTCCTTATCTGGCAAATGCTAAAGTGAGGGAGGGGGAAGGTGGAAAGCAAGGCTGGAGGCCTAATGCTGATAATGGTGTGGCAAACAAGGGTAGAGGTTGAAAGACTCCAAAAGGCAGCTTAATGCTGATGTGGCAGTAGTAAAAAAAGGGGAAGGGGGAAGCCTAAACTCCAGCCTGCTCCCTCCCACAAGAAACCTTATGGGCTGAGAAGTTTTCACCTTTCCTATTCAGTGGGTTTTGATGGCACAGAACAAAGTACCTGGCCCAGGATAAGCTGATCACTCCAGATCTTATCACCAAGCTGCTTAACTCAGTCTTTCCCACTTCCCTCAGCCTCCTTTCCCCTCTGACTGGAGGGTAGAGCACTCAACTCCACCCAAAACCTTCCTTTATAGAGGGCAAAACCTGAACTTGCCAGCTCACTCCACTTTCCATCTTGCCTGGTTTTGACTCCCCAGAACAAGATGTTCCCAAGCCAGTTACCCCCTGGTGTCTTCCCTTTGTGCCACCCTCCTCCCCCAGCTTCCTTTTGTGTGTTGAATTTCCCCCATTTGAGGGCAGGGGCTATCTTTCTCTCATTTGTATCCCCAATGCTTGGCACAATGCCTGGTACATAGTAAGTGATTAATAAATGTTTACTGAATTGAAATTGAATCAATAATCCAGTGTTCAATAAAGCAAAAAACACAAGTTACTTCAGAAAAACTTCCTATTGGATTAAAATAGCTGTGAAAGCTGGAAAACAATCTGTCAAAAAAAGATTTAGTCCAATACTTTACATTAGGTTACCATGGGAAAGTCACAGAACCTACTTATCTGTAAAATGATGAAAAAATGAGACAAGAACATAAAAAGCTTTGCAACTTTAAAATTTTATATAAATGTCAGTTATTTCCTGGCTTAGTAGGTTTGGAGATGTAATAATTACAGAAGCCCCATATGCTCTGGTCTTCCTAGGTTCTCAAGGTAAATTGTATTAGAATCCATCAGCAAAATTAATGTGGCTATGCTGATTCCCAAGGAGCAAGGAAACTGACCCAAGTCATATTCAGAGTTACACCAGATTACTAAAAACTGGGTCAGAACTTTCCTTACATTCTAATCTATAGGACAATGCAGAGTGAGTAACAGATTGGCTACTGCCCCAGGTATAATACTAGAGGAATCTTTGTACAGGAGTCCCCATGTAGACCACTAATTATGCAATAAAAATTTTTCAAAGTTTAATTGAACAAAGATGATACACCAAATTTTTGAAAACCACTTCTTAACAGATGCACAGAATCCATTGATGAGAAAAGAAAGTTTAGATTCACCCTAGAGATAAGAGAGTAAAATATACTTTGTAGTACATGACCACTTCTTGACAATGAATACTAAGATATATGAAAATACTCCCAATTAAATTGGGAGTACATGAAGAAAAGTTATGGGTATTTTTAATATGCCTATATTTCTGGAATGCAAAAGAGAATATATATTTTAGCTAAGCTGACCTTCCCATCCTATCAACATTTCAAATATTTATAGAGGAGTAAATGTCCATTAGTATGAGCAAAAATTAAGGAAAAGTCTTATAGAACTGAGCTAAACATTGCTGATGGCACTAATTCTCAACAAGTTTGCAATTGTTCTACCAGGGTCAAAGTAGCTGAAAGTCAAATTGTTCTCTAAATTCAGGCAACCCAAAACCCTTAAAGAAAGCTGGTTGTTTCCAAGTGATTAAAATGTTCCCATTTTGAGTCATGGTGGAAAAGAATCCATCACTAACAAGAGTAATGAGTCATAGTTGGATGCCAATCAATCTCTGATCATGCAAGCTAACCTCAAGAAAGTTTGTACTACATGAAAACGACTTTCAAAAGAAATAACTGCCAAGAGCTCCTTAACAGCAACTAGTTTTAAGGCCTCACTGAAACCTTCAAGATGAGACTACTAGATCTACCTCCAGATTGAAACACATATTTAGAAAAATAAACTTAAGAAATCTGCCTTTTTATTGGTCTTTGAAGACTGAGTAATATACCTTGGTCTTATAAAATCATTGATCTTATTATTTTGGATACATTTAAGCTAAATTTTGTTGTATAAATTTGTATATCCATTTGTTAAAAAAAATCTGTACCTTTATAAGTGAATAGGCACATTCGTCTACTTCCCTGTTAAATTATAAGAAAACCATATGTATCAGCAATGCCATATTCACAATGCCTATGGAGATTACAGATATGCTGATATAATTATCCATCACAAAATACATCATGCTTGCCATATGGGGGAATAAACTAGAAAATTTATTAAGATACCAAAAGACTGAGTCCCAAAACCAGAAAGTGAAAGCCATCAGAGTAGTTATGACATTGGCACAGGTAGATAAAGTAGAAAGCACCCACATTTCCAAGCCTTTAAAACAGAACAGGCTACCTCAGGCAAAGATCCTCCTCTCCCCACTCACAGCAACCACCCAGCGTCCGGGAAGCGCGCTCCCAGCAGCTCCGGCCCCTGGCAGTCCTCAGCAGGAGTCCTTAGCAGAAATTTTGGCTAACTCAAAAAGGGCTTCGCGCTGCCGCTGCCTCTGCTGTTGCTGCCGCCATCGCCACCACCGCCAGCTACCACAGGAACTCTAGTTTTCAACTGAAGTGATATGCTATGTACTTTGTATTTGTTTAAGGCCCAGTGGCCACTTTCCTAACTTTAGTTCTGTACCTTGAAAATGTGACCTAAGAGATGTTTAGTGCTAATTCAAAAGTAAATTGTCTATGCTATGGGCATGAAAGATCTTGGGGCCGAATGTAATGGGAATGCAAATTTGGAAGATCTTCCCTGCCCCCAGGCTAAAGGGAGAAGGAGCCCAGGAGTTCGGAATTCAGCCACAGGAAAAGATAAGAACTGAGCAGCAAAGCAGGGGCACTGAATGTGTTTCCTGGCTGCATCCCACAGTTTGGGACCCAGGGGGAGGATGGACTTGTAACTATGGTGGGTGGGCTGAAGTGCCTTGGACCCCCAAGGACCCTGCCTTGTTGGTTTTGTTGCCCAGCCCCCTCTCTGTAGTTGGAAGCAGGGGCTGGAGCTGTGTGAGGGGAAGGACACCGCCCCCCCCCCCCCAACTTTATTTGAACTCTTGTTTTGAACTGAATATGTACTTTGTATTTGTTTAAGGCCCAGTGGCCACTTTGCTAACTTTAGTTCGGTACCTTGAAAATGTGACTTAAGAGATGTTTAGTGCTAATTCAAAAGTAAATTGTCTATGCTATGGGCATGAAAGATCTTGGGGCCGAATGTAATGGGAATGCAAATTTGGAAGATCTTCCCTGCCTCTAGGCAAAAGTGCACCTGAAGCCTGGGGTGGGAGGCTTGTTTTTCAGTAGATACTTCTTGATTGGCCAGTGAGTCAATAAGATTGTTACATTCTCTGAGCCAGGAGAAGGCTATATAAGCCCTGATGTGAGGCTTTGTTTTGGGGGGCTCACTTTGAGAAGTGTTCTGTGATTTGATCTGAATTCTGGGAAGCCGTTGTTGAGAGTCCCCTGGCTTTGAAAAACCCAGATGTGGAAACCCAGATGTTGACTGGGTATGGATGTAATGGTTGGACAGTTTGGAAATCTGTCTACTTGATCTGTTTCTGTCTTGATAATTCTGCCTGTATGCTTTGAAGTTCGGGGTGCTGACCTTTTCCCCTGAACAAGGTAAATGATATACGTCTGACTGATTAAAGTAAGCTTGTTAACCCATTTTGAGTTGCTTTCCTTTAACAAAGCAGATCCAAGAACCTGTGCTAGCAGCCACCCTGGGAACGCTGGGGTGCTTGCTGTTACACCATAATACAAAATTATCCAAATATAAGAACTTTGTGTTAAATTATTGCAATCAAGTCATTTTTCCTGTTAAGCTTATTGTTTTTAGTTGTAATATGAATTAACAATTTATTTCATAATTTCCTTTATAATGCGAAATGTTATACTACCAAGCCAAATTATACAGCTCCATCAATTGACAAGTATTCATTAAGCACCTACAATGTACTTACATCCTCAGTGCCTAACACAGTGCTTGGCATACATACATACACACACACACACACAAACACACTTATACTTTAATGGGAAAAATAAGTACATATATAAATATACACTGAATAAATACAAATATATGCAAGGGAGAGAGGTAGGCTGAAAGACTTCATGAAAGTAATGTTTGAGTTGTATCTGAAAAGAGGAACTCTAGGAGGAAACTTCTCTGTCCAAAGTTACCAAAAATCTTAGTTCCCAAACGGAACGGCCTTTTCTTGGACATTGTTGATTGTTCTCTCAATACCCTAGTCTCTCTAATTTTTCTGGGAAACTACTCTCTCCTGATTTCCCTCCTACCTATCTAACTGCTCTTTCTCTGTCTCCTTTGTTGGATTTTCTCCCAGATCAAACCCTCTAATCATAGGTGTCCTTCAGGGCTCTGTCCTATGGCCTCTTCTCTTCTCCCACTATACTTACTTCATTTGGTGATCTCATCAGTTCCCATGTATTTATTACCATCTTTATGCTAATGATCCTCAAATCTGCCTTTCCTGCCCCAATCTCTCTACTGACCTCCAATTTCACATTTCTAACTGCATTTCAGACATACTGAACTTGATTTTCAGTAGACATCTTAAAATTTTCAGTAGATTTTCAGTAGACATCTTAAACTCAATATGTCCAAGACAGAACTCATTATCTTTCCCCCAAAACCTCCCCCTCTCCTACCTTCCCTATTCCTACAAAGGACAACACCATCTTCCCAATCCCTCAGGCTCACAATTTAGGAATCATCCTGGATTCCTCACTATCTTTCAGCCACCAAATCCAAGGTATTGCCAAGGTCTGTCAATTTTCTCTTTGCAACATCTCTCAAATGTGTCCCTTTCTCTCCTCTGACACTGTCACCCCTCTGGTGCAGGCCCTCATCACCATGATGTCACAGCTGGAATACAGTAATAGTCTGCTGGTGGATCGACCTGCCTTAAGTCTCCCCATTCCAATCCATCCTCATTCAACCACTGAAGTGATTTTCCTAAAGCTTAGATCCAGTCAAGTCACCCCCCTACTCAAAATTCCAGTGGTTCCTATTGCCTCCAGGAGCAAATACAACATGTTCTGTTTAGCATTCAAAGCGCTTCATAACCACGGACTCTCTTCCTTTTCCAGGCTTCTTATACCTTATTCCCCACCATATACTCTTTGATTCAGTAATACTGGCCTTCTGGTTGTTCCATAAATGAGACACGCCATCTCTTGGTTCTAGGCATTCTCTCTGACTGTGTCCCATGCCTGGAATAGTTTCCCTCCTCCATTCCGACTACTGACCTCCCTGGCTTCCTTTAGGCCCCAACTAAAATCCTGTCTTCTACAAGAACACTTCCTGAACCCCTCTTAATCTCAGTGTTTTCCTTTACTTCTTATTTATCCTGCATATAGTTTTCTTTGTATTTATTTGTTTGCACATTTTCTTTCCCATTAGACTCTAAGTTCCATGAGGGCAGGAATTGTCTTTTTTGTCTCTTTATATCCCCAGAGCTTAGCACAGCACTTAGTAGGTGCTTAATAAATGTTTATTGAATGACTGCATTCCAGGCACCTGAAATGGCCAAAGCAAAGGTACAGAAGGGAGATGTTATGTGTGAGGAACAAAGAGAAGGCCAGTTTGGTGGGAGAGAGAGTAATGTCTGATGAGGGTAGAAAGGTAGACTAGGACCAGATTGTGAAGGGCCTTTTAACAGCAGAGAATATTAATCATTAGAATGATCATTCAGATATTGTGAGGTGCTTCTTTTCAAAAAGGTACTTAAGACCTTATTCCCCCTTCTCATGTTGAATTAAAGACAGGATCATAAATAAGAAAATAAGAATCCTTTGAAATAAATCTCGAGACTCAAGTTGAAATAACTGCCTTCGTTTTCTTAGAAGTAGACGCTCAAGATTCAGATTGAAGGTCAATGGCTGGACTCTTTGGTATTGAATGGCTCATTTTAAAACTGACCCATTTAAAGGTACATTGTGTGACATGTAGTTGCTTCTGAGAGAGGCTTTATATACTATCTGACCACTAAGCAGAATAGGCTTTCAGCACATTTTACTATCGTGCACATTTTTAATGTGTTGACATACACACATGCTATTCACTACTTGTGTTTACAATGTTTTTTAAAGCCACGTCCTCCACCAGAGTGGAATGGGGTGTTATAAAAGCATTCCTTCTTCATACGGTGCCTAAGCTTGAATATATAGCCTCCTCTTGATTCACCATGGCAACAGGAGAAAGTTCCAGCATCACCACTTTCAGTGCTCACTGTGTAATTGGGTTTTCGGAAGCCTTTTTCCCTTCCCCACGCCACCCCCAACCCCCAAAAACTTAGAAGCAAAAGATCCAGCAGTAAAAAGTAATGATGTAATCAACAATTTGTTTTTTTACAACAAAAGCTAACAGAGATGTATCTTCTCCATTGGATGCACCCCTCATAATGATAATGTTGTCTATGTAAACTTTAAGAAAACCTATTAACCAATTAGCTATGAAGTTAGTCACTTTTTCTATAGTGATTAAAGTCACTTATGTCCTGGCAAAGTAGAAAGCATGGTTCTGTAACACATTACTTCACTTACCAGTATTTGGTTAAGGCTCAGCAATGGCCTTTGAAAACAGAATCTGTTTCTGAGATTGGACTGGGTTGGCACTACCAAGTTGATGTCATACACTAGCTTTGTCTGGCCTCTGTCACACTCCTCTCAAGCAAGAAATCTCATCAGAATTTTATCAAAATAATCCTTCTGGTAGTAAAAAAAGGATACTCTATTAGAGTGGGAATCAATCTGTAAGATTCTACTGAAGGAAAGAAAAGGCCCCAGTGAAGGAAAGTACCTACCTGGAAGCCCTTTAATGGAACATTCCATCAGCACTGTAGGGAACAGAAGATAAATGAGAACCCATAATGATGCAAACATTATATTAACCTACCCTCTTCGATATTGTTTATCCAAAATTCTAGTTATTCTCAGGCATCTGTCCATGAAACTTTCTCTCACTACTCTTCCCTGTAACCCCGAAAGTTCCTCTCTCTCCTCTGAGGTGCTAAATTGCCCCTACTTCTTCTGATGCACTTATACATGTATAATTATACATTGCCTTATGCTATCGCTTAAATTCTCTGCAGTATACAGCTTATCCTCCTTTTTCCCTGAAAAAAAAAGTCCATGATTTGCCACTTCATATCCATTCACATTTAAAATGCACTCAACAAAATAAGCTAATTGTTTGACGTTAAAAAATGTCAAATAACACCACTTCAGGTGCTAATACCTTCCTCCCACAAAATAACAAAACACAAAAAACCCATGACTCTATTTTCTCTCTACCCAGACAGAACACAAGCTCCCTTAGGGAGACCTCTTTCACTCTACCTCTGTATCCCTAACAGCCAGCACAGTGCCTGGCACGCAAACTCCCCTGTCTGGTGGCAGAGTCCTACTGTGACAAAAAGCCCAAAAGTCAAATAATTGAGTGGCAAAATGAGCAGGCAAAGGAAACAAAGCAGACAGAAGATTCCAACATTACACTCCTATTTTGGGGATAAGAAGGAGCAAGGCATGGAACAGGAGGAAAACATTGAAGTCAGAACTCCTGCACCAAAAGCTTCAAAGCAAAATACAAGCTGGTTACAGGCCATAGAGGACCTTAAGAAGCAGATAAGAGAAGTGGAGGAAAAACTGGGAAGAGAAATGAGAACAATGCAAGAAAATTATGAAATGAGAGTCAACAGCCTGACTGAAGAAAATAATACCTTAAAAAACAGACTGACTCAAATGACAAAGGAGGCACAAAAAGGCAATGAGGAAAAGAATGCCTTAAAAAGTCGAATTTGCCAGATGGAAAAAGAATCTCAAAAGCTCACTGAGGAGAATCATTGCTTCAGAATTAGATTGGAGCAAATGGAAGCTAATGACTTTATGAGAAATCAAGATGCTTTTAAACAGATCCAAACAAATGAAAGAATAGAAGGCAATGTGAAATATCTCAAGGGAAAAACCACTGACCTGGAAAATAGATCCAGGAGAGGTAATTTAAAAATTATTGGACTACCTGAAAGCCAGGACCAAAGTAAGAACCTAGAAAGCATGCTCCAGGAAGTTCTCAAAGAAAACTGCCCTGATGTTTTAGAATGAGAGGGCAAAATAGAGGTTGAAAGAATCCACTGATCATCTCCTGAAAAAGATCCCAAAAAGAAAACTCCTAGGAATATTATAGTCAGGTTCCGGAATTCCCAGATTAAGGAGAGAATATTACAAGCAGCCAGGAAGAAACAATTTGAATATTGTGGAAACACAATCAGGATAACCCAGGATCTGGCAGCTTCTACACTGAGGGATCGAAGGGCTTGGAATGTGATATTCCAGAGGTCAAGGGAGCTGGGATTAAAACGAAGAGTCACCTACCCAGCAAAACTGAGTATCATGTTTCAGGGGAAAATATGGTCATTCAGTGGAATAGAGGACTTTCAAGCATTCTTGCTGAAAAAACCAGAGTTGAATAGAAAATTTGACATTCAGATACAAGAAGCAAGAGAAGCATGAGAAGGTAAACAGGGAAAAGAAATCATAAGGAACTTATCAGAGTTGAACTATTAACATTCCTACATGGAAAAACAATAATTGTAACTTATGAAACTTTTCTCAGTAGTTGAAGGGATTAGAAATATATATATATATATATATATGTCTTTATATGAGGGTATGCTGGCATATGAATACATATGTGAATGTGTGTATATACGTTTACAGGTATACATAGATAGAGGGCACAGGACCAATTTAACAGGAAGGGATGATACTTAAAAGGTGAAATTAAGAGGTGAGAGGAATATAATGAGAGGAGATGGGGAGAGACAGAGTGGGGCAAACTATCTCATACAGAAGAGGCAAGGGAAAATGGTTACAATGGAGGGGAAGAATAGGAAGGCAAAAGGGAATGGGTCAACCTTATTCCTGTTGAATCTGGCTTGAGGAGGGAGGGAAATAAACACTAAATATGGGATCTCACCCTCCAGGAGAATGGGGGGGGAAGGGGATGACAGGGGGGATGATGGAAGGGAGGGCAGGCTGGGGGGGAGGGAAGTTGGAAGCACGCACTTTTGAAAAGGGACAGGATCAAAGTAGAGAATAGAACAACTGGGAGGTGAGATAGGAGGGAGGGAAATATAGTCAGTCTTTTACAATATATCTACTATGTTATTGTTTTGCATTAGCCGCACATGTACAACCTATACTGAACTGCTTGTCTACCCAGTGGGGGTGGGTGGCAGGGGGGGAAGGGAATGAATCTGGAATTGAAAGTTTTAAAATCAAATATTCAAATATATGTGTGTGTGTGTGTGTGTGTGTGTGTACTAACTATTATTAATACCATCTTACATGTAATTAAGAAATAAGATATACAGGCACTGAGGCATAGAGATCCACTGGAAAAGTCAAAACGGGTATGGGAGAAAATATGGGGATATCCTGTGGGACTGCTGTTTTGGGGGGATAGGTGGGGGGAAAACGGGGAGAAAATTTGTAACTCAAAATCTGGTGGAAACGAATGATGTAAATCAGAAGTTAATAAAGCATTTTTTAAAAAAAGAGCATACACATCATATTTCAAGAAATTATTGAGGAAAACTGCACTGATATTATAGATCCAGAGGGTAAAATAGAAATTGAAATCATCCATTGAACACTTCATTGAACATTAAAGGATCAGAAATTTGGCATATGGTATTCTGGAGGGCAAAGAAGCTAGGATCACAACCAAGCATCTCCTACCCAGCAAAACTGAGTATAATTCTTCTGGAGGAAAAAATGAACATATAATGAAAGAGAGGGCGGAGTCAAGATGGCAGAATAGAAGCAATACCTCCACTGGCTCCGGCTTACACCTTTCCCAATCCATGTAAAAAGGGGACTCTAAACAAACTTTGGAGCTGCAGAACCCATAAAACGACACAGAGACGCTAACCTCCCGCTGAGGACAGCCTGGCAGGCCGGAAGGAATCAGCCAGAGCAGTGCTCTGGGAGCCGAGCCCAGACCCACACCAAGGCTTTAGCCCCAGGGCGGGCCTGACCAGCCACCAGCCTGAGGGACTACAGATCAGCAGCAGCTGTGTCCATTTCCAGATTTATCAACACATAGATGCGAAGGACAAAGTGAGAGGTCAGTGCAGTCTGGACTTTGGGACCCAGTAAGTGGGAGTACGTGGCTTCTGCCCCCGGGGCGAGAAGCTACTGAGACACCAGCACAGCCTGCCAGCGCCACCTGGCAGTTTCAGCTCCTGGCCTGCAGAGTGTAGGGGACTAAGCACCAGTCTGAGGGGTAATTGCTCTTGCTTTAACCTGCTTGGATCTGGATTGCAGTCTAGGGTGGAGGTCCTGGGGTGTGTGTCCAGCTTGCCAGAGCATGTGGAGGCCTCAGAGACGGCACCCATCTAATACCTCCAGCAGCTGAGAAAACCCCAGCGTTTGGGACGAAAGCTCCCCTGTCTGGTGGCAGAGTCTTACTGTGGCAAAAAGCCCAGGAGTCAAGTGAGTGAGGGGTGACATGACCAGGCAAAGGAAACAAAGCAGACAGAAGATTCCAACATTACACTCTCCTATTTTGGGGACAAAAAGAAGCAAAGCATGGAACAGGAGGAAGACAGTGAAGTCAGAACTCCTGCACCAAAAGTTTCAAAGGAAAATACAAGCTAGTTACAGGCCATAGAGGACCTGAAGAAGCAGATAAGAGAAGTGGAGGAAAAATTGGAAAGACAAATGAGAACAATGCAAGAAAATTCAAAATGAGAGTCAACAGCCTGACTCAGGAAAATAACACCTTAAAAAACAGACTAACTCAAATGGCAAAAGAGGCTCAAAAAGGCAATGAGGAGAAGAATGCCTTAAAAAGCTGAATTTGCCAGATGAAAAAAGAATCTCAAAAGCTCAATGAGGAGAATCATTGCTTCAGAATTAGATTGGAGCAAATGGAAGCTAATGACTTTATGAGAAATCAAGATGCTATTAAACAGATCCAAGCAAATAAAAGAATAGAAGGCAATGTGAAATATCTCATGGGAAAAACCACTGACCTGGAAAATAGATCCAGGAGAGATAATTTTAAAATTATTGGACTACCTGAAAGCCAGGACCAAAGTAAGAACCTAGAAATCATCCTCCAGGAAGTTCTCAAAGAAAACTGCCCTGATGTTTTAGAACGAGAGGGCAAAATAGAGGTTGAAAGAATCCACTGATCACCCCCTGAAAAAGATCCCAAAAAGAAAACTCCTAGGAATATTATAGTCAGGTTCTGGAATTCCCAGATTAAGGAGAGAATATTACAAGCAGCCAGGAAGAAACAATTTGAATATTGTGGAAACACAATCAGGATAACACAGGATCTGGCAGCTTCTACGCTGCAGGATCAAAGGGCTTGGAATATGATATTCCAGAGGTCAAAGGAGCTGGGATTAAAACCAAGAGTCACCTACCCAGCAAAACTGAGCATCATGTTTCAGGGGAAAATATGGTCATTCAGTGGAATAGAGGACTTTCAAGCATTCTTGCTGAAAAAACCAGAGTTGAATAGAAAATTTGACATTCAGATACAAGAAGCAAGAGAAGCATGAGAAGGTAAACAGGGAAAACAAATCATAAGGAACTTATCAAAGTTGAACTATTAACATTCCTACATGGAAAAGCAATAATTGTAACTGATGAAACTTTTCTCAGTAGTTGAAGGGAATATAAATATATATATATATATATATATATATGTCTATATATGAGGGTATATAGGCATATGGATACATATGTGAATGTGTACATATATATGTTTACAGGTATACATAGATAGAGGGCACAGGACCAATTTAACAGGAAGGGATGATACTTAAAAGGTGAAATTAAGAGGTAAGAGATGAATATAATGAGAGGAGAAGGGGAGAGACAGAATGGGGTAAACTATCTCATATAGAAGAGGCAAGGGAAAATGGTTACAATGGAAGGGAAGAATAGGAAGGCAAAAGGGAATGGGTCAACCTTATTCCCATTGAATTTGGCTTGAGGAGGGAATGAAATACACACTAAATAGGGTATCTCACCCTCCAGAAGAGTAGGGGGGGAAGGGGACGAGAGGGGGGATGATGGAAGGGAGGGCAGGCTAAGAGGGAGGGAATTTGGGAGAACCCACTTTAGAAGAGGGATGGGATCAAAGTAGAGAATAGAACAAGTGAGAGGTGGGATAGGAGGGAGGGAAATATAATCAGTCTTTTACAATATATCTATTATGTTACTGTTTTGCATTAGACACACATGTACAACCTATACTGAACTCCTTATCTTCCCAATAAAGGTGGGAGACAAGGGAGGAAGGGAATGAATCTGGAATTCAAAGTTTTAAAATAAAATACTCAAATATATATACTATTATTAATACTATTTTACATATAATTGGGAAATAAGATATACAGGCACTGGGGCATAGAGATCCACTGGAAAAGTCGAAAGGGGTATGGAAGAAAATATGGGAGAGAGCGGATTGTAGGAGGGGATATCCTGTGGGACTGCTATTTTGGGGTGGTAGGTAGGGGAAAAACGTGGAGAAAATTTGTAACTCAAAATCTGGCAGAAATGAATGATGTAAATCAGAAGTTAATAAAGCATTTGAAAAAAAAATAAAAGAAAAAAAGAAAGAGAGAACTTTCAAGAATTCCTGATGAAAAGACCAGAGCTGGATAGAAAATATGACACTCAGAAGATTCAAGAGAAGCACAGAAAAAGTAAACATGAAAGAGTAATCAATCATAAGGGTCTCAATAAAGTTAAACTGTTTATGTTCTATATGGGAAGATGATACATGTAACTCCTAAGAACTTTATAATAATAATCAGGGAAGTTGGAAGAAGTTTACACAGACAGAGGGCAGGAATGTGAATCAATTATATTGGAATGATCTCCAAAAAATAAAGGAGGAAGAAAGAAAGATGCACTGGGAAAAGGGGGAAGGGACAAGTAAGAAGGGGAAATTTTTTTCACATAAAAGAGGCATGCAAGGAAGATGGGAAGGGGCAAGGAGGGGACAATGCTTGAACCTCAGTTTCATTGGAATTAATTTTAAAAACTGGTTGTGTATAGAAATGGAACTCACCCAACAGGAAAATAGGAGGGTGTGATAGTAATGACAAGAATCTTTAATTGCCATTACTATCACAGAGGGGAATAAAAAAGGGGGAAGGGGAAATGATAAAAGAGAGGGCAGATTAAGGGAGACAACGGTTAGAAACAAAGTAGGCTTTTGAGAAAGGACAGGATAAAAAGAAAGAGAGAAAAAGAAACAAAAAAAATGGATGGAGGGAAAACAAAATAATAGTAACTGTCGATGTGAATGGAATGAGCTAACCCATAAAATGAAAGCAGGTAACCCATAAAATGGAATAGAAACCAGAATCCAACAATATGTTGTTTATAACAGACACACTTGAAACAGGCATACAAAGAGTTAAAAATAAAAGGCTGAAGCAGAATCTATTATGCTTCAGCTGAAATAAATAAGGAAAGGTAGCAATCATGATCTCAGACAAAGCAACCACAAAAATAAATCTAAATAAAAAGGGATAATCAAGGAAACTAAATTTTGCTATACAGTACCATAGATAATGAAAATTTAAAAATCTAGCATGACAAATGCTGGAGGGGATAAGGGAAAAATAGGTAAAATAATGAACTGCTGGTAGAGTAGTACCCTGGTCCACCCATTCTGGAGAACAATGTGGAAGTAGGCCCAAAGGTCTATAAAATTGTGCATACCTTTTGACCCAGCAATATGATGACTAGTTCTGTATTCCAAAGAGATTTTAGGAAAAAAAAAAGGAAAAGGACCTAATTTGCACAACAATATTTATAGCAGCTCTTTTTGCAGTGGTAGCAAACAATTAGAAATCAACAGGATGCTCTTCAATTGGGGAAAAGCTAAACAAGTTGTGGCACATGATTGTGATGGAGTACTAATGTGCTGTGGGAAATGATGACATGGGTGCTTTCAGAAAAAACCCGGTAGGGGCAGCTAGGTGGTGCAGTTAATAAAGCACCAACCCTAGAGTCAGAAGGACCTGAGTTCAAATTTTACCTCACACACTTGACACAACTAGCTATATGACCTTGGACAAGTCATTTAACCCCGATTGCCTCGCCTCCCCCCACCCAGCTCCTGCCAAAAAAAAAAAGGGGGGGAAAACATGGTTAAGACCTATATGAACTGAAGTGAAGTTAGATAAACTGGGAAATCATTGTGCAGAGTAACAGCAATGTTATAATGATGATAAACTGTAAAAAGCTTTGCTTTCTCTGATCCTTCGATGATCCAAGACAATTTCAATGAATTTATGATTTTAAAAAAATGCTATCTACTTCCAGAGCAAAATGAAATATAACTTTCTCACTTAATTTTTTTCTTGTTTTTTTTTTTCAATATGGCTAATATGGAAATGTTTTACATGATTTCACATGTATAACTGATATCATATTGCCGGCCTTCCTAGTAGATAGGGAAGGGATGAGAGGAAGGGAATTTGGAACTCAAAATTTAAAAAGAATGCAAAAACAAATAATTGGAGGAGGTTAAAAAAAGAAAAATATAAATTCCTTGAGACCAGGGATAAGCTTTGTTTTTCATATTTATATCCCAAGCACTTAGCACAGGGCTTGGTAAATAGTATGCATTTAAATGCTTTTTCATTCATTCAAAAAAAAAAACTTCTACTTTTGACAACCTGACAATTCTTATTCATCTTTTTTTTTTTTTTAAATCAATTGGGGTTAAGTAATGGCCAGTTATTTCTGGGTGTGGTGCTAAGTATCTGGGCCCGGATTCGATCCCCAGGTCATCCTGACACTGGGGCCGGTGCTCTTACTCGCTGAGCCACCTGGCCGCCCCTAATTCTTATTCATCTTAATGGCATAGAATTAACTTCAAAACTCTAAGAAAAAGAACATGTCTATTTCTAACTTGGTTTTGTATCATAAAATGTTTAACAAAATGTTTAACTAGCAAAATAAAATTATACTGTACTTTTCCCAAAAGGGGAGAAAAATGCAGAATTTTTTTTTAAATCCTCCTTCTGCAGAGAATATAAATGAATTAAAAAACTTGTAATTTTAGATAAATAACTTCATAAAGCAGCTTAAAATGATTTGCCAATTATGTGGGCAAAAATACCTGATATCCCTACAGTTGAAATCTGACCTTTTAGATTCATACTCCATTTGTTCAAATGTATTCAAAAAAGGAAAAAAGATAATCTTTAATTTATCACTGGGATTCATTCAGTTGGGATTCAGTGAATTTGAAAATCCGTGGAGGTGATTTAACAACAGTTTGGCTGCTAAATCTGACTTTAAAAAACTGTAAACTTATGTATTTTTTCCCTTTAAGAGATTTCTTCTGGGGCTGAAATGCATAGGAATCAGCTTTTAGTCTATCTTACACAGGAAGAAGGAGAGATTTCTATCCTTGAAAACAGGAGGTTCGCCCACATGATCACCTGGGACAAACTTGGCCACTGCAAGCAGGCTAGAAGGTTATAGGAGCCTGGGAATGTTTAACATCAAGAAAGTAATTATAGCCCAGCAAGATCAGAGGGAATTACACAGGAAATGTGAACAGTAACCCTTTCAGGCCAAAAAATCCTATGAAAAATGGAGCCCTGCTGCTGCCAAACTATGTGACTTCGCAAATCAACTGTAAGAAAAGAGCGAATGGAAAAAAAAAATGGTGTGTGTGTATATATATTAAAAGCCTATAAATCCATAATGATGTGCTAAAATCATGCTTCAAGAAAAGAGCCTTTGGGCTTTCTCGTTGCCATGTAGACCCTGCATAACTGAATTAACCCAAGAGCCAAGAACACATGAAATCTGAGGAGAATTGTCCAATCACACACAAGGGAAAAAGAACAGATGCTGGCATACTCATCAGAGGTACAGAACAGGGTTCATCTGAAGCTGACCAACTAAATAAATCTCCACCCTAGATGGTGGTCCAACATCTTGTTCCTATTCAATCTGCAGGGAAAATGTTCCTTTCACAATAAATTCTGTTATCTTACTAGAAATGTACATTCTCCCCTTTATCTACTCCACATAAAATCACCTTCTACATTCGGAATCAGAAAGCTGAACTTTGTAAGCAAAGAAAAAATAAGTTCAGCTGCTTTCTTATTCTTGAAAAAAAAAATCAATCCTCAGAAGTTAAAGGAAATGTGAGTAGCCTAACTGCAGCTAGATCAAGTTACAAGGCTTCTAAGTGTCAATTTGGAGGAAGGAGTGGAGTGCAGTTCGTATTCTTCCCTATGGAACCCTGGGAGGGATTTCCATCAAGCAAGCTGCTACTATGAGACCTGTTGTTAGGAAAAAGAGAACATTTCTTAGCATCCATCAAAAGACAATTGTATAAGAAATTAATTTCACATACATACACATACACATGAGGGCAGAGATAAGAAGGCAGAGAAATGAAGATAATGTGAAATGAAGATAAAAGTGATTTTTTTTTAAAAAACAACCAGTTTTCAGAAAGCACTGAGAACTCTTTATGTCACTTCTAAAACTGATTAACCTCACACAAAATAATTACTAGGTACCAAGGCTAAATCTCAAAATAGAGGCTGCCCTTACCTTGACAAAAAAAAAAAAAGAGATCAGATCAAGAAAGGAAAGTAAGGACACTTAGAGCTGACATATCATAAACACAGATGCCAAAAACTGGAAGGGATTGTCCAAGGCAAAAGAGTCCAACTGGAACCTGACCAAGAATCTCTTGTACTTCTTTAACAATTGGCCTTGCAGTTTTTTGCTTATGGACTTCTGAGTGGGAAAATTCAATGCTCTCCAACAAGTTCATTCCTCCTCTGGATATCTCGAATGCAGGAAGCTTCTCTACAGCACAACATACATATGCTAACACTGCATACTGTAACTTCCCCAAATTCTTCCTTGTTCTGTTGTCTGAAGCCAAGCAGAAGAGGTCCCAGAATCCTTCTTGTACAGTAAGGCCCTTCAAATACTTGGAAAGAGCTATTGTGTCATCCCCGAGTCTTCTGTGGTTCAGGCCAAGCAGGCCCCATTCTTTCAAATGAGGGCCAGGTGGCACAGTCTGACTGACCTCTTCTGCACATGCTCCAGTTTATCCATGCCCTTCTTCAAGGTGGTGCCCAGACCTGAACACGGTGCTCCCAATCAAGTCTGACAAGGGCAGAGTACAAGGGCACAACTGCAGGGTCCATCCTCCTTTGTTCTGGACATCACCTTATGGATGTGGATGTGGGAAGAGGGTGGGAGGGAACCACACAAGACTCAGCTAGAGTTTGGAGGCCACGAAAACCTCCGGTTTTTTGGTTGTCCAGCCACATTATCTCTGCCCTATACTTGTGAAGCTGAGTTTTTGAAACTGAGAGGAAAACTTTATATTTTTCCCCAATTAAATTTCATCTCATTTGGTTTGTTCCCATCATTCAAGCCTAATGAGATTTTTTTTTTTAAGCTTGACTCTGTTATCCAATGTGTGTTAGCAGTCACTCTTTAGTTTCCTTTCATCTCAAAGTTTGGCATCAAGTTATTGGCAAAAAATTAAACAGCCCAGGGGTAAAGACTGTTCTCTTGAGTACTCCACTACAGTCCTCCCTACAAGCTGACATTAATCCCTTAATAGTTAGCAACATATTAAACAAATCCCAAATTATAAAAAATCATTTAAAAATATTAATTTTGATAGGGCTTCTATGGTAGACTAAAAGTACTGGTATCAATGTATTTCTAAGGATGGCAAAAACCTAGAACACAGACACAGAGCACCAGAATCATTTCTGGAGCTAATGGGGTAAGAGATGAAAAATAGATGTTGATTTTTAAAATGGATGGCAGAAAGGTTTGGGCTCAGTATTATGAAACCTATCAATTTTGATATAACCAACTTCTAGTAAATAAAGCAACTAAGAGAATTTAAGATCTATAAGGTAATACGTCAAGATGGTAGAGGGGGAGAAGAGGGAAAAGATTGTTTAAAAAAGTAAAGAAAAATAAGAAACTTGAAATCTAAGAAAATATCAACAAATAAAGTATAGACACAAGTAGCTGAAGAATAAGCAAGTGGTAGTAACCAGTAAAAGACCTTGAAGCCAAAAATAAGTATATCATTTATTACATAAAAAACAAAGAGTACTTTTTTCTAAATTCAAAAATGAGCAACTGCTAATAAGCACCATCTTGTTCTCCTGGACTAAACGTCCTGACAAGACAGCTCCACAACCCACTCCAACAACAAAATCCAGAAAGGTCACCTGGTACAATCTCTTCCTGGTACAATCAACCTCTTCTTTTCCATATACCAAAATGATTAAGAGCTTCAGGGGAGGATATCTTTCAAACAGTCTTCCCCTCTCCCAAAGTCCCTCCAGGATGTTTCTACAATTGTCCCACAGAACCTAAAGTTAACAGATCTGGGGGGATATGAGAACTTCTGAATTGTCTAGGAACTGTCCATTATCCTTATTACCACACATCAAAACTTTACCCCACAAAGACTGAGAACTTTTTTTTTTTAAGCAATCAGGGTTAAGTAACTTGCTCAAGGTTACACGGCCAGTTATTTCTGGGTGTGGTGCTGAGTGTCTGAGCCCGGGATTCGATCTCCAGGTCATCCCAACACTGGAGGCAGTGCTCTTAATCTCTGAGCCACCTGGCCGCCCCTTGGACTTTGAACTTCTTAATGGCCAATATACCCTTTTGTTCCTAATAGTGAAGCAAGGACACCATATTCCCACCCACCTGGCTTGGTGATCAGAAGTCTGACCACTGCACGCAGCAAAGCAGTGACTAATGGCTAGGCAACAGCATTCTTCCTTAATCTACTGGTAGTTATAATTCCATAAAGGTGCAAAACTGAAAATGATATTCTTACCAATCTTTCCATCATCCAGGCATGATGGTTTGTTATATAAAGTCTCAGTTAATGAGTTGCTGGCATTGATTAATGTAAAAGAAGGGAAGTGATTGGAATGGAATTTTATGTGCATAAAGTCTAAATTATGTGAACTTTACAAAAAGTAGGTCATACTTACTATAAGCCAGGCTTGGCCATCCTTCCTAGTTCACAATCTTTATGTCAGTCTTCTTCCTTTCAAAGAGCACAATATAAAAGACCCAAGAAAGTTGAGCTGTGGGAGCAAGAAGGCAGCAGTCATTAGTGCTAAGGAAGACATCAAACCCTCTCCCATGCTAAAGGTGCCTGTAAAAAGCATAAAAAGCATGGAGAGCCCAAGTTTCTGTACTGCTATTCCTAAACTTGCCTTTATACCACAGCTACAGAACTAAATTGACATGAGGGAGAACAAGAGAGTCAGGTCAGATCTTGAAAGCTGTACAGTTATGGAAAAATCAAGTTTCCTAAGAAGCTTTCCCTCTGTATCTGTTTCTATTGTATTTGTGTATATACCTTAGAAAAACTTACCCATCACAAGTGTGCAAGAGGCTGCCTGAGGTCTCAGGCATCCCTGTACTGACCAATAATAGGGGAGGGAGGGAAGGAGTGGTAGTTACACACACCCCACCCAGAAGACTACAT
>NW_027185777.1:22626969-22642178 GCF_028583685.1 Petaurus breviceps papuanus
TTGTTAGAACTATGGAGAAGGGAAGAATTTATACCAAACAAGACAGAGAACATGCGACACAAAGTGGATGATTTTGATTATATTAAATTTAAATGATTTTGCACAAACAAAACCAATGCAACAAAGATTACAAGGAAAGCAGAAACCTAGGAAACAATCTTTACAGAAAGGATCTCTGATAAGGGCTTTATTTCTCAAATACATGGAGAACTAAGCCAAATTTATAAGAATACAAGTCATTTTCCAATTGATAAATGGTCAAAGGATATCAACAGGCCAGTATTCAGGTGAAGAAATCAAAGTTATCTATAGTTGCATGAAAAAATGCTCTAATCACTACTGATTAGAGAAAAGGCACATTAAAACAACTTTGAGGTAACACCTATCAGAAAAGGAATAATGATAAATGTTGGAGGGAATGTGAAAAACTTGAGACACTAATGCACTATTGGTAGAGTTGTGTTCCAACCACTATGGAGAGTAATTTGGAACTATGCCCAAAGAGCTTGATCTAGTAATACCAACACCAGGTCTGTATTCCAAAGATTTTTAAAAAGGGGGGTGGGGGGTTGGAGGAGATACCTATTTGTACAAAAATATTCATAGCAGTTCTTTTTGTGATACAAAGAATTGAAAATTGAAGGGATGCCTACCCATTGGAAAATGGCTTGCAGTATATAACTGTAATGTAATACTATTGTGCCATAAGAAATGACAAACAGGATGAGTTCAGAAAAACCTGGAAAGACTAACACAAATAGGTGCAAAGTGAAGTGAGTAGAACCAGGAGAACATTGTACACAGTAACAGCAATACTATATGAAGATCAACTATGAATGGCTTAGCTATCTATTCTTAGCAATACATAGATCCAAGACAATTCCAAAGGACACATGATGAAAAATGCTATGCACATCCCGAGAAAGAACTGACATAGTCTGAATGCAGATAGAAGCACACTATTTTTCAATTTTGTGCATGTTTTTTTTTTCCTTTTGGTCTACGTCTTCTTTCACAACATGACTAATATGGAAATATGTTTTGCATCGATTGCATGTGTATAACCTATTTCAAAATGCTTATCACCTCAGGAAGGGGAGAGGTGAGCAAGGGAGGAAGAAAATTTGGAACTCAAAATTTGAAAAAGAAAAAAGAATGCTAAAAATTGTCTTTATATGTATTTGGGAAAAAATAAATTATTTAAAAATAAAAAAGAAATTCACTTCCTCATTTTTCTCCCCTATCCTTTCCTGCATGGACAAGAAAATGGCCTGGAATCCAGCACAAGAAAAAAAAACAGCAAAGTATGTGTGTATAATCTATAGAAGGGATAACCAGTCTTTCAATAATCAAAAGTTGGCAGTATATAATGTATATACCTCTAAAAAGTCTAAACATTTTTCACCTCCTCTCAGAAAATACATTAATCTAATCTCTTACAAGGTTCCAGAAAAACTGCTCAGTCAAGAGTTTTCATAGAAATGAGATTTTACTTAGTGGAGGGGAAAATGACAAATAAAAGCTTGGTCTGATACTCCACTAAGCCAGATCATCCAAAAAAACACTTATAGATGAAATTGGAAGGAGAACAACAAATAAATAAAAACTGGAACACATCTGCCAGTGTTGCTATAGTAATTTATTTTCATAATCACTGGCAGTATAAAAAATATGAAAAGAAGGAATAAAATTGGGAAAGTGAACAGTATTACTTTCTTTTTTAAAAAGTGGTCAAGGTGGACATCAATAAAGACCAACTCATATAAACTTTCTCATTACTATAATATTTTAATACCCATATCAAAGCTAGCCTCCCAGAAAACATAAGGAATGGAAAAACAGGCTTTTACAAATAATTTCCCACAGTAGACCTGATCTTCATTTATTGTCAAACAAGTGACCAAAAAGGTTTTTAATGAATACAAAATCCCACTGAATCCCATGATATTAATCACGGATTATAAAAAAGCATTAGATTTAATAAGAAAAAAGAGTCAACGCGGTGGCTAGGTGGTGCAGTAAGAGCACTGGCCCCGGAGTCAGGAGGACCCAGGATCGGTTCCAGCCTCAGATACTTAACACTCACACAAAAAAACTGGCTGTGTAACCTTGGGCAAGTTACTTAACCCCAACTGTTTAAAAAAAAAAAAGGGGTCAAGCTCTTCAACAAGGTTTCTGCTGTTCATATGAGAAAATCATATAAGGTTCCTCAAAAAAAGCACCCACAGATTCAGCTTTGTTGTCTACTTCTCTGCCTCTCAAGATGAAGAGAAGCACAAACACGTGCTTGGCCTCTGCCATTGTCACAGATGTCATCCTGTGAAGAGTCCAAATGAAAGAAAGATTCCTGAGGAAAGGTAAAGGCCTCCTTCCCGTTTGCAGATGACATGGTGCTGATTTCATCAAGCCCCAAAAGTGATGAGCCTAAAAACATCCAGAAGAAAAACCAAGTGGATGAAGAACATCTATTGACTCTTGTAGGACATGACATTGGACGGGCAGCCTACTGTAAAGTAATGCCAAGGAAAGGCAACTTCCCAAGGTTCAGAATACCAGCATAGGTGCTCTCCATTTTATTCAGTGACAAATTAAGAACAGAGGGAATCAAAATATGACATCATTCAAAATACAGCATTTACTAAGTGTGATTAAATAATCTCCAAGTACTACCCCACCCCAGGACCTTACATTCAATCAATCAATTACAAAGTCCCTGTTCTAAATACTACTCCACCACTAGGCTGTACCTTCATTTAGTCCATCACAAAGCCCCTCTTCTCAAATGGAGATTAGTTTCCAATCATAAGTAAAGTACATTCATTTGTTCAACCATAGAACACAAAAAGGTCAAAAGTTCCCCACCCCTGGATCACAATTGAATCTATCCCAGAGTTACAACAAGTTTAAGCACAGCACTTAATACCCAAATGGAGGTCTTTTCTTCATCTTGACAGAGGCAAGTTCTCAGCAATCTTTGTTCCTGGGGAGACAAAGCTTAGCAAGGCCACAAGATACATTGCCAGTCTCTTCATTAATTCATCCTCTGTCTGCAGAACAGTGCTAGGACCCCTGAAAACATTAGCAAAACCCTCTTCCAGGATTTCTGTAAACATACAACAAGAAAATCCTTCTTCAGGGCTTCTGAACCAACAGAAAGGTTCCCAGACTCCTGCAACAACAGCACTGTCCTTCACCAGTGGACAGTATTCACTCTCTATCTGCAGGACAGTCTCAGGAGCTCTTAACCAATAGCCAGGTTCCAGTACTTCTTCAACAACAGGACTGTCTTTCACCAGTGGACAAATCTGGCAAAATAACATCAAAACAGACAGACAAAGTACCAGCAAAACAGCCATGTCTCCTCGGTCCTTGGCAGCTCTGGGGGCAGGTCTCAAAAGTCCAGGGCAATTCAAAGTGGCCCTCAGCAATCCTCTCAGTCTCTCTCTGCCTCCAAGAGGGTGCTACTTCCAAAAAGTTCTTCTGCCTCTCTCTTGTGTCTCTCCAAATCTACAAATCACCAGCTCCTCCCAGTTCAGGACTTTCTTTTCACATCAACAAGTCCATCCCACAGGTGGGATTAACAAGCTCTGGGTTTTAACACAATCAAACCAAAAACCAAGCCAATACAGGGGAATCTTTAAATGCCATTACTATTACACCTACTGAGTCAGAAAGTGTGTCACAGTGTAAAAGAGTGCTGGTTTGGAGGCAGAGGGACCAAGTCTGACTTTAGCTCTGCAACTTCCTGTCTAGGTTGACCTTGGTCACATCACCTCATCCCACCACATCTCAGTTTCTTCACCTATCAGATGAGATCAAGATGGTTTGTCAGGTCCCTTCTGGCTCTAAATTTATAATCCATCAGTACATAAATAAAAGGCAAAAACACCTTTATGTTGTCTGTACCACACTGACACAGAAGCTCTTTACTTTCCATCTGGAGTTCTACTTGGTTTGATGCCCCATCTAGGATAAACTGATCACCTGAAATCTCATCAACACCTTCCCACCTCTCTTAGGGCTCTCTCCCCTCTGACTGGAGGTCTGGAGGGTAGAGCACTAAACTTCTCCCAAAGTTTTCCTTCATAGAGTGGTGGAGATCTGGAGTTTCCAACTAACTGTCCATTTTCCATCCACAGTTCTACTTCTTTTGAACTCCAGAGACAGTACCTTTATGTTAAGTATCCCTTGGTGTCCTCCTGTGCCCCTTGCTTTCCATCTTCCTTTGGTGTGTCTTTCCCAATAGACTGTAAACTGCCTGAGGGTAGGAAATGTCTTTATTTGTATCTTAGCACAGTGTTTAGTATAAATCAGGCTCTTAACAAATGTTTAGTAAATTGAACTACTAAATTGCTTCTCTATCAATTTAGGATTATGCTTTTTTAGGTATGTCTTATGTTCCCAGACAAATATAAGGTCAAGGGCAGGGACCCAATTCCTTTTCCTTTTCAGATTACAATGCTATATATAAACTGTATATATTTCAAGGGAAAGTAGTAAATGCCCAAAGCACTTTGAGTGGGCCAAGCTAGGATTCCCATCCAAGTCACCTGATTTTAGATCCAGGTTTCTTTGAACTGCTTAATGATGCCTTTTATGCACCAAGGAAACTTGCTGTTTACAGAAATATTAGCATTATTAGTGAATTGTTTGGTATAACTTTTGCCATCTATATCTTCATCCTTTATTGTTGTTTAGTTGTTTCAGTCATGTCTGACTATTCATGACCCTATCTGGAGTTTTCTTGGTAAGGAGTTTCTTGGAGTGGTTTATCATTTCCTTCTCCAGCTCATTTTACAGATGAGGAAACTGAAGCAAGCAGGGTTAAGTGACTTGCCCAGAGTCATACAGCTAGTAAGTGTCCCTTTCTCAGTAAGTCAGATATTTCTCATATAAGTTTTTCATGAATCTGAGGTAAATGCGTATGTTTATCAACCTGACAGACCAATGTACACATGGGTCCTTGGAGCATCTCCAATTTTTAATCCTACTGCTTATTTGTAAGGGCAGTGCCATGAGATGATTTAGCTCTACTGGTCAACAGGGTTATTTGCAATTCTTCATCCACTTGGAAGAAAACTAAAGGACTGAACTAGCAAAATTTATCAAAGTGGATATTACCAAAATGGTACATTACTGAATGAAAGTAACTTTAAAAGCAGCCATATAAAGAACAAACAAAAAACCTTCAGACACTCTCAATATTTTGTAATCAGCAATTTGCCAAATATAATATAGTCCACCCTGTTTGATTCTGAGCCCAACTCACTGTCTATCTGCAATGTACATCCAGATACATGTAGTGATATGCTAATTCAACAGACTAGCTATCCAACTAAACAGGCATTTTTCATTCATTTTTTTTTCCTGGATGGATTTTTCAAACCAATCTCTTAAGTAATCATGGCTTTCACTGAGGAGGCATTTGGGATTTCTTTTAGGAAAATACACAATGTACATTTAGTGACCTCAAGCCTCTCACTAGCATAAAACCCATCTTTTTAATACAAATGTTCTCTTGGCACCCTTTATGGTTACATATGTTGGAACATCACCATCTCTGAATGATCAAAGCTGCAGATGACCGAAGGGGCAATGGAGAGATATATGAACACAAGTAGACTGTAGGATATTTTCCATAATGATCCATACACAAAAATGGCTTAGGAGATATCATCAGGGATATAAAATGCGAGCAAGAAATAAGATGCAGGCAGTACAAATGTATTGATTTTAGATCCTCTGTGAAGACTCTACTAAAGAACAAACAGTGAGTACATAGGAGGATGTGTGGAATGGTTGTGATTGGAAATGAAGGAATGAATGGATGAGATCACAGGTCCACTGAAGTATTTAAACGTGATCATAGAGGTTCACTCTACATACTTACAGACAGATTAATGACAATTTCCTTCTTTTTGTCCAGTATGTAAAATTAATATAATCAGTGGAAAATAATATCCATAAAAAAATACCAGCAACAGGTTTTTCAAGATGATAAAATGTACTATATTTACTAAACAAACTTTTTCACTTTTCTAAATACAGAGGCCTTTGACAAATAGGTCTACATCGCATCTGCACAAACTGGAAAACTTCAATATTATAAAATATTAAGGAGGTCTATTCTAAAATAAAGTATGCTCCTATGACTGGTTATCACAGATTGTCTTCCAGGATGAAAATCACAGGGCATATCCCTTTAGGATGAAGGGACTTAGCATGTACCCCAAGTTCCTGGGTACCCAAGAATTCATTTTCTTCCACAAACATTTATAAAGACCTTACTGGGTACCATGCTCCATCCTAAGGGCTAGGGAACAAAGAACACTGATCTCTCTGGCATCATTAAACAAGGAAAATAAAATTTCCCTTCCTTTACTGCAAAGTTAAAAAATTATTACACTATTGGGCCTCAGGGTAGAATGGATAAAACCCTGTAATCTTTGGGAGATTCAGGCCCCCTCCTATAAGGACCAGGTAAGCTTCCAAGTCAGGAAGAGCAGCTACACTGTAGAGAGTTTCCCAGAAGCTTCCCTAATGTGGTGACCTGTGGCAAATCAGCTAGGAGAAAAAGGGAATTACTGTGTCTTGTCCCCCCAGGGTCCCCTACATGGTACAAGTGTTCTTGGAACTTTTACTCCTGAAGGTCAGTTTCAAAAAGGTGAATCTGGGATGCTAAGGTTATTCCTAGCCAGTCTGGGCTACAATGCTGATTTTTCTATGACTGCTCCACTTTCCTAATGGCATGTGAGAAAATACAAATCCTTTATAGCTAGATACTCCAGTAGTATAGCACATAAATCCAAGCTATAATATTCTTCATGGAATCACAGAATTTGCAAAGTTGGAAGGGACTTCAGAGACTAACTACTTCAAAACTATATCTAAAAAGAAGTCTTAGCAATATCCCTGACAAGTAATAATTCAGCTTTCCCTTGAAGACCTCAAGTGATGGGGAACTCATTTCTTCCAGAGGCCACTTTTGGAAAGCTTTCACTGTTAGGGAGTTTTTCCTTTTATTGAACCTGAGATATGCCTCCCTGAAGCTTTCATCCATTGCTCCAAGTTCTACCCCTTGGGGTCAAGCAGAACAAGTCTCATACCCTCTTTTGCTTACAAGTCCTTCAAATACTCAAAGAGGTCATGTTCCCCTTATGTCTTCTCTTCTTCAGACCCCAATCCAGCCAGTTCCTTCAGCTAAACCTCAGATAGCAAACTTTCTAGTCTCTTATTGATGTATTCTAGTTTACCCGTGTCCTTGCTAGAATGTGGCACCCATAGTTAATTGAACACGATATTCAAGAGCAGATGTGTGTTGCTGATTTTGTTGAAAAGTGTCTATGTCACATAATTGTGTCTATGTCATGTTATATAAGGTCCACAGTGTGGGTAGGCCAATATAGTATCACCATTTTGATCAATTAAGTAAACAAAAGAGGGATTAAAATAGTTAATTCTCCAGTCCTTGGAGAGACAACTGGGTTGAATGTTATCTAGACTTAATCAGTTTGATTTGGCTTACTCTAAACAGAAAATACACTCAGCTAGGGATCTGCCACCCTCTGTCATGCCTAACTTTCCACAGTCACTACAAAGCATCAGATGGGAAGAAATTTATCCTGTAACTACTGCCCTTCCGTACTTTCTCTTCTTTTTTAGTGGTGTGTCTCTCATCTTTAATTCTGGTGCCTTCCTTCTGTTGGTTATTTCCTATTTATTCTGCATATCTTACATATGGCTCGCTTTGTACATATTTGTTTAATTATTGTCTCACTCAATAGATGACAAGCTCAATGAGGGCTAGGACTGCCTTTAGCCTCTTTGTGAAGCCCCAGCGCTTTGTACAGTGCCTGGAAAATAGTAGCAGCTGCTTAATAAATGTTTACTGATTGATTATCTCGGTTTCCTGCTATCAGGCAATCAGTTCAGGTGCAGTCTAACCATGAGTAGTGTGAAGCACTTAACATAACTTGCAAGTACAACTCAAGTTGTATATACACTAGTTGAAAAGCATTAAAGTCTCTTTCAGATACTTCCTGTTATCATTCCTCTTTTTCACTTTGCAGTTCCTTCTACTTAAGGTCACTATTCTTCTCCTTAATTAACTACTTCATCTCCAGGCCCAGCCTAGAGGGAGTCTTTCTTTGAGAATCAAATTATTTACTGAGTGCCACCTGGCAGAGAGGGTGATATTGGGAAATGGAGAACAGTCTTCACACTAAAGTGAGGAGAGCAGATCAGAAGATCCAGAAAGAAAAAACAAAACCCGAATGCATGAAAAAAGTGCAGGATAATGTTAAGGACCAAGTTAGTGACATATAAAATAAATTCTTTAAGATTTCATAGGAGGGAGAGATCAGGATGTGCCTCATAGAAGACAGAAGAGGCATCTTTTCCCATCTGAACTCCAAGTTCAACCCCTTTTGTCAAATCGATCTAGGGCAGGTTTGGGCACCTTCACAGTGACCCATTGTGAGGCAAGAACAAGGAGTGGTGTAGGGATATAACAGGAAGTGGCTGGAAATTTTCAGCAGCTCCAAAATATAATTTGACCTTAAGACTGCTAAGCCATGCCCTCCAGCTGATAAAAGCAAAATAAAATATGCAATTTTCATCTAAAAAAATTACACATATCTACTATTTAAGGAGCAAAAGGATATTTCTCAAAGACAAAGTAGTATGATATATTGACAATATATGGGGAAGTATTCCACATACATGAATTTTCTATATAAGTGAAGCTTCGTTCATTAGGTGAGACACAATTTTTTTTTTTAATTTTACCCATTTTGGATAGAAGTTTGCTTGTTTTTTCATCTTCTTTTGTATCATAGACCCTTCCCCATTCTTTGGCAGTCCAGAGAAGCCTAGAGAGCCCTCCTTAGAATACTGTTTTTTAAATGTGAAAAATAAAATACACAAGATTACAAGTACACCAATTATAAAATGGAAGCAGTTCTCAAAATATTTTTTTAAAAACAAATTCATGGAGGATGGAGCTAAGAAGGCAGAGTAATGATAGTGATTCACTGGAGCTCTCCCAAATTCCCCTCTAAACATTAAAATAATATAAAAGGAATTCCTGAGCAGCAGAACAAAAAAAAGGACAGGGTGAAACAATTTTCCAGCCCAAGATGACTTAGAAGGTGAGCAGAAAAGATCTGCCTCACTGCGTGAGAGTAAAGCACAGTCCTGTGAAGGCCGAACCAGCACAGGCCCTGTCCCAGCAAACTAGCAGCAGGTGGTGGGAGCCACTAAATAATCAGTAGCAGCAGCAGCACAGATTTCTGGTGCTGTAAAAGAGGCAAGGGAAAACTGTTACAATGGTGGGGAAGAAAAGAAAGGCAAGATGGAATGAGTCAACCTTATTCTCATTGAATTCTGCTTAGGGAGGGAAAGACATACACACTAAATAGGGTATCTCATCCCACAGGAGAGTAGGGGGGAATGGGGATGAGAGGGGGGATGATGGAAGGGAAGGGCAGGCTGGAGGTGAGGGAAGTTTGGAAGCACCCACTTTTGAAAAGGGACAGGATCAAAGTAGAGAATAGAACATGTGGGGGGTAGGATAGGATGGAGGGAAATATAGTCAGTCTTTCACAATATATCCACTATAGAAAGGTTTTGCATAACTACACATGTACAACCTATATTGAATTGCTTATCTTCCCAGTAAGGTGGGTGAGGAGGGAGGTAGGGAAAGAATCTGGAATTCAAAGTTTTAAAATCAAATGTTTAAATATATATATAATTATTACCTGTAACTGGAAAATAAAATATACAGGCACTGGGGCATAGAGATCCATTGTGCCCAACTGGTAAGTCAGAGGGGGCATAGGGGAAGATATGGGAGAGAGCAGATTGGGGCAGGGATCGCTGTTTGGGGTGGTGGGTAGGGGAAAAATGCAGAGAAAATTTGTAACTCAAAGTCTTGTGGAAATGAATTATGTAAACTAAAAAATAAAAAAGAGAGAGAAAAAAAGTAAAAAAAAAAAAAGAATAAAGTTACCACTGTGACAGGAAAGATCAAAACACAAATTCGGAAGAAAACAATGTGATCACAGCAGCCACATGCAACTCCTCAAAGAAAAATTTTAATTGGTTTCAGGCCCTGAAAGAGCTCCAAAAAAGGATTTTAAAAATCAAATGAGAGGCAAAGGAAAAATGGAGAAAAGAAATTGAAAGTGATGCGAAAAAGAGTCACAGCTTGGTAAAGGAGGCATAAAAAAAATACTGAAGAAAATAACACCTTAAAAAAAAACAACAGTTCAAATGTTAAAAGTGGCACGAAAATTCACAGAAGAGAATTCCTACAAAAGTAAATTGGTCATATGGAAAAGGAGGCACAAAAACTCACTGAAAAAAAGAGAACTCCTTAAAAATTAGAATTGGGTAAGCAAAGATGAATGATTCCATGAGACATTAAGAAACAGGTGGGACGGCTAGGTGGCACAGTAAATAGAGCACCAGCCCTTAAGTCAGGAGGACCTGAATTCAAATCCGGCCTCAGACACTTAACACACTTACTAGCAGTGTGACTTTGGGCAAGTCACTTAACCCAAATTGCCCTCAAAAAAAAAAGCCAAAAAAAAAGAGAGACAATAAAAACAAAATCAGAAGAATGAAAGAATTTGTGAAATATCTCAATGGAAAAACAATTGACTGGGAAAATAGATCAAAGAGAAAAAAATCTAGGAATTATTAAACTACCTGAAAACCATGATCAAAAAAAGAGACTAGACATCATATTTCATGAAATTATCAAAGAAAATTTGATATACTTGATATCCTAGAACCAGAAGATAAAATACAAATTTAAAGAATCCACTGATGACTTCCTGAAAGAAATCCCAAAATGAAAACTCCTAGGAATATGAAGGTCAAATTCCAGAGTTCCAAGGTCAGAAAATATTGCAAGCAGTCATGAAGAAACAATTCAAATATCATGGAGTCACAGTCAGGATAACCCAAGATTTAGCAGCTTATACATTAAAGGATGTGAGGGGCTTAGAATAAGATATTCTAGATGGCAAAGGAACTAAGATTACAATCAAGAATCACCTACCCAGCAAAACTGAGTATAATCCAACAATAATAATATATTGTTGACAAAAAACACACTTGAAGCAGAGAGACACACACATAGAGTAAAGGTAAAGGGAGAGAGGAGAATATATTATGCTTCATGTGAAGTAAAAAAAAAGTAGGGGTAGCAATCTTCTCAGACAAAGCAAAAGCAAAAATAGATTGAACTAAGAGATAAGCAGGGAAACTACATTTTGCTAAAAGGTATCAGACAATGAAGTAACATATGCACCAAATGATATAGCATCCAAATTCTTAAAGGAAAAGTTAAATGAATTATAGGAGGAAATAGACCATAAAACCATACTAGTGGTGTACCTCAACTTTCCCCTTACAGAGCTAGATAAATCTAACCAAAAATAAACAAGAAAGAACTTAAGGAGATGAATAGAATTTTAGAAAAGTTAGATATAACAGACCTCTGGAGAAAACAGAATGTGAATAGAAAGAAATACATATTTTTCTCAGTGGTACATAGCACTTGCACAAAAACTGACCATATATTAGAGCATAAAAACCTCAACACCAAATGCAGAAAAGCAGCAATATTAAATGTTTCCTTTTGAGATCATAAAGCAATAAAAATTTCATTCAATAAAGGGCCATGGAAATATAGATTAAAAATTAATTGGAAACTAAACAGTCTGATCCTAAAGAATGAATGGGTTAAAGAACAAATCATAGAAATAATCAAGAACTGAAGAGAATGAAAATAAACCAAAATTTATGGGATGTAGCCAAAGCAGTACTTAGAAGAAAATTTATATCTCTAAATGCTGATCTGCCACTAAAAAAAGAACATATTAAAAATCGTTAAACGCCAAATTGGAAATTCTGATACATTATATAAGGATACATTAATTAAACTAGAAGAAAACTACTGAACTAATAAAACTAGGAGCTGAATATATATTTAAAAACCAATAACATAAACCATTGGTGAATCTAATTTTTAAAAATTAAGAAAAAAGCCAATTACTAGTATCAAAAACGATAAAGGTAAACTCACCACCAAATGAAGATGAAATTAAAACAATTATTAGGAGCTATTTTGCCTAATTATATGCCAATAAATCTAACAATCTAAGTGAAATGAAAATATTCATAAAAATAAAAAATATTTATAAAAATTGCCAAGATTAACTGAAAATAGAATTCTTGAATAACCCTATCTTAGAAAAAGAAATTGAACACGCCATCATTGAGATCTCTAAGGAAAAAATCCCCAGGACCAAAAAGATTCACAAATGAATTCTACCAAACATTTAAAGAACAATTAACTGCACAAAAAAACACTTTTCCTTAGGCATCACCCCATCAGGTTATCTCAAGCCTATTAGAATTTTATGTTCTAACTTCCTAGAGAGTAGAAACTGATCCTCTTTTGTATTTGAATCTCCAGCATTTAGCACAGTGCTTGGTAAATATTAAGAGTTTAATAAGTGGTTTTTTTTTTCATTTATTCATATAGTGATATTTCCAAATTTTTCTGTGGAACCATGATTTCTGGTCATATGTTTGAGCCTAGTTGAAGGACACTAAGGACCAAACTTTTTTTTTAAGTAAAATTTGTATCTTTGGCAAGAAAACCCAAAATGGGGTCACGAGGGTAGGACTGGACCAAAACAACTCAACAAACTCAGTCCACTAGAAATGACTGACACAGTTGCTGATATGAAATAATGCTAATTTATCCTTGATAAAAGTTATAAATGTAAATGCCAATATCCTATTTCTCATGGGGGAGGGGAGGGAGTGGAGGGTTGGGGGCTGGGAAGGAAAAGGGGAATGACTGCTCACATAGGGCAGTTTAAAAGATCCTGATTGTCAGTACTAGGTTCAACTGAAGGTCCAAGCTGAAGACAGCCTGGACCCAGAGACTGGATGGACCCACCAGGATAGGACTTTGATGCAAAAAGTTTCCACAATGGTAGCATGGAGCCATCCAGGCAGGTAGGGGAGCACAAGAACTTAAGGGTGCCTAGTGGTAGGCAGTAGGCAGACATCCAAGCATGCCAGAAGCTCTAAGAGCAGATATGACAGATTCTATTGTCGGTCTGAGGTGAAGAGCAGAGCTTAATTCCTAGAAATACTGTGGAGAACAAGGCAGGGATCCAATCCTAAAGGAACCAGACTTATTAGGAACTAAGAGACATCCAAAGATCAGCTCAGACATGGTTTCTGCCCTCATGTTATAGTCTAGTAGGGAACCTCGAATAATAAACTCTTCATTAAATTTCTCCCCCTAAGCCTCTGGTCTGGGTTAAATTCCATTAGTCTTCCTACCTTTGGTCTATAATGGATCTAGAGCCATCACTTACTGAGAGTCCTTGTTTTCTTCTGTTTTTTCTCTAAGGCTTATAGTAATCACTGTCTCAGAATCATGATATCCTAGGTCAAATTCCTCATTTTCCAAATAAGGAAACTGAAATTAAAACATTACTTAACTTGTCCAAGGTTAACTTGCAGCATAATTGAGACCAGAATCTGGGATTCTCTTGGTCCATCATCTCATTCTCCCATCCTCCTGGATGCCAATTGCAGTCCTGCTCACTTGATTCCTCAAGTATCCTTTTACTATTCAGGTTCTTCTCTTCCTTTCCCTCCTGCCCCCAAATCTGAGGTTTGTTCCTGAGGCTCTGTCTTACCAGTCTCCAGTTCTGCCAAATACTCCTTGCTCATTTTAAAAGAACCTCATCAAATCCCACATTTGCATCAACAAAATATAGGCTACAGGTTACAAGTCAAGGAAAGAACTTGTAAAAACTGATGCAATGAGCAGAACCAGGAAAACAATTTAAATTCTAACAATACCGTAACAAAAAAAACAACATGGAATGACTTAAGAACTCTGACAGATGCAATGACCAACCAGCAATTTGGAAGACCCATGATGAAGCAAGACATACAGAATGAGATAAACATTTTTGGACACGGAAAGCATGTGGATTAGTTTTGCTTGACTATGCCTGTTACAAGAATAGTGCTTTTCTTTTTTTTTTCTTTAAATTTGGGGAAGGGGTTTTGAAAGGCAAAGGAAGCAATAAAGATAACCCTCCCCCCAAAATGAAAAGAAACACAAGAGGGTCATTTAAGCTTTAAAGAAAACAGACAAGGAGAATACCTTTGAAAGTTGCATGTTATATATTTTTTTTAAAACAAGTTATAAGTAATAATGATGGGGTTTCACATATAATCCTCCTTTTTGTTCTACTTTGTATATGGAAATGTTCTTTTTTTTGGTCTTAGTTAAATGCTGAACATAAAAAAAAAATTTAAGTGAACAGAATAAAATTATACATAAGAATAGGGAAAGAAAGATCTCATTATACCCAGTGCTAACAGCCTTAGTTTCCTCAATATCAGGTGTAACAGACATGCACAACAACTAGCTCTGAATATAGCATTTGGGATGACATGGTACCACAATCATAGAAGCACAGAATTTTAGAGCTAGAAAGAGAGACATTCAGATTAGTCTAATACCATTATTTTTACAAATATTAAATAAAAGGGACCTAGAAGGGTAAATGAGTAAGCAAAGTAGTCCACAAAAAGTGAGAACAAGGCAGTAGGCAGCAGACAGTATTCTTCTCCCAAGCATATAGTAAACATTATCTTTAAAATTGTGATTTTTCAAATTCATGATGACTTAAAAATTGAAGGTACAGTAAATACTATGCAACAAAATAAGTACACGAAGGACAGTAATGTCACAAGGCTAACTCCAAACAGTTGAGTAATTTTTGCTCATTGGTTCTGGCAGAAATGAGTAACTGGTATATTTAGATCTAGACTAGGACATTTCTATTGTATTAAGTTATCTGTCATTATTGAACCTTCCCCATGCAATGTTAAATAGATCAAACAAATGTTTTAAGCTCCAGAGTATAACCCTACAGCACTGCTGTGTAAATGCTTTAAATTACATGTTAAGAAAATTCACCATTAGTTTCCAAATCAAAAAATTTTACTTTTTAAAAGAATTCATTGACAGAAAAACTGTCAAGCTAGTGCAACTCACATTCAAGAAAAAGAGGGACAAAAGAGTACAAATAACTGCAAACTATATATTATTGAACTTTTTTTCACTGAAATTACTAAAGTGGATAAAAAACATC
>NW_027185777.1:22642188-22696310 GCF_028583685.1 Petaurus breviceps papuanus
GCATACACAAAGTGCTTAATAAATTCCTGTGAACTGAACAAAAGAGATGGCGACTAATCTGAGACTAGAAAAGATTTCCACAGTCAGAGAGGAAGGAGTGTGTTTCAGGAGAGAGGCTGAGGCTGCACAAGAAACACAGGCAGAAGGCAGCACTGAGACAGCATTGGGGAAGAACCACTAATCTGGTTTGGCTGGAATGAAGAGCATGTATAGAGAAGTAACTAGGGGAACGTTGGAAAGGTAGATTGGAAATAGATCACAGGAGGCCTTAAATGCCACACTGAAGTGTGAATGTACAACACTTAAAGTTTGGTGTTTAACAGTTAATTTAATTTTGCTCCAACACTTGGAGGGCCTATAAATTTTATTGAGAAGAGTACTCCCTCGACCAACATGAAGTGCAACATATCTTTGCTTATAAATTGAACGTGATCAGAACTTTTTTTGCCTCCATTTCTCTTTTCTGCATACTTCTGTCATGATATTATAATCATTTGGGGATGGAGAAGAACAACCATAAGAAGTACAAAAGTAAATTCAAAGTAATTTCAAGAAAGAGTGTGCTAAAGGACTGGATGGATCAAGAAAGGCCTCATACAGGAAGCAGCACCTGAGCTATGCTCTGAATTCTGGGCTTTATCAACTTAGGTGGAAGCACCGGTAGGCAATGGAGAAAGAATTAAAAAGCAGTCTTTTTTCTCTCAGAACAAGTCAAAACTAGCCAAAAGCTAAACAAAAGGGAAATACTGAAATGCACTGTTAGAAAATTTAGAGCTGAAAGAATTATGCATTGAATGGAACATTAAAAAATGTACATATGCCTCAGCATTATATAGTACCTTTCCTCTCTCTGCCACCCCCAAAAAAGGTTCTAAAGCAGAAATAGCAAACATTCTTTACAGCTCATAACGCAATAAAAATAGCAATTAACAAGGCAGTAAAAGCAAAAGACACAAATCTACATGGAGACTTAATAATGACATCTTGAATAATGAGTGAATCAAAAGATAAAATTAAGGAAACACATAGTAATTATATGACAGAAAATGATAATGATAAGATAGCTTACTAAAATTTATGGGTCTCAGCTAAAGAAGTCCTCAGAGGAAAAACTATATTCCTGAGGACACAAAACAGGAAGAAAAAAAGAGGGGATTAATAAAGTGAATGTAGTTTTAAAAATTAGAACTTCAAACTCAAAATAAGGACCTATTTAAATTAATACACAACAAAAAAGGCCAGTAATTTGTGATCATATGCTGATTGCCATGCTCATGTGCATTATAGTCCCAACAACAAAACCATAAGTATGTATGTTGGAGGGGCATTTACTCAGAAAAGCAAGTTAATGTCTAAAATGTTGAAACTACAATTAACCATCACAGAATAAACAACTTTATAAGACTAACCTGTCTGTCTAAATTTAGGTCTTAAAAGTACTATTGCCAGGAGAAAGAATCACATGAATTTGAGGTCTCCCTGTGAATAACTACCCTTACTGATTTATCAGAAAAGTCTGGAATCCAAAATCTCCTTCTCAGAAAACAAAGAGATCTCTTATTAAAAGACCATACATAATGTGGATGATATATTTCCACATTTTCTAAACAGTGCGGAAAAATTCAATATTAACCTAATTTAGATGCCACTAAAGGGACTTCTACTGTCTTCTACACCACGACTTTTTTTTTTTTTTTAAGCAATTGGGGTTAAGTAACTTGCTCAAGGTTACAAGGCCAGTTATTTCTGGGTGTGGTGCTGAGTGTCTGAGCCCGGGATTCAATCTCCAGGTCGTCCCAACACTGGAGCCAGTGCTCTTACTCGCTGAGCCACCTGGCCGCCCCTCACACCACTACTTCTTAAAAGTCATCTCTAAATTCATTCTCAAAATTCTAATTCCATTTGAAACTTTGGCATACCCATTTGGAGGCAGGTAAACAAAAAAAAAATGGACTCAGAAGTCTCTTATCCCCCTTCTTTTTCTCCTTCATTACAGTCAGATGTGTATCATATTTAAGCTACTATAAAAGGTTCCTCCTCAATTCCACGATTTAATATATCATTTTATTAAAGAAAAAAATTATAATAGTTAACATTTATTTAGTGCTTTAAAGTTTGTAAAATGTTTTACATATACTATATCATTTGATCTAATCAGATTTCCTAAAGGTTTGGGGGGATTACAGATAATAAAAGTACAAAAAAACTGTAAAGGCAGACATAAGTAATGTATCATGCTTATAATAAATACAGGCTTTTAAAGTGTAAAATGAGTAGGTTAGATTACATCTCTAAGGTTCTTTCCAGTTCTAAAAATTCTACAGTTTTATGATTGTTAAAATTACTAATGACCATATTTATCAAAACTATTTGAACGTAGGCTTCTAATTCCTTTTGCTATTTACCTTTTGCATTCCATCTAGATTTAAGTAAGCAATGAAATTAACACAATCTCTCACTTTCTATTTTACAACCATTTTAAAGTTGAGTTTCACTTTTCAAGGTCTCATAATTTATCACACTGAACTGAGTTATGGTTTACAGAAGGAATGCTTAAGTTTAAAAAGAAAGCACTTTGAAAATAAAAACAATTCATTTAAAATGTTTATTACCATAAATTTTTAATGTGTTTTTAAAAGATACAAGAAAAACATCAACAATGAGGACTTTGGAAGCAGTCACAAAAAAATGACTTTAGCACGGATAAGAATAAACATTAATACTGTGCTTATTCCCTAACTTACAAAGAGGCTGTTTCAAAAGTTCACTTTTAAGTCAATATTTAGGACTTAAAATGTTTTTTAAAAGACAGTATTATAAAAAGTAAGTTCCCATACCAACCCACAAAAGTATATTTAACTCATAATGTACTCCAACTATAATATTAATAATGCTACTGGTTCAAATGAGAGGATAAGATTCAGAGCTCAGACACCATTGAGTCCAACTGACATTACTTTAGGGCTGAGAAAGCCAAGGACCACAAGGGTTAAGTGACTTGCCCAAAGTCACACAGGCAATAAATACTTGAGAAAGAAGTTGAACCAGGTTCTCTGAGCCCCCAAGGCAGTGTTCTTTCCACTGTACCAAGCTGCCTCCATACCTAAACACCATTTATAATGTTTCTGTGGGAAAACATACTCTAATTCTCTTAGCTCTGGCCCCAGAAAAGGAAGTAGTGTAGATACTTTGAGGTCTCAATAACCTACCTGACAACTTTCTATATCTGCAAAAGGAATCATAAAGAGAAGGTGAAACTACGTCAATCAACCTACAGGTGTTTCTAAATTAGGACAACTACCCTTCAGGGTTTCAGAAACAGAGGTCTTGTCCAAGTCCTTGGTAAGGAATATATCCCTACAAAACAAGGATTACTTGACCGTCTACTCTTCAAATGTAATCTTACTTAGGCATGTGATGTCACCTTTCTATGCATTTTCTCAGCTATAAAGTTCTGGGACCTATGAAAAATAAGGAACGAGACATATCAAGAACCTCTGAGTGTAAGAAATAAGTTTGTTTACTGATTTTAACTGAAACATATAGTATTACCAAAAGGTAAATTTATTATGAAATACTAAAAAATTTTTTTAATATCAAATATGCTATAAGACATGAACTAAAAAAAATCACACTAGTAAAAAGTCGAACACTATAAATAAAGGTAATTTCTCTGGAAGGTAGTGCTTTGGCAGGAACTGAAATACATCTGCATAATTGAAGTAATTTCTATCACTACTATATCTTGTCTCATCTATTTCCTCTTTCTGTCCAGGTGGTCTATAGTATACTCCAATAATACAAGTGCTTCTATGTCAGCATCCAATCTTCATCCAAATGATTTTCTGTTGTGCTTCTTCTACTGCCCAGATTCTCTCACACTGAGTATATCTTCTCAATATAAATCCACTCTCCATTCCACCATTACTACTTTTACCAACACTATTTCTTCTGAGCCAACTATACTCTTTTGAAATAATATTCTAGTCATGAGTCTCTCATCCTACTAATTTCTCAGTGATAACTATGTGGTCAAAAACCTATGGTAATCACTTTAACTTGATTCACCTGTATAAAATGGGAGATAAGAAAAAACAGAATACAATTTACTTCGGATTCCAAAACCTCTGGTGATGGCCTTGGACCACATATCCCAATAAAAGTATCTCTACATAAAAGTCCTGGGTCTTGTAAGTTATGAATTCAACAATTGAACTCAATAAACATTTAAAGACACTGTGCTTGGCAATGGGATAAAGAGTTTGTCATAGATTAAATGGAGGTGGGGTGAAGAGGATAAATAAGCATTTATATAGCACTCGATATATGTCATGCATTGTGCCAAGTGCTTTTGCAAATATTACTTCATTTGATCCTCACAATAATCCTGCAAGGCATATGCTATTATATTCCCATTTTACAGTTGAGGAAATTAAAAAACAGAGGTTAAGTGACTTAAGCAGCCATATACAGCTATTAAGTGTCTGAGGCCAGATTTGAACTCCATGTCCAGTGCTCTATCCACTACACCAACTGCTCTATATAAAATGACACACACAAACATATATTGGATATGAGAGTGAGGGAAAGGAAATCGTCAAGGATAACTATAAGCCTACAAACTTGGAAGGCTAGTAATGCTTTCAACAGGAGTATCAAAATTTAGAAGCGCCAGGTTAGGAAAGAAGAAGAGTTCTGTGTTTTGGACATGCTGAATATGAGATGCTACAGAAATATCTAAATTGATACGTGAAGAAGGTCGATAGTGATTTGGGACCTGGAACAAGGAAAAAGATTGGAGCTGGACATAAATGAAACCACAGGAACTGATGAAAACAACAAGAAGTAGGGGAGAAAGAAGACCACCTCTTTCCAAGACAAAGGATCTCCAGGATTGGGAAGATCCGGATTGCAAGGGGTTGAGAAAAGAATAGACCTAAGGAAGTAAAGATGGGTTTTTTCTAGGAGTTTGGGTATACAAGGGAGATGAATTACAGAATCAAAGTTGGAAGTGACCTGAGAAGCTATATAGTTTAACCAATACTTAAACAAGGATCCCTTCTACAATGACAAAAACAAGATGTTAACTTGAGGGGATTGTAGAGACAAGAGGGGAAGAAAAGCCACATGTGCAAGCAGCAGGAAAGAAGCTAAATAAACAAGCTAAATAAGTAAATGAGGAAAAACTGAAGATGAGAAAGGGGAAATATTCAAATAACTAAGCTCATGAGACGGGATCAAGAACATGAGAGGCTGGCCTAAGCAAGCACTCAACTCATCAGGAATTGAGAGGGGAAAATGAAAGGATCATGCAGACAAGTTTTGAGGTACAAAATTAGGGAAATCAAGTTTAGGACATACAACCTCAATTTTTCCAGCACAATAAGAGTCCCAAGCTCTAAAGAAGGTTTGAAGAAAGAGGATGTTAAATTGAAAATTTATTTTAATTTTATTTTTTAAGTCTTGATTAAGCTAGATTTAATATTTTCTTTCATGGTTCCTTCCCCTTGTAAACTTTACCCACCACCCATCACCCACTTTCCAGAGAAACTATTGTAGCAACTCCCATCATCTGAAGATCTTTGTCTTATGACCTGATAATCCCATCTTGGCAGCTTGGCAGAGCTTCACAAGGGAAAGTTCAAATGATTTAATCTCAATTCTGACTATGTCATCAATAGCCAATCCAAGATTTTGCTATCACCTTGCTAACTGTTATAAAAGACCCTGTCTGCCCACATTCAATGTCTCTGGCATAGCTAAGGTAGTCACTGACCCATTTTATTAATAAATTTATGCTTTATTAATAAATTGATCATTCTTACAACTCTGTGCCTTAGTTTACCTTAATTTCAATCATGATAAGGAAAAGGTTTGGAATAATCACTGTAGGAAATACCATTATCAGTTAGGAAAAAAATTAAAAGAACTGGTGTGAATCAGTGACGGCCTAGTTGTGATTAGGTAACAAATCTGTAATGTACCCAGTCAGTATGATTTTGTGACTTCTTTCATCAATATTCAGCAGTAGAAACAGCAAAGGCAAATGGGATTTGGCCAGGAGTGAATAATGTGGTGAAATATTTGAGGGTAGAGGGCAATATATAATTGAATATTATCTCATTTAGTCATAAGTCTAGTGTCAAGATTGTAAATGAAGGAATACAAGGCCAGAACAGCTGATCTGTTGACCTGGCCAATGAGAAGCCATGTCGTCACTAGAATTCATTGTGAGTTTTTTTTTTTAAGGTTTTGAAAGAATAAAGAAAATGTGGAGAGAGAAGGAGAAATGATTATAATAAAAAAAAATTTTCAGGGGCGGCCAGGTGGCACAGTGAATAGAGCATGGGCCCTGGAGTCAGGAGCACCTAAGTTCAAATCCAGCCTCAGACACTTAACACACACAAAAAAACCTAGCGGTGTGACCTTGGGCAAGTCACTTAACCCCCAACTGCCCTCCAAAAAAAAAACCTTCAGAGTTTTGGATCACAGACTAACAAGGGCAATTTATGACCATTCCAATGTGTGCCTGAGGTAGAGTCAGAGGAAAGAAGATGGGATTTGAGAGAGGCCGGAGTGCTATGGGGGACTCTGAAGGGGTAGAACTCCAACCCAGAAGAGTTCTAAGATGGCGATAGGTAGTATCAAACACCAAGGAAGGAGTATAGGGTCCATAATCTGAGTTAGTGAAATTTACTTGGCACTAAGAGAAGTTCAGCACTATGACAAAGGGAAGTGACAGTCCTCTAACACTATGGCTTACTCTAATTATTTAAGGACTTTTAACATTCTTAGTGTCTTTTAAGACTCAGAGCAAGAGTCCAGGTTCCAGGAGCAGCCTTTGCTAATACAATACCTCTAGATGTTAGTGTGCTTTCCCTCCTGGAATGACCTTGTATTGCCTTTTCTATGTATACAATGTATCACAAGCTACTTAAAGGCAAAGAGAGATTGCACTTTGTCTTTTTATCCTCAGAGCCTACCAAAATGCACTTAAGTATTTGCTGATTCGAAATTGAGTCTGTACTTAGTTCTTTGATCATGATGGTACAATTAAGGATAGTCAGACAAGAATTACACAGGATGAGAGAGTAGGGAATGGTTTAAATCTGTAACTGTGGAGTAAGTAGCCTCACTGAGGGGCCATCTTTGACTTCTTTGATTCTGATTTTCAGAATCACATTAATTCTGAAAGAAAAGGTGCATTTTAAGTCTATCAAAGGATAAAGTTTTGCTCTAACCTAAGATGTGGGTTGCAGTTAGTGGAACACAGATAAGCAAGATGGGAGGTAGCAATGGAGGCTCAGTCACAGAGGTATCTGGAATGAGGACATGGTTGAAAACCCTTCCACTGACTTACTTTTGTGACTGGGCAAGCTACTTACCCTGTCCTCACCTGTAAAATGAGGAGGATGGTCTGGATGACCTCTAATCAATGACCCTATCTATAATATAATCTCTATGCCAATGATTCTGGCACCAGAGAATCACTGCTTTTCTACAGAAAATTCCTATCTCTGCTTGGCACCATCAGTATAAATATGAACACATTTTAAGCATAAAAAATTAATCGTATTTAATAGATGAACTTTATGACATTCATTATGACAGTAAGACAGACATTTGGGCCTGTAACAAAATACAGTAAAAATATTTCATATTCCTGTAAAAGCTACTTATCACCTAACCGTGCTATAGAGGATACATAAATATAGCTTCACCACCAGGTTAACACCCACATAAAAGACAAAAGGTGTCAAAAGTACTTATTGAGGAAGGAAATGTGGGTTAAGGATACAACGCAACAACTTCTTAATTCTTATAAAAATTGTCATAAGGTGGTCTCATACACAAATACAGGTTGTGCTGTTAAATTTAAAATGCATCCTATGTAGAGAATTATACAAATCTTTTCATACCACTTTTGTTTCTGAACATATCACTCTCCTCCACAATCCAGTCACCTCTCTCTTTTAACAAGGATTGCAAGAGTGGAAAAAAGCAGCTCAATGAAACTATGCAATAAAACAACCAAGTCTCACAGCTTATGCAATGCTTCACAGCCAAAGTCCCCCACTTCTTTAAAGAAAGGAGAGTGGGACATTTTCCCAACTCTTTCCTAGGGTCAGATTGGGTTAGTATGAAGTATAGAGCTCCCCCTGAATTTATTTCAACAGCAAATTCAGAAAATCAAATACAACCTATTATTTCTAGGACATAGCTAGAAAATATCTCTTCTTTGCATTTCTTCAGTAAATAGTTCATAAACAAGTATCTCTGTTTCATTCTGAAAAACATACTGCAATATTCTGAGGGTAGAAATTTAACTACAGAAAGATAAAACAGTTTTGTTAAAGTATCACTCATGAATTACTCATACTAAAACTTGTTCTTAACATTGTGGAACTGACTCCATGCATGTTATAATCATTAAACTAATTCAAATGATGCTAAGATACATATAGTATATGGACTAGCCATATGTATACTTTTCAAGGAGCATGCCAAACAAAAACAAATCCCAAATTTTTAGCTGCACAATATAGCACCAGGCTAAGAGACTAATAGACTAATTCTGACATATCCTGACATGACATTAAATCGTTCCAGAAAAATAGGAACATAAAAGCAACACTGCCTTCACCTGAATGTTTAAAGCATTAAAGTATTTCTATAAATGACACATTACCTTTTTAACTACATATAAAAATCCTTGAAGCTGCCTGGGTCACATATAAAGAATTTTCAGGAAGTATTATGCCGTATAATCATCAGACCTATAGATAAAAAACACATGACAGTCACTGCAGTCATATTTTTAAAGCCTCACATGAAAAACAAAGTCAAAAGTACACTGTATTAGCATAATCTCCAATGTTAATGTGCTTGACACAAATACAATAAATATAAAGGTTGCTCTGGAAACTAGCATTTTTCTTCATGGAGGTAAGGAAAAATATTTTTACATTATACTACAGTTGAATTAATTGCTTCAAATTCCATTATTCTGACAAGCACTGAAAAATGCTAACAGCATTTAAATCTCTGGCATACTATATTGGTATTTCTTTCCAATCTCAAATAACATCTCATAATACTCTTTTCCCAAATCAGGATTTTAGTGATTAAACAGAACTTTCCCCCACAAAGCAAAAATACACCACTTAGCAAAATGGTACAAAAGTAGTTTTGTAGATAGTAACTTTGTTTAAAATACTATATTAGAAGATAGGTGTCCTCTTTAAAGGGACATTGGGACTTTGCTCCAACTCCTCATGGGCCAGTACTGTCCATGGGGTTTTCTTAGCAAAGATACTGGAGTGGTTTGCCATTTCCTTCTCCAGTAGATTAAGGCAAATGATAAATTAAACTGACTTGCCCAACGTCACACAGCTAGTAAGTGCCTGAATCTTGAGCCTTAGACCTTCATTAAAAATGCCATCCTATTGAAGAGGTCAAGGAACCATAAAATATTGAGGTATAGGTTTAGGGGTGCACGATACCCCAAAATACCAATACACCGGGTCCAGCCAAATGAATTCGACTCAAGTCTTCTCTCAGCCAAAGAAAAGCAAAGTTTATTAGAGGTTCACCATAATGGGTAGACTCTTAAGGAGCCTCGGTATCTGGGACGTTTGCACTGAACAAGCAGGCCAGAATCATCTGACACAGAGTGAGTCTGAGGTAGATAATTCTCTAGCGTGTCATAAAGGAGGCAAGATGGATCTTATATACAGAAAGGTTGTGGGAGGAATCTAGGGGTGGTCTAGAGGAGGAGTTTAGGGGGGAGGGTCTTCAGGAGGAGTCAAAGGAGGTCAGACTCCAGTAATGAGAATGGGGAGGGTCTTTAGGAGGAGTCAAATGAGGTCAGACTCTAGTAATGAGCTGGAGGCTACCTGGAGATGACAGACAATGGTGGGCTAGGCTAGTTTAAGGGTGTATAGATAAGGAAGATATGGATATGATATAGATCAAGGGTCGGGACTAGCTGGATAATGAAGCCCAAAGCTAAAATCAGAGATTTGGGCCAAGCTATAAAGAAAGGCTTATGGCCTCAGGCAAATGCCTCAGGTGGGACGGAAGGGCTCAAGGGGGTTACCAGAGCCAGTACCTCATCATTTGAAGGGGGTTCCCAGAGCCTGTACCTCATCAGTATAACAGACAATCCAATTAAACAAAGAATTTAATAAGTTTGCTAAATGTTAAGACATGGATTAGGAGCAGAAGATACAGAGAGATAAAGGAGATACAGACCCTGCCTTCAAGAACTGTACAGTCTAGTAGGTTAGAATGACATCAACCAACAACCATTTACTACATGCCCTACAAATGCAGTAGCTCTAGAGATAAAAAGATAAAAGTGACTTGAACAAAAAATAATCTTACAATTAAGAAAACAATAAACCCTACAAGAAAAATCAAACAGACTGAACTTAGAGGTTTAAGAAATTTCCAAGTAGTGACATCAGAAAAAGTTTCATGGAGGAGATGGAGGCATCTAAGCCTTGAAGGAAGGGAAGGATATCAACAGATGGTGGGGGAAGGGGGGGAGTGAGTGAGGGGGGGAAGAATCTGATTTAAGCATGAGGAATTATTTACACAAAGGCACGAGAGGTCTGAATTTATGAAGTAGAATACACTACAATGAGGGGGCATTCCTTAGGAAATGTGCAGTCAAACTGTGGAGATCCTTGAGCGACATTATGAAAAGTGTATAATGTATCCAGTCAGCAACAGTAAATTATTTACAGTTTTTCAGTATAGGGGTAACATAGTCAAGCCTATACATTAGAAAGATTCCTTTAGCAGTAACGCAAATGATAAGGTGTAAGATGTGGGAGGAGAGGAGAAGGAAATCTTGAGCAAATGAAACAGGAAGTTTTTATCACAGTCCAGGTGGGAAGTGATGAAATGAGGGCCTCAACTCGGGTGGGAGCCATAAGAGAAAAGAAAAGAGAAAGATGCAAGAAGTAGAACAAGATACAAGAACTTGGCAAATGACTGAATAAGAAAGGGTTAGGGAAGAATTATGAATGACTGCAAGGTTTTTGAATCTGGATAACAGAATTTCAGAGCATCCCTTCATTAATCAATTATTAATCAATAAGGGTTTACTAAATGTCTACTATTTGCCAAGCAGCATGGTAGGGTGGATGGAGTACAAACCCCCAGAGTCAAATCAAACTAGATGCCAGTCCAACCTATGATACTTACTGAGTCTGTGACACGGGTCAAATTACTTAACCAGGGTTCTCCAGGAAATTCTGTGTGACAAAAATGTGCAGATTTGCAATGGACCCACACTGGAATTTTCTCACCAAGAAACTCTACAGCAATTAAATCACAGCTGTAAAGTAAGGGGATAGGAGATGGGGGGAGAGGGAAAGGAAAGAGAGAAGGAAGGGGAGGGAAAGGTAACAGGTAATATGCTAAATAAACAAGTACAAAAGTAAGACAGTTCCTGCTCTCAATAATGGCAAGACGGATTTATTTAATTGAGCATGAATTTTATACCTAACAACCAAAAGCACTAGCAAGTAGAAAGGCAGAGGGTAAAACACTATGTTAGTGTTCCGAGTTATCCATGAGAGGGGTTAATGAAGATCTTATAGATTTCAATTAATTAGTTCTCTACCAATACTTTTATTTTCAAATAGTTTTCTCCAAGTGCCAACAAAATGTCTTTACCTTTAAATGTTAATACCAAATGGTCAGACATTAAAAAATAAACATTCGGTCCTAAAGTACTACCTGGAGGCCAGAGTGCTACTGTAAGAATCAGAAGATCTACACTGTCTTGACTGACACCCATAAGAGTAAATCCCTTAATTCTTCAGTTTCCTAATCTCTAAAACTGTGCTTAAAACACCTGTAATGAACTATCTTAAATGACTATAAGAATACTATGATAATGCTGAAAGATTACTGTGAATCATTTAGGAGGGAGAAAAGGGAATTTTTCTAAATACAAAGTAATAGAAAGCAAACTAGATCTAGAACTTAGGGCTACACAGAGAAAAGATTCTGATTTTCAGTTTGCAAAATGCATCCATCAAAAGCCAAGGAGGAAGGATATACATGTGTGTTGGTGTTTCCCTGAAAAATTGCAAAGAATAACATTAAATAAATCAAAATTGGAGAACAAACTCAGGTTTAAACTGGAAAAAGTAGCTGATCTCTCACAAGAATGGCACATTATAAGAAGGAATTACAAGCAACGCTGGTGAATATGAACCCACACCAATGAGATCACAGAACCATGTATGTAAATAAATCCTAAAGTAAGAAGCCTGAATAAAATTAGATTAGAATTAACAGAGAATAGGAACAGAAAGATAAAAACTACTTACTCTCTATGTGACTGTGGGCAGATAGCTTTGGGCCTGTTTCTTCCACTGTTGAATAAGAGGTTTGGACTAGATCACTTCTAAGGTGACTTGCAGCTCTAAGTCTAATACTATGAATTCTCTCTTACTTGGTTATCAAATTGGCAAAATGCCAATAACACATCATACAACCTCTTGCAAGTCACTTAAGCCTTAGTTTTCTTGTCTGACAGATGGTTTTAAGACTAACCATGTTCCTTATCATATATGGAATAACAGTTGTGAAAATCTTTCAAAAATATAAATGATTCTTTAAATAAGGTCTTATTATTCAGGATTCTAAAGATGGTTAGATCCTATATCAACAATGTGATCAAGCTTAGTATTCCATATTGACACCCATTTAGTTTGAACGTGAATTTTATGTCTAACAACCAAGAGAACAATTAAAAGAGAATAAGGTAAAAATGCTGGTGACAAATTACCCCAAGGTAGAGGCCTACATGAAAAAAGAAATCATGCTTTTATGTTTAAACACCCCCTCCTCCATACTTTACATGGTTTTCATCAGGTGCTATGGTCAAAATAATCCACCACCTGGAGATCAATCTTCTGGTAAAGAGTGATTTGAAATAAGCTAGCCATCTAGTCATAGAACCTGTTACTGGGCCTATATTCAATTTATAAAAATTAAGAAACATTAAGTGCCTACTGTGTACATAGTACTGCAAAAGACAGTGGGGATACAGATAAAAAAAAAGACAGCATGCTTCATCACCTCCAGAGACTTATAATTTAATAAGGATAAGACACATTCACAAATTAGTATGACACAAAGTAGATTAGAGCCCAAAAAAAGTACATGTTACTTTAAAATCTTTTTTGGGAGGGAAGGGGGGAGGAAAGAAGAAAGAAAAGTTAAGGAAGGCTTCAAGGATAAGGTAGCACTTGAGTTGCTCCCTGACGTAGATGAAGGATTTCAGTAGGCAGAAATGTAGAGGAAATGCATTCCAGACCATATTACATGACAGTGGTTGGAGAAAGTAGGGCAGCTAGGTGGCACAGTGGATAAATCACTGGGCCTAGAGTCAGGTTCAAATCTGGCCTCAGATACTTACTGGCTTACCAGTGTAACCCTGGGCAAACCCTGTCTGCCTCAATTTCCTCATCTGTAAAGTACACTGGAGAAGGAAATGGTGAACCACTCCAGTGTCTTTGTCTAGAAAACCCCAAATGGGGTCAGAAAGAGTCAGACAAGACTGAATTGAACACAACTGAACAACAACAGAAAGAGCAACGAGAGATGGTGCAGGGGACATAGAAGGAGGCAACAGCTAGCAGGTCAATTTAGCCAGATTCTTGAAGACTGATGATGAATGGAATGAAACAAGCCTATAAAGGCAAGATTATAGGAGGCTCCAAATGCCAAACTAAGGAATCTATGTTTCCTACAAGAGCCAATTAAAGACACTAAATATTTTTGAACTAGAGTGATATGACTATTTCAGCAGTAAGGTAAAAATGTATTGAAAAAGGGAGAGTTGGTTAGCCAGGTAAGAGGTGACCAGGACATAAACAGAGTTGTGATGTTAATGGAGATGAAAGGATAGACATGCAACACAAACTTAGAATCAACAGGCTGGGGAAGGGGAAAAGGGCAGGGAAGCAAGGAACTGGCTGTCAAAGCCAACTCCAAGGGTTTAAGCCTAGACGACTGGAAAGATATTCTCAATAGAAATAAAGAAGCTAGGAGCAGGGGAAGTCTGGATGAGTTCAACTGTGGACATGTTGACGTAGAGGTTCCAGCATGACATACATTATGTGCAGCAGGAAATCAGAAATGTAGGCTCAACTGAAGTATTAGGGCTAAAGAGAGAGATGCCGGAGTTGTCATCACTGAAGCAATTCATGATTTACATGAGACTGTCAAGGAAGAGAGTATAGATAAAAAAGGTCAAAGATAGAATTTTGGAAGGTACCTACATTTGGGAAGCAGAATCTGAAAGAAGACAGGCCAGCAAAGGAGCAGTAAGTGAAGAAGAATCTGAAGACATCAGCATCCAAAAATCCAAGAGAATCATAGAAGCTCAGTGATGAAGAGGCCTTCAGGGGCTATCAAGTCCAACCTGTCCCTGATTAAATATTCCCTCTTATAACATACCCAAAAATGGTCAGCTTGAAGGTCTGTAATGAGAGGAAATCCAGAGTACAAAGAAAAACAAAGTGATGAGCTGTATCAAATGCTGCAAAAAGTTCAAGTAGGATAAGAACTAAGAAAAGAATGTGGATTTAGCAATTAAGAGCATATTTGATCTTAGAGTTTCTATAATTGTAGACTTGAGAAGTGAATAGATGGTAATAACGCAGGTTGACTCTTTCTATAAGTTTAGTACTGCAGAGTAGGGGTAGGATGTATTAATAGTAGCAACAACTCAAATTTATTTAGTGCTTTGTAGTTTACAAACTGTTTTTAGATTATTGCTTGAGGCGATAGAAGAATTGAGTTAAGGATATCTTTTTTTTTTTTTAGGATAGGAAGCACCTGAGTATATTTATATAGGCACAGAAGGATCCAGAAGAGAGGGAGAACTGAGGATGAGAAGGGTAATAACTGATAGAGCAAGGCTTTGGAAGAGTATCCTTGGATGGGATGGGAGAACCATAAATGGAACTGGCCTCAGAAACTATGTGACTTTGGGAAAGTCACTTAAATCCTACATGCCTCAGTTCTTCATCTATAAAACAGGGACACACTGGAGAAGGAAATGGAAAACCATTCCAGTATCTCTGTCAAGAAAGCTCCATGGACAAATCCATGGGCTCACAAAAAAGTCAGACACAACTGAATATCAGTAAAGAGAACTACCTCATTTTGTGAGACTAGAGGAAAGGTGAAGAGTCAGAGATGTTTTCAGGTATGCAAGAGGAGAAATGATGAATCCCCTCAATCTTCCCAGTAGAGTATGTGGGGGGGAGGGGATATTGTAGTTGAATCTTGGACAAAGTTTAAAACAGCTGCTATACAGTGTGACCAAAAGTCAGCAAGAGAAGAATACAAAGATTACTGTGCAGCAGTTAGGGCACAGTTGAAATTAAGTGATCTAAATTTGTCGCAGACCGGGTCAGCACTGCTGTCATTTCCTTGTAGCAGTACTTAACAGCTAAAGTAGAACAGAGAAGAGGACGGAGGAGAAAGGTAGGTGACCTCCTGGTTGGGCATTGACAAAGTAAGAGCAGAGAGAAGAGGAAAGGATTCAAAGTGAAGGGCAGCACATTTAGTGAAATGGCAAACTCCAGGGTCAAAGCTGTGAAGGGAGGGAAGAGAAATCAGAACAAAGGTGATAAATTAGTAAAACAAAAAATTTCAGGGTCAGAAATTATGATGAGGTCAAAGGACAGGTTCACAAAAAGCAAGGAGGTAAAAGGAAATAGAAAGGAATCAGAGAGGGATTTTTCAAGATTCAGAATCTAGAAGGCAGATCCAGTAAAGTGGCGTTGAGGTCTAAGATGTGACCACCAACATAGATGACTGAGGTACAGTGTAGAAACAAAGGTAACAAGAACGGAAGAGAGTGATGACCTGAGAAACCATAATGTTTTAAAGATCATCAACTATGCTGGGGGAGGGGGGGAAGAAGAAGAAAGTTGTCTTGAAGATGGCTCAGATGCCATGAGCCAGAAGGACAGGCAAGATAGGGAGACTAGTGATAGATGATGAAGAAATAGTAGGTGGATATGGTGGGGAAGAAAATCAAAGAAGCTGCAGTAATATGTCTATGGTTTCTCAAGGTAAATGCATGTATGAAACGTTACATTTTTTACACCTTGGTTAATATTTAACAGTAAAGATAACCAAATGACTGCAAGATTGTTGCATTAAAAGTTTTTACAATCTTGGAACTGGAAAGTACTTTGGAGATCATATTGTCCAATCCCCTAATTTGATAAAGCATGATTCATAGAACAATGGGGTTGAAAGAGACCTCAGTGAACATATGCTCCAAGTCCCTTACTTTACAATTGAGGAACCCAATGCTCAGAAAAGGGAAATGACTTGCCCAAGGTTACAGAGTAGCTAAGCAGAGACTCTCTACCTAAACAACTGAGCAAGAATGTCATTCAGTCAATCAAAAAACACTTATTACCCACTTACTATGCACCAGGCATGGTGCTAAGTGCTGGTTATTCTAAGAAAGTCCCTGCATTCAAGAAGCACACATTCTATTGGAGCAAATAGCAGGACATTCGAGATATACACAGAGTAGATAGTACACAATCTCAGAGAGCAGGCATTAGTATTCTCTTTCCTGCCCGAATATTGTGTCTAACTACTCTAAGTTTCATAGCACATAATGGGTCTGCAAGAAAATACTTAATACATTTGCAGAAGGTTAAAAAGGGTTGGGGTCGGGTAGGGATCATCAATACAATATTGACACCACCAAGGATGGCAACATAAATAGAAGCAAAGAAGTCAACTGTAAGCCAGGTACTATAATCGTGGAAGAAGGCAGGAGAATGTCCTGATGTGATGGCCAGTGGTTGGTAATGATAAGGCAATAGTGGATGGTGCAAATTATTAGGAGAGGTTGTCAAGTGATGGTGGCAGAGGAAAGAGATCTGGAAGCTGCTCTGGAAGCCAGGAAGTATACCAATTCCTTTCACTGGCCTAGAAGTGCACAGGAGAAGGAAAAGTCAGCAGTAAAGAGGGCTATGGCATCTAGAAGTTAGCTAGTATTCAGTTAGTGCTAGGTGATGAAAGGAACACAAGTGGAAGAGATCAAGGATTTAAGAGAGTTTGTTCATCTAGGAGCAGAGAATCTCAGGTCATACTAGAAGGTCCTTTTAGTTTGTGCCAGCACACCCTTGTGAACCCAGGGTCAACTCTATGCCAAGAAGAAGCAACCAAACAGAACTTTGATGAACATTAACAATTATTCTCACGTAAGGGCTGAGCCAAATTAACCAATTCCCATCAAAACTAAAGGCACTAGGAACTTACCATCATATAAGATACCAAAGAGAAACAAAATACTTGTCAGAAAAGTGTTCAAATTATCAGTTCTTTATACAATATGCCAACTTCTACATGTCACTTTAACATATTATATGTTTGCCTTGCTCAGGATTCAAGAACCCCAATAAAAGTCTAAAATCATTAGAACAAGACAAAGAAATATTACTATAGGAGAAAAATTCTTTAAAAGGAAATTATAATATTTGTGGTAGAAGTTAAAAAACAATACTTCATTCTCTCCAAAAAGTTTTTCTCTTTAGCATTCATTTGGAGTGGGAGTTAACTTTGCTCACTAAGCTTTAGTCTCCACCTAAATGTACTAATTTGGTAAAGTTATATGAGTGTTCAGTTCTTTTCAAACATTTCTGAATTGTACAAAATGGAATCAAAGATGATCTCTTTAAAAACAAAAGCTACAGCTAACTGAAACATACATTCTATATCTTTAGGATTTTAATGTATATCAAATAAAACCAAGTATTTATTGGGAGGCTACTGTCTGCCAACTGTCTGTTAGACATATTATTCTTTAATAAAACAAAATATCCTTGGGTGCTAAAATATTTTTAAAATAAAATACAGTAGGGTTAAGGATGGGGATTGGATTTGTAATTCCACTAGTATAGGGAAATCCCAAATGAGCAAATGCCCTCTACTAATGCAAATCCACACCTCCTTGGCAATTTAGCCTTAGAAAGTTGCCTAGAGAACAGGTGTGGCAGCATGGTGACCCACAATGTTGAGGCAACACTCTTTAGGGCTACCCAAACCAGATTACAATAAAATTGAGAAATATTTAACAAAATAAATTGAAGTACAAATATAGGACATAAATAATGTAAACTAGCAACTTTCTAAGTTGGTAGGGATCCTTAACAGTTTAGTGCCCAGTTTTCACTGGATTTTGGCCGGTGGCCTAGAAAATTGAGAAGTTAAATGATTTGCCCAGAATCACACTGACAACATGAATCAAAGCTACAATTTAAGTCCAGATCTTCCTGGTCTTGAGGCTGGTTCTCTGTGCCATGCTACTGAAGTAACTAACCTAAAAACCTTGATCCATTCTATTCTCCCAGGCCACCTCTTATACTACGGCCTCACTAGCCTCCATTCTCAGTTCTGATTCCATAGTTTGCTACTTTAATGTTTCACTATTATACTAAAATCCCCATTATCTGCCACCATTCCTGATGCTCATCATTAAGTAACCCAAAGTATCCCATTTCTGTACTTCTGTCCCAGATCACTGGAGGAAAAAAAAATTGCAAATTAGGCTGATTCTACCCACTATTTATTCATGATATTACATACTGTTATTTGATGCCTAAATGCTACATTTAAAATACATCTAGGGGCGGCCAGGTGGCACAGCGAGTAAGAGCACCGGCCCGAGCTTTGGGATGAGCTGGGGATCGAATCCAGGCTCAAACACTTAGCACCCACCCAGAAACACCTGGCCCTGTAACCTTGCACAAGTTACTTAACCCCAGTTGCTTTAAAAAAAAAAAATGCAGCTAAATCCTAGGGCTTAAAGAAAATCCTCACTTCTACCAAACTTATTTTTTTAATAAATATAAAAATCCAGAATACTTCAATAATTGATCTACCTGTTTCTACATTTGAAATAGCTATGCTAGAAGATAGTAAATTTAGGAATGCCTGCAAGAAGGCTTTAAAGTTTAAAAGCCCTTTGAAAATAGGTAATATCCTTTTTGCATCCAGGTTTGTTCCCTAGGGTCTAACATATCTCCAGGGACAAGAAATATAAGTTCAAAATACTATTATTCTACCTAAGATATTTATTATTTGGGTACCCTTTAAACATAGTCCTATTCAATGTTCATCCACACAGATGATCACCCTAAAGAAGTACTTCAAATATGACACAATGGATCAAACTTAGTTATGATGTATTTAAATTCATGAAGATGAAAGCATGAACATGTATGATTCACATGCTAATATCCAAAGCAAGAAAGAAGTAGTGAAACTGTAGGAAAAATTCATTCATTCTAATAGTGGGTATTGTCGATCAATCAAAAAAACATTTATTAATTGTTTCCTGCCTGCAAGGAGCTTACAATCTAATGGGAGATGCAACATGAAAACACCTATGTGCAAAGAAGCTATATACAGGATAGTAGGGAATTGGCATAAAGAAGGCACCGGAATTAAGAGGGTCGGAGGATTCCAGTAAAAGAGGAGATTTTAGTAAGGAAGTCAGGGAGGTTAGTAGTTGGAACAGAGGAAGGAGAGCATTTCAGTCATGGAGGACAGCAGAAAAAATGCCCATAGCTGAAAGATAGAATGTCATGTGCATGGAACACCCAGGAGGCCAGAGTCACTGGATTGAAAGAGTAAAGGGAGTAGTAATGAGATGACTGGCAAGAGAGGAGGGGTCCAGGTTAGGAAGGGCTTTCAATGCCAAAGAGCATTTTGTATTAGTGATAGGAGATGAAGAAGAGCAGAGAAGGAGCTTACAGCGAATGGTCTTGCATTTTTTCTGTAAAATATGAGGCAAGGATCTTAGCCGAGAGGGTAAAGGGAGGTTTAAGGAGAGATGAAAAAGCCTCAAGGGGCTGCTAGGAAGGTTGGCTAGCCACAAGGAGTGCCAGCTTGAGGCTGTGTGACACACTTTTAGTGGACTCAGAAGGGTTGCAGGTTTTTCTTCACCTTCATTCAGCACAAATGTAGAGCAAAGGAGATGAATAGTGGGAGTGACCCATGGCTGAGGCTTGGCTGGGAATAACAGTCAATACAATAAGGAGGCTAGGGATTCAAGAGAGGAAAACAGACGACAGATATAAAAATACTCAATAGAATCCAACCATATTGTTCCACTTGTAACGCCAAACTTTAAGCCAGCTGTTGATAATCTATAAGCATCCAGACAAGAGCAAATAGTATGGTGATGGTCCTCTATTATAGGGAAGATCTTTTCAGTTATGGATTAGATAAATGGATACTGAGCTACCTTCCAACACCAAAATTCTGAGATGCTATATTTAATTATCTGAATTACTAGCATTTGGTAAAATGTTGACATCAAATAAAACTAGAACTCCAGCTACAGCAAAATAGTCAAGTTCACTAGAGATTCTTTTATGAAAGCCTCAACTAAAGATGCTTATCCCAAACTCTGTGCTAAAGCCTTGACAAAAATGCTTCTTTAAATCTTTTCTATTCAACTCCCTTTTATACTCAACTCTGCTACTGTGACCCTCTCCCCTCTCTAGGCCATGGGAATTAACTTTTCAAAATAACTTCAAGTAAAAAGTTAAAACACAGAATGGAAATGCTAACAGCTTTTCCTTGAAAAGTCAGCTCTAAACAAGAATTTGGCCTGCTGTAGTTTTTATTCTCTTTGGCTTTCCTGCTCTTCAAAGGACTAAGCACTCCCCTTCAGTCCAGTGCCTCCATCTTCTTTTACCACCCCCTTCCTGGGCTTGGGCCCAGTAATGTCAGGCTCACACTCAAAATCAACCAAGGCAACAAAGGAAAAAAAAGTTCTCTTCAGAGTAACAGCCTCAGGCCCAGTTGTTCATCTGCCTGAGACAGACACTGAGGGCAATTAAGGACAGAAGAATATCAGGATGTTCTTCAATTTCCTGAACACACAGAGGAAGAACATGTACAGGACACAAATTTAATACAACAAATAAACATACAAATGTGTATTGCCACAAAATGCATACATGCACATCCTTCTCCAAAAAGTCAAGCAAGAAACTGTTATATGCCAACATAATAAAAAGAGGGCCCATGAGGTCAAAGAACTGTTCATAAAACATGACAAGAGCAGACTATGGCCTCTCTCACCTTTGAGGGCAGCACAAGGAGAACGCACCGATCAGGTACCTACTATATTCCAGGCACTGTGTCCCCTCTGATTAGAGAGCTAGAGAGCAGAGCAATCAACTCCTCCCAAAGCTTCCCTAGAGAGAGGGCTTGGAATTTTCCAACCAACTCTTAATTTTCCATCAGCTGCTTGGCTTGAGTCAAGTGTATGAAACAGGCCTGGATACTCTCTAGCCCCTGCCCTGCTTTTCAGTTTCCTTTTGGGTGCTGTCTTTCTCCATTAGGTCATCTGCTCCTTTTTCTCACTGGTATCCCCAGGGCATATAGCACAGGGGCGTGGTATACAGTTGGTGTTTGATAAATGTCTGAATAGTGACTATGCCTAGGGAACACAACTACAATGAATATAATGAAATAAATTCTACTCTAAAGGAGTATTATATATAGCAGAAAAAAACGTACTGGACTAAGAATTAGAATTCCTAGGCTCTATTCCAAGCTCAACCACTAAATGTATGGCCTTGGGCAAGTCCCTCTAGTTCTCCTTGTTTTGTAAAATGGGGGTAACATTTACACCATCTAATTTATAAGGTTATGAGAAAGCTAAGTTCATACAAATAAATGCAAGGTGTTACTGTCTTTCAGAGCTTTTTCCTGGCAAAAGTGTAGCTATATTTGGGAAAGTGTAGATGTTAGCACGCGCTAATGACTTCATGTACATGTCTACATGTGTTAAATAGATGTGGAGTAGAAAGCTATTTCTTCACCTCCCCCAAAGTACTGAAATAAACATAATTTGTCATGTTACTTTCAGGTGAAGAGTACTGGAAATGATTACAGTACTATTTTCTTTTTATTCTGTAGCAGTGCTCAGAATGGAGTAACTGGGCCTCTTCTGATAAGATAACCATGCCTGGCAATGCAGTACTTTCTCCATGTTCCTTCTTGGCATTAGTCCCAACAAAAACCCCACCTCCTACAGGGATCCTTCCCCAAACCTTCTTAATTTTAGAGCCTTCCCTTTGTTAACTGTTTCATATTTGCCCTATCTATAGCTTGCTTTGTATTTGTTTGTAGGTTGTCTCCCAAAGTGAACGTTTTTTGTGCTTGTGTGTGGAGGTGGGGAGAAGGGTGATACTTCCCCTTTCAATCCTTTCCTCTTAGGTAGTTGCCCCTACACTATTTCATGAGCTTAAACCCCTCAAGCACACTGGCCAGAAAAGCTACTTCAGAGAAAAGCAATTTAGACACCATGTGTCAAGTTGTAAAAAAAAATTTCTTTGACACAAAGTTTGACATGATCTGTTCCATTCCAACACATCAGGGTGACCAAAGAATCAAGTGTTCAAATATAATGCTCTGTTACCAGAAGTCAACTCAGAGAACTCTATTCTGGATTCCACCTTGCATCTCTGTATTGGACAAGCTTTATTTTGCTCGTTGAAATATCAGTCAGTTCTATTTCGGTAGACATGTGGAGGCTTTTTCCACGGGCAAGATTATGTTGGTGTCAAAATCATTTTGCTGACATCACAACAGCCAAGAACTTCTGTTGATCCCAATTATGTCTTCCTTCTTTTGCTATCAGATTCAGTGCCAACCTCGACTTACACAGGTGTGGCATACGGTCGAGAATATCGATCTTGGAGTTAGGCGACGCTCGTGTTCTAGGTCCTGCTTTTGCTAACTAACCTGGGGGAGCCCTGGCTTTCTCTATATTTGAAAAAGGAAGAAAGTAAACTCGCTCTTTTAGATCCGATCGTCAGGTTAGGTGCTGGGTTGACGTCGCGGGGAGGAAGGAAAGGAAAGGCAGACCGGTACTTGCAAGGAGATTATCTTTGGTCTATCCTGGCCTCCCACCTTCACTGCTTTGAATTTGGCCCTCCCTGCCCCAAAGTTTGTAGTCCTCCACAGATGTCTTTCCTGTGCTTCTCTGAGCGAAAAGAGGGTTGAAAAAGTGGTGCCTACTGCCCCACTTTACATAAATGGATACTGAGGCACCAGCTCCCGCAGCTCCCTCTAGCTGGCCCCTACGAGCAGAGCGCGAGTCCCCGGGTCCCCTGGGCCTGTGACCCAGGGGGCCAAGGGCAGGGACCCGGCTCTGCACGGGAGGACAGCAGGAACTGCAGTTGCCAGCTCCCGCACGCCACACAGCTGGGAGTCGTCGGGGGCAGCAGCCCGGTGACCCCGCGCGTCACCCCGCTCCCCCCTCCGACTGTGGCCCCAGGAGCCGCTTCCCCGCCCCGCCTCCCCGGCGCCCCCCAGGACGAACAGGACAACCACCGAGACAACCACCTTCGGCGCGCGCCCCTGCAGACATAGCTGCCGGGGCACAGGGAAACTTACAGCTTTCCTACTGCGTGCGCAGCCCAGCGGGGTGACGTCACGCAGGCCTGGCGTTCGAGGACGTCAGACCGCGGGGGGGCGGGGCAGGCGATGAGACACCTCCCCCTTACGCACCTCCCCCTCCCACCCTAAAGAGACAGACACATTCTCTCTCTCTCTCTCTCTTCCCCCCCCCCTCCCCCCCCCTCCCTCCCTCCCTCTCTCTCTCTCTCCCCCCCCCCCCCCCCCAACCACGGCCGCGCCCCCCCCCCCACCCTTTAACTCCCCGAGGCTCTTCCGATCTCCGCCTACTCCAGAGGTGTCTCCTCGCCTCCCCCCCCCCCCCAGCTGGCGTTTTTCTTTTGCCGCGTTGGGCGGAGAAAGCAGAATCTAGAGGATACTATCTAATGGCCTCCTGAGCCTGGAAAGTGAGGCTGAGGGAACCCTAGGACTGACGTGTGAGGTGTGGTGTGTGTTGGGGGACTGGGGGACGGGGAGGTGTATGAGTAAGGACCGCTGGGGACAGCAGTAATGGCAAGCAGCTCAGGGCCAGCAGAGTCGGGGTGAAAGGATACTTTTGCTCCTTCGCTCACGTGCTTGTAAAAGTTCTCCACGTGCCGTGACGCAGGCGGCTCCTCCCGCCCCCCTCTCTACCACGCCCATCCGGTCCGAGCGTGCTTCGAGGTCGCGCCTGACCTGGCCCCGCCCTCCCTCCCTGAGCCTCCAGCCCCGCCTCGTCCCGCGAGGGCTCCGCCCAACCTGCTCCTGCGGGGCCTGGCTTCTTGGTCACGCGGTCTCCTCCCGCTCCAGAGCTGACCCTGCCCCGCCCGCCTTCCTCACTTCCTCCTCTTTCCGCCGCCGCGGGGGTTCTTAACCTTGACCGTGAACTTGCTTTAAAAAAAAAACTTTTAATAACTATATTTCCACGTAATCGGCCTCCTTTGCATCCATCCCTATGTAATTTTATTTTGTGCATTTAAAAGCACTCCCCCGAGAAGAGTTCCATAGGCTCCGCCAGATTCACCAAGTATCTGGGGACCCCCTGGTCTAGGGGAGCCGCGGGCCGCCTTGCCGGCCGCACCCCACCCCACCCCACGCCCCTCATCCCATCCTTCATTCCAGCCTTAAATTTTAGCAAACTAGCCCGCGGAGCGCGATCACAACTCCCTCCTCTTCCAGCCTTTTGAAAACCTTCATCAGGAAAGTGCTTTTTTTTCTCTGCGCAGCGCTATTGAGGCTTCGCAGGGGAGCGGTCTGGTACTGGTGAGGCTTTGGGAGTTGCGGAAGGTGGTCAGCAGCAGGGGGGAAATTAAGGAAATGAGAGTATTAGGGGAAAAATCCCTGGGCTCATATCCTCGCGGGCCTCAGCAAAATGGCACGGACAGGTATGGCGTTGTCATCCCCCGCGACCCGAACGGAGGAGTAAAAACCACCCTCTCCTCTCCTTGGACCTGGGGGGACCGATGTTTATAGAAAGTAAAAAGAACGTCGGGTGAAATGGTTAAAACAGAAATGGGGCAGGAAAGAAAAAATGGAAAAAAGACATTTGCGGGATAACTTTGTTGGTGCTTAAAGGGCACAGCAGATTGCACAGAGCAGACTTGCAGTTTCCCGTGCAACCATCTTTTTTGTTATACTGTGTTATGGAAATGCTTGTTTTATGCCATAAATTTAAAAATACAATAAATTTTAAAGTCAACGGGGAAAGACTGCTCAGGAGAAATCATTCTATAGTAGTTTCGAGGCTCCTTACTATATCGTGTTTCTGACTTCATTGGTATTTACAGAACGCTTCCTAATTCATTATGGTAACCCCATTTGGCCAATTTTGCATTTACATATTAAGGATCAGCGGACACAGAGTTAAGGACAAAACCAACACAACTACACATAAGGATTTTTTCCTTGTAAAGGAGATCGATGGTAAATAAAGAAATTTTATTAGCATCATTTTTAGGCTGGAACTGTGGTTGCATTCTCAGATTATCCTAAGAACACAGTGATAAACAGTAGTTTTTGAAACAGTGGGGTCCATATCTTCTCCGAGAAGTGAGCGCCAGTGAAAACTTACTCTCAAACAGCTTTATTGAATAATTGCCGCAAAAGGAATAGGTGATCGTCCAGTCAAACCCATAATCCTCTTTGTATGGAGGACAGACTCTTCAACTAAATAGGGTTAAAGGAAGCGTCTTTCGGTTTAGTAGCAACTGGGGAGGGGGAGAGGTAGAGGGAGGACCATGTTTTGCTCAATTTGGGGTATTTTTGTTTGTCCGGAGCTACAGAGGCTGGAGAAGGGGTGATGTGGACATACTGTATAATGTGTAGTCCTGAGTCCAAAGGAATAGGGATTCTCAACGACAATAAGTTGTTCTAGTTTCTTTCCAGGGGCCATCATTGCTATGTAGTAGGCTCCTATGGCAGGTTTCTCTTCAAGAGGGGAGGGCCTGGGAAGGGAAGACAGGAATGTTTCACAGAATGAGTAACCATGAGCCTCCATGGCAAGTAAGGATTCTCCACCAGAACAAACTTTCAACTCCACTAGTGCCATCCGGACCAGTCTTCCAAAAGTCCTAACAGGAGGAGATAGGAATTTCCATACAAGGCTAAGTAAGCCTGCTCTGCCTACTGAAAGTGTTCTCCATTGGTTTGTCTAGATCAAAGCTGGCTCCTACGGTAGAAGAGATAGGTCTTACCTTGCAGGTAAACCACAAAATCTGCTACCTCATGCAATGGTAGGATCATGGTGTTTGCATAAAAATGGTTCAGCCTCTGGTGCTCATGAGGCATGTAGGAGAGACATGCCTTCTCATAGGGCAAGGGCTGAGAAGGGGACTTTTGGGATGAGAAGGCTGAGAAACATTTCAAGTTTGCAGATTCTGTTCAATGGTCCTGGGCCACAAAGCTATATCAACTATAGCCACCTGCAGAAGAAAATCCCAGGCATCAGGAAGATTTCCTCTAAAGGCTTGGCAGGCTTTTCAGTCAGAATTCGTCAAATGAATTGGCCACAGGTGGCTGCTGCTTACCCAGCTGGACTTGGGTATCCACAGACCATGGATGGAGGCAGAAAGGAACTGGGAACTGGCTAGGGAACTGCTGGGTCAGTATGTATGTATATATGCATAGGTCAAAAGATGGGAACAAAAAGTTTTCAAAAGAAGTGCAAACCATTAACAACCATATAAAAGGCCTTGATGGCCTGAGGATGAGGCCCAGACTCTGGAGCCTGAGAGGGCCTAGAGGCAAATCTACCTTCTCTGGCAGCTTGGTGGCACGTCTTAAGGATATGATTGTTAAGAACAATAGGAAAGAATTCATAGTATGTTTATATAACAATTTGGGGTATGCCTAGACCACTTAAAGTATCATCCCTGTAGTACTCTTGGGGACCAGTTTCTGGGAGATGGGAAAACTGGCCACATGCCTCCATTCATGGGAGTAATTCATGCCAGGCAGTAAGGAGGGAGCCAGCAGCTAGTTAAAAATCTAATTCTAGTGCCTTCCCACTATGATTTACTTCTTATATATAGTTTACAGTATATTTTTCATGAATATACATCTTATTTGTACAAATTTGTTTTCCCCTCTATTATAATGTGAGCTCCTTGAGGGCAGCAACTGCTTTTTGCCTTTTTTAGTATTCCCACAGCTTTCCCTTTGTAGGTACTTAATAAATACTTATTGGCTGATTGCTTCCTCCTTCTCCTACCTCCAGGTCATCTGGCCATGAGAAAGGGGTCTGGAATTTGGACCTTTTCTTTAGTCCTCTTCAGTACTACAAGCAGAAAATAAAGTCTTTGGCCCTTGGAGCTAAAGACAGAGACATCCAGGAGTCCAGAGTAGGTCAGTTGCTGACAGCCCAATAGCAAAGCTCTTAAGACCAAGAGTATAGGGAGGGGGGTGTACTTGTACTACTGCCTTCTGCCATGATTGCAAGTATTAGACTATAAAATTGTTAAGGTTAACTTCTTGTTATTAAATGCTAGAGTTGTGAAATTCAAATGTATGAGTGAAATTCAAGTATCATTTATTAATGATCCCTAACGGACAATAACCAAGGCAGAAACTTTTAAATAAGCAATAAAATGAAATTGTTTAAAATGTAAACTGAATGATAATTTATTCTTTTCCTATTATTCTAAAGATCTTTTATTTCATCTGAGTATGTGTTTCTTACACCATCATAGACCACATCTCCCTACTTTGTATTGATGGTCTTCATAATATTTTGTGGCCAAAAAAAAATTCATCATATAATAACTGATCCTATGATTGGTATATCTATCAACTTAACTATGTGGATCCTCAAAGGACAGACATTTGGTCTGTTACTGAGCCTTTATTGACTTAGCAGGTGCTACTAAAGTTTGGCATTCTCTTGTCAGTAGCCAATTCATCATACTTAAGGTCATGTCAACGCCATGATGAGCCTCCATGGAAGTGCCTGGGTAAAGAGACAAAAATTAAACTTTAAATGTCAGTAAAGTTAAGCATTGATTATTGGCATTACAAAAGGGATTTACAATGAATAATTATGATGATGATGACTGCCATATAATAACTTTAGGTTTATAAAGCCTTTTACATTTATGGGCTCATTTGAGCATCACAACTACCTCATAAGGTAGATTTTCAACTCAAATGTTCAAATGTATATATAATCTCATCAGTTTAGATGTTTCTTCAGATGATGTAAATTGCAACCCATCCGTGCCTGTCCGTTCAGTGAGATTCTTCTCCATGTCAAACAACAAATCAAGAAGTATTTAATAAATTACATTTATTAAATGTATACCAGGCACTGTATTTTAGGGACACAAATACAAAGAATGAAACAATCCCTTCTTGGCAAAGAGTTTACATTCTGTCAAAGGAGACGACAAGTACAAATTGCTTTCCAAAATGGTTGTGCCAATTCACAACTCCACCAACAATGAGATATTGTATCTATCTTCCCACAATCTTTGCCAGTTTGCTGGTTGTTAGGTAAAACCTCAGATTATTTTATTTTGTGCATTTTATTAACAATATGGAATATTCTTTTATGTGGTTAATAGTTTGCATTTCTTTTGAAAACTTTTTGTTCCCATCTTTTGACCTATGCATATATACATACATACACATATGTATGTGTGTATTTATATACAAGTATATTTTTTGTTTACATATCTTAGATACAGAATCCTTATCAAAGAAATTTTATACAAAGGTTTCCCCCTATTTGACCACATCTCTTCTTATTCTAGAAGCTTTTCCGTTTCATATAATCAGTTATCTATTTTGTTTTATGTAATTGCCTGTATCTTTTATTATCTTTATTTTATTTTGTATCTTTTATTTTGTTAATACATCTCTTACTCAACTGTGAAAGGTGTATAAACTGCTTCTCTTCTAAATTTTTTATGGTATGATCACACATAGTAAGGTCACACATCTAACTAGAATGTATCATAAAATATAGTGGGGTTTTTTTTTTTTTATCCAAGCCCAATTTATCAGATTATCTTCCAATTTTCCCAGAAGTTTTTTTTATCAGATAGGGAATTATTCCCTAAATAATTTCCGTTTATCACTTTATTGAACATTGGGTTATTGAATTCCATTATTTCCAATTTGTCCTTATATAGTCTGCACCATTGTTCTGTCTATTTTTTAACCAATGACTTTATGACTTCTCTGGTCCCTCTTCATTACTGCCTTTAAAAATGATTTTGTTATTCGAGATCTTTTAATTTTCCAAATCATTTTGTTATTTTATTGAGTTCTATAAATATCCCTTTGATAATTTACTTGGTATAGCATTAAGATCATAAATTAACTTTGATAGTATTGTCAATTTTATTATATTGGCATGGCCCAGCCATGTGCACTGAAATATTTCTTTAGCTATTCAGGTTGTCCTTTATTTCTTCAAGGAGTTTTTTTTTTGCATTTGAATATATGCAAGTACTTTGTGCATTTTGATAGATTGATTCCCCAAAATTTTGTGAATTTTGTAATTATTTTGAATGGCATTTCCCTTTTTGTTATTGCTTCTTGGGTTTTGTTATTATTATAATATAGAACTACTGTTGATTTTTGAGGTTTTATTTTTTATCCTGTTAGTTTGCTAAGTTATTAATTCCACCATCCTGTTATTAGCAAACAAGGATAGTTTTATATCTCTTTACATATCTTTAAACTTATAAGTTCCTTCTCTTATCTTTTGCTATTGCTAGTATTTCAAAAGCTATATCAAACAATAGTGGGGAAAGTAAATATCCTTGCTTTAAAACCATATAAATTGGGAAAGGTTCTTGTGTATCCCCATTTTATATGATGCTTGCTTTTGGTCTTAGATAAATATTGTTTATGACATTAAAAATGATCCTTCTATGCCTCTACTTTTCAGTGTTGTTTTGTTTTAGCATAAATGGATTTGTACTTTGTCAAATGCTTTTTCTGGATCCGTTGAGATAATCATATGACCTATATACCTACTTTCTTGTCAACATACAGTGGCATGTGATTTATTTGGACAAGTAATTTTGATATGGTTTCATTTGGTGACAGTAAGTCATTTTGTGAGCCTCTACAGACCCTAGGCTTCCTTAGAGAGTCTGACTTTGACCAGCTGAAAACAGACTGAGCTGGCTACACAAACTTTAATTATTTCTCTGTTAGTTGAATGTCAGATTTTGTGCCATATACATGTATTGCATTGCTTTCTTTTGTTGCAGTTCTATTTTTGTGATTTTAAAGAATGGATCTTAAAGAGTACTCTCAATGATTAAAGATATTGCAGTGGCTATTACTGCTTGTCCTAAGTAATTCACATACCATTGTACATTGATGGGAAAGTAGGCACATAGTTCAACAGTTATCAATGTTCTCCGACTACTACTATTACTACTACTCCTATTCTTCTTCTCTTCTTCTCTTTCTCCTCCTTCTCCTCTTCCTCCATCTCCTTTTTCTCTTCTTCCTCCTCCTTCTTCACTAATAAAATGAGATTTTTCCTCCCCCAATCTGCTCTCTCCTATATCCTCCCCCATTCCCTCTCCGACTTTCCAGTAGGGCAAGATGGATCTCCATACCCCAGTGCCTCTATATCTTATTTCCCAGTTGCATGTTAAAAAAATAATATTAATAATAATTTTTTAAAAACATAAGATTTTAAAACTTTGAATTTTAGATTCTTTCCCTTCTTTCCTCATTACCCACCTTTACTGGGAAAATAAGCAATTCAATATAGATTGTACATGGGTAGTTACACAAAACATTTCCATAGTGAAAGACTGACTATATTTCCCTCTATCTTATGCCACCACCCACTTGTTCTATTTTCTACATTGACCCTGTTCCATTTCAAAAGTGTATGCTTCTAACCATCCTCCCCCACAATCTGCCCTCCCTTCTATCATCCCCACTCTTATCCCCTTCTACCTACTTTCATGTAGGGTAAGATACCTGATTGAGTGTGTATGTTATTCCCTCTTTAAGCCAAATTCAGTGAGACTAAGTTTGACCCATTCCTTTTTTCATTCCTGTTCTTCCCCTCCATTATAGATTTTCCCTTGCCTCTTTTACATGAGATAATTTACCCTATTCTGTCTCTCCCTATCTCCTCTCATTATATTCCTCTCTCAACTCTTAATTTTATTTTTTAATATCCCTTCCTATTCAATTGATCCTGTGCCCTCTGTCTATGTATACCTGTACACATATATACATACTAAAATATGTATTCATACACCCATATACCCTCCTATATAGACACACATGTATATATATACATATCTATACATATATGTGTGTATATATATATACATACATTTATATTTCCTTCAAGTTTCCTCATACTGAGAAAAGTCTCATAAGTTACAATGATCGCTTTTCCATGTAGGAATGTTAATAGTTCAACTTTGATAAGTTCCTTATGATTTCTTTTCCCTGTTTACCTTCTCATGCTTCTTTTGCTTCTTGTATTTGAATGTCAGATTTTCTATTCAACTCTGGTTTTTACATCAAGAATGCTTGAAAGTCCTCTATTCCATTGAATGACCATATTTTCCCCTGAAACATGATACTCAGTTTTGCTGGGTAGGTGATTCTTGGTTTTAATCCCAGCTCCTTTGACCTCCAGAATATCATATTCCAAGCCCTTTGATCGCTTAATGTAGAAGCTGCTAAATCTTGTGATCCTGATTGTACTTCCACAATATTCAAATTGTTTCTTCTTTGCTGTTTGTAGTATTTTCTTCTTGATCTGGGAACTCTGGAACCTGGCTATAATATTCCTAGGAATTTTCTTTTTGGGATCTTTTTCAAGAGGCAATCAGTGAATTCTTTATATTTCCATTTTGCCCCTTGGTTCTAAAATATCAGGACTTTTCCTTGAGAATTTCTTGAAGGATGATTTCTAGGTTCTTTTTTTGATCATGGCTTTCAGGTAGTCCAATAATTTTAAAATTATCTCTCCTGGATCTATTTTCCAGGTAAGTGGTTTTCCCAATGAGATATTTCACATTGCCTTCTACTTTTTCGTTTTTTTGGATCTGTTTAATAGTATCTTGATTTCTCATAAAGTCATTAGCTTCCATTTGCTCCAGTCTAATTCTGAAGGCTCTTTAGTGAGCTTTTGAAATTCTTTTTCCATCTGGCAAATTTGACTTTTTAAGGCATTCTTCTCCTTATTGGCTTTTTGGGCTTCTTTTGACGTTTGAGTTAGTCTATTTTTTAAGGTGTTATTTTTTTCAGTCAGCTGATTGACTCGCTTTTTATGATTTTCTTGCATCATTCTCATTTCTCTTCCCAGTTTTTCTTCCACTTCTCTTATTTGATTTTGAAAATCCTTCTTGAGTTCCTCCATGGTCTGTAACCAATTCATATTTTTCTTGGAAGCTTTTGGTGCAGGAGTTCTGACTTCATTGTCTTCCTCCTGTTCCATGCTTTGATCCTTTTTGTCCCCAAAAAAGGAATCTAAGGTTTGATTGTTGGGCTTGCTTTGCTTCCTTTGCTTGCTCATGTTGCTACTCAGTTACTTAACTGTTGAGCTCTTTCCCACAGTAGAACTCTGCTCCCAGAGAAGAGAGCTCTGTCCCAAATCACTGGGGTTTTCACAGCTGCTGTAGCTATTAGTAGTGTGCCCTCTCTACAGCCCCCACAATCTCTGGCTCACTGATCACACATCCCAGGACCTCCACCCTAGACAGCAATGCAGATCCAAGCAGTTCAAAGAAAGAGCAATTACCCTGTGAATGGTCACTTGGTCCCCCTACAGTCTGCAGGCCAGGAGCTCTGAAGCAGCCAGGTGGAAGTGGCTGCACAGCCACAGAGCCTCTGCAGCTTCTCACTTTCTCACCTTCTCACCCTGGGGGTAGAGGCCAGACCACATTCTCAGTTCCCCTGTTCCCACAAAGTCCGCACTGACCTTTTACTTTGTCTTTGGCATTTATGGGTTGATAATTCTGGAGACTGCCACAGGTGCTGGTCATCCACTCTCCCCAAGTCCACTCCAGCTACTGCTAGTCAGGTTGCCCTGGGCTAAAACCATGGGCTCATGCAGGGCTGGGCTCAGCTCCCAGTGTGCTGCAATAGACCCTTCCTGTAGGCCTGCCAGGCTGCCTCTAGGAGGAGATTTGTTTCTCTCTGTCATTTTTTGGGTTCTACAGCTCTAAAATTTGTTTAGAATCATATTTTATAGGTATTTGAGGTGGAGGGAGCACAGGGAGTTTTCCTGCTTCTGTGCTGCCATCTTGGCTCCACTCTGAATAGTATTTATTATTCATGATGCCAGTGTGGAAAAAATTAGTATCTAAATTTAAAACTCCTCCTCAGACATATATAGGATGTCAACAATTTCTGAAAACTGGTTTCACCATGTTTATAAAATTGATAATATTTTCCAAACTTAATTCTAGTCTTGAAATTTGTTCAAGCTGTGTTCCACTTAACTATATAGTTACATTTAAAGAGGCCATTCCAGTATTCTTATTCACCTTAAGAATTCCAAGCAGAAAGAGGCCCTTTTCGATCTAAAAATCATTTTTCGCCTCTTCTCTCCACAAAAATTTCCCTTAATGGGGCAGCTAGATGGTGCAGTGAATAGAGTACCAGCCCTGGAGTTAGGAGGACCTGAATTCAAATGTGACCTCAAGACACTTAACACTTACTAGCTGTGTGACCTTGGGCAAGTCACTTAACCCCAATTGCCCTCCCTTCCCCCCTCCAAAAAAGCAAAAAAAATATTTTTTCTTATTGAACCCTACCTTTTTCCTTGAATTTTTCTCTACAGTTTCATTTTAGGAATGTTTTCCTATCTCTAGAATTCCTAATAAGAAGTATCCATTTTGTAAAATAGGTTATTTTAAATTTATTCCAAGGAGTTACTGGGGAATTTCTCAACTAAGAGGGAGTTGACCCTCCTCGGAATACCGATATTTTATCTCCACAAAACTAGAGGTCAAATAAAGTGAGTGGTCAAACTGGAAGTATAGATTTGTTGGCCTGCTGAAGAAGGATACTTACTGGTAGCACTTCCATCTTCTAGGGTACAGACTTGGTATATATAGCTTCTTGGGTCTCCTTAGAGTATATGACCAATCATTTGTTTTCTGTGTCAGTAAGTAATACATGGCTAAGCAATAAGGTACTAGGTTCCTATATTTGGGAAAGTTATTATTGAAACTTACAGTGTAACCTAAATCTGGTGGTCACAAGAACATTGCTGCAAAGTTAGGAAGCCCCAAAGTGCTTAACCAGGATTATCTGAGGTGGGTAGGGGACTTGTCAGTACATTACATTTTAAGTAGAGATTCTTAGTCATATAAAACATTTTTAAAAAGGCATTTCTCCCTATAGTTCTCTCTCCATATTGTTTTGAATTTAATAACCTCTCAATCCTAGAGTGACACTGTTTGAAAAATCCTAGGTAAAAAGGTGGAGTTGTGGGGTTTTTTTCAAGTTTTTGAGATGTGCCTCTTTAAGGACTATTGCAACAAGAAATATCATAGAGACCATAAATGGACAAAAAAAATGTGCTAAACAATGAGATTACTTATACCCTGAATGTCTGGCATCTGTATGTAGGACACATTTTATCTATTTCATAATAATCCACCCTCAAATTTGTTTGGTGTTCTACATATATTCTTTGTGACTACATTGAATGTATAGGTCTCAGCAATAGTAATACCAACAACAATAAATCCAGGGCATGAACTTCAAGATAAAATGGGTTTTTAACCTCAGGCTCCATTCCTCTGAAAGCTCTGTTGTATATGTCTAGAGGAAAAAAAAATAGAAGCAGTAATACAAAGGAAGACTGGGTTGTTTGGGTCATAGAAAATGTTAAATTTGCTAAAGATGCATTTTTCCATTTCTTCCCTAGAGGCATTTTTCAAAACCTTTCTTCTTCATAGTATAAAGTGTCAAATGGAAATTATAGTAGTTAATCCTCTTTATTAAGGAGGTGATTCTAAATATATTAATCAAAGATTACTGGCCATTTAAATTTTATTCCAGAGAATTAGAATATTTTTTAATCAAAAGTTACTTTGTCTAATTCATTCTTTCAACTACTGTAGAATACTAAATTAAGGCCTAGATAAATACATGGGGAGATTTGTTTTTGTTGATGTATTTTATTTTATGAGTTCTGCTATGTAATTCACTTTCAAAATTATATTTTCTGTTTTCTGAAAGGAAGCCTTAGACAGACTGAGATTGTATCTTGCAGGAGATGGTTGAGTTTAATATGGAGCAAAATGATTTGAGTCTGGCTTTAGTTAGAAGATCCAATACATTTTGACCCCTTTGTTGTCTACTTGTGATTTATCTCATGTATGAAAAATCATCTTTAATATTTATCAGATCAGATGACTATATTATGTACAGAAGTTGAACATCTGTCCTACCAGGAAACCTAATTTTAAAAGATCAACTTGTTTAGAAACAAGGTTGAAATGAGAATTGCAGAAAATTTACCTAGGATTGCAATATGAATAGTGATATATTTTGGAAATCACAGCTTTATTTTTCTCTCAAAAAACATAGTAGTTTTTAGTTAAAGCAATTAGGTTTCAAACTAACTTGGTTTATTGCTTCAGAAGTAAATATCATGAATAGTACTAATGGGTAAATGATCATTTTAAATTATGAAAATGTTATTATGAGAACAATATCCTAATTTCAATTAAAATCATGGAATGAATTTCTCTTATTTAGACATAGTTTTACCTTTTTTTATTCCCCTTCTTTCCTCTTCTTCACTTTGTCTCTTAGTCAATGATATGCTGCAACTGAAAGGAATAATGTAATAAAGATTTTCCATAGGTAGAGTCCAGCATTAGAGTTTATGCTTCTTCAAGCAAAACTAAATTATAGTGCTTCAAATGGCATCCAAATCAAATTGTTTTTATCAAGGGGTTTTCACAATAACAAAATGAAAGCTTTCGCATTTTACTTATGGACAAAAAAAAATACCCATAGAAACACATTCTCTCCTTGTCACCTTGATGGACAGAGATGTTATTAACAGCAGTGTTGTACAGGCAGAGGGAAAGGCTGGAATTCTGCCTCTGTTAAAATTTAGATACTGCCAGTGGGTAGCAGCTGTTTTAAATTTAAGAGGACAGGAGTGAGTTAGTGGCATTTTGTGAGAGATAAATGAGCCCACAGCACGCACCAATTGCCAGTAAATCCATGAGATGATAAACACCCTTCCTTGCAGAGTGAGCAAGACGGGAAAATCACCTGCAAAAATTTCTCCTTTTAAAAGAAGAAAAGATATTGTGGAAATGGTACATTAACTAAAGTTTCCCTACTGCTTGTCATTATCTACTACTAATATGTACACCCAGGTTTCACTAGTTTTAGATTCTTCGATATGGTTACCAAGAATTTCACAGTGCTATGGAGTTGGTTTCCATTTTAAATCACAATAAACTCTTCAATAATGTTTCATCAACATTTGCTGAAGATAACAGTCTTTCAATGATCTACAACATCTTCTATGAAAGCCCATTAACAAGTAAAATAATAGGGCTACCTTTGATTTTTGTAGTAGACACTTTAGTCATGAATATTATACTGAAGACACATTCCATGGTATATTTTAAGCATTCATTATCCTCTTAGTTGACATTTTTTAAGCTACTAAAATCTTTAAAACTTCTTTAAACCTATGTTATGGTAGTTTAAAATATTGACTTTTCAGTGTCAGCTGCATATAACAGTGATATGAAAGAAAACAATTTTATTTCTTAAAAAAGCATCATTTTGAACAAGAATGAAGTCTCCTAAAGTTGCCATTTTAATTTTCTGAAACAAATCCACGACTCTTAATCACTTCAAATCCTGCCACATGTTTTGCAGATGCAAACTATATGTTAGTTCTCATCTCCTTGTCTTCCTTGATCATAATGTAAGACAACATGTATGACAAGAAGTTCCATTATTTAGGGACAGGAGTTCCTGTTATTTTTTCTTTTTTTTAAACGAACGATTATATTCATTTACCATGCTCTCTCAATATGACTGTAATTGCTTCAGCAGAATTCCCATTTTGAGAAACATATCTGAGATAAAGAGTATTTTCCTGTACTGTACTTCGCAGTTTTGGGGAGCGGGGAGAAGGTGACTGCTTGTTTATTTGTTCATTTTCCATCTTGTTTGGAAAAAGCCATTTGTTATGTGACAGTGTGGCTTGCTAACTAACGCAATAGGATTCCAAATAATAGTACTACTCTCCGTCTCCTTAGCTCTCTTGTCACCACTATCACTACCAACACTAACTGCTGACCCACTGCCATATATAGGTAGATGAGCCCAAGAGCCTTGTGAACAGCAGCACCACCCAGACACCAATCCTACTTCCAGGATAACCATACAAGTCATCATCATGGGAAGCAACCACTGTGAGGAAGTTTGGGCTTCTGCAGGGCCTATAACCATAGCTACCAAAGACTGGGAAGAGAAATTTATTACCACCAAAGTCCTTGGTACTGTCATATGGTTCAAAATCAGAAATGGAAATGTTGAAGATGAGGGGGGGCAGAACCAAGATGGTGGAGTAGTCATAGCAACCCAGCTGACCTCTCCCAACATTCCCTTCTAAACAACTTTAAAATAATATCTCAAGTGGCAGTGCCAACGAAAGGTCATAATGAGACTTTTTTTTTCCAGTCTAAGATAGCTTAGGGGGGTGGCAAAATAGGTCTGTGACGCGAGAGCTGGTCGGGCATGTAGTGGCAGCACCAGTGGTGGTCCTTGGAGATGACTGCAACAGTGGCAGCAAGAGCCTTGGGAATTTTCAGTCCACAGATGGTGAGGGGGTCAGACAACTGGTCAGAAAGAGATCACAGGGGACTCTTTGCTGGCACTGGGTACAGGACCCTGTTGCATTGCCCATATGCATTTCTGAGTCACAGTTCCAGAGCAAAGAGGAACACTTGCATTCACCATCACAGGGGAATAGTGACCCTGGTCACAGTTCCAGGGTGGAAAAGTCATTGTGGTCACTCACAAGGGAGTAGGAGAAATGGTCACAGTTCTAGGGCCAAGAGGAGCTCTAGCACTTGTGGCTGCAGGGGCGTGTCCTGAGTAGACCAGAGTACAGACCAGGAGAGCAGTGACCACTCCTTTCCTTAGATCATACCACCTTGAAAGCATTGAAAACCTACAGATCCCCCAGAACTAGCTCTGAAAACAACAGCATAAAAAAATCTGAAGTTTGGAACAGCTCCCTCCTCCCCCACTGCCCCAGAAGAGCCCGACTTTACAATAAAGTTAAAAGTCAAGGAGTAGTCAGGGAAAATGAGCAAACAACCACAAAAGAATATGATTGTAAAAAGCCACTATGTTTACAGGAAAGATCAAGATACAAACTAAGAAGAAAATGATATGAAGACAAATATAAGCAAAGTCTCAAAGGAAAAAAAAATGTTAATTGGACACAAGTCCAACAAGAATTCCTAAAAGAACTAAAAATTAATTTTAAAAATCAAATAATGAGGTAGGAAAAAATTGGGAAAAGAAATGAGGGTGATGTAAGAAAATTATGAAAAGAAAATCAAAAGCCTGGTAAAAGAGGCACAAAAAATACAGAATAAAATAATACCTTAAAAAACAGAACACACCAAATGGTAAAAGAGACACAAAAATTCACTAAGGAGAAGAACTCCTTAAAAAGCAGAAATGAAAAAAAAAAGCAGAATTGACCAAATGAAAAAAAGAGGTACAAAATCTCACTGAAGAAAATAATTTAAAAATTAGAATTGGGCAACTGAAATGACTCTATGAGACATCAAGAAACAATTTTAAAAAAGCCAAAAGAATGAAAAAACCTGAAATATCTCATCAGAAAAATAACTAACTTGGCAAATAGAGTGAGGAGAATAATTTAAAAATTATTGGCCTACAAGAAAGCCATGATAAAAAAAGAGAGAGCAAATTATAAAGAAAAACTGTCCTGATATCCTAGAACCAGAGAGCAAAATTGAATTGGAATTAATCCACTCACCACCTCCTCAAAGAGATCCCAAAATGAAAACTCACCACTATTCTTCAACATTATGCTAGAAATTCTAGCCATAGCAATGAGAAGAAAAAGAAATAGAAGGAATTAGAATAGGTAATAAGGAAATAGAACTATCATTCTTTGAAGATGATATGATGGTATACTTGGAGAATCCTAGAGAATTGACTGAAAAACTGGTTGAAGCAATTAACAACTTCAGCAAAGTTGTAGGATACAAATAAACACCCATAAACCATCAGTATTTCTATATATTTCAAACAAAGCCCATTAGAAATTGATAGAAAGAGAAATTACATTTAAAATAAATGCAGACACTATAAAATACTTAGGAGTCTACTTGCCAAAACAAACCCAGAAACTATATGAACACAATTAAGAAAACACTTTTTACACAAATAAAGACAGATCTAGACAACTGAAGAAATATTAATTGAAAATGTTTTGCATGGAAATATGTTTTGCATGACTATACATGAGTAACTTATATTAAACTGCTTACCTTCTCAATGCAGGGAGAGGGGGCAGGAAGAGGACGGAATTTGGAGCTTAAAAATTTTTTTTAAACTAATATTAAAAATTGTTTTTATACCTGGGAAGATTTGCATGAACTGATGCAAAGTGAAGTGAGAAGAACCAGAAGAACATTGTACACAGTAACTGCAATATTGTATAATGAAGAATTGTGAATGACTTCTATATTCTCAGCAATGCAATGACCCAAGACAATCCTAAAAGACTCATGATGAAGTATGCTATCTGCTTCCAGAAGGGAAAAATCTGATATTATCTGAATACACACTAAAAGATTCTTTCTCTCTTTCTCTCTCTCTCTCTCTCTCTCTCTCTCTTTATCTCTCTATCTCTATCTCTCTCTCTCTCTCTCTCTCTCTCTCTCCCTCCCTCCCTCTCCCTTGTTTTCTTCCTCCTTTCATTCCTTTGTTTTGTTGTTCAAATTTTCTTGTACAAAATTACTAATATGGAAATGTTTTACATGATTGTGTATGTATAACCTGTATTGGATTGCTTACTATCTCAGGGAAGGGGAAGGGAAAGAGGGGGAAAGGGATAGAATTTGAAACTCAAAACTTTTTTTAAATGTTTAAAAACTGTTTTAACATGTAACTGAGGGGAAATAAAGTATTATTTTAAATTGTTTTATGTGTAATTATGGAAAATGTTAAATTAAAAAAATTTTTTTATGATTTCACTTACATAATTGATATTACATTTCTTTTCTTCTCAATGGGTGGGAGAGGTTCTGAAGAAAGGGAGAGAATTTGGAATTCATTTTAAAAAAAACTTAAAATGTTAAAAATAAATTCATTTATTTTAAAAATTAAAAAAGAAATTGTTATGATTTTATCATTGGAAATGACAAAAAGAATGGATTACCATCCCCTTTTCCACTGTTTCCTGAGGACCAGTGGGTCTTTCCTTCTGACTTGCAGCTCAAACCTTCCATATATGTTGTATCCCCATTTAAAATGTGAGCTCCTTGGGAGCAGGGACTGTCTTAATTTTCCATTTGTATCTGTAGCATTTATCACAGTGCTTTGCAAATAGTAAGCACTTAATAAATGCTTGTTCATTCATTCTAAACCTGCTACTCAATCAAGATGGTGAGAAGGTAAGGATTTGGATGCCTAAATAACCGTATAACAGTATACCAAATTCTTGAGACTGAGGGCAGTTCTTGGGCCCTGGCGTTAGACTTAAAAAAACAAAACAAAATGTGATAATGAGTTACTTTACTGGGATCTGGAAGTTTAGATGGTCTTCTTTCTCAAATTCTCTGTTCCAGCTTCCACAACAATTGCAGAGAAGACCTAAAACTTCTTTTCACTCAAGAGTGCTACAAATGTGTCAGGATTTGAAAAAGCTTTAAACCTGTCATCGTGGCAGCTCTCCAAACCATCTCATTCATCCTGATTTGGCTCAGATAGATCAGGGGGAAAAGGGAATCTACCTTCCTCTTTGTATTCTGATGACATCTGCTTTCCCAGTAATTGGTAACAAGATCCCTATGAAACTTGGATGAAAATGTAGTTGCATAGTAAAGTCACCAATAGATGACAGAGTAGGGACTGATTTTATATTATTATTAATTTCCAAAATAAGATTATCAGTAAGTAAAGATTTCTATGTATTTGTGGCTTTCAGACCTCTAGGCCAATTTTTTGCCATCTGTAGAAAATAAAACTATAAAACATGGCTATTGGTTGTAAACAAACAGGATGATAGCAAAAATAGATAGCATCAAGAAAAACTGCCCCATATTCCACTGATAACATCCTTAGGTTAGGGTCTAACACCATTTAGTTGCTTAGAGTGCCAGCGTTTGGGGCAGTAGTAAGTAATATAATGAACTGAATAATGCATTTCTAAATTATTTTTTTTTATCCAGCACAAGTTCAGTAGGAATATTTCAAGATCTTGACGTGAAGTCTACTTTTAATAACACAAATATAATTTTCTTGTAATTTCAGGAGTGGAAAAAATCTCCGCTTAAGGCATTTGCAATGATCAGGAGTTGCATACTTACTTTCAAAGTGGATCTTAATCCAGTGATTAAGAGAATGAGTGACTTGACATGGAAAACCTAGCCCTGAACTTAGAATCCTAAAAAAAAAGGGGGGGTGGAAAAAACTCTCAGGGCATATTAGTGTACCTGGGAGCTTGAGCAGACACATCTCAGAACCCTTAAGGGCACTGTGCTTCTCCCACTTTAAAAGATCTTATTTGGGACTGGTGTTACCACTGTGCTCAGAAGCATTTCTAGTTTTCAGTGTGTATTTTCTTTGTCTTACGTTATTCACTTCTTAAATATTGGGGAAAAGATGTTTCTATTTCTCTTCATATTCCATTGCCTTGTGCTATCCTCAGTATATAGTGGGTACTTCAAAAAGCAATAAATACAGAAGCATAAATAAATAATGTCACATTTTCAAACATCACCACAATGATTCATAGTTGCACTGAAGGCAATGATTCAGGATCAGATAACTGATATGAAGCAACTGCCAGATACTTTAGTCAGAGCCTGGAAGGAACAACACTAACACATTTGCCTTCAAATTCAAGTCTAGAATCTGCAGTAGCAGAGTCTTAGAAACTCTAAAGCCAAATACCATGGAAATCCAATTTTTACTTAAATAGTCACCATTTTGTTGAGAATGGTTTTGTACATAAAGAGTCCACAGTGCGTATGTCTCCTACTAATTTGTCCTTAATCATCTGGAAAAAATCAATCATCATTTTGACACAGTACACTTCAGACACCATGTAACACGGTATCTCAGAAATGGTTGAACAAAAGCTTTCCCTTTTGCAGTCATTGCTGACAATTGAACACTAAACAGAATAGTTACCCTTGTAGAGACATGATTATAAAGGTTCAATTTGCAACAACTTTAAAGTGTCCAAGACTCATTCATGTGGACTGATTTTTAATTTTGCCCAAGGAAAGACTGTTTGACTGAAAATTTAAGCCATATCATGTCTTTGGTTATCCATGGGGAAAAAGTAGAATGTTAAAATAATTTATTCAAATATGTGCATCCTTTTTAATTTGAGAAATACTGAATACGCACACGGAATTTTAAAATCACAGACTAGAATTTTAGCATTACCAGATCTCCTAATAATATTTTAAAAATAAATATTTTATCTCAGTTTTGTCACTTTTTGCATCATCTGTATTACATAGTTTTCATGATTAACATAGCATATTTCTTTAGTAGTCTTTTATAGGCAGCTTCTGTATTTATTACTCTCTAATAACCAAATAGTCTCCAGTATGAGTCAGGGGATATGTGACTATCTCACATTTGCTTCCGCTTTACCTTTCCTCTAAGAAAAACAATCCTGCCATCCTTCAATGTGTTGTGATCTAAAAATGTACTAGAAATAATAGCCTCCCAAAAGATGAAAGCCTCATATATACTAGTATTAACCTAATGCCCCAGGTATACCAAAATGTTCCTAGTTCCACTTTTTGTTGTTGTAAGGAACTGGAGAGTAGTCATCATTTTGGGGATGATTGAGGAAATTAGGCTATGTTTATGAAATGAAATATTCGTGTTCAATAAAAAAATAATGATAATGAAGAATTCAGATATTTTTCAGGGGAGTTATTTGCATGAGCTGATGCAGAGTGAAGGAAGAAGAACCAGGAGAATATGCACAATGACCACAATAATTTAAATGAAAACAATACTAAAAAGGAACCTAACTCAGAGTAACTATAATGATCAATCTGGGTCCCACAGAACAGAAAATGAAATATAGCCTTCTTCTCTTGGTAAAGGTTAGGACTACTGGACATAATGAGAGAGACAGAGAGAGAGACAGGGAGAGAGAGACTATTAAATGTGGTCACCGTATCAGTTATATTGTGATAAATATTTTTAGTGGTTACAAGGGAAGTACCAGGTGGGAAAGGGAGGAGTAAGAGGGAGATGATGCCTATATCCAGAAATGATTGTGATGTCCAAAATAAAAGGCAACAAAAAAATATTTTTAAAAGACAAACCTAATAATAGCAATGCTTATGAAAACTGAGTACCACAAATTCTAATGTTTTAACTCCTTTTTTCAATTAGTTCTTTTCATTCTCTCTGCAGAAATGTGCAGGTCTCCTCTCCCCATACATACATGCACACGCACACGCACGCGCACACACATATACATACACATACGCTCCTTCCATCAATGCTGACTGGCCACCCTACAATCTTCCATTCATGTTAGCCTCCATAAAATGTCTTTCCTTTCTTTAACTATCAAACCTCTTGAAGTAATGGTCTACATTCAATGATCCTAGCAACATTCTTTAGGGGATTAAAATGTGATTGGGAAATAGAAACCAAGAAAGAAAGCTACAATATAGATAACATTACATTTTAAAACGAAGCCACTGTGCAGTCATCAAGGATCCCTTTGTAGGGATTGATGGCCCATCTTCCTCTTTGAGTTTGACACTGCTGTTCTACATGACTCAATATGGTGTCATGGAAAGAGTTCTAAATTTAGAATCAGAAGGTCTGGGTTCCAGTACTGGTTGTGTGTGCTACCTGTGTGACCCTTGGCAGCTGAGCCTTTGTTTCCTCATCTACACAATGGGGGTGAAGGTGGATTAGATCATTCCAGCTTTAAAATCCTGTGCTTCCTTGGAATCTGACTTCTTTCTCAACTAGATGACCGGATCTGGTCTCCTAAATGTTATCAATGATCTCCCAAGTACCAAAAACAATTCAGGTCTTTTCTTCAGTTTTAACTGTGCCCAACTTCTCTGAGGCATTTGACGCTGGTGACCCACTCACTTCCTCTTTCCTGAAACTCTTCTCCCTTGCTTTCTATGATGCGTTACTCTCCTAGTCTTCTCACAGTTTTTCTGACCACCCCCTCAACCTCCTCATTGGTCCCTATTCCTCATCCTTCCTAAAATGTAAGCACTTACCAAAATTCTGTTCTTTCACCCTTTTCTCTGCCTTCCTCCAATTTCATTTACTCCCACAGTTTCCACTGTGGTCACAAGGCTCTCAAATCTATAGCACTAAACTTCAACCTTTGTTGAGAACTTTAGAGTCAGATTTCTAACTAGCTGCCAGACATTTCCACCTGAATGGATAGCCATTCAAGGGGTGGTGGGAGTAGCTCAGAGCCTGAAGCTTTGATGGCATGCCCCTGCCAGTTATGTAAGGATTTCAGGAAGAAGTCTCAGGGTCATTGTTGGTTGTTTGGGAGGCTGGAAACTATCCTGAGTGTGGTGAAAGAAGGAGCATGGATGGAGAACTACCATTTTTATTGAATTCTTGGAAAATCATTATTTGATGTGGGCAATGGGAGACCAATTAAAAAATTCATAACCATTTGGTAACATTTAATCTCTCCCTGTTATCACAGAATAAATTCCTCCATCTGGCATTCAATGACCTCAATATTATGGCTTCCACATACATTTATAACTTCATCTTCTATTACTCTTTTACATGTACTCAACATCTTAGCCAAACTGGATTATTCACTATTTGTTAAAGAGAAGCTATACTTCTCCATGTTATGCCTTTGTTGAGACCATTTCCTCCTCATGGAATATTCTCTCCCTACTTCAGTCAAAATCTCATATATCCTCAAGGCCACAGTCAGATGTTCCCTCTTCCATGAAGTCTTCCCTGATTCCTTTAACCAGCTATGATTTCTCTTTCTGAATTCATTTAACACTTTGTACTTCTCTTAGGACAAATAAATCTGAAATCATATATTCAGCTCTGATCTCTCCTGAGCTTCTATCCCTCAATTCCAACTGCCTGTTGAGCATCTGGATGTTCCATTGACACCTTAAATTTCAACATGTCCCAAGTCAGACTCATCATCTTCCCCTCCTCCCCCCATGCCCTTCTTCTTTGTCATCTAGACTTAAAGTAATCATTGCCTCCTCCCTCTAGTTCTCTAGTAAATAAATCTCAAAGTTCCATTGATCCCAACTTCATAATATCTTTTAGGTGCCAGGCACTGGACTAAGTATACATTCCTTCATCAACCTGGTATTGGACCAACTGGAGTTGTACTTATTATCAAAGGGGAAAGGGGTAAGGTTGAAGAGCCCTACTTACCCCACCCCACATATGTGTTCTCTCTCCCACTAGAATGTGAGCTCCTTGGAAGCAGAAACTGACTTACATTTGTATTTGTATTTTCAGCACTTAGCGTACTGTGTGGCCCAGAGCAAGTGTTTAACAAATACATTTTCATTCCTTAGTTCATTCATTTGTTTATGTGTTCCATTCACAACAAATATAATAGCCTACTAATTGTTCTCACTACTTCCAGCCTCTGCTGTCTCCAATTCATTCTTCACAGTTGTCAAATAATCTTCCTAATATATGCCCATGCCTCTCCCCTGCTCAACAACCTTGATGGCTCACTACTGCCTATAGAAGAACTCATTAGACTGGTATCTAAGATTCCTCTTCCTCATACCAATGAAAAGTCAGCTAGTTTCTGGACTTTTCTCACATAAATTTTCTCATATTCTGGGTTGTAGCCAAAAAAGACTCCGAGGTGTTTCCTGTTCTCCTTCTTGACTCTCCTGTCTCTGAATAATTGTCTCCTCCATTTCCAGCTGTTTAAATCCTTCTCTTTCTTCAGGGTTCAGCCTCAAATACCATCTCCCCCATGAAGCCTTTTTATCTTCCCTCTAGATGAAATTATTTTTCCTTCCTCAAATTTTTTTATATCATTTTGTATGTATCTTCCTTACCTTTGAGTCAGTGCAATGGTGTAGTCAGGGAGACCTAAGTTCAAATCTGGCCTCAGACATTTACTGTGTGATACTGTGTGACCCTGGGCAAGTCACTTAACCCTGTTTGCCTCAGTTTCAGCCTAACTATAAAATTAGAATATTAATAGCACTTACCTTGCAGTGTTGTTGCAAGGATCAAGTGAGATAACATTTATAAAATGCTTAGCACAGTGCCTACCACATAGTAGATTCAACATAAATGCTTATTCCTTACCCTCCTTTTGTCTTTATCCCAGCCTAAATTATATCATATTTATTTGCATGTATGTTTAATTCATCATTATATCATGATCTCCTTGAAATCACAGATTGTATTGTTTACATTTTTATACATGTTTAGCAGAATCTTATACCTAGATGGTGCAGTGGATAGAGTGTTGGGACTAGAGTCAGGAAGGTAGGAGTTCAAATATGACCTAGATACTTATTAACTGTGTGATGCTGGCTAAGTGTAATGTTAAGGGAATTTGAAAATCTTCCCTGCCCATTAATAGGCACTTAGAGCCCTGACCCAGAGCTAATCAGGCTCTGGGCTATGGGGAGTTTCCAATTAAGTGCTGGGGCACAAGGAATTTTAAGCTTCCCGGCATTCAGTCAATCAGACACTGAGTCTTTGTTCTATATTCTGGGAGGTTAGTGTTTTGCTTTGGGGATTCACTCATGAGAAGGATATTTTGATTTCTTGGTCAAGACTCTAAGTGGCCATATGTTCAGGGCCCCCCTGACTACTCAGATGTCTGTGCTCCCTAGATCCAGTGATGTATGTAAAGTGTATATCAATATTGCTTTACTCAGACAGTTGGAGCCCTGTCTGTTGATCTTTATGCTAATTTCTCTGCTTGTATTTTCTACTTATCTGTCTTCCTTGGATCCTCACTTCTTTATTAAGGTAAGATCATTAACACCTTTAAAGCTGTCTTTCCTTTAGCAAAGCAGATCAAAGAACCTGTGCTAGCAGCCATCCTGGGTGTGCTGGGATGCTTATTATTACAACAAGTCCCTCAACCTCTGTTAGCCTCAATTCCTCAACTGCAAAGTGTGGATTATAACAGCATCTGCCTTGCAGGGTTGCTGAGAAGATCAAGTGAGAAAATATTTGTAAAAACTCTTAGCATAGCACTTGGCACTTAGTAGGTACTGTTGTTGTTGCTGTTCAGTGACCCCATTTGGGATTTTCTTGGCAAAGATACTGGACTAGTTTGTCATTTCCTTCTCCAGTTCATTTTATATAAGAGAAAACCGAAGCAAATAGAATTAAGTGACTTGCCAGGAGTCACCACACAGCTAGTATCTAAGGCCAGATTTAAGCTCAGATCTTCCTGACTCCAGACCTACTACTCTATTCACTGTGCTACCTAACTGCCCCAGTAGGTGCTATATAAATGTTTATTCCTTTCCCTTCCCTCTTGAACACAGTAGGTGTTCAATAAATGGCTATTGAAGGGGTGAAAAGGCTACTGAAAACTATGATTACATGTATTATCATAAAAAGGCAAGCAATTTATTTTTCTTGCTTTTATTTAACTATACCATAATTTAATGATGAATTGTGAACTAGTAATAAGATAAGCATCTAACATTTCAATTTAGAGTCTTCGAAGTTAAAAACATTTAACTTAGAGCTTTTTGTTAAATATTTCCCCTTATATCTTAACTCTACAAGTAAAAATAAGTCTATTCAGATAGAACTAACAAAACTGAAGAAAAAAAATCAAGTTTTTAGCATGACAACTTGGTAGTATGGAAGGGGTCCTGGGTTTTTCACCAAAAGATCTGAGTCTGAATTCCAGTTCTGATACTTACTAGCTGTATGAATTTAGGCAAATGACTTAACCTTTTGGGGCCTCAATTTCTTCATCTGTAATATAACATGGTTGGATGATGATTTCTGGGATCCCTTCCAGCTCCAAAATCCTATCATCTTTGTAGACATGTGCTGGAGCTCAGGAGACAATGGATTTAATGTACATTCTTTGCAGATCCAGAAGCTGTATTTTTTGAAGGTTCTCTGAGGGTATTTGTGTTCATAGATGCTTTACTCTGTGCTCATTTCATAGCAAGGAATGAATTCTAAGCCTTCTAAGTGAAAACTGCCATTAAGCAGCTTTTTCTTATTTCACATTCTGATCATCTAGGCCACTTGAATAGTAAAGCAAGTATAACTATAATCTCACATGTGAAATGTTAATGGATGGAGAACTCCAAATCCCTACCTTTAATATTCGGTAGCTGCTTCTAGAATTTCTTATTCAAAGCTGTAGAAATTACTCTAGCCTTTTAAGCACTGATCATAATCAATAGCATTGAAAACAAACAAATGCAAACAAAGTCTTTCATCATCCATAAAAACAAGCAAATAAATAAATGTAAAAGGAGACAAAGAATAGATGATACAAATAAAATCAATTTATGAACGGTATCAGCTTGTAGATCAAAACCAAAATTCAGCAGGAACATAGCTTCTGTTGATTTTAAAAACCAGTCAATGTATTGCATCAATGATACCTGGGATGAAAGGTTTAACTATCTCATTTCCAGGCAGCTGATTTCTTCAGGAATTTTGACTTCCTTAAAATTTGGAACAAGATTCATATATTTGTGAAAAGGATAGTAAGAGGATAGCTTATTTGATACCATCAAAAGGATGGGTTGATACTCAGGAATTGGGGTAATGTGTCCTAATGGAGAAAAAAAAAATTAGGTCAGAGGACAAGGAATTGAAATACCGCTTTTATGACCTTAGACAAGGTAAGTTAACCTCTCCGAGCCTCAGTCTTCTTCTCTGCACAAGAAGGAAGTGGGTTAGGTCATTGCTAAGGGTTTGCTGAGCTCAAGATGCTATCAATCAGAGACGTTCACTAGGCTAAGATGGGGAGAATTGCATAGAAGAAGAATAGACATAGTACATTCTATAAAGAAGCACATTTCCTATTACAAATTCAAAACATTTGAAATGCATTGCTCTCCATTCTGAAAATGAGAGTTGTCTCATTCCCATGATAAATATAGAAACAAATACGTTGAACAGTGTTCTGCTCTCATATTGCAGGGTTTCTTTTTGCTTCTGTTTTTATAAATGGTGCCATTCTCCCAGTCATCCTTACTCAAAATCTTATTTTCATTTTTGTTTTGTGTTTGTTTCATTTGTTCCCCTTCCTTCACACTCCAATACAATCAGTCACCATAGAATCTCAGGATTTGAGAGTTGGAAGGGCCCTCCACAGTTATCTAATACAACCCATACATTAAAGGAGAGCCCTCTATGATACTGAGTGACAACTCTACATCCAGCCTGTGCTTGAAGATCCCAAAGGAGGGAGAACCTTACCATCTTTTGAGGTAGATCATTCAACCTTGGAATGGCTTTAATTATTGAAAAGTTTTTCCTGACTTCAAGTCTAAATTTGCCTTTTTACAAACTGTAGAAGTTTTGCCTTTTGGGACCAAACAAAATCCCAATCAATTCTACCTATGCAATATCTCTTGCATTTGTCTCATCCTTTTCATTCTCATTGCCACAACTCCAGTCCAGAATTTTATTTCCTTTTATCTGGAGTATTCTAATAATCTTCCGACTCATCTCTCTATTGCCAATCTTCCCCCTAGTTCATCCTTCATTCTGATAACAGACTAATTGTCCTAATGCACAAGTATATTAAATCATTACAATTCTCAAAAACCATCAAATTGGTCATAAATAGAACCAAAAGCTCCCTTTATAAGTGCTCCTATTCAGGAGGCTTCGAAACCCAGAACTGATTTATTTGCACAATGAGGGACACAGAAAAGTCTCATATCTGAGTTCTCACCTCAACGTTTTTCTCTCTAATGCTCCTACATTTCCAATTTCATTTCATTAGCATCATGTCTAGTCCCTTTGAATCTTTTTATCCCTTCTAACTTCAAGAAGTCCCAACTTACTTCTTACCCCAAAGTTCCTTTTCATAATTTTCTTTCAGGAAGAAGGAACATGCTTGATAAATAGTATATGTTTTTCTCTGAAAATGCAAATAATAATAACTAGAATTTATATAGCATTTTAAAGCTTTCAAAGAATTTTACATAAGGTTTCTCATTTTATCTTTAAATTAACTTTTCCTTTTGTTCTTTTATACTTAAAGACCATCATTATCAGTGGGGTCTTTGTTTTTCTCTAGAAAGTACATGAAAAAAGACATGTCAAGAAATAGAAGGGTCTTCCCTATTGAAGACAAGAACTACACCAGTACTAGCTTCAGGATTAAAAGAGGTTCCCAGGGACAGGAAGGGCTTTTAAGAAAAAAGGGAATTGTGGTCCAAAAGTGATAAAAATCTGGACCTAGCTCCATTTATATTCCAATGAATACCAGGGACAACTTTTATTTTAAGACCTGAAACTTTGTGACTTGACTTTTGCTTCCCTACTCTTGTTTGTAGTTTAAACAAAGAGTCTGCTGGCTTCAAGCACAAGAGGGTGGGAGGGAAGGTATAAGATAATGGATCCAGGGATTTTTGTTCCGAAAGTGGGCTGGGTACTGCAAGGGGGAAAGGTAGAGCAATTGGGGTTAAGTGACTTGCCCATGGTCACAAGGCTAGGCTAGTTTTGTGTTAAGTGTCTGAGACCGGATTTGAACTCAGGTCCTCCTAACTCCAGGGCCGGTGCTCTATTCACTGTGCCACCTAGCCGCCTCTAGGTACTGTACTTCTTAAACTGTGAGTCACAACCACATATGGGGCCACCTCGCTGAATGTGGGGGTCATGAAAACTTTGACAGCAGTAAAAGGTTTCTGAACACACAAAGACCAAATAATTAAAAAACAAATGTGCAATGACTCCAAGGTATTTTGGGCACATCACATGATTTCACTGCAACCTTGGTTTTAAATACATAGCATGAGCACTTGTAATGTAATGCCAAGCAAAGGCAACTTCCCAAGGTTCAAAATACCAGCATAGGTGCTCTCCATTTTATTCAGTGACAAATTAAGAACAGAGAAGATCAAAATATGACATCATTCAAAATACAGCATTTACTAAGTATGATTCAATAATCTCCAAGTACTACCTGATTTAATCAAGTACTACCCCACCCCAGACATTACATTCATTTAATCAATTACAAAGTCCCTGTTCTAAATACTACTCTACCCCTAGGCTGTACCTTCATTTAGTCCATCACAAAGCCCCTCTTCTCAAATGGAGATTAGTTTCCAATCATAAATAAAGTACATTCATTTGTTCAATCATAGAACACAAAAAGGTCAAAAGTTCCCCACCCCTGGATCACAATTGAATCTACCCCAGATTTACAACAAGTTTAAGCACAGCACTTAATACCCAAATGGAGGTCTTTTCTTCATCATGACAGAGGCAAGTTCTCAGCAATCTTTGTTCCTGGGGAGACAAAGCTTAGCAAGGCCACAAGATACATTGCCAGTCTCTTCATTAATTCATTCTCTGTCTGCAGAACAGTCCTAGGACCCCTGAAAACATTAGCAAAACCCTCTTCCAGGATTTCTGTAAACATACAACAAGAAAAATCCTTCTTCAGGGCTTCTGAACCAACAGCAAGGTTCCCAGGCTCCTGCAACAAAAGCACTGTCCTTCACCAGTGGACAATATTCACTCTCTGTCTGCAGGACAGTCTCAGGAGCTCTTAACCAACAGCCAGGTTCCAGTACTTCTTCAACAACAGGACTGTCTTTCACCAGTGGACAAATCTGGCAAAACAACATCAAAACAGACAGACAAAGTACCAGCATAACAGCCATGTCTCCTCAGTCCTTGGCAGCTCTCAAAAGTCCAGGGCAATTCAAAGTGGCCCTCAGCAATCCTCTCAGTCTCTCTCTGCCTCCAAAAGGGTGCTGCTTCCAAAAAATTCTTATGCCTCTCTCTTGTGTCTCTCCAAATTTATGTCACCAGCTCCTCCCAGTTCAGCCCTCTCTTTTCACGTCAACAAGTCCATCCCACAAGTGGGATTAACAAGCTCTGGGTTTTAACACAATCAAACCAAGAACCAAGCCAACACAGGGCAATCTTTAAATGCCATTATTATTACAGCATTTTGCACTGCTCATGCCATCACGCCAAGCAACACCAACAAACACTGCCAGAAACACCTCCCTCAGATTCAAGATGATTGTCATTAATAAATGGTAAAATTACATGTATAGCAAAGAATTGTTATAAAATAAATTTCTTCATGATTTATTATCAGTAAATGTTTGATTAGTATAAATATTTTGTATACACACATAACCAGGGTCATGTAAAAATTTCTCAGGCAAAAAGGGGTCGCAAGTGGAAAAAATTTAAGTGTGGACTAGGACATGAGAAACCCTGGTTCAAAACAAGTTGATAGTTAAAGAGAAAGGAAGCAGAGCAATTCCCTAGGACCATCAAATGAAAAGAAAAGATGCCTGAATTATGGATCTTAGACCTTAAAAATGTCACTAGGGGAACTAATAATACTAGCAGAAGGTACAGGTCCCCTATACCTTTTCATCCATTTACATAAAAAAGTACTTAATCTTCAACAAGGTCTAAATCCCTACACTATAGGGAGCATTGGAGTAATCACTGATAAATAACTTGGAACTACCTACTTAATTCACAATATTATTATGAATGTTATTAGTTTTTGCTAATGTTATTAGTACTTTATAACCTTAATGTACTGTATATGAGAATGATTTTAAAAATATAGAAAGAACCCATTTTATTAAACTCCTTTTATGAGACAAATATGATTCTGATCCCCAAACCTGGGATAGATAAAGCAAATAAAGAAAAATGTAAAAACATCCCCTAAAGTATACTGATGCAAAATAATAGATAAAATATTATCCAAAAGGCTATAGCATTATTTATACATGCATGTATGTATATGTATGTGCATATGTATATCTATCTAAATTTCCTGCGACCAGGTTGTATTTATACCAGAATTATAAGGATAATCCAACATTAGGCAGACAGTAAATATAATTAATCATAATAAAAAACAAAGAGTTAGGGATAAGTACTGAATCAATCTGTGATTTCATTGCTATGTGTTGGATGAAGAAACACCCCCTACCAATTCAAGTAGGCACCTTCTTTAAAACTTATAGTCTTAGAGAGTTGCCCACAAATGTGACACTTAAGTGATTTACCTCAAGTTACACATGTGTCAGAGGCAAGATTTGAACCAGATCTTCCTGGCTCCAGTGCCAGCTATACTACTTGCTTATAGGTTTATTGATAACAAAAATAATAAATATCACATGATTATGCCAACAAACATTCATTGACACCCATGGTAGTTAGATTTGGCATAATCATACTTTACATTAAGGATTAAGTAAGGTTTTTTGAGCTGGCCTGGAAAATTTTATCACCATGTTTAATGTTTTCCAAAGGAAAACTCATTCTGAGTTCTAGGTAATGAATTTGTGGAATTTTTGGAATACAACTTTTTCACGAATTAAGAAATGCCTTTTATATATACACACAAGTGACTGAATTATAAAAGCATACATTCACTTAAGTACAAACACCAGTGACAGAAACATAACATGCATAAAACCAATTTTAATTGGAAATATGGTTATATGTATATGTACATATATACACATACATATATAAATGCAGATATATATGTTTCTCAAGTATCTCTAAGTGTGGGTATCCCCTCCACTAACATAAATCACAACTCTATGATTAACTAGACAGTATCCAGGAGTTGCTGAGACTGAAAAAATTTAACCACCCGGTAACCAACCAATGAACCTCTAGACATTTTGGATACACTAGTTTTGCCAGAGGGTGTGTGTGTGTGTGTGTGTGTGTGTGTGTGTGTGTGTGTGTGTGTG
>NW_027185777.1:22696320-22735066 GCF_028583685.1 Petaurus breviceps papuanus
GTGTGTGTGTGTGTGTGTGTGTGTGTGTGTGTGTGTGTGTGTGTGTGTGTGTGTGTGTGTTAAGCTTAGAGTTAAAAAAAAAGATTATGTTAATCATAAACTGCATGATCCTGGGCAAGTCAATGAATTTTTCTGACCCTATTTCTTCAGTTAGTCAACCAAACAAGCATTTATTAAATACCTACTATGTGCCAAGCACTGTGTAACCTGAGGATACAAATGCTTTAAAAATGAAATAATCTTTGAGATTGTATTACCTATTTGACTTATCTGCTGTGAAATGATCTGTGAGCCTTAAAGTATTAATTCTTACTACCTCACAGGATTATTGGAAAGAAACCCCTTTGTGAACCTTAAAATGCCATCCCAATATGAACTATTATTATCAAGTCATTCCTTTCCTCTACAACAATCTTCAGTTTAGTCTCTATTCCACACTAGATAAAATGCAAACTCCTTTGCTTGACATTAAAATCCCCCATAATCAGTCACCACCCAACCTTCAAACTCCCTCTTCTTTCCCCCCATACATGCTACACTTCAGCTAAATACAAATTCTCCCCCAAACACTCTCCACTCTTTCTCTCCTTGGTGGACTGCTCACGCTGTTTCAACTGTCTGGAATTTCCATCCACCCTCTATTTCTGGTGTGAAGAGCACTGACCTCTGAGATCCTTTCCAGCTCCAGACCCATGATCCCAGACCCATGATCCCATGATCCTAGGATCTTTTCAATTCTTACCCTTTCTTTAAAGTCTCCCTCAAATGCTACCTACCCCCACCTGCATGAAACTAAAAGGGACCAAAATTTCATCTCAATATGATTTTGACTACCTTGAAAGACAGATCATGCAGCTTTAGGAATGAAGTAAGGTATCTAGGGTTATAGAACAGAGCAGATTTTAATTCATTCCAGTCCAGTGATGTGATGAGTATTAATGGGGTACCCAAAGGAGAGTTGAACCTGGAAGTTTAGAAGGAAGAACACATACCCTCATCTTGGCTTTTCCCTATCTAGCAACTAACTAGCAGTAAGCTTTTAAGAAAGTTGTATAGGATGAGGTTAAGATTTCATAGCACATTTCTCCCCCCACAAATGTTACCTCAAGTTAGAGTTGTAAATTAGATGTAGTCATCTTTTTAGTTTTCATTGGAGACTGGTCCCTTACTGATCTATCTTCTGATTTGTCAGTTTAACATCTCTCGCCATACTAGAAAAACTCTTAATGATATCAAATGAATATGCTTAGCTCTTGCCAAATGAAACTCAGTTGGTCTACAGGGAAAAGCTAGGTTCTTGATTATCTATGGGTCTCATCCAAATCAGTCCAAGCAATTTGGCAAGGTTGCCAAGGCAGAACCCCTAACTAATTCTTCTGAAAGTCATCCTGGAATGGCAAAAGCTTTGACTTTTAAGGTCTTGTCCAAGTAATCCCCAAAGGCCCTAATATAATAGAAAACTTTCCATTTTTCTATTTGGGGGAGATAAATGACCCTGTCAAGTATTGACCCTGTGGTTGTAGGGAGAAGAGAATGAATTTTTAGTGGAAAGCCATTTGTCTCCCCACCCAACTAAAAAAAAAAGGTGTTAGTGGCATATAACCAAATATAATAGTTCCAACTATGTGAAAACTCTTTCTGTGCCTTGGAATTTGTGAAGCTAAAGTTGTGTGTGCCAAGATACACTTGTGCAATATAGCCTGAGAAAATAAATTTTAAAATAAAGCACTCTGAAGTCCTTTTCTAATGATACACAAAAATTTAAACCAAGTTTACTTCTTCCCTTCAAGGCTGTAAGAGTGCAACTGTCTGCCCTCCTGGACTGAAAAGGAAAGCCTACCCAACTCCCCTTAATTCTTCACTTCAGCTGGGCTGGATACAAATGATTAAGAAGTTCCATATAACTGTCGCCCCACCCCTCAAGTATTATTATACAAGTCTGTTTTGTTATTTTGTTTTGTTTTGTTTTAGCAAGGGACCTGGAGAATGTGTTTCTATGTCTAAGAAATAGAGAAACACCATAACATGGGGGGAGAGGGTGTAGAAACAGCTGGGCTTAGCCACTAGTTGGCAAAAATTAGTTAAAGGTATTTGATGGTTTATCTGTGAGTTATGTGTGTGTTATAACTTATAGCAGTGAACAATAGTAACTGGAATTTTTCTTAATTTCTTCTTGAATTATTTTAACATTGGGAATTACAAAGTTAGTGTGGGGTTCTTTTCAGTGTTCTGTTCATTCTAGTTATGACTCGGTCTTAGGCGCATTTCATTTGATCTTTCCCTAGCCATTTTCCCCCTCTGAGCTACATGCCCAGGTTGCATTCAGGCATAAAGCTATTGAAGATCAACCCTGAACCCACACAGAGATGGCATAAATTCTGCAAAAAGTTTTAGAACAATTCTTGACTTACGCCTCCACAGGTCTGCCACGTCCTATCCTCCCCACCTGCAAGAAGGAAGAGTCAAGCTCAAAAACATTCTGCTTTTTCTGCAGCTTAAGAATTCCTGTTAAACAACTGAACTCATTTGTTCTGTAGACAGGAAGTCAAATACTTGATTTTGGACATAGAAATAACCACATCTTTGGCTTTTGCTAAAGACCGTTGGTCTCCCAATCTCTGAACCAAATTCACAATGAGGGAATTTTCAGAATTTCCATAAAAGCATCCACGCGTCCATGAACTCCCAGAGTGTACTTCTATTAACAAAAGATGTTTTGCTTTGCTCACACCTGCTCAGTTCTCCATAGAGGCCCAAAGGATACACATTCCAATGGTGAGGCGTCAATAAAATAAAATAAAATTAAGTTCTAAGGAGTTGAAGGGAGAGATAGAGTGTTACCACACAAAGTGCACTTGAGATGGGGCCAGGCAATTGGCCCTAACTTAAAACTGGCCCTTGAAGTGGAATTTTTGTCCCAATATTTCAAAAACACATCTAATAATATCAACAACTGCATCACCTCACACCCCTTGATAGCTTTTTACAAACTACAACAGAAAATTAGATATATTCACCCATAAATCACGACATCCTGGCTTTGCTTTATTCTGTATTAAGCAATACCAACACACTTTCTCATTTTTGGGGGCAAGAAGGAAGGTTGGCTTTTGAAAGAAAAGAAAAAGCCTAAAAAAATTATTGTTTCTTTATTTTATTTGGTATGCAATTGGTTGGAGTTGGGGTATTTCAGAGAACTAACCAGTAAACGAATCCCTACTTCCAAAGAGTTTATATTCAAATGGAAGAAACAAGTACATATGTAAACATGTGCAACATTCATATGAAGTAAATAAATATAAATTTATGAGTGTTTATAAGGGAAAACACCAGTATTTGGGAAGAGCAAGAAAGGTTTCATGCGAAAAATTCACACTCAAGTCATGTCCTAAAGGAGGAGAGGAACTTTATGAGGCAAAGATAAGGAGGGAGTCTATTCTAGGTATGTGTCTAGTCCATGCAAAAGCTTAGAGGTGAGAGAGATGAAATGATGAATTTGAGGAACAGAGAAAGGGTCGATTTGATTATATTGCAGATTGCAACATGAGGAGTAGTATCCAATGAGAATGAAAAGAGGTCAGGACCAGGTTGTGCAGGGCTTTAAAAGCTACACAGAAGGGTTTTTATGCTATCCTAAAGGCAATAGGAAGCCAATTGAGATAATGAGGAAGAATCTCATACCAAGGAATTGAAACTAGGCAGAGTTACCCAGTAGAGTGAGCGACAAAGTACAGGTTCTGCCCTCTATAAAGGAAAGATTTGGGTGGAATTAGGTGCTCCAACCTCCAGCCCTCCAGTCCCAGGGGAGAGGAGGCTGAGGAAGGTAGGAAGGTGACTAAGTTAGCAGTAAACTGATGAGATAAGAAGTGATCAGTTTATCCTGGGAGGGGCATCTTGTTCCATGGAAATCTCTGGAATACCCAATGGGCAATCGTTGATGGAGCATAAGTGTGCATATTTTTCTTATTATCATTATTTAAATTACCTTGGAAAGTATATAAACTTTCCTGATTCTAAGTTCATGAAATCTCAGCTCCTCAAAGAAAGCCCTTGTTCTTTGTGGAAGTGAGAAGATGATTTCCTTCTCACTGACTGTCAGCATCAGTGGATAACACACTCATACTATATGATATTTTAACATCACCTAATTAACATTTCTATACACTGTAAATATCTAATTAGCAAGCCTGAGTGTTCTGAAATATAAGAAAATCTTAAAGAAGGGATGCTGGGTACATCATCTGTGGATCATCTATGGAAAAATATGGACAAGTATCACCAGAAACAGAAGGCATAATTAGGTTGTGATGACCCTTGAAAGGAACACTCCCAACCATGAGGTTACCGAGCCGTTGAAGTATTAAAGTAAACATCTAGACTTCTTTTCCATGCTGGATACATCCCATCCATCTTTTTGACAGCATTCACTCCACAGAAAGCCCTGCAGAGGCAACAAAAAGATGTCCTTTATGAAGAAAGACAAGATGAGGACTGGGGGAGTTTACAGATTGTTGGGGGAGATGTATAAGAGAAAGAAATGAGCACATCCAAAGGAGTGCCAATGGAGACAGCAGCTGTGAGGAGCATGCACAAAGATCCAAAGGGATGCGAGAATGAATGGAGTAGTAACAGCTTTCAGTAGGATTTTTAATAAAAATAGCTGACATTTATGCAGTGATTTAAGCTCATCTCACACATGATCTCATTTGAGCCTCATAAGAATCCAATAAGGTAGGTACAACTTATATTACTCTGAACAATTTACAAGAAAACTTGAGATGGAGAGATTAACCAACCTGCCTAAGGTCACATAGCTAAGTCAGAATTGGAAGCACGATTGGAACAAAGGTCTTCCTGACTCCAAATCCAGTATACAGCTCACTATACCATGTCATCTCTTACACCTTAGTAAATTACAGAACTTTTATGTTTATTAGTGTGTCCTTTTACAGGTTCCCCTACCACAGGTAGCTGTTTGAGATGGTAGGCTCTTGGAGAAGAGGCTATAAAAATCAGAATACTTTGTCCTGGTTTAGGATCTTCACTAATCAGCTGTATGGCCTTGAAGAAGTCAAATCAATTTTGAGGTCTCAGTTTCCTTAATTGTTCAACAAGGGAATTGGACTAGATGGTTTCTAAATTTTTCTAATTCAGTCAATCCAGTTCAATTCCCCTGAATGAGTACCTATTAAGTACTCATCATAAACTCTGGGACAAGGAACAGAGCCCGATTCCCTTCCATGATAGCTCTAAAGCTCCCGCCCAACACCCACCTTGAACATTTTTTATAAAACACTTTATAGCTTTCTCACAGACCTGCAGACTTCTTCTTAAGTAGTGACAATATAGAAGGCAGAATCTGTGGAGTCATCATGCTCATGCTGCCCAGTATACTCAGAATGCTTGTTTCTTTTCACTCAAGTATAACCAAAAAATTTAAATCAGCAGTGGTAAAAGCTGGCTTACCTAGAAGGCAATAACTAGGTGGTGCAGTGTTGAACTTGGAGTCAGGAAGACCTGAGCTCATACCCTGTCTCTGATACCTTCAAACTGTGTGACTTACAAAGTAAGTCACTTAGCCTCTCTTTAGGCTCAGTTTTCTCATCTGTAAAATGGAGATAATATCAATGCTTTACTCACAGAGTTGTTTTGATGATCAAAGGAGATTATATATACATATATATATAAAGTTATTTGCAAAACTATAAATGCTAGCTCTTATTATTATTACTGGAATGCTTGGGGGAACGAGATGTGAGTCAAATGTTCTGCTAACTGGAATAACTTTGTTATTTCAAACCATGTTGTTGAAAGTATAAAATATATTCATCCAAAAATACACTGACCCACATTCCTGGAAAGCACTTCCTCTGTATCTCTTTCTCATAGAGTCCCTTTCTTCCTTTTAGAAAGATCACCCCAAATGCCTTGTACTTAATGATTTTGTTTTTATTAACTTCATATTTATGATGCATACATTTGTCTATATATGTATGCATGTCTATATAGCTATATAGACATACATACACACATTTATACATCTATACACACACACAAATATAGTAGCTAGGTGGCACAGTGGATAGAGCAGACCTGGAATCAGGAAGACCTGAGTTCAAATCTATCCTTTGACAGTTCCTAGCTGGGCAAGCCACTTAACCCTACTTGCCTCAGTTTCCTCATCTGTAAAATGAGCTAGAGAAGGAAACAGCAAACCACTTCAGTATCTTTGAAAACCCCAAGAAGGAAGAATTGGACACAACTGAAAGGACTGAACAACAAATATATGTGTGCATCTGTGCATCTGTGTGTCGTTGTCTCTGCCATTAGAATGTAAATTCCTTATAGATAGGAGTTGTTTCATTCTTTGTACTTGTATCCCCTATATCTATCACAATGTCTGATCCACAGTAGATGCTTTTTGATGGATTAAATTGGTCCTTTTATCTGCCCAGGGAATGGAACATAACTGACTCTTTCTTCAATAGCCAAGTCCTGTAGTACTTTCTAATCATCATCTGGAAGTGTAGACATAAACAAAAGGAGTAGAAGAAGGGACTGCATCTGTATGAATGAGGCATGATCCATCCCCTGGAAATGGAGATGGTGTTTTTTTTTTTTTAGTTTGTTTTCCTGTTTCTTCTTTGTGATAAGAATCAGTATAGCAAAAAAACCAAACCCAAAATAATCCACTTAACTGTCACTGTGATTAGTTGTGTTCTCTTTGTTTCCAACTTAAATGTCCTTGGATTGAGGAGAGGGAAGCTTAAATGCAGCTTTTTTTGAACATTTGTGAAAACTTGAATCCTTTCTGAGCCTCAGAGGCCAGGCCCTGATTAATGTGGCCATAAAGTTCTCTCCCTTTTGCTTACTATTGCAACAGGTGGAAGAAGCAACTTGATACCAGCCACTACTGCCATGGATAGCAAGGTATAATGGAGTCTGGGATTCCACAGCTTCACTCACTTGTAGGTCATGTAGTCTCAGCCGTACACTTGACTCCTTGCTCTATATTTAAATTTATCCTCCTAAGCTCTATTGTGATCGAGGGGTGTGTCTAGATAATATTTTTTTCTCAATGAACTTTTGATCCCTATCTCATTGATTAATTAGCTCAAGCCCCTATGGTAGTTCATTAAATATTAGTCATCTAATGAACTAGAGAAAGCTTTTCTTTAACCAATAATAAGCATTTTATTTTTATGAATTTAAATAAATATTAAATCAATTACTATTATTTTATATAATTATATAGAATATATTTTATATGATATATTATGTGTATTATATAACTTACATAATTATATAATATGAATTTAATTAATTGATAATAAATCAAGAAATATTAATTAAAACTAAATATTAAAACAAATCAATTAAATCAATAAAACATATGTGTTATAATCTATTAAAATATAGGATCATTAATAAACATGATGTGTAATTATTTATATGTGATTTTAGACAATGTCACAGCCTGAATCATTTCAAACCTTCAATAATTGACTACTCTTAATTTTCTTCAGAAAGTTTTTTTAAAAATAATATCACAATTAAAAGTTCCAACAAGGGAGAATTTCTGTTCATCTCTTTTCCATTTTTCTTCCCCAGTTTCTATCCAGGAATGGCAGGAAACAGTCTTTTAGCTTCTCTCAAACTTTCCATAGAATTATCTTAATAAATTTCTCTTTATAGGATTTTCTCATAAAATAACACATGAGACAGTTCTTACAAGAAATAAATCCATCTTTATAGGATTTTCTCATAAAATAACACGAGACAGTTCTTACAAGAAATAAACCCATCCCTACTTTCTTTCTCCATCATCTCCACAGATTCTTCATAGATATTTGTGAATCACAAACAGCTACTAAACACAAACCTTCTCCCTGAATCCATAGATAGAGATGTTTCACATCAAGACATTTTCTGAACCGATTTTTAAAATAGCCAATTCAAAACTTTTTTTCTCAATATTTTATCTGCATCTATGCACTTACAGAGATAGTAACAATATCTTAGACATATTCAAGGCAACAGTGCCACACTGTTTGCCAAAGTCTTCCCTAACCACTTCTTGGTGTACTAACAACAACCAACAATCAGACATCATTATTCAGCAATCTTCCAGCCAAATTTAAGGACTTTACTCTTCTTTGTCTCAGTTTTACCATTTGCAAAATGATAGCGTTGGACAGGATTGCTCATCTCTCGGTTCTCTTACAGCTCAGATATTCTAGAGTTCTTGGATTCTATGAACATTATGGCAGAACCTTGTTGGTTTGGGGAACAGGCCATTGGACAGGCTAGTTTAGGATGTGGTCTAGAATAATGGCACTGATCTATTTGAATAGATTTGAAGTTAAGCATGAGTCCCAAAGGTAGCCAGCAAAAGACCTCTCACACAGATGGCGGCTGTAGATGCTAATTCTCCCCTCTCCCCCAAATTGCATATTTCTTTTTTAAATTTTTTTTTCCAAATTGCTTATTTCCTCATTGTGGAGAGGTGATCAGATTCTCAGCAGTCATTTCAGTGATTGCTGAATGAGATCATAATAGAATTATGCAAAAAAGAATAGTAATGTACAGTTTGGAGAGATGGCTATACAGTAAATGGACTCATTACTTTACAGTAACAGTGCATATATTTATATTCATGTAGTAGGCATAATTGAGGAGAAAAGTCCTCCGGCCTTCATTTCTTATGAAGTGAACTTCTTGAATTAGGGACTTTTTCGGGTTTTGCATTTATATCTCCATGCTTAGCACAATGCTTGACACATAATCAACACTTAATAAAATGTTCTTTGAATTTGTTTATTAGTGTGTAGGGCCCAAAGACAATTCTTTAATTAAAGGAATCCCTTTTATTTTATTTCCCAGAAGGCACAAAAGGTGACCAGGATACAGGCTGACAGTAGATTACAAAAGGAAATAACTGGAGGGAAAAGGTTGGAAGATGAGGCCAGGCTTCAATAAAGATGATGAGAAGGAAGGGGATAAATGAGTAAGCCTGCTGTCTTGTCCCTAAACTTAAGAGTTCTGGAAGAATCCTGTTGACCCAGCAGCCAGTGAGGTCAAGTCTGTACCTTCAACTGATCTTCATGCCGATTTCTAAAACCAAGCAGAGAAGAGACATACAATGACTGACTCTTTCCTTCACCCAGTTTGCTAGCATAAAAGAGAGAGTTTCCTCAATCCCTCAACCCTAGCATTAGTAAAATGCGGGACTTCTGGATAAGTTTACCCCTTATGAGCTTGTACAAAGTATTGTCTATGCAATGCCCCACATGGAAGAGACTGGGTGCCTGCTCCTGAAGAGTCATGGAGATGTAATGGAAATATCTTGGGGAAAAATTGGAACATGGGTAGACATTTTATAATTGTTTTCCCTTTTGCTAACCATATAATGAATAGCGGTTGTAGAGTTAGAACTAGTGGAGGGGGTGGAGGGGGAGGAAGGAACTTCAAAAGGCAGGAGTCCACCTCTTCTCTTTTTTGTTTAATCTTCCTTATATTGACTCCTTGTGTAATAGTTTTTTGGTGAGAGAAGAGAAATGATGTTATAATGGAAAAGGTTTTGGATACTTTTCCTTCATGACTGACAGGTGGTCTTGTGAATAGGAGTCGGCCTTTGTTCATTCATTTTAGGTGAATGAAACTAATTTCAAAGCTATGACTTTACAAATTTCAAAAAGTTGGGAGAGTGAATGACCCAAAGGCTTGGAGTCTGGGAGCCAAGTCCATATTGGGTTTTATAACCAGCCCACACCACAGCCCTGAAGAATGGGGAGTCTAACACAGCAACTCCAACAGCAATGATGCATCTGGACCTAAACTTGATGGGGCCAATGCACTATAGAAATTGAGTTAGGTCTGAATTCACTTTTCCTTAAGACCAAGGTGGTATGGGGGAGAGTTTGCTCCTGAAGTGTTGAAGGGGAAAAGTTTATTCTTGTTCTGTCTGTGAAGTAAATCTCCCTTTGTAAAAGCTAGTTCATGTTAACTGGTTAAATAGAATCGGGGTGCTGTTCACTAGTGACTAACAGTAGGAAGGGTACACACCCAGAATAGGGGCTGGAGCTGATGGCATTGGAACAGAGATATCTCAGCACCCTCTAGGATGCTCTCAGAAGCCTGAGGGGGTGCTGTAGTCAGTCTGACTGTGATAGTGAGTGCTTCCTTCATTTGTGTTTGGAGGCACTGAGAATGATTCCGCACCTTTATTTTCCCTTGTTCTTCACCTTCCTATTCTGTTTCAATTAGATACGTTGGCTCTTTGACTTAAGGCCTATAAATAGAATGTGCACTAATATGGGGCCCTGAACCCCGTATTTATGAATACCCAAAACAACCTTTACTAAATTCATAGCAGAAAAGGACTCCAGAACAGGGGTATACCTAAGGGTCGAAGTCCTAGCTCTCCACTTATTTGCTATCTAACTTTGGGCACCTCTTTCCATAGCTCATTGTCCTCATGTAAGTGGGAGATCAAGGTAGATGATCTCCACTGTCCCTTTCAGTTCTAGCTGTCTATGATCCTATACATTGATGTCATTCAGTCAGGTGAATTATCGAATCATCACCTTTCTATGATTTAACTTTCAAACTTGTGTCCATAGAGTTAAGGAACTGTCAAAGTGTCCTATGCTCTGAAATGCATTATTAAAGCCATTTTTAAATTGACCTTTTCTAGTCAACCAATAACACCTCCCCTTCTTTATTTTAACTTCCACGAGCAGACGTTCTACTTCTCTATTTTTGTTTCTTAATTATATGGGTAAGGGCTGGATCTCACCATATGTACCTCGTTGGAAGTCCAATACTAGTGAACACCTGTTTGTAAATGGCTAAGTAATCTTTATTTATATTATCATTAGAGACAAAATCTGCAGACATCAAAAAAGTTAGTCAGGTTCCCCAAGGAGTCTCAAAATGACTTTCTTGATCAAGAAAAAGCAGAGTACATGACATTGATTACAGTTACCTTGACCTTGAAATGGTCCATTTTTGAACCTAAACTTATTAAGATCTTCTTTGTTCTCTGGAATGTACCATTTTATAATTTGCATTGGCAAGAAACTCCTTATAAACATCATACAGACATTCTTTTACATTTTTTTCCTCTGGCCTATTCTCTCAAAAAATAAGTTTTCAAGATAACTAAAGAGGCCAGTGTTTTAAAATGCAAAGCTAGGTGTCACAGTGGAGAGAGTACTGAACTTGAAGAAAAGAAGACCTGAATTTAAATCCTGCTTTACTAGTTGTGTGACCCTGCATAAGTCACTTAACCTCTGTTTCCTCTGTTTTTTTTTCATCTGTAAAGATAGGAATAATAATAGTACCTCCCTTCCAGAGTTGTTGTGAGAATCAAATATGATAATATTTTACAAACTTTAAAGTGCTATATAAGTGCTAGCTATTACTAAATTCTCTGGGAATAAAGTTCCTTTATGTAGGAGTCTTGGGGTTTTGTTTTGTTTTGTTTTTTGGAGGGCAGAAGACAGGGAAATTGGAGTTAAATGACTTGCCCAAGGTCACACAGCTAGTAAGTGTTAAGTGTCTGAGGCCAAATTTGAACTCAGGTCCTCCTGACTCCAGGGCCCATGCTCTATTCCCTGCACCATCTAGCTGCCCCCCAAGAGTCTTGTTTTAAAAAAGCCATCATCAATGAGGAGGAGTGTTGACACTGTCTACATACGTCTTTCCATTGGTTGTACCCCATGCCTGGAACACTCTCCGTCTTCTCCACTTTTTAGAATCTCTGACTCCCTTCAAGATTTAATTCAATTGTTGTCTTCTGCAAGAGAACTTTACCAGAATCCCAACTGGTAAGTGACCAGTCCCCACCACATGTAGAAGAGTGATGATGTGAAGCAGAGAAACATGAAGGATGACTGTAAAGTGACTAGGCTGATATTTATCTGGCATGGGACGATATTTCTTTACTTTATAGTCACACCAGAACTGCCTTGCATCTTCCAAGGATGATGACCCTTACAGTGCCTGGGGTCTGCCCATCTTCAAATAGCTTCTCTCTATCCCTGCACAATTATAGGTGAGTGAGATAGATTCTGGGCAATATTTTATAGTGGGAAAAAAGTCATCTTTGGTATTCTCAGGCTCCCTTCTCTCAGAGTTTTACTCCCCAAGCCCCATGATGATTGCTTCTTCTTCCTTAGGTACCTAGTGTGCTACTGGGCTCTAAACACCATCACTCACCAGCCTTCCTCAACTTCTAGCTGAAAATTAGCATTTCCTTCAATCATTTAAAATGTTATTCCAAGAAAGGTCCATCCAAAGGCATCCCTATACTTCACTAGAGGGGTCCATGACACACTGGACTAGATGACTGTTAACATCCCTTCTGGCCCTGCAGCCTAGAAGGATGAATGAAGGTTACTTGAGACTTACTTATCATTACAGAACCAAATCTGCAGACATCAAAAAATTAGTCAGGGGCAGCTAGGTGGCATAGTGAATAGAGCACCAGCCATGGAGTCAACAGAACCTGAGTTCAAATCTGGACTCAGATACTTAATACACACACACACACACATATATAACTAGCCGTGTGACCTTGGGCAAGTCACTTAACCCCAATTGCCCTACCTTCCCCCCTTCAAAAAGGAAAAAAAAAAGTTAGGTTCTCCAAGGAACCTCAAAAAGAGTTTCTTGATCAGGAAAAAGTAGAGTATATGACATTGTTTATGGTCACCTTGACCTTGAAATGGTCCATTTTACTTGAGACTCTCTCAACCAGGCTTCAGGTGTACCTTTTATTTCTGACTACATATTAGAAAATACATCCCCATTCAAGGAATTTCTGGCAATAACAAGCAAATGGAGAGAACATTATGGGAAAGGAGAAACACTCAGAATTCATTATCATAAGCATATCCCAGAAAGTAAACATTATTTAATTCTTTGGGGATGATTAAGGGAGTTATGAACATAAAAGATAAGATGGTATATAGCAGGGAATTTTTAACCATTATTATCATAGGCCCCTTAATGGAGTAATGTTTTAAAGTTAATAAAATAAAATGCCTAGGATTATAAAGGAAACCAACTATGCTGAAATATAGTTATCAAAAGATTTCCTTTACATCACCTTTATATGAAAATATATCCCATTCCTTCCCCCAAACTAGTGAGTCATGCATAGTAACAATAAAAAAAATTAAAGGGAAAAAGTACTTCAGCAAACCCAACACATCAGCTATTTCTGTACAATATTCCCACTTATAGTCCCCCAACCCTGCACAAGGGTAAGGAAGGCACATTTTCTGATTTTTTCTTTGGGGCCAAGCTTGCTTCATAATATTACCAATTATTCACTTTCATTATTTTGTTCATCTCATAAATATTGTTGTAAACAATTGCATATCTTATTTTCCTGGTTCTGTTTACTCACTGCATTAATTCATATGCCTTTCTATACTTCTATGAATTCTTTATATTCAGCATTTCTTATAAATAATCCATTATACTCATGTTCTACAGTCTGTTTAGTCATTCCCCTGATCAATCAACAAGTGTTTATTAAGTGATTACTATATTGCAGGCATTGTGCTAAGCATCAGGGATACAAAAAATGGTTCCTGCCCACAATGATCTTACATTCTAATGGGAAAGACAACATACACAGAAATAGGGACACAGAAGATGGAAGGTAGCCTAATAGAGAGGGCATTAGCAGCAAGGGTGCTGGTAAAGGTCTTTTGCCAAAGGTAGCAATTGAATTAAGTCTTGAAGGGAGTCAGAGATTCTAAAAAGTGGAGGAGAAGAGGGAGAGCATTTCAAGCTTTTTAATCCATGGGATGAAAAACAGTGTAAAGGCAGAAAGAGATGAGAAATGGAAAAATGGGAAATAAGCCAGTGTGGCTGGACCATAAAGGGTGTAGAGTGGAGTAATGTGTAAAAAAGACTGGAAAGAGAAAATGAGGTCAGGTTGTGAAGAATTCTAAATGTCAAACAGAGGAGTTTATATTCACCCCTCGAGACAGTGAGGAAAGATTGGAGTTTATTGAGAAGAAGAGTAGCATGGCAAATCCTTTTAGCAGCTCAGTGGAAGACCCACTGGGGCAAGGAGAGATGAGACAGGAGACCAATTAGAAAGCTTTTACAATAACCTAGGTGAAAAATGTTGAGAACCTGAACTAGTGTGGAGTCTGGGTGAGTTGAGAGGAGGGGATTTTATTCAAGAAATGTTGTGTAAATGGAAATAACGAGATCTGGCATCCGATTGGTTGCATGGGACAAGTGATCATAAAGAGCTAGGGAGGACATTAAGTTGAGAACCCATGTCACTATGAGGATGGTGGTATCCTCATCGATCATAGTAAAATTTGTAAAAGGGGAGGAGTTTGGAAGGGCAGAACATGAATTCTGTTTTTGGACACGTTAGGTTTGAGATACCTATGGACATGTGCTTTTTACAGCTCTTTGGTACCACAAAAAAGTGCTGATGTGAATTTTGTAGTATATATGGGACCTTTTCTTATGTCTTTGACCTCCTTTTGGGATATGCCTAGTACTGAGATCTCAGGGTCAAAGGGTAGAAATATTTTGGTTATTTTCAAAATCATAATTCCAGTTGTTTTACAAAATGGTTGGTCTGTGTCAAAACTCTTCCAATAAGTACAAAATTTTAAACTGGGAGTGCAAAATGTACATAGCTAAGTAAATACAAAGTACTTTGTGGAGAGAAAAATTAATAACTGGAGGGAGCTGGAAAATCTTCTTAGAAGAGGTGGTCCAGGACTTGGATTCTGAGGGCAGAAATGAGGAGAGAGTACACGACAGGCATGAGGAATAGATTAAGGAGCGAAATGTCAAGTTTGGAGAAGAGCTAGTACTCGAGTTTGGCTGGGATATAGGGTACATTGTGAGAAATAACATGAGATTAATCTGTAAAGGAATGCTGGAGGCAGACTGTGGAGGGTCTTAAGCACCAGGTTGAGGAGATTCTGTTTTATTCTAGGATAAATATGGAATCGCTGATTCTTTTGAGGGTGGGGGTCAGAACTTGGAAGATTATTTTGGCAGCTATATGGAGAGTAGACTCAAGGATACACATTTTGAAGTTTAAGAAGAGGTAATAAGGGGATGGATTAATGTCGTGATCATGTAAGCAGAAAGAAGGGTTGGAATGCAAGAGATTGTGTGTAGGTAGAACTGATAAATCTTGGCAACTAATTGAATGGGGGGAGTAAGAAAGAAGGAAGAAGCAAGAATGACTCCCTTATTATGGATCTGGGTGATTGGGGTTGGTAGTGTTATGGACAGAAATAGGGAAGCTTGGAGGAGGGACAAGTTAGAAGGAAAGATGCTAAGTTCTATTTTTTAGATTTTGAGTTTGAGAAGGAATATCCGTTAGACAGCTGATGATGTGGGACTGGGGTTCAAGAAGAAATTATGAATATATATGTATATATATATATATATATATATATATATATATATATATATATATAGTGCATCATCACAAACTCATGAAGGTTCCCCAGAGAAAAATTGTAGACTAGAAGAGGAAATAAAGCCTTGAGGGATATCCATGCTTAGGGGCAGGAAATACATCATGAAATAATGAATAAGAGTAGAGTAAAGATGCAGAGAAAGGGTAGAGATGTATAGGGATTTTGAGGTGTTGATTAGTGGTGAGGAGGTCAGCTCAAAATGATGGTTTTCCTTGATTTTCTTGGTAAAGTGGGCAGTGAACTCATATACTCAATGGTAGAGAAGGATATGTAGGTTAAGGAGAGGAGTTTTGGAACGATTTCAGGGAGTGTGATTTTAAAAAATCAATCAGGGAAGAATAAAAGGATTGCCATGTAGGAGGGAGGATCCACTTGAGACTGGATGGCATGAATTTCAGTGGACTCAATTGGTACCATTTTGTAACTTCTGTCAGTGGCATTTTGCAGCATGGAGTCAAAAAAAAGCAGACTGTGGAGGCAACGTAGGGCTGAGGATTTGCAGGGCACAGACGATGATAATACAAAGAAGGAGACAAGGGATTCAAGGATGGAGGACAGTATATAATTGAAATGATCACTTACTGGGGGAGTAACTACTATAAAATGAGATCAGGGCAGTGATGATAGATTGGGAGAACAGAGGATGGAGGGGACAATGGTCACAGTGAAGATGAAGAAAAAAGATTTGGAGGTATGAGGCAGAGAAAAATAGGAGACGAGGATTAGAAAGGAGGAATTTCCAAGTTGATGGTCATGGAGGTAGCAGTCATGAGTGATGTTCCAAAGAATATAAATGATTGTTCTGGGGGTAAGATATAGAGCATGGTAGTTGAGAAAAATTGAAAAAGTGGGAGGCTAGACCATTCAAGGAGACATCAACAGGCAGATTGAAGTATCCAATTATGAAGGTGGGTATGGAGATGAAGATGAAGATTGTGAGTCAGGTACTGAAGTTACTCCTTGAAAAAGAGAATGAGCTGGGAGTTAGTATAGTATGGTAAAATGGAATCAAATAGTGTGCTATAGACAGATGGAATGAACCTCAGAAGTTGTAGAACAAGGGCAGCAGACAGAGGGCCCAAGAGTGGCAGACCTTGTTGACAAGGAGTATTGGAACAAAGACTCGATCAGTTAAGGGCATAAGAAAAGGAATGATCTTTATTGATGAGAGTGACCAGAGAGGCAGTATTTTCTGGAGAAAACTTGGTGAGTGTCAGAAAGAGAAGGAAAAAAGTCTAAGGCAAAAGGATCCAGACTGAAGTAAAGTTAATTAACAAGAGACTGGGGATTTTAGAGAACACAACTGAATGGAATGGCAAAGGAGTATCTAGAAATATGGAAGGGCTGGCTATAACCTCTTCTGAGACTTAGTTTCCTCACCTGCAAAATAAAAAACAATACTAAAACTACCAACTTCACGGGGTCATTGTGAGGAAACCTTAAAGTGTTATGGAAATATGAGTTAATATTACTGAGCAAAGATTTCTGTTCCATGCTGCAACTTAGTATAGCTCACTTCTTAACAGGACTCTTTCCATTTTGTTTATATATCCCCAAAGTCTTGTGAACTTAGGCTCTTTCTCACCCTCCCAATCACCTTCTTTTAATTGGTCCCCTCGGCTTTCTTGGCCCAAGCATTGACTGCCCTGTAAAATTAATTTAAATTTCTTCTTTGCTCTAAGTTGCATAACTTCCAAAATTACGATTATACATCAAAATACCTCCCCCATACCCTGCCCAATATGGAGAGGTAACCAACTGTTCCTTGTTTTCCAGATTTGTTCCTTAATTGGGTCCAAATGTTCCTCCCTTTTTTTTTCTTCCTTCTTTAAAACCAGTAAGGTTGTCTGTCATGAAACCTAACACTGTCTATGGACAGTCTTCTCTTTCACCTTTTTCACTCCCTGATTCTGCTGTTGACTAACTTTTAAATTGTGAACAACCATAAAACAAGTGACAGTTGTGGCCCACACTCTATCACTCTCCTCACACAGGGGAAGATCTGCTGGCCACATTGTAGCCGCTACCAATTGTACGGCACAGCTGTCTGACCCTCTTCTCCCCTGTGAGAGGGAAAGAGAAGTGACTGCACAGATGTATGCATGCCTGATGCGGTCAGCAGGGGAAACAAAGAAACCATCTTTACATCAACTGTAAGTCACCATGAAATGTACAGTATCATCTTAATAGTTTTGATAAATATGATGCGTGCTGAGATTAGAGGCCATAAATTTGGGAGCAGAGAGAAGGTGACTTGGGTTTAATAGAACAAACCAGTTAATGAAATTTATCTCATTCAAGTTAATTAAAGGAAGTGAAAATGGTCATTTGTTAAAAGGACCTAGACATCCAAGGACTATTATGAGAATACACGGTATACACATATGTATGGATGAGGTTTAGAAATGCGTGTATCTGTATTTTATGCATAAAACCACATGTGTACATTTATGTACATATATACATGCATGCATACACATTGTATGTGTGCACACAAGTGTGTGCATATACACATATGAATATGTGTATACATATAAATAAATAAATAAATGTGAGAGCCAGCATGACATTGTGGAGAGGACATTGGGCTTGGAGTAAGGAAGGCTTGGATTAAATCCCATTTCTGCTATTTACTAGCTGTGTGACCCTGGCCAAGTCACTGTTAAGCCTCAGACAATTCAGGTCGCAATCTGGGATTTTGGAGGCAGTTCCCACATCAATGAAACCTCAGAACTTTGATGTGTTCCCCAACTCTTATTAAGGAATTTTCTTGAATAATTTGACTGAACACTTACAATATTTTATGATGTAAAACAGGCAATGGAAGCATTTGGGAAGTATTCAAGGGATTCTGTAAAGCTGCTGTGTGGTGTAATGAGAACTGACATTTTATAGTACTGTTGAATTTGAACCTCATAACAATTCTGAGGCCTTGTACTATGGGATAACCCCATTTTACAGGTAAGGAAACTGAGGTTGAGCATAGTTGTATGAACTCATGTTCACACTTAGAAAATAAGGCTTGGTGAAGGTGAGTCATTTTTCCTCATAAGTATTAGATGCAGGTCATCCTGATTCTAAAACCCCTATCTACTGCTGCCATGGTGTTCTGTTCTCAGCTAGCATCTTCTAGCCCCACATCCTTTCTCAGGCATTCAGGATACTGACAACTTTCCATCAAGTCAGGGATCATGTTTTAGTGGTCTTTTTTATCTCCCTCAACTCTTTTTTTTTTTTTGAAGGGGGAAGGCAAGGCAATTGGGGTTAAGTGACTTGCGCAAGGTCACACAGTTAATTAAGTGTCAAGTGTCTGAGGCTGAATTTGAACTCAGGGCCTCCAGACTTCAGGGCCAGTGCTCTATTCACTGTGCCACCCAGTTGCCCCATATCTCCCTCAATTCTTAACATAGTGTTTTTCACCTAGTAGGCACCTAATCGATGATTCCTGAGTGAATAGAACTAATGAATGAATGAATGTTCTATATACCAACAAAGGATACCTATAAATTCTTCTCTTTGTCCTTTAGAATACACAGCCCCCACAGTGAATAGACCAGGGATTTTCACTTAGCATATTTTGATACCTATCCATGCACTCACAAAGCGATTCAAGCAGCAAGAGGGTCTAAGTTCAAGCTTCCCAGAATGACATGCCCTCTGCTTCTTGGAGCCTCTCCCTACTAGACTTCAATTCTGGTCTTGGTTATATGGGGGTTGGCAGCCGTGACTCTGCTTTCAGATAGAGTGTCTGAATCTTCCCTCCAAATCCCACCCTCTTCTAATGTCAAAATGAAGGTTGGGTGTGTCTTCTCCAAGGAAATGTTCTTTATTAATCCAGTCATTTACAAGATATCCTAAATGACCCTTGATCTACTCTCTTTAAATGTTTAGCTGGTATTCCATTCATCCATCAAAAGCTGCCAGGAATCTGGATAACGTAGTGAGTCCCCTGCCTCTATCTTTAATAGTACCTACCAAAGATATGGCCTAAATTCACCTCAGGGTGGGGAATGGTAAACTCAGAACTCTGCCCAAACCTAAGAACTCCTCCATTATTATTTGACAAACTCTATTTCAGCAAATTAAGAGGAACGTCTAGAGAAAGAAGAGCACAGACTAGTATGAATGGTAACAGTTGTTTCAGAAGGTTAATAAACCAGAAAAAAAAACCCAACCCAACATAATTCCTATTTTTCTACATATGTGTCCTACAAGCAAAATTGAATTTGATAATCTGCCTTTTGGTCTTTCATACAATCTTTCTTTCTAAAGGATTCCTCTTCCTAAAAAGACCTTAATGTTCTTCATGAGCCAGCTTAGAAAAATTTTATCACTAACCCTAACCCAAAGAGGGAGTATTCATGGCTTGGTGTTACACTGAAGGGACCATAGGATTTAGAGCTGGATGAAATTGCTGAGAGCACAGGATCATAGATTTCAAAATGGAAGGGTCTTCAGAGGTTATCTATTTTACTACCACCCCCTCATTTTATATATAGATAGGAAAACTGAGGCTGAAAGTGACTTATCCATGGTCACATAGCTAATAAGTGACAGGGGAGCAATTGAAACCTCCCACCATCTGACTGGAAAGTCAATGCCCTTTCCACTACACAATACTGCCTCAATGGTGCATCACAGTGTTCTGACTTTGACTCTGCCCTGTTTAACATTTTTAAATGTCACAAAGCTAGGAGGGAGAGCTAATAAGTTACATGACAAAATTGGTATTGGAGATGCTCATAATAGGCTAAGACAAGAGGATGACAAAATGCACCGTACTAGAAAGGAGTCGAAAGCCCTTAATTTTTATGACAAAAAATTAATTGCACAGGTATAGGAAGACTCATAGGGTTCTTTCTTTCCTCCAAGTGGCCACTCAGTGGCCACCTCCATGATACCTTCTCTTACTACCCACCCTCATGAAAGGATTCTCTCCCTCCTCAGCTTTCTCATTGCACTTTGCCTAGACCTCTCATCAGCACTTGTCATTTTTCTTTTGTTTGTATGCATCTTATCATTAAATTAGAGTAAAACTTCCTTGAAAGCCAACTCGGCATTGTATCGCTGGATTTCTAAATCCTACCAGAGTAGTTGTACATAACAGGGGATTAAAATTGTTACTCAGTCAAATTAAATGGAATCAGAAATTATAAGTGAGGGGAAAATAGGAGCAAGGCCATTTCAGGAATGAAATGTGGCTCATTATAGATACTGATTGGAATAGGAGGCACATGCTCCAGATTGGTGGAAAATAGAATTGATCAGATAGAATGAGACTGGATGGTGGAGAATATAGAAAATCAGTGAAGAGGGGTTTCTGTTTAATACCCTAGGAAACAAGGAAGCAATGGTGGTTGTTAAGAAGGGGAGTGACATGATGAATCACAGGGTTTGTTATGTTTTCAGGGTGGAATGGGGGTTTTGGTTTTCATATATGCTTATTTTGAGCTTATGGCATTTGCAAGTAAATAAGTCCTCATAGGCTGTTGGAGAAATGGATAAGACATGCCTGAAGATGTGGATTTGGAAATCATAAGCAGACAGAAGAGCTAGTTGAAGTCATATTAGAATATGTGGGACAGGGTACTAAGAGAGAAGAAGAGACAAATAGCAAGTCAGGGTGTAAGTGAGGGGGATGCTTTTGTGATGATCCTATTTGCCCGACAGACAAAAATAAGTAGGACATAAAGTCTTCCTGGAAGATCTGTTGCTCAACCGACCCAATCAACAGACAAGAATAATGACAGAAAAAGGAATAAAATCCATTTGAAAAGTTACAGGAGAGAACCACAATTAAAAACATATGATGAACCTATCCTAAAATAATATGCCCTCTGTACAAAACACACTGAAGGTATTTGTATAAATGTGTCATTTCTTTTACAGTAAAAGTGGGAACATTTTGTTCCATCTGAAATCTAATTTTGCAGCCTAATAAAGCTCGTTCCAGTGCAAAGACCATTTGTTCACTAAGAAAGGTATTTCTTTGCAACATTAATCATCTTCATTCTCCAGAGGGATAACCCCCTACTTTGCTTTTCCATTAATATTATCTTTAACAGAAAACTAATGACTCTGTTACAGTTGTATCCTCACTAACATTGCATGATGGCACTCAGAAAGATGGTGGGCTTTATGACTTCCCCACGGGCTTCATAAGGTTAAATGATTCACTAGGTTAAATGATTGCTTAGAGCACAGTGAAAATCACGTTAATGAAAATGACCAGGCTGGAATGTGTCTGAGTACTGAATGGATTTAAGTGAAGGGAAAGTCTTGCCCTGGAGCTGCTTCTTCAACAGGACAATCCTAACCTCCTCTAGGAGAACAATGACAATTCATTCTGGGAAGAGATGGTGTGCGTTATTATTGGAGGCTTTTTTTTTTTTTTAAGGATATCTTACATTTCCCAACACAACACCCAGATCTATCAACAAAATTGAAGAAAATGATGCTTTTTACTCTAGAACTATCGGAAACTAGGGATCGGTCCTTGCGATCATAATAGCCATGTCTCTAATAGATCGTAAGTTCCTTGAGGTCACTTGTTTGAATTTGTAAACCCAGTAGTTATGCCTTGCTCTTGGCAATCACTTAAACCGAACTGAACTGAATTGAATTCAGTGCAAAGGAGTTTGTTTAAAAGAAGAGTCTCTGATCATTTTATTTCAGTCCTGTCCAACTGTGTGACTGCATTTGAGTTTTTCTTGGCAGAGATATTAGAATCGTTCCCCACTTTCTTCTCCAACCCATTTTACAGATGAAGAATTGAGGTAAACTGGGTCAAGTGACTTGCCCAGGGTCACACAGCTAATAAGAGTCTAAGGCTGCGCTTGAACTCAGGAAGATGAGCCTTCCTGATTCCAGGTCCTGTATTCTATCCACTGCACCACCAAGATGCCCTTATACATTATGTTATACAGACACGTTCTGGATCATACCTTTTGTCAGATGATGTTTGTTCAGTTGTGTCCGATTCTTCATGACCCCATTGGAGGTTTTCTTGGTAAAGATACTGGAGTGGTTTACCATTTCCTTCCCCAGTTAATTTTACAGATGAGGAAACTGAGGCAAACAGGGTTAAGTGACTTGCCCCGGGTCACACAGTTAGTGTCTGAGGTCAGATTTGAACTCAGGAAGAAGAGTCTTCCTGATTCCAAGCCCAGTGATTTATCCAATGAGCCATCTAACTTCTTCTTGTCATTAGAAATATAAAAGAGATGACAATGAATAGCTATCCCCATTCTAAAGAATGGTTCAGCAATATGGCTGTACCTAATTCTACAGAATAGATGTATTCAAGAAAAGTTTTCTGTAAAATCAGCTTTTTTTTATCTTATTTTTCTACTCTGCGTTTATACAGTAAAAAGTGTTTTTTTTTTCTGTGTGAAATTTTGGCATATTTGGGAGGTTGCAAACATTTTAAACATTTCTATTTAGGGAAAAATGGATAATTTCTGATAAAATGCTATTAATGCCAATAATAGTGAAGACGAAAATGAACTAGTGGGGGTGACTTTTATGTTTGGTTTAAAAATTTAAAGGTCCAAAGGTGATGATAACTTCAATGATTTGAATATATCTGACTGAAGCTTCTATCAATCTCCAATCCCACCTATCCATAAAACACATGGGGACAGGCCTCTTCTCCACTCATGTTCCATGGGATGGTAACTGTTACACTCTTTAACTGCTCAGACTCAGTTTCCCAGGCCTTTGTGGCAGCATCTGCCTTTTGGAAACAAACAAGCTGAGCTGTTTTAAAAGAGAAAAGAAAGGGTTAGAGGCAAATACAGCCAAAGAGATCTGAAAAATTGCCATTAAGTGAGTTGTGAAGTATAGCTAATTCATTGTTGTTTCATCTTTTTCAGTTGTGCCTGACTCTTGGTAACCCCATTTGGGGTTTTCTTGGCAAATATACTAGAGTGGTTTGCCATTTCCTTTTCCAGCTCATTTTACAGATGAGGAAATTGAGGCAAACAGGGTTAAGTGACTTGCCCACAGTCATACTGCTAGTAAATGAGGTCAGATTCAAACTCAAGAAGAGGATTCTTCCTGACTCTGGGGCCAGCATTATATCCACTTCACCATGGTATAGTTAACTTAATTCAATTCAAATTAAGTTCAATTAACTATATAATAGGCACCTGTTATATGTAAGGACACTGTTCTGGGCACTTGGATCCAAGACAAAAATGAAAGTTCCTGCCTTTAAGCAATTTATTTTCTACTGGGAACATGGAACTAGGTCCCTGATTTTAAATGCACCGAGTTCCCATGTCTTGTTATCAAGTTTATAAATAACAGGGTTTGGGTTTGTCTATGTGGTGGTAAATAGATGGTAACTATAAGTTTGCATTATGTCTGAATTGCTATCACTTTCAATTCGGTAGTTAATTTATGCCACTGTTCTGGCAACAATTATCAGTACTGTTCAGCTCAATAGTAACTACTGTAAAATCAAACACCTTTAGAAAAACAATAGTTTATGCCAGAAAATTGTACTATTTGACTTTAGCTTAGCACAAACTGGAAGATGGAGGCACTAGGTAAATTGTGTCAGCAAAGCTATTGAGTACTGATAACATACTTTATTACATCTTCACTCTGAAGTCTATTCCTGACTATGTTTTCCCTGGAGAAAGATATATTTCACCCTACCTGCAGTTCCAAATATCCATCAACTTCACATCTTGTGATTATTATTCTTTCCCATTAAGACAACTGAATCATGAGACTCAGCTTGCCAGAACCCCAAATCTGAGGGCGAAAATATAAATCAGACAACTTAAAGATTCCTCTGCCTTTGTTTCTCCTTGCCGTCTTCCCTCGAATTACCCTGTATTTATCTGAAACCACAGGTTCAGTCTCTATCTTAATATATCCTTAGGTGTGTTTATTTCCCTGGTAAAAAGTAAGTTTCTTGAGGATGGAGACTTTTTCATCTTAGTTTTTGTATCTCCAGTGTTCAGTATAGTGCCTGTCTCATAAAAGGTACTTAATAAATGCTTGTTGATTGATTGATTATCCTTTCTCTTTGAAGTATTTGAAAGTTGATAGAGGATCACCCTCTGCTTTAAGAGGACATGCCATTTCCACTTGAAATGATATAATCTAAATATAGTGAGAAGCAGTACTTTGTAGTCACAAAGACCTGAGTTCAAGTCTTGCTTCTAAAACATACTAGTTGTATACCACAGGCAAGTTTCTTAGTACCCCAGCATCTCTGAAGATCATCAGTTATAGACAAGTTACTAATCTCCATCAGTAGAGGGATTACCCACATTGATGAAATCACAGATCATGAGTATGCACACCCACCCACCCCCACCCACCCACCCACATATTTGCACTGTGTGCTCTAAGCTATTTTTCTCATTGTTGAACTGAGCTTTGAAGTAATTAGTAAAATGAAATATCAAACATTATTTACCATAGATTTTGGTGCAAACATCAATTTCTTAAGGTCCAAAATAATATATATATATTTTACATTGCCATCAACATAGAAGCAGCTCAGGCCTCCCCACCAGGGTTCTTAGAAGCTATAAGCTAATTGGCAACAAAGCTTCCCTCTCCATTCATTAGCCCTGGAATTTTTTGCAAACAAATTCAAGCTGACCTATGTATTAGGTTACTTTATAGGGGTAAGAGTTGACTGAACTGAACAATCAGTTACTCCATCCCACTTAAAGCAAGTGACAATATGCTATACTCTGATACCTTAACCAGTTGCTACTACTTCTCAATTAAACAATTAATTATCAGCTTTAGACTAAGTATGAAAAAGTTCTTGATGAATTTAGATGTTCTTAAAAACCATTAAATGAATGAAAGTGATGTTACATAGAAAGTTTGTTCAGATAGGTTGAGAAAATATGATCATGCAATATAGATTGGGTATAAAATATCATCAAGGTAATTCAAGCATTTGGTAGTTTAAAGGAGAAGATGTTCAGCCCAACCCTTGAGAAGGAATCACTTTGGAGGTGAAGAAGAGAAGAGTCTTAGCCTAAGCCTTAGCTTCGGTCTCCATCCCCTCTTCCCTCTTGACTGGAGGAAGACCTTGTAACTTTCGAAGTGTCTTGAGGATTCGAGACTTCCATTTTCCCATCAGCATCTTAACAACGTCCCCAGGACAGTTGATGGCAGTGTCTGCATAAGGAGCAAAGGACAGATTAGACAAGTTAAGTAAATTCAGATTCAAAGTTCTATGAAGACTCCAGCAGAAAAATAGAAAAACCATACTGTGTTAAAAGGGACAAGCTTGAGGACTAAAGGAAAAAATTTCTAGGAGCTATGAGTTACCTACTTTGTCACGTGTTGTAAGTTTTAGTTCACTTTCCACTGGACTCTGTGTTTTTGAGAAATAGTGTGTCTCAGACATTGGAGGTGTGTGTGTGTGTGTGTGATTTGTACCAGCCTTCTTACTATATTACCTTAATAAATGCCCCTTCTCAAAGCTTAGTAAGCCTGGCAGATTGTTATCAACTGATAATCACAGGTAGGAACACACTGGTAGGGGCTCATAAGTCACAGCATTAGAAAGAAACTTCCCAGGCCCTCAAGGTTATACATAGAGATTTGAGGAAACATAATAGCTGCCTTCTAGGGAGCCAGATTGCCAGAGCAAATAGGGATTGAGAAAGTGGCTCCAGAACCTGTGCTTAGTCTCCATTAAAAAAGAATAGTTTTCTTGGATTAAAATAAGAGTCAGACAGACAGAAATTTAGGTAACATAGTTTTGTAGAAAACAAAAAAACCATTAGTTTGTTTAAAAATACTGTATGCAATATTCCTAGATAGCTGGCCTCTTGTCCCATTATCCCTCTACCCCAACTTCTTGGGGGGCTACTATGATCACATCTGAATTTATAAGATAATGTTTTCAGCAAGATCTCAGAAGCAGAGGTTTTTGTTTTTCTGCCTAGAGTTCAGTTTTCCTCTTTTATGTAAAGGAACACTTTTATAAATGTGCAAATATTTCCTGTCAGCCCTTGAAATGAACTGTGACAATTAAGTTGAGAAGAGGAAATTCATGTGATGTGAAAAGTTGCTTTTCTTTCTCTATAGCTAACAGCTAGCACAAACATAAATTAGTATAGTGTTATATTGTGTAATAATTAATATTATTATAATATTAATATAATATAATATTATTATAATTAAATATTTGTATAGATCTTAAGATTAACATCTGGGATTATATTTTTTTTTCTGACTTCAAATTTTAGATCACAATTTTAAACTGTGATAAGTTGAGAAGAGGAAACTGATGTGATGTGAAAAGTTGGCTTGCTTTCTCTGTAGCTAATGACCAATACAATCATAAATTAGTAAAGTGTTATATTGTATAATAATTAATTATTATAATTAAATATTTGTATAGATCTAAAATTAGAATCTTGAATTATATTTTTTTCTGACTTCAAATTTTAAATCCCGCATTGACTTATGATGTTGTTCCAGTTAACAATAGAATTAACAAGACACAGATATTTTTATTCTGGCTAATTTTTTCCCTCTAATGTAAAATGCTTTATGATTCCAAATTGTTGTTCTCAAATGAAAAGTCTCCGGGATGTTCTGATTTTAGAAGGGCTATTTCTAATCAACTCCATTCTGGGGGAAAAGATTCCTAAGTTCTCTTAAATCCTTCAACTTTTCTAAAGGCTTGTTTTAAATTAAACTTCTTTTAAAAATTCCTTTGTTCATCCAGGGCCCCCACATTTTTAAAGATAAGACCACCAGACCTATTGCTGACATCTAAAATGTTGTTATTGTTTTAATTTGCCTTCAGTTTTTCAGCAGGTTCACGAGCTAATGTTTCACAGCTGGTAAAGGAGACAACTTTTGGAAGAGAAGGGAAAAAAACCAACAAGCAACATGGCCTAGCTGTGCAGCTGTATGTTATTATTTTATTCCCAATTCACAGGAAATGAACAATCATTTAGTACTGACAGGTACATACAGGAACTCACTATCTTCCTTTTCAACCTAAAAAATAAGGCACTACAGAAGTTAAGCATTAGACTCAAAATATGCTTCACATTTTTTGCCAAGGTTATGATGATATCTTCTGAAAGCTTTTGAAAATAGTCTGAGGAAATACTGCCAGCAAATCTGAAAATCTGGGTGGAAAAAAAATCATTCAGAGTCTTTTCTGTTGTTGACCATTGGTAACTTACTGATCCCATAAGGGTTGGGGAAGGTTAGACACCTCTGAAGGTGATTGAGGTTTAATCCAAATTGTGTCCTTAATGGGTTATTAAACTGTAATACAAAAGCAATGTTGTACAAGTAAATGCTTCAACAAATCAAAGTTGTAGGGATTGAAGAATCCTGAAGAGAAAAGCAATTACAAAGCCTTTGGAAGGTGTTCCCCTACCCTCACCCCATCTGTCTTCTTGAAAAAGTTCAGAGGATTTGTCTCTCAGTTCAAAAACATTTCTGTTGTTGCCATTTTTGAATAGACCAAATGGAAAATCAATAAGCATGAAGTTACATAGTAATAATACCTCACAGACCTGAAACTAAACTTTCTTTTTCACCTGGGGCAAAAGGAATAAAGGCAGATGCTGATTTAAAAGGTGAAACTGGAGACTGAGACAGCTGGCACAATGTTTGAACCCTGGGGTTGGTAAATGACCACCTAGCATCTACTAGCTAGCAGCTAAATCAGGTGGAGGACTGGGAGGTGAGATGTGAGTATGGGGGATTCCCAAGGGAGGAAATCCTCCCCTTACCACCCACCCTATGTCATCACCTTTTAGCAAAGCTCCACCTGTCTAATAACCTGACACTGATACAAAGCTTTATTATTTTGAATGCATTATCTTGTTTGACCCTCACAACAAGCCCTTGAAATAAATATTACTACCCCCCATCAGAGAGAAAAGGAAACTGAAAAAAAGATATGCCCCAGTTACTATGTGAAGGAACCAAAACCAGTACAAGTTCTCAGGGATAGATAGATAGATGATTGATAGAAATGATTAATAAAAATAGATGATTGATATAGATAGATGATAGATAGGTGGATAGACAAATAGGTGATTGATAGGAATAGAAGTGATCAATAGAGAGATGATCAAGATGGATGGATGGATGGATGGATGGATGGATAGATGGATAGTTACATTTGCTGGTCCTCTGATTCTCAGTACACCCTCCCATACCTCTTTCAAAAGGATCAAGTCTTCCACTTCCTTTTTGGACAGCATTTCAGTTCAGAGTGAGGTCCAGGATCCCCAAAACAAACCCGTATAAGGAATTACGAGACTGAACCATTTGCAGGTGCCCTAGGTATAGTGAGTTCCAATTCCAACCTGCCTCCAGGTTGAACTGGAGTCTTTAGAAGCAGACCTTCCTGGGGTGAACAGGAAGACGACCACCTTTTTATTATAGTTGGCTTCCTTTCCTGAATTAGTGTTTATATTTTCCCAGTAGAAACCCCCAAATTGAAAATATGGAGGTGTCAGCTAGCACCACTTTGGTTAAGGTTGTGTCAACATTTCCTATAACCCTTGTTTTTCTAGGGTTTATAACTAGACCATAAAAATTTGCTCAGCTCTGAAACTTGGCACACCAAGTATCAGCCTAGGAGTGAATTTTGGAGAATTGAAGGGAGGGTGAAGGTGGAGTTTTAGGGAGAGGGAGGAAAGGAGAGTCATTTTAGCTGCTTTGAACTCCTGTCTGGCCTCAAATGGAAATTACTTATAGATGCAGTTTCTTTGACTCTGACTCAAATGGAACTTCAATTAAAAAAACAAACAAAAAAAGAAAACAACTCTGAACTCTTCCAGGGATTCTTCCAATAATATGGTCTAATTGTTCTTGTTAATTTTGGGAGAAAATGTTAATGATTGAGGTATTTAACTTAAATCCACTGACTATACATCTGCAGATTCCAGTTGCTTTTTTTCCCCCACAAAGCAGTTAGCTATGCATAATAATGGGATTTAGTAGACCTTCTGCACACACATAAACACACATATACACACCTTTCAATGCATGAAAATACCTCAACTAGCTTCAAAGGAATTTTCTGATAGTTAATAGTCCCTTGAACATACATATTTATTAAATTTCACATCCTTTTATTCAGTGCATACTTATGCAATCCATGATTTAATATCTCATCAGGCATTTACCAGATGAACTGAGCTAGGCAGCCCAGGCATCATTCCTATGAATAATATTGACTCCTTTGAAAACTCACCTCAGCAACATAGAAAGGCCCTGAGGGAGAAACTGGTCATACAAGGTTGGGTATTTTGAGTCTCCTTCTCAATTGCTTCTTCTTGAGATGGTGGAAGATTGATGTAGCAAGAGGTGATTGGCCTACATCAATCAATTGCCTATTAAGAGCTTACATGTACCAAACACTATGCCAAGCACATACAAAAAACGTTAATGAAATCCCTGCCCTCTAGGAGTTCCCATTCTATTAGAGGGGGAAAAAGTGGGTAGCTATGAGTACATACAAAGTATAAGCACCCAAAGTACAAGGTAATGTAGGCTCATGCCCTGTCCAAGGGCCTGTTGTCTCAAGTTGTGATAGAAGTCCTGGGACTAACAGGCCTCCGTGCCACATGGGAATTGATTTCAACAGACTGGTTTTATTTCCTCTCAGCACACCACCACTCATGGGCATCTCTACCAATTTCCACAACAGTCCTTGCCTCTTGCCAGAGCCTTTTGTATTTCCGAAACCATTCCTCATCACAGCGCTTTGTGCTTTCATCCCACATCTGGTCCAGACAAGACTCCAGCCCTCAGATACACGATACTGACCCTGCTTGAAATGTGATTGTCTATACCCTATAGAATTGTAAAATCCAGGAGTGGAAGGCCATCTAGTCTAACCTGACCCTGAAAAAGAGTTCCTTGAACACTATACCCAACAAATGGTCATAAGGCTTTGGCTTAAAGACCTCAATTGATTGATATAACATTTGTTAAGTGTTTACCGCGTGCCAGGCAACTGTTCTAAGGCCTAGGGATGGAAATAAAAGCAAGTAAGACAGTGCCTGCCCTCAAGGAGCTTACATCCTAATGGGGGGAAAACCAACCCATTTGGGTTGATGGGAAAGCAGAGGGGGAGGCGAAGAAAGAAGAGCACCTGCTCTGGAAAAATGCTATGAAAAGGAGATGGGGTTGGGAGAAGGTTCAGGAGAAAGTGAGGCAAAGCATGGCTGGGGGCATGGCCATGCAACCCTTCCTGGGGTCCTTACGAGATGACAGCAGGACAGGATTTCAGAGTTGGAAGGCATCCCAGCAGCCATCTGGTCTAAGCTATACCCCTGTAACTCAAACCCACTGACTGTATATCTGTACATACCAGGTTTTCCACAAAGTAGTTAACTGTGCACAATAAGGATTATAGCAAACCTTACACACACACTATCTCACCTGGCTAGGGACCTCAGCAACCATCCACTTGAACCTATACCTGAGAAATAATTACTTCAACAACTCAAAAGTAAATACCAACTGAGTCTTTGTTTCTAGACTTCCTTTGAGCTAGAATCTCTCCACCTCCTGAGGAAATCTCATCACTTTCCTAACAAGGGAGCCCATCTCATCTTTGTATAGTTCAAGCTGCCTGGTAGTTACGCCTTATATCAAGCTAAAATCTGTCATCCTTTGTTGCTAGTTCTGTCCACTGGGACCAGGCAGACCAAGTCTAATCTCTCTTACCCTTTAGGCCTACAGATTCTCAAACACAATTATGGAGGGATAGAGAAGAGACTTTACTTTTTTTCTATTGCAGATTCTGATAGTTGTATATAACAATAATGGTATTAGAGCAAACCTTCTGCACGTACACACACACACACACACACACACACACACACACACACACACACCCCTTGTCGCTTGTCCCCAATGAGTGACCTGTCTTGACTCATGTTGCTTAAAATCATATAAAAGTTTTGCCTCTAAGCAGCTTCTTGCAGCAACTGGTTTTGGAAAGGGGATTCCAAGGGAATCCCTGACAGGGGTGGACCCAAGGTCCAGCTATATCATCCCTGGGGTCTACAACCCAGACCAGCAATGATTTTTTCTTGGTGGTAGTAAATTCTGTCTGTACCTTGTGTTATACATAACACCCAACACATCATTTGCCTATCAGTATATGATGAATGGTTTTTTTAAAAAGATGATTCATTTGGGAAATGATTCTTTTTCCCCATTCAATAGACATTTGTTATGCATCTGCCACCTGAAAGGCATTGAGTGAGTAGGTCCTGAGAACATAGAGGACAAGAAAATACTTCCTGTCCTCCAGGAGATTACTTTCAACAGAGGATAGGCACAAAGTATGTACCAAGTAACACAAAGTGATTTCCAGAGGGAAAGACCAATAATACTGGGTACATTAGGGAAGGCCCCAATAGGTCGGAAGATCTGAAATGGGTTTTGAAGGAAGCTAAGAATTCTGTGAGTTAAAGGTTAAGATGGAGAACATCCAGGGCTTCTATGATGGGTGAAAAGGCTCAGTGTCCAGAGAGTTAGAATCTTACTATGAGAAAGACACACAGGATAGTTTGGCTGCAACAGAAGGAGCATGAAGGGGACCAGTTGGAACTTGAAAAGGGAGCAATTAAAATTCACTAAGGATGTGCTTCACACACTAATGTGAGGAAAAAGAAACAAAAATAAAAAGATGTGAGCATGAACTTTATTTTCGTCTTCAAGGGTAAGACCCCTCAGTAATACTAAATGAATGCTTTTAAGCAGTGTGAGCGTCCATCATTACTAAGCAGGAATGCTGCAGAGTGCTGGTATAACACCTAACACCTCCATACCCTCATTTCCTACCTCTTTCTAGTGCTCCACTTCCCCACTTCCCCCCTTTTGTACTTTTAGCCTCAGTACCTTGAACACTGAAGGGGCCTACTATGTTTTTTGAATGACTACAACTGAGATCAGGACTAAGACCTACCTTGTGGACTTATAAAGTACTTAGTCATTAAGTGTGGGGAGATCTGTCTTGATCAAATAGATACAAATTCATGTCATAACTAGTCATTATATAATGAGATTTTATTGGATATGAAATGATAACTGGCAGCATAGAGAGGGTAAGGAGGAATACCTGAAAGGATAAGACCAATGCAAATTTTGCAAATCAGATAGAATTCTCCCTGGCAAGATTATTTTTGAAAGTTACTCTTAATGGCTCCCAGGAAGAAAAAATGGCCCTAGAAAACAATGCCAAGAAAGCTTAGGAGAGAATGGGCTTTTTTTCCCTCCATATTTATTTTTCTTGCCTGGAGAAATTTTTCTTTCATGTTCCTTGCCAGTTGTCAGTGATGAGGGTTGTGTGGGCTCTCGGGTTTTCTCCAAATTTTCATCCTCTCATTCCCTTGATGCTTCCTTCCTCTTGAAGAAATAGGCTTCATCTACAGTATGAGTCATTTGGGTTCAACATAAAAAAGGACTTCCTGGTAGTGGGAGCAGCTGAACATTGGCATAGTTTAGCAGGCTGAGGTAACTGCCTCTGGAGGTCGGTAGAAGTTAGACCAGCTCCTCAAGTGGGAACTGTGGGAGTGTGTCAGTCCAGCAGGAAGATGGACCTGGTGCCCCCCTCTCATCCCCTGTAGTACTATCATTCCTTTCCTCTTCTCTTTCTTCCCCACCAGCTGCATGTGTACCCCTTGGCTCAGCTGTGTTCTTGTACAAAATTAGCCCCCAAGGACACCCCATCTTGACAGTAAAAAGCATATCTCTATGAGGTCAGGGAATGTGTTCAGAAAGCAAAGTGGGAGATGTCCAAAGGCCTGAAATAGCTGAACAGCTCAAGTTTGGAGTTTAGGAATCCCTGGTGTTGAGGGTCCCATAGCCACATCTGCCTTCATCTCAAGCATGCTTGCTTTCTTTCCAGGGCTGCCTAGCATTTGCAGGCCAAACCTACCACCTTCAAAAGTCTTGAACATTCTTTCTCCTTTGTTATTTGGAAGGGCTGTGTTGCACAGACCAATTCAAACTCCATCAAGCTCTCTGAACTGTGTGTGATGCTTTAATCTCCCCCCTCCCTCAACCAACACAGACAAACTTGTTTTAGAACTCACCTGCAAGGGTGATTTTGACCTAAGGTTGACAATACTTGTAGAGCAGATGTTGATCAGAACCTTCCTTCAAAGGTCATGGTGAGAAGAGTAGCAGCAGGGAAAGAGAATGGCCAAGCTTTGCCCATCAGGAACTTAACAATAAAACAAGAGAAAGCAAAACAAAAACAACACACACACACACACACACACACACACAGCCCTTTGTGAATGCGGCTGAAAGCAGAAGGCAACCAACCACTCTATTCCCCAGGCATCCCCTCGGCCTGTTGGCTCAGGGAGCAGGGAGGGGGGACTTGTTTTTGTGTACCTCAGTTTATCTAAGTAAGCAATCATAGGCCCTTAGATCACACTGTACACCAAACCCTTTAGGCATTTTAAATGAGAAAGACTGGCATGCGCAGGTCACTGTAGTCATTTACAGTAATGAGCAGGAGTTAATGAATTTCATAGATTAGCCATAAGGGGAAGGAAGAAAAGCCCAAAAGATAAATCCTGAAGAAACCGTTAAATAGATACATAAAAAAAGACTAAGGTGTGTTACTTAGCCCTGTTACATTAATAATGACTAGCTCATTAATTAATGTGCTTTCATCTTTTTGGCAGAGATGATTCATTCCTTCTATTCCCAGACCTCCTGTCTCCTGCTATTAATTCTCTCCTGAAAAACCAAGGGATTCTTCTGCACCAGAAGCTGTGACCTCTATCCCCTTAGCTGACCCGCAGATAGCCCTTCTTTGCTGCCTAGTTTGTTCTATTTTGTGTTACACAGGGTGACCCAAAAGTCTCCCTTTGAGCAGCACCAAGACTTTTGGGACACCATATATAGTGCTCATTTCCCCATACTATATACTCCCTGAGCACCAGGATATTGGGACTATAGATCATGGGGTTTTGATTTAGAGCTGAAAGGGCCCTTAGAGATCAACCAGTCCCAGCCCTTTCATTTTACAGATGAGGAAACAGAGGCTCAAAGAAATTAAGAGGTTACTAGCCCAGGGTCACACAAGTAGCAAGTGTCAGAGTCAAATTCAAACTCAGGTCTTCTGGTTCTAAATTATTGTCATTATTGCTACTGTTTCTGTTGATAATAACAATAGCAAACCTAGATGGAGTGCTTTCAGGTCTGCAAAGTGCTTCACACAGATCTCATGTCATGCTCATAACAGCCCTGGGAGACGGTGCCATTATATTCCATTGCTTGCTCTTACAATGACCTCATTTGGTCCTCACGACAAGCCTGGGAGACAGATTTCCGTATTATCCTCATTTTACAGTTGAGGAAGCTGAGTAAGTGGTTAAATGATTTGCCCAGGATTACACAGCTAGTATCTTTCTGGCACTGGATTTGCACTCAGGTCCTCCTGTCTCCAGGGCTGGTACTCCATTCACTGTGTCACGTAGCCACCCCAACACTCTTTCTTTTATACTACTCAGTCTTCTTTGTCTTTGGTCTACTGCTTTTCCTCCAACCCCCAACCTGGACTAGGGGTAGGCAGAGCTGTCAGTTGTCAAGGGCTAAATGTGCGTGGAGATGCAAGGAAGGGGACTTTTTAATATTATTGTTCAAAAATGCATGTATTTTAATGCCAGAAAATTCTACTTTGCACTGCATGAAGGAATTGATTTTGGGATAAGCCAGTGAGATTTGGGATAAGCTCCATATGGTGAAGGCTCAAAGGCCTCAGGTGGACAGTAGCAGAGAGAACAATTCTTGCCCAGGTCACACAAGAGCCTTGTCCTACTGGGCTCTGCTCTGCCTTCCCTCACTTCTACTCCCCCTACCCTAGGTTTCTTCCTCCACCATCCCCACCCCCTTCAGCACAAAGCCTTGTATATAGAGAAAGCTTCATAAATGTTTATTGAATAGAATGGAATGAAATTCCTGGGGCAGGAATAGAATCAGAAGCAAATCTGGCACTTGCTGCCATTATGGAAGATGGGAGAATTTCTTTGTAACTTTCACACTTTGGGGCACCTTAAGATTAGCTGGTGGCCTTGGATGCCCTAGGGGCTATGTATGCACACATCCCTTTAGAGCACCAGAGATTGCAAAATCTTGGATCCATTTGTCACAGGTCAAAAATCCGGTCATTGAAAACCTTACAAAACAAAAGCAGTCTGGCAGCTGAAAGGCTCTCCAAAGGGTCTATGAAAATCCCATGCGCACTCTCCATTCACAAGGGATTGCTTCTGGAGGTCCTTAATCATTTTTTTTTGTTTGGTCTCATGGACCCTTTGGCCACCTGGGGAAGCCTGTGGACCCCTTCTCAGAATAATGTTTTCATGTATTTCATGTATACATGAAATAGAGTGCACATAGGATTATAAAGGGGAAAAAAAAGTTAGTGAAAATAATATTTTCCCCCCTAGCCAAGTTCACAAACTGTTGAAATCTACCTATGGATTCTTTGGGAACCTGTGAACTCCAAACTAAGAGCCTCCTTTCTATAGTTCCCTGTGAATATGACATTCTGCAAGTACAGTATCAGGCCTATGGAGTGACTAGTAAATGCCACAGCAGAGAGGGCTCTGGTTTGGGAGTCAGAGGATAAGGATGGAGATGGGCATGAGGATTCAGAACCCTGGAGTGGGGGTGGGGAGTCATTTTCTCTCTAGGTCCCAGTTACCGTATCTATAAAATGAAGAGGTTCCAACTGATGGCAAGTCTAAATCTGGGATGCTGTGATCCTACACACCTCTATCCTCTCACCTCCCAGCAGGATCTCTGGATGTTTTGGTGACAGGCTTCTCCCTAGTCAGCTAGGCTGATTCTAGGACAGCCAATGATCCTGGTCACCACACTCCAGTTTGGAATCTTTGGCCAGGACCTCTCGGGACCCTAGGCCACCTCCACGGGCAATCTTCCTAGCTGCAGTTTAACAAAGGCACAGTGATGAGTTTTTTTGCAGGTTTTTTTTTTTTTTAAAGAGGTTCATTACAAGAATGAGAACATAATGATCATTTTGGCTTTAAGACAGCGTTTAGGATCAGCATAAAGGTCTGTTCTTCCTATCTGGAGCCAAATTTGGCCGGTTCTGGCTGAAAGCAAAGAGTTTGGCTTCCTCCTAAAAAAGTGACATCCAGTGTGCCAACCTTTTAGCCCTTTCTGAAGGTAGTTTCTAGTAGCTTAATAAAGCCATCACTGTGATGGACTAGGTACTTATGGAAATACAGGCTATTTTATTAAGACACATTGTGTTTTATATGGGGAGTTACAGTGTACAGATACAGCTGTTACAAAGTGAGGTAATTTAAGCTAACAAAGGTCCTCATTTGATGTCATAATCAGCTAGGGCTGCTGATTCAGCTTTGAAATGAACACACTTTGAACCATGAAAAGGGGCCAGAGGCAGAGTGCAATTTCAGGTTATGGATAAGCCTGCTTCTGCAGTCCTCCCTCTGAAATCAATGGGAGTCCTCTCTGCCGAAGAGCCCACAGCATCATTAGAGCCTTTCTGGTATTATTTTCTTGGGCCATTAGTGTGTGCTGTCCAAATCAGTGTAAAATGCTCATCATCCCAGCCCTCTGGGGTTCCCATGAGTAATGGTGCCCAGCAAATGCGTTCTTGCTTCCGAATCAAGCTGTTCCGAGACTCCCGTGATGTGCCGAGTCCATTTTCTCAGCAAAGTTACATATGTTGGTTCTTTAGTCCTAGGTAAAGGATTCCTAGAATCCTGGAGAAAGGGAAGTAGAAGGCACAACTATGGAGGGATCTTGTTTGTCCCTAAAGAAATACTTCTAGGGGAGGCTAGGTGGTGCAGTGAATAGAACACCGGCCCTGGAGTCAGGAGGACCTGAGTTAAAATTTGACCTCACTTAACACTTACTAGCTGTGTGACCTTGGGCAAGTCACTTAACCCAAATGCCCTGCCCTCCAAAAAGCAAAAAAGAAAGAAAGAAAGAAATATTTCTAAATGACGTCAAGACACGGCTATGGATTGTTGTATAGGAAAAAATCACCAGGAAGATACCAGGACTGTATAGCCTCATAGTTACCAGAGCCCAGAAAAATAGGATGTCAGGAATTCCACCTATTAAGAGGAAAGCTAAGGAAATACACAGATAGATTATAAGCTTCTTGAGGGCAGGGACTGGTTCATTTTGCATTTTGTATCCTCAGAGAGTAGCAGTGTGCCTAGAACACAGTAGGTGCCTGATAAATACTTGAATTGAGTATCCCAGATCAAAGCAGGCAGAAATAAATACAGAGATAAGGGAGAATCAGCCTTCTTCGAGTGAGCAATCTGAAAACTATTATGAACAGGATATAGAAAGTACAAGGCTTAACAAGTTCCAGGTATCAAGGGACTAAGATGCCTGGCATTTTCAGCTCTGCACCCAAAGCAGTTGGAAGCCCTCATAACCAAATCTTTTGGCTAATTCTTGTGGTGATCTGCAGTGGTAACTGCCTGGGGGCTTCTCTGGAAAGCTTTATTTATTTATAAAGGATAAGTGTTAGCCTGCTCAGCTGTCTTTGATTGGCAATTAGCACATTCCTGTCAAACCCTAATGCAAACAGAAGCCGCCTCAGCTGTCACCTGAGAGAAGGTTTCCAGCAGAAATCCAATAACCAACAAGACTTCATTCATTTAAGTCAAATTACCCACCTCATCCCCTGGATACCTCTTCTGACCTCTTCCCATCCAGAGGCTTCGGAACTACCTTGTTACTTCCGGGACTACCATACCCTCTGACCTCACTTGCTATATGAAAGTCATTCCCCTTAATGAACTTCAGCTGGACCAGTGTCAGCTGCCACTAACTTTTATGATCATTGGAAATGGATGTCTTAGTGTTAGTAGAGAAATCTGCTCCTTTCACATATGAGGAAATGGAGGCTCAGAAAGGACAAGGGACTGGACCATGGCCTCAGAGGAAGTCTGTTTCTGAGCAAAGACTAGAACCTAGGTCCTTGTCTCCTATTTTAATGATCCTGTACCCATGCCATACATCTCAATCCATTAAAAATATTTTATAAAAAATCATCAGTCTCCCTTTCTTTAACTTTATACCTAGACATTGCCTGGAAGAAGATGAAAAGAACACGTGACTGAATCTAGAAGGATCAGCAGGAGGAAGGGACCTTTCTGACCAGAGCCTCCTTCCTTCCTTCCTTCCTTCCTTCCTTCCTTCCTTCCTTCCTTCCTTCCTTCCTTCCTTCCTTCCTTCCTTCCTTCCTT
>NW_027185777.1:22735076-22751298 GCF_028583685.1 Petaurus breviceps papuanus
CTTCCTTCCTTCCTTCCTTCCTTCCTTCCTTCCTTCCTTCCTTCCTTTCTTCCTTCTCACACTTTGCTTTTCTCTGGGTCAGGAAAGCTGACATAGACAGAATGCCGAGAGTTCCGCAGAATGTATATCCTGCATACATTCCCTGTTCTACAAAAATACAGCAGGCTGGCAAAGGAGGCCCTACCCATTTCTCAATTTTCCCTTTGCCCTTGAAGCAGAATGACAAAGGCAAAGATAGGAATCCCAATGATTCTTCGTCATATCAACCTTTCATCTTCAAAGCACTTTTTTTTATTAAGCAATAAAAGTCAAATGTAGTAACAGCTGACATTTAGCAGTTCATATGCACTAACTTATTAGATCCTCACAACATACCTGTGAGGTAGGTACAATGGGGGTAATTAGCCCAGTTTTATAGATTGGGAAAGTGAAGCTCAATAAAACTGAAATGGGCATCCAGAGGATAAATGACAGTGGTAGGATCTGAACTCAGGACTCTTGTCTAGACTCTAGGACCAAGGTGTTTTCAATTATACCCCATTATAAGTGCTTAAATTCATCAGATGCCTCTCTCCTTTGTGAGTGAAATATATAAAGACAAAAGTAAGTTTCTTTAAATGAAGAGATGTCAGTGTGTTAGAGTGAGGAATGCATTTCTAGTCTGGGAGACCTGATGTCAAATATCAGACAATTTCATAGGATCAAAGGATCATAGGTCCTTCGAGCCAGAAGGGACCATAGAAATATAATTTTACGGATGAAGAAGTTGAGATATAGAAAGAATTCAGAATCTGAGTTGGAAAGGACCTGAGAGATTATATAGTTCAATACCTGGACAATAATACCCTCTACCACATATCAGTAAAACACTACAGGACAATTCTCGGCACATGGTAGGAGATTAATAAATGTTTCTTCACTGATTCATTGATTCATCCAGCTTTCAATTAAAGATCTAGAGGGAGAACTCACTTCCTGCCAAAGTAGCCCAACCAACTAAAACCAAACATCTATCTCCTTCAATGGATCATCACATAAAATAGTATTGAGGCCATTCATCTTTCTGTTTTTCCTCCTCTCGATACTCAAATGTACACCTAGAACAGAATATGATACATTAGAAGTGAACAGATCCCTCCCCCTGCTCACTAGGCCTCTTTTACTTTATTCTAAGATGTCATGACCTTTATTGCCTACTATGTTACCCTATTGACTCATATCAGGCATGTGGTCAACTAAAACTCCCTGATATTTTTTCATACAAATTGCTTTTTAATCATAACTCACCTACCTTGCACTTGTCAAATTGATTTTTTGAGCCCTAGTGTAAGACTTTACATTTACCCCTTTTACTTTCCATCTTGAAGAGGCAAGGTGCCATAGCAGATATGGGCCTATCTAGACTGTACACTGAAGGTGGTGATATTTGATTTCCCATTTCCCCTTTCACCTCATTTCTTTTGATAAGTCATAAACCTCATGTCTTTTCCTTCCCAGCTCCCCTCGCCTTCACCCCCAAGCCTAATAAGGGAGATATATCATTATTTCTTAAAACTTTGCTTATGGAGACTAACAGGATGTATAACAACTGAGGAAAGACTGAATAATTTGTGGTATATGCTTGAGGTACTGTTATGCTGTAAGAAATGAAGAAATAAATGATTAAAAAAAACAAGGCTCTTCCAAACCTCTTCATCCCTTCTCAAACTTTATGACTCCTGCTTGCCCCATTCTCTTATCTGAGAAACTTGCCTCTTAGTTTACAGAAAAAATGAACTACCTCTTTCCCCTTCTTCCTTACCTCCTATCACTCATCTGTCTTCTGTCACTGTCTCCTCCTTCACTCCTGTCTCACCTGATGAAGTGACCTTATTCCTTACTAAGGCTAACCCCTCTACCTGTTCATTCTGTTCTGTTTCACACAACAAATCGCCCCCTTTCTCATCCCCCGTTCTTTCTTATTCTCAGTCAGTACTCTTCCTCAGTGTACTGGCTGATTCCCTACTTTCTACAAACGTGTTCATGACTCCCCTTTCTGGAAAAACTAAACAAAACAAGAACACTATTGCTTGATCCTTCCGTCCTACTCTCTTTCCTATTTTTCTTCTGCCCTTTCTGGTTAAACTCCTTGAAAAAGCTGTCTACAATAGATTACTTCACTTTCTCTCACTCTGTTCTTAATCCTTTACAATCTGGCTTCCAACCTTATCATTCCATGGAAACTGTTCTCTCCAAAATTACTAATCATGATCCCTTAGTTGCCAAATCCAACAGCCTTTTTTCAATCCTCATTCTTCTTGACCTCTCTGTGGCCTTGGACTCTGTTAAGCACTCTCTCCTCCTTGATTCTTTGTTCTCTAGAGGTTTTCTGGACATCAGTCTCTCCTTTTTCCCTCCTGCTTATCTGACCTCTTCTCTGTTCCCTTTGCTGGATCCTTTCCCAGATCACACCCTCTAACTGTAAGTGTCCCTCAGGGTTCTGTCCTTGGTTCTCTTCTCCTCTCCCTCTATACTTTTTCACTTGGTGATCTCATAAGCTCCCAAGGGTTTAATTACCTTCTCTATACTGATGATTTTCAAATCTATCTTGCTCCAATCTCTCTGCTAACCTCCATTCATGAATTTCTAACTGCTTCTCAGACATCTCCAACTAAATGACCAGTGGACCTCTTAAACTTAATATATTCAAAATGGAGCTCACTATCTTTTTCCCTAAACCCTGCACTTCCCTCCCCCACCACCTCGCTGACTTCCCTATTACTATGGAGGGCATCATGATCCTCAGGCTCACAATCTGAGCTTCATCTTGGATTCCTTTCCTCACTATCTCTCATCCCCCACCCACACCCCCATATCCAAACTGTGTATTTTACCTTTGCAACATCTCTTGAATATGCCACCTTTTTTTCCTATGATATTGCTACCACTCTAGTATACACCCCCTTATCACCTCCAGCCTTGTCTCTCCCCACTCCAATCCATCCTCCATTAAGCCACTACAGTAATTTTTTCCTAAAACACAGGTACAATCATGTCACCCCCTCTACTCAAGTAGCCTTCAATAGCCTCCTACTGCCTTCAGGATCCAATAAAATCTCTGTTTGGCATTCAAAACCCTTCATAACCTAGGCTTCTCCTACTTTTCCAGACATCTTACACCTTACTTCCAGATATATCCTCATTTTAATCTAGTGATACTGACCTCCTGGCTGTTGGATGAATAAGACAACTGCATCTCTCCACTCAGGGCATTTTTGCTGGCTGACCCCCATGCTTGGAATGCTTTAACTACTGATCTCCCTTACTTCCTTTAAGTCCCTCCTTCTACAGGAAGCTTTTTCCAGCCTCTCTGAATTCTAGTGCTTTTCCTCTTAGTCATTTCCTATTTTTCTTGTATGCAGTTTTCTTTGTATATATTTGTTTACATGTTACCTCCTGCTTTAGATTGCAAGCTCCTTGAGGGAAGGTCCTGCCTTTTGCCTCTTTTTGTATCCTTAGCACTTAAGATAGTGCCTGACACACAGTAGGTGCTTAAGAAATGTTTATTGATGATTAAAAGACACATAAGCAGATGTTGGGTGAAAATCAGTATTCTAAAAATTATCAATTTTGAGAACTTTTACAAAAATTTTACAAATTATGAAGAATAAAATTTGAACCAGGTGTTCAATTTATATGACAAAAACAATATAAAACAAAGAACACTGAAAGTTATAAGAACTTCGATCAGCACAATGACTATTCATGATTCTAGAGGACTGATGATAAAACGTGTGATCCATTTGAGAGAGGTGATAGAGCTCATGTACAGAATAAGACATGTATGTCATGTGTATTATATATACATATGTGAATATAACTTTTCATATTATATTTCCAGCACTGACCACTTTACTTTGAACTTGCTTTTTTTTTAATGTGAAGCTATGATTTTAGTGTGTAGAAACTCCTTCTGTAGATATGGATAATTTATTAAGCACTTACTATGTACAAAACACTATGCTAAGCAATAGATGCAAATAGAAAAGCAAGGCAGTCCCTGCTCTCAGGGAGCTCACATTCTAATGGGAGAGATAAGATATGTAAGAAATTTGAATTGCAGGTAAGATGGAAAGGTCCAGAGGTCCTTGGGGTGAAGAGGCAAAGCAGATCTTTAGTAAAAATCATATCCATTCTGATGTTGGCTACTTGACAGTACCAAGCACTTTGGTGATGAGAACTCTTTTCTTCTCCAAGTCTTTAGTAATTGTGGCTGCTTTCCAATACGACAAAACAAATAAATCTTCCATCTCTGAAATAATCTAATTAAAATGGTTTTTTCTTTCACTTCACTGTTGGTTTTCATGTCTTCTAAGTGATTTGGTGAAATGATGCTATAGACATGAACATTCTGAGTTTCAGGCTGTAGCAAGAACAATCACCATTGTTTCAAAGAGGGCAGATAGGAAAATGTCTTCTATAGTTAACCATTAATTCAGACCTTACTAAATTGGAATATGTGGTCATTCCCATGGGGACATTTGTATTGTGAAAAAAGGATTTGCTAAGGAAATTAGCAATGTGATCAGTATGGCAAGGGGAATATTAACCCTTCTTAAGGAAGAAAACTACTCTGAAACAAAGAACAGATGTGCTCATAACAAATTATTCTTTATTTATTAAAGCAGGTCCCCTAACAGTCTTAACTAATGGGTATTCCAAGGCAGTCCTTAGTGAGAGTTAATCAGAGCTACTTTTTTGTTGTTGTTTTTGAAAGAAATAAAATTTCAGTTAAAACTCTTAATATTTGAATTTTAAACTTTTAATAGTTCCAACTAGACTTCTCTGTTTATTCAGATTGTAGGGGGTCCATTGTTATATTTTTCAATGCAGAAATAGACAAACACAAATGAGGAAGATATTTATGGGTTTGGCCCTTGTAAAGACAAAATCAATAAAGGAGATGCTTTATGTGGATAGAAAATATGTCACTCACCTGAAAATGAACTTTCTGGGCTTTTCATCCAGTAGACTGACCTATTTTGTGGTTAGTCCAAGCAGAATAGCGTGGTTCAAACATCTTAATGTGCAGAAGCCTTTGTGGCCCAAGGGCCTGGTTGTTATGGCCAGCTTCCCAGATGCTAGGGTTTTCTAGTTAAGGACCAAGCCGTTTCAAGACACACTTCCTACCACCCACTGTGAGACAGGCAATAAATGAGAACTCCTTTTCAAGCCTTTTTTGCCTCACCTGTCTCATCCAGTACCAAGCCCCCTGGACCTCTGAGCAGCAGCGAGCAGACTCCTGAAACCCACGGAGTGAACAGAATCACGTATGCTTGAACAGAGGTACTGGAAAAGAGAGAGGCTCAACCTCCACATTTTCTCCAAATGTCAACCCCAGAAGAGGGAGAAAAGAATCTTTCTGGATCATTTTCTCAGCATAATTTTGGCTATTTATAATTTTCTTCATCTTCATACGACAGGATGTGCAAAAGGAAATGCTATACGTATGATAATCCCATCTCCTTACAATCCAACCATCAAACTTCTATTTTTAAAATTTATCTTCTTTTCCCTCACTCCTGCCCTGCCATAAAAAAGAAACTTTTGTACACTATGTTATTGTAGGACATCTCTAAGAATAAGTACAAGCCCTTATAACAACAACTAAGAGCTGGGTTATAATCACTGAGGTTTACAAAACATTTTACATGTAATTTCATTTGACCTTCACAAGCACACTCTGGGTATTGCTATTATCCTCATTTTACAGATGAGGTAGGTGCTCTAATTATCCCCATTTTACAGACGAGGCAATTGAGGCTGGGGAAAAAAGGTTAAGTGACTTGCCCAGGGTCGCACAGTTAATAAGTGTTTGAGGCAGGATTTGAACTCAGTTCTTCCTGCATTCCTATCCACTGCCTCCTTGGATATCTGCCTTGCTATAAGAAATACTTCATGCACATTATCTCACTTGAACCTCACAACAACCATGTGAGGTAGGAGCTACAGGTACTGTTCTCCCCATTCTAAGTAGGAGGAAAGTGAAGTTCAGAGGATCAGATTTACTTGTGGTCACACTGTGTCAGAGGCAGGTATGTCTCAAGTCCAGCACTCAAAGATTGTGAATTCAAAAATCCTGGCTTCAAAACACGCTTCTGACATCCTTGGTTGGACCAGTCATTTAATCTCATTGGACCTCAGTTTCCTTATCTGTAAAATCTGCCTCTATAAGTAGCCTCTTCCATTTCTCTATCTAAGCTTTTCTGACCCACTCATTGTGCCTCACAATTCTTTTCTCACAAATCTCTCACCTTTCTTTCATCCAAATTGGTTTTAAATAGCCCTTCTGCATGGCTGGAAAGCCTCTGGAATTTACTCTTTTGTTTTAATGGATGGAGGGGTAAAACAGCAGCCCAAGGCTATGAGACCCATGTTACCATAATTTAGAACTTGTAAGAAAAAATAGTTATAGCTCAGACAAGACCAAAATAGTAAGAGTGCTAAGTTTTTCATGGCGTCATCTTACTTATTGGTTGGTGCCTTGCCAACTTACCTTCCATTTTCTCCGACATCTTCCCTTTGTTCCATCTTATACCAATCTCCTCGAAAAGGCTAACAAAGATCCAGAGATCCAGTATGTTGTCAGCCATGATTTGCCAGCACATAGCAGGAAATGTGTCATCCAGATGGGAAGCTATGACTCTTTCGAGGGACTCTTAGTGGAAAGAGTGCTTTATTTGGAATCAGAAAGACCAGAATTCAAATCTTGCCTCAAACACTCACAGGTTATGTGATCCTGAATAAGTCACTTAACCTCCCTCAGACTCAGTTTCCTCATCTGTAAAATGAGGATGACAACAGTATCTACTTAACAGGATTGTTATGAGGGTCAAAATGGGCTAATATCCACAAAACACTTTGCAAATCTTAAGAAAGCCAGATAGAACAGGGGATAGAGGGCTAGACCCTGAGGCAGGAAGACTTGGTATAAGTTACCTTGGGCAAGTCACTTAACATCTGCTTCAGTTTTCTCATCTGTATAATGCAGATAGTAATAACCCCCACCTCTTGGGATTGTTATGAGGATGAAATGAGATGTTTGTAAAGTACTTGTCAAACCTTGAAGCTCTATGTAAATGCTAAGCTGAGAGTCACAGCTAATATCTTGGTTATACTTGCTAAGCAGTTTCTTTTTTTTATTTTTTAAAATCTTTGTTACAGTGGTAGGGGAAGAGGGAGGTTAGATTCAGAACTGAATGCATTATAACTGTAAAACATTATTATAGAAAAAAGCTGGAATCTAAAGCCAGAAGAATGCTTTGGGAACAGAAATAGAAGCCATTACCAGGATTAGAGTTGGGAACAAGGAAATGTGGTCTGTGGGTCAAATTGAAGGGTTGATACTAGAATGATAGTATGGTCTCAGTTCCATGAAGAGTTCACATCATTTGCTACACTTAGTTTCTTGTGGGTATATAGCCAAAGAGAAGTTTTCCTCTTTAGGGACATGGCTATCACTAAGAGGTAGATGATGCCACTTTCTGGATAATTCATTCAAAACTAACTATTGTCAGGGAAAGAGAAACTCTTTGACCCAAATTACATGGATTCAGTTCTACATCAACTGATTTATTTTTCTGCTTTACTTTGTCAAAAATGCTCTATTTGACATTCATAACCCTTCATAACCTGAACCTCTCCAGACTTCTTTTTTTTTTTTTTAAGCAATTGGGGTTAAGTAACTTGCTCAAGGTTACATGGCCAGGTGTTTCTGGGTGGGTACTAAGTGTTTCAGCCCGGATTCGATCCCAGGTCATCCTGACTCTGGGGCCGATGCTCTTACTCACTGTGCTACCTGGCCGCCCCCTCTCCAGACTTCTTATACCTTACTTCCCAATATGTACTCTTCCTTCCAGTGACACTGGCTTCTTGCTGTTTGATGAATAAGATATTCCATCTCTCCACTTGGGGCATTTTCTCTGGCTGTCCCCCAGGCATAGAATACTCTTCCTCCTCCACCCAGCTTACTGGTCTCCCTGGCTTCCTATAAGTCCTTACCAAAATTCCATCTCCTAAAGGAAACCTTTCCCTATGCTTTTTAATTCTAGTGCCTTCCATCTGTTAATTATTTCCTATTTATCCTGTATATAGCTTGCACTGAATACATTTGTTTGCATATTGTCTCATTACATCATAAGCTCCTTGAGGTCAGGGACTGTCTTTTGCCTTTTGGTATCCCTAGCACTTAGCACAATGCTTGTCACATAGTAGGGGCTTAATAAATATTGGTTGATTGGTTTTCTATACGGAGACAGTCTAAGAGAGATTTATATAAGCAATAGTTTCCTTTGCGATAAGAGTGCTTTCAAAATCTCCAATTAGTTATGTATATTGGTAGATCTACCTTTAAGAACACATAAAAATATTCTTACTTCATAACAGCTATGACTTCACACATGTTGGCATTCCTTCCATAGAAGCAAATCACAAACTGGCCATGCCTTACTAAAATGGTCTACAGGAATTATGTGGTCAAATCAACAATCATTTAGAAGCTAACTCTCTAGCAATATATCCCTACTGATTTAGCTAGATTTGTCCCAGACAACAAATACACCATATGTTGCTGGACCAATACTTCACAGAAGTTCAGAGTTCAAAGGAATCTCAATGACTATTTGCATTGTACACCACATTGGTTTTCTCAATGTCATTCTTTCTTTATTTTTGTTACTGATATCAGTGATTACTCTAGTAATTTTCAGATCTGAATGACTATGGACAACAATTCAAGAATGATTTGTATCTTAGTAACATATCTTCTCCTGTCTGTTATGATGTAATCAATTTGTTTTTATGACGGTATCATCAATTTCTTTTTATTTACTTTTGCATGACGCATGAATTGATGCAGAACTGTATTTCACAGAGATTCAGAGTTGGAAGGATCAGTCTTCAGTGGTCATTAAATTCAACTCATACTTTAAAAGGAATCTTAAGACAAAGTGGCCATCCAGACTCTGAAGACTTCTAGGGAGAGAGAATTCACTACCTCCAGAAGCAGCCCATTCTTCCTTGAAAATTTTCCATCTTTCTTGGTACTTTTCAGAGCTGGTACTCTGATGGCAAAGCCATTGAGACTCAGGGACATCTCGATGCCAGGATGAGATGGTGAAGTGGGAATCCAGTGAAGGCACAAAAACCTAATTAACAAAAGTGATAAATTGGAGGGGGAGGGGAAGGTTAGCCTTACAAAAAGATTCATAGCCAGTTCTTTTAATAATGAGACTGCAGAGTGCTTTTAAATTGGGAGTCACATGGAACTTTTTAGAATTACAATTTTTGTATAAAATGGAGGAGGTTCATGCAGTTAGAAAATGTTGGTACTTGGGCAACTGGAGACCCTTTTCCTATTTCACTTATTCAAGTAGCAATATGAACCCAAGGTTTTCCTTGGCTTTAATTAACTATAAATTAATAAGGTCTCATACTATATGACTGCACTGTAGGGCCCTGAGCTTGACTCCTGGACTTGGTGCTCTATTCAACTTCCCCTCTGTGCTAAATCATTACAATATGCAAGGCTGTGCCTTCTACTGTACCTCTTTTGTTCAAGGGGACTGTAAGTGGCATTTTATTTAAACTATAATGACTGGTAGAGAGGGCATTTTCTAATAGCTAATGACCAACTGGAGGAATTGAGGGCCTGAGGCAATGCATATAATATGCTATTAAACTCAGAAATTTAAAAACGTAAAGAAAAAATAATTACCTTTTTATGCATGTTGCCATGGATACAGAGTTTTGTTTATGGTACCCGTCTCTTCCTAGAGGTTAAAGACCAATACAGGGACCAATAGAAAGTGAAGACTTCAATCTCAGTGTTCCATTCACTTTATAATGTTTGACATTACCTAGTTAGTGTGTATTTCTTTAAGAAGGTGCACTTTGCCATTGAAATAGGCTATGTAGCATGTGATATGGACCGCCATAATAAGCATCCATATTTTATTGAACAGTTTGGCAATCAGTATTTAAACTCAGTTAACCTTGTAGATAATCAAGTTTCATTCCTACAGAGTTACAGGAACTTTCAAAACATTCTTTCTTTTCCCCAAGAACTATCCATTTTTTTTCACTCTTTAATTGCACACACATATTTTATGTATTAGTGCCAGAAACACTTTTTCAGTCAGTTCTATTATTGCAGCACATAGTTCAGAGATGAATATTTAGCCATAAGGGAGAAAAATATTAAGTCAACCACCTCATACCCCATATTTTACATGGTAAATGTGTTCTGTGCTTTTAGTTCTCAAAAGAATTCTTTTTCTTTATACCTTTTAAGGGAGGAAGCATGATATAGTGAAAAGGGGACAGAGGACCCAGGTCAGAATCCTGGCTCTGTCAATTACTACTACTCATGTGACTTTGGGTAGGTCACTTATCCTCTTCTGACCTCAGTTTCCTCATCTGTAAAATAAGGGGGTTGCACCAGATGGCTTCAAGGTCCTTTCTAGCTCTAAATCTGCAAGTTTAGGAACTTTTAGTAAAAGACTGGAACTTTATTTTTTTAAAAACAACATTTTTTCTAAGTTAATTCCTTAACGCTATGCCCAAATTAATTTTTTTAAATCCTAATTATTCATGCTCTTGGGAATTATCCAAGGAACTAATCTCATATTTAATTTCAAAGCCTTCCTCAATACATCTTTTATCAGAACCATTAGTAAGTTTCACATTATTTTATTCTTTCTCTTTACTCCTTTTCAGAGCTAATAGATTTGGATTATAAACATTTATCATGTACTTAACATATACCGGTAGAGAATGAGATAGGAGCTGAACCATTCATTTCATTGGTAAAAGAAACTATTTATTAGAGAAGAGATTGTCTCCTAATGCAGGTCAGGTCCTTCTCGGAATGTTGTTGTCTTAGAGTTGCCTAAAGACATGAAACATTGTCACTTGTTCAAGAGTCAAACAACTGGAATGTGCCAGAGGCTGGTCTTGAACTCAGGACTTCCTGGCCTCAAAGTTGGCTTAGTATTCACTAACCATTGCTGTTTCTCTACTGTATATAGAACATTCTGGATTAAGTGCATATGTGCGTGTAAGGGGGAGGGAAGAAGAGGGGTGATTTTCTTACATACAGAGATGAATAAAACAATCTGATTCAAAACAAACACACTTGGCAATAGATACAAAGCAAAATATATTATACAATTACATAATGGATAATCTGACTGCTCCCTATTTAACCAGATTTGCATTTTTAGGGTCATTTTTACTGTATCCCTCTTCCCTCCCTTTCCTCTCCTTTCTTCCTCCTCCTCCTCCTCCTCCTCCTCCTCCTTCTTCTTCTTCTTCTTCTTCTTCTTCTTCTTCTTCTTCTTCTTCTTCTTCTTCTTCTTCTTCTTCTTCTTCTTCTCTCTCTGTCTCTCTCCCCCCACCTCCTCTTCTAAAACATCTGCAAACAATAACACTGTACATATAGTACAACATGTTGAACAGAAAGATCAACAAACTAGAGGACCCTGCAGACCCTCTTCCACAAGAGACCCTTTGGAAAGAGCCTCAAAAAGTCCCCCTGTATTGATTTTACACATTGAGACATTACATCGGGTATAAATGAATGTGAGCAGTATCTGAAGTCCAGATCAGACTCAGTGCTGGTTACCTGGATATTGGAGCTATATACACATGCTAATACCACATATTAAGAAGCTATAGAATAAAATGCATAGTAATAATAATAATACCTAGCATTTCTATAGCACTTTAAGATTTGCAGGGCTCTAAATGTTATCAGATTTGATCTTCACAACAATCCTCAGGTAGGTGTTACTATTATCCCCATTTTACAAATGAGGAAACTGAGGTTGAGAGAGATTAGATGATTTCCCCAAAGTTATACAACTAGTAAGAGTCTGAGGCAGGATTAGAAGTCAGTTCTTCCTGACTCTAAGTCCCACGTTCTATCCACTGAGCAACTTAACTTCCCAGAGAGGGCCGCCTCGCCTACAGAAACTGGATTTTAAATAAAGTATTTATAATTAAAATAATAAATTTATAACTGGCATTTAAGTTACAAAACATCATACATTCTCTCATATGAATCCAACAACAAACCTGTGTGATGCCTAGGTACTTTCACTGTTGTTCAGTTGTTTTCCAGTCATGAGTGACCCTTTGTGACCCCTTTTGGGGTTTTCTTGGCAGAGTTACTGGAGTAGTTTGCCATTTCCTTCTCCAGCTCATTTTAGAGATGAGGAAACTGAGGCAAACAGGGTTAAGCGACTTGTCTAAGGTCACACAGTTAGTATGTGTCTGCAACAAGATTTGAACACAGGTCCCTTATGCCTCCACATCTAGCACATTTTACACTGCCATAAATCTTAAAGGATGTGATGAAAGGCAGCTAGGTAGCACAATGGATACTAGCACTTGGTTCAGAGTCCTGAGTTCAAATTCAGCCTCAGATACTTTCTAGCTGTATGACTCTGGGCAAGTCACTTAACCCTGTTTGCCTCAGTTTCTTCATCTGTAAAATGAGCTGGAGAAGGAAACAGCAAACCTCTCTAGTATCTTTGCCAAGAAAACCACAAATGGGGTCAGGAAGAGTCGAATATGACTGAACAACAGCAACAAAAGGAAACATGGTCCAGAGGAAAGCTACTAGAATTAGAGTCTGCTCCCAGCTTCCACTTTGGTTACCTCCTCCATCTTGGCCAAGTCACAACCTCTCTGGTCCTCAGTTTCTCCATTTGTTAAATGAGGGTGTGGATGAATTGATCTGTAATGTCCCTTCTGGATCTAATCTATGACAAATGCCTGGCAAGTCTTTGTAGGGACCTGATGACAGATTGGCTTGACTTCAGTAAAGGGGGCTCTTGAGGAGTAAGGAGAAGAGAGGGGTCAGGAGATATGGCAGGGATGGGGCTGCTAGCAGAAGACCCAACACTCAGAATGAGGAAATCTACACATGAATGAATGAATGAATGAATGAATGCCTGATTACTGGGTTGAAGAGTTCAGATACGATGCTACAGGTAATAGGGAGACCTTCTAGGATCTTAAGGAGGGACATGACATAAAGAAAAATTGATTAGAGCAACATTATTCAGACAATGTGTACATCTGTACCTAGGGTTAGGGATACCATCTGGGTTTACCAAGTGCAAACAAAGACAAAAATAAAATTGTCCCTGCCCTCAAGAAGCATCCATTCTGTTAGGAAAGATGATGTGGGTGTATTTAAATATGAGGTCATTTGTGGGGGGAAGGCACTCGCAGCTGGGGGGATCAGGAAAGGGTTTATGTAGGAGGTGATATTTGAGCTGAGCTGAAATGAACACCTCATCAGATGGGCTGATGAGGTGCTAAAGCAGGCAGGTGGACGGCAAAAGGAGAAGCAAGCCAAGGGACAAATCAATCCCGAATATTAGCAACCTGGATTTCAAAAGTACTTTCCCAAATGCGTTATAACCATAATCTCATTTTGATCCTTCCAATAGCCTGGTGAGAGGTAGTACAAATATTTTTATCCCCAGCTTACAGATAAGAAAAGTGAGGTTCAGAAAAAGGAAAAAAAATTTATCCAGAGTCATGCAGCTGGTAAAATACTGATGAAATTCAAACTCAGGTTTTCTGACTGCAAATCCAATGCTCTCCCAACTCCGTCATGCTGAAAAGTTGGCTATATTTGAATTCTTCTGTCATTTTAACAAGCTTTTGGGATTTCTCTTAGTGGAAAACTCTGGGAAGAAGTAAAGTTGTTTTTGAAGGGCAGAGAGAAAATCCTTTTGCAAGTATTTTAGATCTTGAAATAGCCCGATGAGGCAAGTGTGGGGTTGGGTTCAGTGTCTGTGAAGTATCACTTGACTGTGGATAAACCAATTCTAAGGGCTGTGTAGAAGGGAGAGGCTCTCTCTTACTTCTCTAAATCCAGGTGCCCGGGAGACAGGAATTCTTTGCCAAGATCTGACATAAATAACTTGTAGATAATTTGAGCAAATTATTTGTCCCTCAGTCCCTTTTTTCTCCTCCTCTTCCCACATTACCCTTACTTTGACTCACTTCTAGCCTTTGTAGTTTTTTGTCATTTCTAGGAGAGGTATAATTCTTGCATTGCCTTCTCAAAAGCCAAGGAAGATTCAAAACTGCAAATGCCACAAATATTGAGTGTTTACTTGGCACAAAAGCACTGTACTCGGCATGAAAAAGCATCTACCGAGTTCCTGTCCTCAAGGAGCTTTCTATCTAGTAAGGGAAATGAGATACATGTATGTATACACACGTATATGTATACACACATGCATATATACACATATACATGCATTCATGCATGTGTATATATGTATACACACAAACAGCATCTACAAAGTCCCTGCCCTCAATGGGCTTTCTATTTAGTAAGGGAAATGACATATATATATATATATATGTATAAACTATATACACACAGAGATATATTTGTGAATCTATTAAACAGAGCAACATAAGAGAGTTCAGAGGAAAAATCAGTTCTAAATGGGAGGCTGTTTTCCAGACATCATGGAGAACGACATTTGAGCAAGGAGTTCAAGAATGGATAGGATTTCATTTGGTTAAATTAAATATTGGAGGTTGGAGGAAGCCATTTGAAACAATGAGGGATATTTGAGCAAAAGCATGGGTGTTTAAAGGAACAGTGAGGAGCTCGGTTTGACTGGAACTTACAGTGTATAACAGTAGCTAAGTCTGAGATGAAACTACAGATAGAATAACCTTTAAAGTACCAGGAACATCTAGGTGGTGCTATGTATAGAGTATAGGACATGAGTCAGGAAGATTCATCTTCCTAAATTCAAATCCGGCCTCAGACACTTACTAGCTGTGTGACCCTAGGCACTTAAGTCACTTAACCTTATTTGCCTCAGTTTTCTCATCTGTAAAATGAACTGGAGAAGGAAATTGCAAACCACTCCAATATCTTTGCCAAGAAAACCCCAAAGGTGGGGGGGCCAGGTAGCACAGCGAGTAAGAGCACCGGCTCCAGGGTCAGGACAACTTGGGGATCAAATCCGGGCTCAGATACTTAGCACCACACCCAGAAATAACTGGCTGTGTAACCTTGAGCAAGATTCAACCTTAACCCCGATTGCTTAAAAAAAAATAAAAATAAAAAGAAGAAAAGAAAACCCCAAAGGTGGTCACAAAGAGTCGAACAGGACTGAAATGACTGAACAACAACAAATACTGGTACTAGGTTAAAGGTTTAGGTTTTATTTGGGTGGCAAGAGTCACTGAAAGGTTTTTCCTAAGTAAGATCATAAAATTCTAGTTTCCAACCTTTTTCAGTCCCTGAACCCTATGGTTCTCAGTAAATTTTCCTGTATCCTCTATTCAATATTTTTAAAAAATCAGTTCTAGAGCTTACTTTACTATTAGTTTCAATGGGATAATATAATTACCTGTTAAATATTCCTTGTACCCCTTTGACAAGCTTTGCATATTAGGAACCCTTGGTCTAGATTTTAGATTAAGAGCTGAAAGGGAACTCAGGCCAATGTATCCAACTTTCTTATTTTAGAGAGTCTCAAGGAATTAAAATGACTTCCTCTAAGTCACAAAGATATGACTCCAGAGCAAGCACCTTTCCCACTTTAGACGGGAATTTTAAAGCAATATTTTATATCTTAATTTTTGTTAACCACTTTTAACTTTAAAGCTAAGAGTATTCCCATTGAAGTGAGGAGCCCTTTAAGGACCTCAGAGCATCCTCATCTTACAACCTCATTTTATGGAAAAGGTCCAAGGAGGTTATGTGATTTACCCAGGATCACCTGGGTAATAAGTATCAGAGGTGACATTTGAACGCACATCTTCTGATAAAACCCCGTGTTCTTTCCATTCTACCATAAGACCTCCCTTAATGAAGATAAACCCCAAAGTTTAGATGCCATGTCTCTGCTCAGTGTAAAAGAAAGGCTGTGTTTCCTTATAGGAAACTTCCTTCCAAATATCTGATATTTTAAAAACATATCATCTTTGAAGTATGGGTGCTTCTAGGTCTTGAAGGGCATGTTGCCAGCCCAGTTCAGTGTGCTTATAATTAGAAGTGTTCAGTGGCACCAATATCCCCCAACATCAATCTCCCACAACATCAATATCTCCCAACATAAATATCCCCCACATCAATATGCTCCCACATCAATATCCCCCACATCAATATCCCCCACATCAATATCCTCCCACA
>NW_027185777.1:22751308-22828592 GCF_028583685.1 Petaurus breviceps papuanus
ATAAATATCCCCCCACATCCATATGCCCCCACATCAATATCCCCCAACATCAATATCCCCCTCATCAATAAACCCCCACATCAATATCCCCCAATATCAGTATCCCCCAATATCAATCTCCCCCAACATCAATCTCCTTTGACATCAAGAGCCAGGGCAAACATTTGAAGACTGTCCCATGCTTCTTGGCCTAAAGAGGAAAGCCTTCAGGAATGCATCAGAAATGAAATCTGAAATCAGGTTTCTCCCAAAATATTTTAGTCTAGAAATCTCTTCACAGATTAATGTCCTAGGAAATAAAAATTTCATTGTAGGACAAAGCTGTCAGCTTTATAGGTATGGCCAGAGAGACATTTCTATTTCTTTCATTCTTGAAGGGCCTTTGAATTTCCATCTTAGTTTGACCTATTTAGATTCAAGTATAGAATAGATAAGGGAGGTCTCTTCCAGTTCTAAATCTATGGTAATATTCTCTGGTGTTTCCCTTGAACAGTTAACCCTTCATATCACAGGCTGGGGAATTTTGGTTATTCCCAAAACTTACGGAATGGCATGTGGATACTTTGCTTGTAACAGATAAGCAGATTTGAGTGATTTGATAATTTTGTTATTGTCGTGGAAGGAGCATTGGGGCTTGGGGTTTCTGCTCTGCCATTTATTTATTATCTGCATGATTATGAGAAAAATCACTTAACTGAGCCTCAGTTTCCTTATGAGTAAAATGCAGATATTACTCCTTAAACTTTCAAAAAATGTGTAAGCTACTATTATTATTACTATAAGTTATTTACATAGCATTAGCATATGTTATTTATATAAGCATGAGCTACTATTATTATTGCTTTAGATTATTTACATAATAAATTATTATTACATGTTATTTATAGAAGCATGAGCTATTATTATTACATATTAAGAATGTCCTGTAAATCTCCCATGAGTCTTTTGGTCAAGAGAGCTACCTGTGGGGATGCTTTCTCTGTTGTCTAATCTTGATAATTGTTCCTTTCTGAATAATGGCCACATTAAGTTGAGATAAAATAAGTGTTAAAATCCTGTTTAATGTCCTATTCAAATTGGATCTTGTGACAAAAAAAAAAAAAGGTCTTTTCCTTTGGATCTGAAAGCAATTGCTTGGAACATGCTGGATAGGCTGTTAAACCAGTAACTGGAAAGTCATTGTATATAAAATCCTAAAAGGGTCCTGGGAGTTACCCAATCTCCTTCTTGAGTATCTAGGCTCTAATATACAGTCAACAGGATAACTTTATTTGAGAGAGAGATAGAGAAAGCATTTATTGGGTACTTAGTATGGGGCAGGCACCATGCTTGGGGTCATTAAAAGAACTTTGAAATTTTCCACAGGCAGCCATGCTCTCCTCCCCTTCAACTTATTGCCCTCTTCACAGTCTATTTGCAATGTCTGTCCTAAAGAAAGTCCATTCATATAAATATCATAGCTTGCGCAATAGGCATTCATCTACTTGATTATTCCTATGAGAATGTTGTTGTTGTCCAATCGTTTTAGTTGTGTCTGAATCTTTGTGACCCCACTTGGGGCTTTCTTGGCAAAGATACTGGAGTGGTTTGCCATTTCCTTCTCCAGCTCATTTTACAGATGAAGAAACTGAGGCAAGCAGGGTTAAGTGACTTGCCTAGGGTCACACAGCTGTTGAGTTTCTGAGGTCAGATTTGAACTCAGGTCTTCCTGATTCCAGGCTCAGTGGTCTCTCCACTGTACCACCTAGCCGACCCCTCTTTTGAGAATGGTTAGGACAAATTGGTCACATGCCGGGATACAGATAAAATTGTCTGACCTGTCTTCCCTTACTGACTGTTTCTTTTTAATGTCCTTTGCTGAATCTTTACGCATGTCATGCCCACTAACTCTGGCTGTCCCCAAAGGTTCAGGCTATGTTCTCTTCTCCTTTCTCTATTATCTCACTAAATCCACACAATTTACATGGGTTCGACCATAATCTCTCTGCCAATGATACCTAGTATTTTTCATCCAGGCCTAATCTGTCTCCTGAGCTCCAACCTTGAATAGATATTTTTGAACTGCATGTCCCATAGGCATCTCAAACTCAACATTTCCAAAACAAATCTTATTATCTTTCCCTAAAAAGTAAATAAACCGAAACCAAAACACAGACCTACCTCCCTGCCCAACTTCCTTATTACTGCTGAAGACTCCATGCTCCTTCCAGTCATCCGGGTTGGGAACATCAGCATAATTCTCCGCTCCTCTCTCTCACTCATCTCACCTAGCCAATAGGTACTTGTATCACAATCTCTCTCTTTCCAACAGCTTTCACGGGCATCCTTTTCTCTCCACTAACACAGCTATCACCCTAGTTCGGGCTCTCATCACCTCTTACTTGGACAACTGTAATAACCCAATTGGAGGTCCTGCTCAGGCTATCCCAATGCCAATCCAGCTATTTTCCTAACATGTAGGACTGACCATGTCACCCCTTCATCAGTAAACTCCAATAGTTCCCTATCACTTCTAGAATCAAATACAAATTCCTCTGTCTAGTATTTCAAGTTCTTCGCCACCGGGATCTCTTTCTACCTTTCAGGTATCCTCACTTGTGCTCCACTAACTAAGCTGTCTTACTTGCTGTTCCTCCCATCAGATAATTCATCTACATTCTCTTTGCTTTTGTGCTGCTTCTTCCCCTTGCCCAGACTGCTCACCTTTCTAACCTCCACCTTGGAAAATCTTTGGTTCCCTTGAACTCAGCACCAGGGACACTTCCCATGGGGGCTTCCACAGTTCGGACTGCTAATGCCTTCCTTTCCAAGGCTACCTTCCATCTACTCAATACTTATCTTTACTGTGACATTTTGTGTCTGCTGTCTCCTCCATTAGGATATAAATCTCTTGAGGATAGGGACATGTTTTTGCATTTTCTCTGTATTTTCAGGACTCAACACAGTGCTGGCACATAAGTATTTGCTGATTTACTTCTAATTGACAGACAGCCAGAGGGCTCCTTTGATATTCTCAAAATCTCAAGAGAAATTGAGAAAGGATCTAACACATTGGGCAGAATCCCTGCAGCAAACTTATGGAAGGGCATGGATAGGAGTTACACAGGATGTGCAGGCATGGAGGGGTTCCAGAGTGTACCACTGGAGGGAGTACCCACATGCTTCACATCTCATTTGGTCATCTCACCGTCTGCGGGACCCCCACCCTCCATGCCTGAGGGGAGCTCTGGATCTTCACAATGGGTTTTCCAGAATCCAGGTTCCTATCCCTAGAGGAGTTAAGCCACTCATCTTTGAAGCTTCTACTCTAGGATCCAAACCCAATTGACTGGTGATTGATTATAGGCAAATTAGCCTACTTAGCTCACTATACCTACTTGCCAGCTCTAAACACCAGACCAGGAATCAGCTTCACATTACGTCCAGTCATCTATCCAAGTCACTCACCTTGCTGGTGAGTGCTGGCTGCTACTGCCCATCTACAAAGCCTTTCTCCCCTTTACCTCCCCAGAACAAACATAGCTTCCTGGTCAGCACAGCAATATTTGTGTTGTTTTCCTCTATTAGAGGGTAGATATTATCTCTCTCTCTTTTTTAAAAGAGTATACCCAGAGGCAGCTAGATGTGGCAGTGAACAGAACACTAGCCCTGGAATCAGGAGGACCTGAGTTCAAATCTGGCCTCAGACACTTGAAATACTTACTAGCTGTGTGACCTTGGGCAAGTCACTTAACCCCAATTGCCCTGCCTTCCCCCCTCCAAAAAAACAACAACAAAAAAGTATACCCAATGATTAGCACAGCGCTTGGCACACAATAAGCACTTAATGAATGCGTGTTCATTAATTCTGTTATTCACTCATTTATGAGATCACAGTTCCACCTGTGAATATTATTTGAATATCTTACCAATGTTTCATGTTTATATGCTACTTACTGCTTAGTTATTTTATAGGGAAGTATTTTTTTGGAAATTAAAATTTTAAAAAAGTTAAACAAAACTGGGTATCAATGAAAAAATATAAAGGAAGATGGCCTTGCAGTACCAGATCAACAACTGAATTACAAAGTGGTAATCATCAAAACAATCAGGAACTGGCTGAGAGAGTTGATTGATCAATGGCATAGATTACGCACACAATACCTAGAAGTAAAGGACCACAGTAATCTAGTCTGACAAACCCAGAAATCTAAGACTCTGGGATAAGAACTCACTATTTGACAAAAACGCCTGGGAAAACTGGAAAGCAGTTTGGCAGAAACTAAGTACAGACCAACACCTCACACTGTATACCAAGATAAGGTCAAAATGGGTACATAATTCAGATATAAAGGTGACACCATAAGCAAATTATAGGAACATGGAATAATTTACCTGTCATATTTATTGAATAAGGGAAAAAACTATGACAAAACAAGAGATAAAGATGTAATAGGATTATTATAGGATGTAAAATGGGTAATTTTGACTACATTAAATCAAAAGATTTTGTACAAACAAAACTAAGGCAGCAAAGATTAGAAGGAAAGTAGAAAACTGGGGGGGGGGTTATAGAAAGTTTCTCTGATAAAGGCCTTATTTCTCAAATATATAGAGAACTGAGTCAAATTTGTAAGAATGCAAATCATTCCCCAATTGATAATGGTCAAAGGATGTGAACAGGCAGTTTTCAGATGTAGAAATCAGAGCTATCTATAGTTACATGAAAAAAATACTTTAAATCACTATTGATTAGCAAATTAAAACAACTCTTAGGTACCACCTCACACCTATAACATTTACCATTATGCCAGAAAAAGAAAATGACAAATGTTGGAAGGGATATGGGAAAACTGAGACACTAATGCAATACTGGTGGAGTTGTGAACTGATCCAACCATTCTGGAGAGCAATTCAGAACTATGCCCAAAGGACTACAAAATCATGCATACTCTTTGACCCAACAATACCAATAATAGACCTGTATCCCAAAGAGATAGAAACAAAAAAGGAAAAGGACCTATACATACAAAAATATTTATAGTAGCTCTTTTTGTGATGGCAAAGAACTGGAAATGGAAGGGATGGCTCGTCAAATGGGGAATGACTGAGCAAGTTGTGTTATATGATTGTGATGGAATATTATTGTGTTATAAGAAATGACAAGCAGGATACTCTCAGAAAGATCTGGAAAGACTTACATGAACTGATGCAAAGTCAAATGAGCAGAACCAGGAGAGCAATGTACAAAGTACTAGCAATATTGTATGATGATCAACTGTGAATGACTTAGCTATGCTCAATAGTACAACAACCCAAGACAATTCCAAAGGACTCATGATGAAAAAAAGCTATCCACCTTCAGAGAAAGAACTGATGGAGTCTGAATGCAGATCAAAGAATGCTTTTTAAAACTTTCTTTTTTGTGTGTTGTGTTCTTTCATGATATGACTAATATGGAAACATGTTTTGCATGATTGCACATGTATAAAATATATCAAATTGTTTGCCTCTCAATAAATGGGAAAGGGAAGAAAGGAGGGACAGAATTTGAAACTCAAATTTTTTTCCCAATTTATTTGTTTATTTAATTTTAGTTTTCAACATTCATTTACACAAGATTTTGAGTTAAATTTTTTCTTACCATCTTTCCCCTTCCCCCTCCCCAAGATAGCAAGCCTACTGAATACCCCTTCCCCAATCTGTTCTCCCTCATATCCTCCCCCATCCCCCCCAACTTTCTAGTAGGACAAGATGGATTTATATACCCCAGTGCCTATATACCTTATTTCCCAGTTGCATGAAAAAAAGTTTTTTTAAAAATATTTGTTTTTAAAACTTTGATTTCCAGATTCTTTCCCTTCTTCCCGCCTCACCCATCCCCACTGGGAAGACAAGCAATTCAATATAGGTTGTACATGTGTAGTTATGCAAAATGTTTCCAAAGTAGCTATATTGTGAAAGACTAACTATATTTCCCTCCCTCCTATCCTGACCCTAACTTATTCTATTTTCTACTTGGACCCTGTCTCTTTTCAAAAGTGCTTGATTCTAACTATCTTCTCCCCCAATCTGCCCTCCCTTCTATCATCTCCCCTCTTATCCCTTTTCCCCCTACTTTCCTGTAGAGTAAGATACCCAAATGAGTGTGTATGTTATTCTCTCCTTAAGCCAAATTCCACGAGAGTAAGGGTGACCCATTCCCTTTCACCTTCCTGCTCTTCCCATCCATTGTAACAGTTTTCTCTTGACTCTTTTATATGAGATAATTTATCCTATTCTATCTCTCCCTTTCTCCTCCTCCCAATATTTTCCTCTCTCACCTCTTAATTTTATTTTTTAGATATCATCACTTCATATTCGACTCATCCTGTGCCCTCTGTCTATGTATACATGTACACACATATACAACACACTCACATATACACATATACTTATGTCCTAGCTCCTTTGACCTCTGGAATATCATATTCTAAGCCCTTTGATCCCTTAATGTAGAAGCTGCTAGATCTTGTGATATCCTGATTGTGTTTCCACATTTCTCAAATTGTTTCCTCCTGCCTGTATTTTCTCCTTGACCTGGGAACTCTGGAATTTGGTTATAATATTCCTAGGAATTTTCTTTTGGGGATCTTTTTCAAGAGGCAATTGGTAAATTCTTTCAATTTCTATTTTGCCTTCTGGTTCTAGAATATCAGGGCAATTTTCCTGGAGAATTTCTTGAAGGATAATTTCTAGGCTGTTTTTGATCATGGCTTTCAGGTAGTCCAATAATTTTTTTTTTTAAGCAATCAGGATTAAGTAACTTGCTCAAGGTTACACGGCCAGTTATTTCTGGGTGTGGTGCTGAGTGTCTGAGCCCGGGATTCAATCTCCAGGTCTTCTCAACACTGGAGCCGGTGCTCTTACTCGCTGTGCTACCTGGCCGCCCCCCAATTTTTTTTTTTAAGCAATCGGGGTTAAGTAACTTGCTCAAGGTTACACGGCCAGTTATTTCTGGGTGTGGTGCTGAGTGTCTGAGCCCGGGATTCGATCTCCAGGTCGTCCCAACACTGGAACCGGTGCTCTTACTCGCTGAGCCACCTGGCCGCCCCTAGTCCAATAATTTTTAAATGATCTCTCCTGGATCTATTTTCCAGGTCAGTGGTTTTTCTAATGAGATATTTCACATTGTCTTCTATTTTTTCATTTGTTTGGGTCTGTTTTATAGTATCTTGATTTCTCATGAAGTCATTAGTTTCCATTTGTTCCAATCTAATTTTGAAGGAATTATTCTCTTCAGTGAGTTTTGGAAATTCCTTTCCCATTTGGCCAATTCAGCTTTTTAAAGCATTCTTCTACTCATTGGCTACCTCTTTTGCCATTTTTTTCCACCTTTTTTTTAAGGTGTTATTTTCTTCAGTCAGACTGTTGACTTGCTTTTCATGATTTTCTTGTATCATTCTCATTTCTCTTCCCAATTTTTCCTCTACTTCTCTTACTTAATTTTCACAATCCTTGAGATCCTCCATGGCCTGCAACCAGTTCATATTTTTCTTGGAAGCTTTTGATGCAGGAGCTTTGACTTTGTTGTCTTCTTCTGGTTCCATGTTTTGATCCTCTTTGTCCCCCCAAAAGGATTCTATTGTCTGATTGCGCTTCCTCTGCTTGCTCATCTTGCCAGCCAATTTTTTTTTTAAAGCAATTGGGGTTAAGTAACTTGCTCAAGGTTACACAGACAGTTATTATTTCTGGGTGTGGTACTGAGTATCTGAGCCCGGATTTGATCCAGGTCATCCCAACACTGGAGCCGGTGCTCTTACTCACTGAGCCACCTGGCCGCCCCTCATCTTGCCAGCCAATTACTAAACTTTTGAGCTCTTTGCCACAGTAGAACTCTTCCTCCAGGATGGAGAGAGATGTGTCCCAAATTGCTGGGGTTTTTGCAGTTGTCATAGTGTTGTCAGAGCCATGAGGAGGGTGCGCTCTCTACAGCCACCACAAGCTCTGGCACACTAGCGTTCCTGACCCCAGGACCACCACCCAAGACTGCGATCCAGATCCAAGCAGGTCAAAGCAAGAGCAATTACCCTCTGAATGGTTGCTTGGTTCCCCTATGATCTGCAGGCCAGGAGATATGGAGGCAGCCATGTGGCAGCAGTGGCAGGCACTGTGCCTCCACCACCTCTGTCACCCTGGGGATGTGCTCTTCTCTCACCCAGTTCCAACAGAGTTCCCTATTGACCTTTTGCTTTCTCTTTGGTATTTATTGGTTGAGAAGTCTGATAACCCCCACAGCTGCCATTGATTCACTCTCCTGAAGTCTGCTCTGGCTGGTCTGTGTCACTAGTCGGGGCTGCCCCAGTCTTGGCCTGTGTGCACATGGGACTGTGCTCGGCTTCTGGTCTGGTGTGATAGACCCCTCCTGCTGGCCTGCCAAGCTGCCTTCCGCAGGAGATTTCTCTCTGTCATTTTTTGGGTTCTATAGCTATAAAATTTGCTTAGTCATTTTTTTTACAGGTATTGGAGGTGTTTGGAGAGGGGGCTCAAGCAAGTTCCTGCTTTTACTCTGCCATCTTGACTCCTCCCCTGAAACTCAACATTTTTTTTTAAAAAAATGCTAAAAATAATTTTTACATGTAATTGGAAAATAAAATATTTTAAAACAATAAAAAAGTTTTTTAAAGAGTTTCTTCTTATACTTAAATTTTAAGGTCCCTGGAAAATGAAAAGATTATATTAGATGAGCTTTAAGGTTCCTTCCAATTTTTGCATCCTAAAAAACCCATTAGATTACAAACTCCTTGAGAACAAAGTCTAGGTTGTAACTATCTTTATATCCAGTGTTGCATATAGCTAGCATTCAATAAATATCTGTTGAATGAATGAATGAATGATCTAGTCACCAAAAGCATCCATACCCAGTTGCATTGGAGAGCACAGCCCAAATTCTATCACTATCTATGGTAATTTGTGAAAATTGCAGGGGCAATTACTGAAAGAAAAAAAAAATCTCTGTGTGTTAGTGCTTAAACAATAATCTATCACAGAAATAACAGTTTTGTGCCATAAAGAGGATAATTTATGCTTTTAAAGATTCCAACAGATACCAGATCTGTCTGATGGCTCTTTAGTGCTTTTTATAACACTCCAGCCTTTAAGATTCCAGAAGAGATATTTCAATTCAAGCATTTACAAGGCATTTATCAAGGTCCTCCTATGCACAAGGTACAAAGATCATGTAGTCACAGGGGTGTCCTGGAGCCAGCTCAAACCTGGCTCTCAAAAGCATTGACACTGAAGAAATTGACAAAAGCTACAGATTGGGACTTAACTTCCTGTTTTGTTGGTTGTTTAGACTTTAAAAAGTGACAGAGAAAATTTTAACAATGCGGATTAAACTTTGAGATGTTTCATGGACACATTTCCCTCCTCCCCTTCCCCTGAACCCTGGAGAGCTGGTTGTTAAACATTTACCACCTCACCCCATAAAGATCATCCAATTCAAACTCCTTATTTTACAGAGGAGGAAATAAGGTCTGGAGAGGTTAGATCAAGTTTCATAGAACTAGTGGAGATCAGAACCAGAAGTCAGGTTCTCTGACTTTCAGTTTAGTGTTCTATTTCTCCCTGAATCAATGATTCATGTCTATACAAGTAAAATAAGTGGGAAATTAATTATCTAGAAAATCCAACCCCCCAATAATATTTTACCTAAAAATTGAAGATAATTAAACTAACCATTCTTTTTAACCTAGCAAAGCTTTTTTGTTTATTTTTGGTTTTGCTCAGTGCTTAGGAGTTCAATAAATGTTTTTTGAATGAACTGAGCAGTTACTACTCATTCTATTTCCATGACTTTCAACTCCTAACACTTGTAACTAATGCAGGCAACCAGGGCTTTGCCCCAAGGCACTAAAATTTGGAGGGAACTGAAAGCACTAGGAAAAAGAAAACAAAATCAAACTTGAATCCAGCACTTAGTTAGCAAAAATAAATTATTAGAATAAGCTACCCAGATGCTACTCCTATTCCTGCTACCCTGGTAGTCAGCACTTTGACGTTCTCCCTGGTTGGGTAAACCCCATCCTGCTCCACCCTCACTCTCTTCTAAATAAGTATCCCAGGCTTTTGCTTTAAACTGCTTGCCTCAGATGCAAAAACTACTAGTTATTTACTGTTCTGATTTCTACTAACATTGCCCCTGGTCCAGGTTCCTATTACCTCTTGCACAGACTACTGAAATAGACTACTAAAAAATCTCCTTGCCTCTCCTCTTTTCTCCAATGAATCAATCCTGCATACCAGTGCCAGATTAATCTTCCTAATGCACAGATCTAATAATATCATTCTCTACTCAAATGCTTCATATTACCTACTGAATTAAAAAGTCCAAACTCTTGAGCTGGTTTTCAAAATCCTTTATAATCTGGCACCCAGCAACCATTCAATTCAATTTAATTCAACAAGCATTTATTAGGGCCTACTGTGGTACTCTGCTGAGTGATTGGAATAAAAAGCCAAAAAAAAAGTTGAACAGTCCTTCTCCTCAAGGAATTCACATTGCATTGGAAGTAAACAACAAATATTTAGATAAGAAAATAAATAAAAGATAGATAATAAATACAGGCTATGGGCTTTTGCAGGCCAGACCTAGTTCATACTTGGGGACTAATCCTAATATATCATTCTTTCTCTGCCTCACACTGCTTCTAACCAGAGTTGCCTCTGAATATTTCCAAATATAACTCCTGTCTAGGTTTCCATAGACGTAGGTAATGGGGGCCTCAGCTACCTATGCCATCATTCAAGCTAACAAAACATATATCAGATGCTGGGTAGCCTTTCTGAAGATATAGCTAGGCAACTGACTCTGCAGATCCTATTGTCCTGGTCTAGTAAACCACTGTTGAAGGATCAGAAAACAAAGTTCTCATCACCAAAGTCTTAGCCCTGACAAATGGTTTAATAGATGTGATTTTATCAATGGGAACGATACTCAAGAAGATATATGTTTTGTTGCCATTGGGCTCTCTGGGACAATAAGGATGAATTCCACCTGACTTGCAGCTGAAACAGCAACTACATATTGCCTCCTCTATTTGAACGTGAGCTCCTTGAGATGAACTGTCTTACTTTTCTTCCCATACCCCCTGCACTAACTATAGTGCTTTGCACATAATAAACACTTAATTTTTTTTTATCCAAATCAGTCATTCATAGAAAAAAATAGAAATACATAGGTGACTCACAGTAGCTTGTAAACAATCAGTATAATTCTCTTCAATTCCTAAGGACTCCTTTTTACCCAATGCTAAAACCCTCCCTACTCATAGTATTATTCTGTGATTTGGACTTCCTTCAGAAGCAAACAAGTTTGGGTTTTTTAGCAGGGCTACCCTTTGCCCCAGGTGATTCCCTCCCTACCAATACCATACAGATATCTAAACATATGGTGCCATCTTGAAAGACAGCCACAGAAAGAAAAGCACCAGTTTTGGAGTACAAGACAGGCAGCCTCCTTCACACTGGACCTACCCATTCGAGTCACCTGTAGCAATAGCAGAAGGGCTTTGCTCCTTAGGCTGTATCTGTAGTCTCTTGCTGCTGCTGCTCCTCCAAGGACCATGCTCACAATCCTCAAGAACTTGATATTCTAGAAAGTATTTCTTTTGTCCGCTCAAACTTCATCTCGCATTTATTAAATTGTATCAGTCATGTCCGAATCTTCTTGACCACATTTGGGGCTTTCTTGGCAGAGATACTGGAGTGACTTGCCATTTCCTTCTCCAGGTCATTTTACAGATGAGGAAACTGAGGCAAACAGGTTGATTTGATAAGTGATTTGCCCAGGGTCACATAACTAATAAGTGTCTGAGGTGAAATTTGAACTCAGGTCTTCCTGACCGCCGGCCTAGCACTCTATTCGCTGAGCCAACTAGCTGCCCCATCTCTCATCTCTCTCATACACACACATACACACGTGTATTCATATGTAACATATGTATTTATATATATCATTTTCCAGTGACTCTGAACTATTCAATATTCCATGAACTAGTCCCAGAATCCCCACAATTAAACTTTTCCTCAGGTTACTCTATTAATTACATACACATACATACATGTATATACAAAAAAGCCCACAAGATAATTACAGTGGGTGGGGTGGAAGCCACTAGCACCTGGATGGATCCAGGAAAAGCTTCATGCAGAAGGTGGTGTTTGAGCTGAGGCTTGAAGGAGACCAAGGATTCTAAAAAGGGGGACGTGATGAGGGAGAGCACCTGGACACGAGGGATCGCCAATGCAAATGAGCATAGCCTGGAGTTGGAGTGCCATGTGTGAGAATGAGTGAACAAGACCAGTCTAATTGGACCATTGAATGTATTATTTCTATATAAGCATATATATGCACATATATAGGTAGGTATATATATATATATATATACACACACACACATATATATAAACATACCTATGTATCCTATGGACATATACTCATAAGATTAGAGTTAGGACTGGGTCATTTTTGTATTTGTATGCCCAGCCCCTGACCCAGTGCTTGGCACATAAAAGGTGTTCAATTAATGTTTGTTGAATGATTCATAGTTGACCCACTGAAATGTCCCTTACCCACAGTATACAACAAAAGATTCTGGAGTGAATTAACCTGTCTAAACGGGTTGGACGATTCATTTTCTTAATTGTGAAATATTTAATTAATTTTTTAATTTAAAATTTAAGCTTTCCCAGTAATTTCCATTTATATCCTTTGGTTTTATATCACCTTTATTTCTGAATATATCTCTCCCCAAATGTGCATTCTTCTTTCTTAATGTTCTCTCCTTGGGCACCAGTGTTGGCCTCATCTGTAGTTCTATGTAGACCATCAATAGTAGAAGGGGGAGGAAAAAGTGGTGGAACAAGCAGAGTGGTAGGACCAGTTCTGAAAGGGACACTGGGATTTGGGCAAGCAGAGAATTCAAGCAAATTGATAAAATGGTTGTTAAGGGACCACTCCATACCGAAGACTTTGCCAGGTGCTGGGGTAAATAAAAATAAATGTGTCAGTGTCAGGTCTCTCAAGGGGTCTGTATACAATAATATAGTAGTAGAAATGACAAGAACCCAGAAAAATATAATTCAATATAGGGTATGATGGTGCAGTGGAGTCAGGCCTGGAGTCAGGTAGACTCATCTTCCTGAGTTCAAATTAGGCTTCAAGCTTACTAGCTGTGGACAAGTCACTTAACCCAGTTTGCCTCAGTTTCCTCATCTGTCAAATGATCTGGAGAAGGAGACAGCAACCATTCTAGTATGTTTGCCAAGAAAACCCCAAATGGGATCACAGCGAGCCAGACACAACCAAACAATATGTTTGAACTCAAATCAGGAAAAGCAGGATACCTTTATACATTAAAAAATAGATGCTAGATTTTTGCCTCTCCCACTGGGAAACAGCTTAGTGGCTCTGGCCCATTGTCCACATTCAAGCTATAAGTCCTATCTTGCCTGGTGTTTTCTGTCCCTTTTTCCTGCCTGGGCCTAAGCTGGAACCTTGCAGATGGACACTTCTGAAATAGATCTCCCTGGCTGAGAGCAGGGGATGTGGCCTGGGCGCAAAGCCCCCCTATCCCAGAGTCAGATCTCTCCCACCCTTGCTGTGTATATATTGGCCTATGGCATTGAATCGAATGGAATGGGTAAAAAGGAGGGTAGTCCTCTGCCACACCCTAATCTTCCTCTTTCCATCCACTGATAAAGCCTCAGCTGCCCCTCTCCTGGGAAAGGAGAGAGTCTGACAGGCTGGAGAGGCCTGCTTTCTGCCTGGACCTTGCCAGGGCAGAATGTTAAGCCGAGGGGCTCCGGTGAAATGAGAGCCAGCGTTTCTAAATTAAGGTGAGCAGATGTCCTTGCTTTGCTCCGGGGGCCTGGTGCTGGGGTGGATATGGTGGAGGCGCTGGCCTTCCCAGGCTGCTGTCAATCTCCCCTTGTGCAGATGGTCAGCTTGGAAACCCTGCCCCACCTCCATTGCATAGGAGATGCAGGGGCAGCAGGGAAATCTGTTGCAGCCTGGGGGAAAAAAAGAGAGAGGAGGTGGGGGGCGGAGGGAAGGAGAAAAAAGGCTCTCTCTCCCAAGGCATGTTGCTAACAATAAAAATAAAAAATCCCCTTTGAGGGCCCCTTGGAGAACAATGGAAATCCTTTGGGGACCCAATGGTGAATCTCCTTACAAAGGCCGCCCTGCTCCTACTCTCCAGCTGCCTTTTCAGAAACAGGGCCCGTGCAAATTTAGCCACTTGATTCTAAATCCTTTTAGACAGTATCAATGTGAGCCCGCCAGAGGACAGCCTACCTTACAAGGCTTGACAATTGAGGCAGCCTAGGAGCCCCAGAGGTGGGGAGAAATTCTCTGCACCCGTGCATTCAAATGGATGTGAACCCTGGAGCCACTTTCATCTGGGGCGCTGCAGAAAGAAGGGGGGGGTGTTTTTTGCATCAGCTGGGGGTGGAAATTAACCTTGTGAAATAAATACCTCCCTCCTTTCTCCTTCCCCCTCCCCCTCTGCCCCTGTGTGTGCCGGTCTCCAGAATGCCTCATGATGGCCTCAAACCTTTTCCTAGTCCTGCCTCCGGGAGGACACCACAGCCTTCATATTCTGAGAGCCAGACAGGCTGGACAGTCATTAGTCACCCAGGTATTTACACTGTTTTTCCTATTTCCTTTCTCCCATGGCCTCTGTGGTCAGAGTATAAAATTCCTAGGAACTCCCACCTAAACACTAGTTTCCTGTTTATGCTCTCCGTGGCTTTTATGTTTAGCCGTTAAAAGTAGTGGACTGGACTTATGAAACAATACTGGGGGGGGAGGGGGGAGGCTGGCTGCAGGTAAGAAGGAGAAAGCATACTGTAGCCGTGGTTTTGGTAGGGTTTTTTCTTTTTTTGTATAAAAATGATTTATGAAATTAAAGTTGTAAGGTAATGCCCATGACCATGAGAGATACAGAGAGATAGGAAAAGGGAGATAGAGGGGAGACAGAGACAGAGGAGAGACAGAGATAGAGACACAAGAGACACAGACACAGTCAGAGACAGACAGAGATAGGGAATTTATTAAGGGCTCTGTGCTAAGCCACATTGATACAAATACAAAAAAAAAAACAACTCAAGTTCCTATTCTCAAGGATACATTTGAATGGAAGATAAGGAGGTAAGGCAGATCCGAAAGCAACCCAGAACTGTTCCAGGCAGGGACTCATCAAGGGTGAGAAAGGCTTCAGGGTGGAGTCATCCTCTAGGGACAAAGCAGCTGCTGTGGAGGTGGACCAGACCAGAGAGGGAGCTGCGAGTGAGGTCAGGATTCAGTTTCCTTTGGTACTAGGCATCTACATTAATTTAAAAGTAAAAAAAAAAAAAACATAGTTCAGCACAAAGTATTGAATTTTTCATTTCTCTAGAACTGGAAGGGACCATAGAAGCCATCCAGTCCAATGCCTCCGTTTTACAGATGAGGAAACTCAGTCCAAGAAAGTGACATACTCAAGGACATGTAAATATTAAAAGGCAGAACCAACATCTCCACTTTGCTCCATCAATATTAAATGATCCAAAAACCTATAAAGGTTAAACGGCTTTTGGTGAAGTGGTATGCCATTGAGCAATGTTGCAGTGTAGTTGCATGGAATAGATTTGAATATTGTAGCGATTTCTTCTTACGTCTTTTAATAATCTGTCCCCATTTAAGTAGCAAACTGTCTTTAAGGGTCACTAAAAATTGTCTTCATTCTGAAACTCGGCATCACAGAAACTGAGAGCTGGAAGAGAGCTGTAGCCTAACATATGCCTTCTGTGAGAGACACAGAGAGAGAGACAGACAGACAGAGAGAGAGAGAGAGAGAGAGAGACAGACAGACAGAAAGAGACAGAGACAGAGAGAGACAGAGACAGAGACAGACAGACAGACAGACAGAGAGAGAGACAGACAGACAGACAGAGAGGAAGAGGGACAGGGACAGGGAGAGACAGGGAGACAGAGAGAGACAGAGAGAGAGAGGAAGAACAAGAAGAAGGAGGAAGAGGAGGAGGAAAGGAAGGAGGGAAGAGGGGGGAGGAGGAGGAGGAGAGGAAGGAGAAGAAAAAGGAGGAGGGGGAGAGGAAGGAGGAGGAGGGAGGAGGGAGGGAGATAGAGGGAGACAGAGGTTTTCTAGTATTTTCCTGAAGATCTCCAGAGAGAGGAAACCCACTGCCTCTGGACATGGAATCATTGCACCTTTTGACTGCTGTAATTATCAGGCACTTCTTACCCGCATCCAGTCTAGATTTGCCTCTTTGTAATTTGCACTCTACTACTCCTAGTTCTACCTTTTGAGGTCAGACAGAAAAAATATCTAATCCTTTCTACTCATGACAGCGTTTCAAGCACTGAGATGTAGCCCTCATATCTCCTATAGGTCTCCTTTCTTCCCAGTTACATTTGCCAGCAGTACTGAAAAAGGTCTTCTGTTCAAAAAAGTCGTTATCTTCTGACTTGAGAAGAAGGCAGCTTTACATCACTGTCAAAGGGGGCTGGAAAACTGGGCTGTGCTTTAGATAAATATATAATATTTCTTTGCAAATGACCTGTTCATGTCACGTTACTGATTTTGGAAATGCAAATTATGAAAAAAAAAACTAAAAAAAAAAAAGAAAGAAAAAGTTTCTTCCTTGTAAGCCAATCAAACTTAAGAATTCCAAGTTCAAGCTAAAATGCTATCTTGAATATGCCTTCCTCACTACAGTATTGCTTAATAGTGGAGTGTTACCACTGAATTTCCTGTCTCAGATAAGATTCAGCTAGATGCTTGATGTTATTTAAATAGTTTCACATATTTTATGATATCATGAATTATGCCATTTTCCACAGCTTACAGTCTGGGCTTTAATGTTCCATTTGCCAAAGACAAAGGAAAAATACCTTTCTTGTGTACACATGACAACTTGGGCAGTGTGTGAGATTTTGTGCTCCACACAAAAACAACGAAGAAAAAAGCTGAGCAGCACCACTAACTCCTGAATCATCCTATACACACTTTATAGACTGGGCAGGAGAGGGTAGAAAGAAATATGCCCCACATGTGTGAGTTCATGAGTCCATATATTTTTGCTTAAAGCAAAATGCTTCAAGCACTCCTCCATGAAGTTATTTTTTGCCAAAAGTGTTTGAAGTACTTCTATCTCAGGAGGGCACTGTATAAGAAGTATGACTATACAAAGGGAATTTGCCCTGGATGAGAATTCTGTACAAAAACCCATATGCCACACTCTTTCAAGGTAGAGATATTGCCAATTAGAAACTAAGGTGTAGTGGAGAATTCAAAAATTCCACATTTTTCTCCTACAAAGCCAGGGTGGATGATATTCATCTTACCCCATGAGTGAGATGTGTCCAATAAGACACAATTTATATAATTCTTCTTGGAATGAGTCATAACATCAGCAGTTGCTGGGGGCTATTGAGACTCACCTTACACTCTAGAGCCTAGTGGCCTATAATCATTTTTGGTGAGTGAGCCACTGGGAAAATATCAAATGTAGGATACAGTGATTGGCAGGCTTATCCAAATTTCAAGTGAGTTTTCATCTGTAGAGTGGGATGTGAGAGTCAGGAGAAACAATTAATGGCAAATGATTCTTCCAAAAATTTGGGGTGGAGTAGCAGAAGTGACATAATCTGTCCTTGTCTCCGGTTGATTAATCCCTATTCTCATCTTCCTAGCATGGATTATCTCCTTTCCAAAGACCACAGGTCTTCCCCTGGGATTAGCTTCTGGAATAGCAGGAAATCTAGCACGTTAGGGACTTCTGAGATATCAAAGAAATTATTTCATTTTTCACATGTCCCTATGTCTGCTGTCCTAACCAAATATATGTTTTCTGAACCTCTGGCTTGACAAGACCTTTGGTATTTGTATGTTCTCTTGTTTCTTCATGATTTCCTAATTTCTGATTTATAACCTTTTTTTTGGCCTCCATCAGTTACTCAATCAATAAATAAGAATTTGCTAGGCAATTAACATGTGCTAGGCACTGTGCTAGGTGTTAGGGATAGAGAGACAGAAATGAAATCATCCCTGTCCTTAAGGAGCTTGCATTCTTTTTTTTTTCTTTATTTTTTTTTGAAAGGTACATGTTGGATTTATGATATATTTAAGAAAAGCAAGTTCTATATAATAGAACTTTTAAGTTTTGTGTACAATCATTTCCTTCTGTTTCACAAATATGGAAATGCTCACTCTACTTGTTTGTTAAGTTCAGAATTTTTAAAAATTTGAGCTTTGGTTCTCATGGGTACATAAATAATACAGGAGAGAGAATTTTTAAAGTAAATTTAAGCTATTCTTTTCCTTTATTTTTCCCTTCCCCCACTCCCAAAATGAAGAATAACAAAAAATAAAACTAAAACATTTGTAAACAATATGCATTGTCAAATGAAACAAATTCCCACATTGGCCACTTCCAAAAATGCATGTCTTATTTGTATTTGGAGTCCATCATATCTCTGTCAAGAGGTGGGTAGCATTCATCATTTCTGGTCCTCTGGAATCATGGTTGGTCATTGCATTGATCAGAGTTCTAAAGTCTTTCAAAGTTGCCATTTTGGGGGGCAGCTAGGTGGTGTAGTGAGTAAAGTGCTGGCCCTGAAGTCAGGAGGACCCGAATTTGGTTCCAGCCTCAGACACTTAACACCCACACAAAAAAACTAGCCATGTAACCTTGGGCAAGTTACTTAACCCCAATTGCCCTCCAAAAAGAAAAAAAGTTGTCATTTTAAAATAATATTATTATATAAATTGATCAAGGAACTTATATTCTATCCAGGGAGACAACATATACATCTGTGTGTAAGTATGTGTGTGTGTGTGTATATGTATGTATGTGTGTATGTATATATTTGTATTTATAATATATTTATATATGTGCATATAAAATATATATATATATATTCAGTAAATAAAAGGAGGAGAAACTTGTTACTCAGAGGAATCAGAAAAGGCCTCATGTGGTAGTGCCAGAGCTGAATCTTGAAGAAGACTAGAGATGTGGAAGTGAAGAGGGAATACATTCCAGGTATGGGGGGATCTCCAACATAAAAGAGATGTACCTGTATACTCCCTTACTCCCTCCTGTTCGCTTGACTTTCTACTCCCAGCTTTATCCTGGATACTAATTTCTGAATATCCCCTAGGACTAGATTTTTTATTTTTTTGGTCTGGTCCTTACTGTTCATTCCTTCCTTTGCTTTGTCTCTCCTGACCTTGGATTTTAATCCAGTCTCTGAGATCCATTGCTGCCTATGACACAATATATCATCAAGCCGAGGTAGTTGCCATATTGGAACAGAAGGCTCCAGGCACCTGTCATGGTGGGCCTCTCTCCTGATGGTCCTTTAGTCATCTGAGTTCTATGTTGATTTTGAGTTGAGGAACACTACTGTATATTGACTCTCAGTCTTACCATTGAATCTCAACTAGTTCAGGATTATAAAAAATAGAATGTAAGTGCTTTGAAGGTAGGATCAATTTTTAAATTTTGTCTTTGTATAGCCAGGAACTATCATGATGTTTTACATATAGTGGTTGCTTAGTAATGCTTCTCGAATCGAATTGGGAAGAATTATCTTACTCCTCCTCTCCCCCCAACACAGATTTTCAAAATAGTTCGGGGTTTGTTTTTTTAAATTTAGTCTCACAACAACCTGACAAATTTCTATCATCCCTATATGCAATTACTAGTGTCATATAGACAAAAAAACCACATGGCAAAGTGGATAGGCAAGAGCCTATCCAAAAAAGTCAGCATCACATCTGGAAACAGGTTTTCCATGTTATCATAGCCCATCCATGCACACACTTCTTGCCCAACCACTCTTAGGCCTGGCCCAATTTCTTTCTGGTCCTAGACCTGGATTAATTTACATGGCTGTGGGTCAGCCTCACAAAGACTGCAGCCTACATCCACAAATAGCCTCAAAGGCTTGAGTGACCCAGGGCTTGACAGGCTTACTGGGGGAGTATGAAGGGCTAATGAAAAATCCCACTGGGACTCAATTCATGGCTAATTGGAGTTGCCCTGTGGTCAAACTTATGGGTAAACCACTCCATTGTTCTTGTGTTCTCCACTTATCAGACACTTGTGGGATTGCAAATTGAGCTTTGGAGGTAGAATTGTAATTCCCATGGTTTCCACAGTCAGAATTAAGCCTCAGGCCTTGTACAGTTAATTATGAACTTAGCTAGCAGGGTTTCCCCCTTTTCGTTCATATACTTCTACTTAGTGAGATAACACACATACATACATATGTGTATGTATTTATTATGTATCATATGCCTATATATTCTCATGTACATCAATAACATAGAAACAGCAATGGATAAAATGAAGTTTATATATACCTTGTTATAAATGCATTTCACATAGGCCTAGCTAGGGTTGTATTTGAAAAGTCATTTTCCCAAAGCTGCTCTTTCTCTATATTTAGATGTCAAGCAGATAAGGGCTTCCTGGGAGACCCCGTGCTATAAAACCCAGCATCGGTAAGAATTTTGCCAGGCTCTGGAGAGCAGCACACACCTACCCATCAATCAGTCAACAAGCATTATTAATTGCCTACTACGTGCCAGGCACTGTCCCAGGAGCTGGGGATACAAAGGCAGAAGACAACATCGAATAGACCAGAACTGTCAGCAATCATAAGCATTTATTAAGAATTTACCATGCTCCAAGCACTGTTCTAAGTATTGGGGGTACAAGGAAAGGTCAAAACAGTCTTTGCCCTCAAGTACAGAGAGAGGTAACACATACATGTACAGGGTGTTGGGCTTGGAGTCAGAAAGACCTGAATTCAAATCCTGCCACTGGTACTTATATGACCCTGGGCAAGCCAGTTAATACCTTGATCCCTAGAAAATAAGGGAATTTGACCCGATGACCTTTGAAATCTTTTCTGTGAACCTCTGAGCTTACATTCTAGTGAATGAGACAATGCAAAAATAGTTATGTATGTGTGTAGGGAGTTGATAGGAGGTAAATTTAGTCAAGTATTTATTAAGCATTTCCTACATGTCAGGCGCTGGATATAGAAAGAAGGACAAAAACCAGGTCTCTATCCTCAAGGAACTCACATTCTAATGGGAGTGACAATATGTAAAAAAATTGCATGCAAAATATATACAGTGTACCTGGAAGGTAACATCAGAGAAAAGGCTGGGGTGGAAGGAGAAGGGAAGAAACTGAGAAAGCTCTTCTGAAGAAGGTGGGTTTTGAGCTGATGAAGGAAGTCAAGGAAGCCAGGAGGCAGATGAGAGAAGGAACAGCATTTTAGGTATGGGGAACAGTCAATGCAAAGACATAGAGTCAGGAGATGGGGGGCAGGGTGTGCTACAAACATTAAATGCGCCATTGTTTTTGGTCATAGAGTACATGGCATGGATTAAAATGTTAGAAGCGTGGAAAGGTAGGAATGGGCCAGGTTGTAAAGAGCTTTAAAAGCAAAAGAAGATTTTATACTTAATTATGGAGATAATAGAGACTCCCTGGGGTTTATTGAGTAGGGCAGGATGGGAGGGGAGGGCAGTAAAGTGGTCCGACCCATGCTTTAGATTGATTACTTTGGCAGCTGATTAGAGAATACTTTGGCATGGGAAGAGACTTGAGGCAAGAGACCAATAAGAAGGCTAGTGCAATAGTCCAGGTGTGAGGTAAGGAAGACCTACAAAATGGTGGCAGGTGTGTGAGTGGTGAGAATGGGATGTATAGGAGAGAAGTGAAGAAAGTAGAAGTAAGACTTGGCAATGGATTGACTATGAAGCATGAGTATGAGAGAGGAGTCAGGTATAACCCTGAGGAGTGAGCCTGGGTAACTGGGAAGATGATGGTGCCCTTGGCAGTAATATGGGTGTTAAGAAGGAGGAGAAGGTTTGAAGGGAAATGTTGAGTTTGAGATATGTATGAGACATCCTTTTAGAGATGTTCAAGAGGACATTGGTGATATGAAACTGAATCTCCAGAGAGAGGTTAGGATTCATATATACATCTGGTAATTACCTACATAGAAATGAATCTTAATAACCCAAAGGAAGTGATGAAATCACCAAGCAGGATAGTATGGAGATTAGGCACCTGGGTGACTGGATAGATGATACTTTTGACAGTAATGGGGAATTTTGGAAGAGGGGAGTATTAGGGTAGGGGGGAAGATAGTGAATTCTATTTGGGAAATGTTGAGTTTGAGATGCCTTTTTTAAAAAGGGACCTCCAATTGTGGATAGAGAAGAGGCAAAGGACTAATACTAAAACCTACCAAAATTATTTGGTCTCTGCTTCCATCCCTTCCTTTTCTAATCTATCATCCATATAGATGTCAAAATAAACTTGCTAAGGTACAAGTTTGACCATTCCACCCCCCTCTTGCTTAAGAACCTTCAGCAGGTCCCCATTTTCTATAGGATACAACATAAAATCTTTATCCTAGTAGTGAAGATCTCCTATAATCTGGTTCCCACCTAACTTTTTACCCTTATTTTATGCTAATCCCCTTCTCAAACTCCATAATTGGGACAAATTGGGCTATTATTAGTCATTCCTCTAATTCAATTCTCCATCTCCCACAATGCCTGGGATGCATCATCTCTGCCTGCAATTGTTAATAATCTCTCCCTTCTCAATATTCTTGTATTATACTAATTGGCATTTGTAACATATACACACAAGTAGAATGTAAGCTCCATGAGGGCAGGACCATCCCGAGCCTGTCAGAATATCTTGCCTAATCTTGATGCTTAATAAATGTTTGTTGAACTGTGAATTGAATTTGTTACACACGACCTGAATTTTGTTCCATATTCTATGGGTAGCTCTCCTTTTAAATTCAGGAGTGATATGACTTGTAGTCATTTCTGCTTGAGTCAATAACATCGATAGCACTTTGGAATTTGCAAAGCATGTATCATAGATCTTCCCATTTCTTTACAATGACCAAAGAGGTAGGTGCTGTTGTTGTTTGTCCCTTGTTTTCCTAGAGGACCCATGACATCACGGGGCGGTGACTTGACTCGCCCATGAATTGGGTTTAAGTGAGGCAGAGTTGCACACAGTTGTCAGCCTCACTCTTTCTTCCAGAGGCATCAGTGGCCAGTGGCAAAACAAAAGTAAGGACAACCGGCAACAGCCTGGGATGAAGTGGATGAGCTTGGCATCTTCAATGGCTGACCGACCTCTAAGTGCTCCCCAGTGTCTATCTTAGCTATCTTCATGGGCTGCTGGAACATAGTTCTATCCTCCTGTTCTTCTGGGGAAAGTCTTCACATGCTTGGGGTAGACATCCCCCTAACTCACCATGGTTTTGAGCCCAGTAGGTTACCCTCAACCTGGTTTAGCCAAGAAGGGCGTGGCTGCTGCACGTGGTACAGCTTCTTGGAGCCACAGGTGAAGAGCTGGGTAAAAGTCGGACACCAAAGTTGGATGAGCAGCCCCAAAAAAGTCTCAGCAAACCCTCACACAACAGGTGCTAGTCCTTCCAGAACACTTAGATGTGGAGACCAAGTCTGAAGAAACTCGTCCATGACCACATGGTTAATGGTTTGATTACTAAACTTAGGGTCAAGATCTGGATTCAAATTCTGCTTCAGATTCTTACCAGCTGTGTGACCCTAGGCAAAGTCAATTAACAAAGTGGTTGGTATAGTACCTGGAACATAGTCAACACGTAATAAATGATTATTAACTGACTGGCTTCACCTTTCTCTTTCAGTTCCATCATCTGTAAAATGAGGTGGTTCTGCTTCATGGTCTCTGACTAAGAAGCCCTTCTGAATTTATGATGCTATGATCTTCACTGTCAGAGGTGGGTCCTCCTGACTCCAGGTCCAGCCCTGAAGAGAATCAATCAATTAACTATTGTTTATTTAACCTAGTATGTGCTTGCCACCAAGCTAACTACTGGAGATAGAAAAATACGAGTGAACAGTACCTTCCCTCTAGGAGTTTACAATCTAACTCATTCTTTTTTGGGGCAGCTAAGTGGCAAATAGAGTGCTGGGCCTGGAGGCCAAATCCAGCCTCAAACACTTCCCAGTTGTGTGACCCAGGGCAAGTCACTTAACCCTCAGTTTCATCTGTAAAATGAGCTGGAGAAGGAAATGGCAAACCACTATAGTATCTCTACTAAGAAAACCCCAAATGGATCACAAAGAGCCAGACACAACTGAAAAATGACTAAAGAAGTCATTTTTCCTTCAAAGAAATTATTCTTCTATTACATGTCAATGAAGCTAAAAATATTCATTCACAGACCATGCTGTATTCAGCTGAAGATCATTTTGGGTTTTGTGGCTGTGGTTTCCATCAGCCGAGTTCATCACTATATTTGTAGCTCAGTTTCAGACAGGTGGTCTGGGGGAACAGTTCTCAGATCGCCAATAGCTTATAGCCTCTTAGTACACCGGCCACCTGCCTTTCCTATTAAATTCTCATTGTTAAGGTGGAAGAGGAACCAGATTTACCTGTTTGTCTTTGGTTTTTGATAGAAAATGTTTATTCCCCTTGCTTTGGGGGTTTTGAAGCCTCTGGGCTGCTGAAATGGCCATCCAGGTGCTCAGCAACATCAGCATCCGGTCTGACTTCCTGGCTTGGGTCAGCCCCTTCTGAGACCTCTTTAAAAAATGTCTTCAGCATAAGTCTAAAAATAAGATAAGCAAAGAAACTCGGACTCTGGGATAAATGAACTTACCAGGCCCAAGACATCCAGCTGTATCGGGTTCAGTGTATCCCTTGCTGCCAAGCCACAGTCGTGAGAGACTTCTCATCCTGGATTTACGGAGCTGGGAAAGGAGAAGAGGAAGTGAGGAGGCAGGATGTGGTCAAGAGGTGCCTGGAGGCCAGGAAGCACAGAGTGAAAATCCTTGCAATGACTTTTTGGATGGTGGGGGTCAGGGAGTTGTTATTATTAATTATTTTTTTTCTTTTTAAACCCTTTGTCTTAGGTCTCTTTTTGATGCTGTTCCTCCATGGTAAGCAAAGTCTGTGTTTTTTCCGGGTCTCCAAAGGCTAACATATTTCTATGCCAGCAAACAAAATCGCCCATGATATACAGGCTAGGATTATAAATTTAAAGGTAGAAGGAACCTTAGATTTCATATGGTCCAACTCCATATTACAGAGATGGAAACTGAGGGGCCAGAAGGCATTTACTCAAAATCATACAGGTAAAAAGTGACAGAATCAGAATTTGAACCCAAGTCTGCTGATGCTACATTCAATCTTCTTTCCAGTGCACCACTGTCCTAGTCAAGCAGGATGGATACAGTTTTTTTACATAGACAGGATATGGTAGAACATTTTAGTAGCAATGCACCAGTGACAATTATCATGCTTTTAATTCTCAACCAGTCATGGTCCCTGTGCCACCCCTCCTTCGGGGCAATCAGCTGCTTATTCCCTAGCCTGATCAGTCATCTAGAAGCTGGAGCTGTCTGAAAGCAGAAGCCTCTCTTGTCCAAGGTGTTAGAGTTATTACAGGGTTCAGCCTCAGGTTCCAAGCCAGGCAGATCTCTTCCTTCTTCTGAATAGCCTCCAGAAAGAGAATTCCATGCCCAGGAAGAAGAGGCCAACTTAGTCACACCCAGGATCTCTTCAGATCCAATTTCATGGGTCAGTTATATTAATGGTAGGAAGGAGTGACCACTTTCCAAAACCATTAAATATGAAAAGCTCCAAAGCAAACTTCTGGTGAGTCACTTGGAAGGAGCAACTATAACCTTTCAGACTGGGACGATACTTATCACTGACATTTACCAAAGAAAGCAATTATTGAATCCTGTGGACTCAGAAATGTCCTATCCTTTAAAATCTCCCTGCAACATTTAGCCCAAAGAAACAGCCTCTCACCATCCCTTGACTATCAGGAGAGATCCTTGCATAGCTTATCTTGATATATCTTTTTTTGTACATAGTTGTTTGTAAGTTGTCTCCCTTATTAGACTATGAAACCCTGGAGAACGGGGACTGGTTTTGCCTTGCTTTTTATCTCCAGCTTTTAACACAATATCTGGCTCATAGTAGGTATTTAATAAATACTTGTTGACTTTTGGAGGAAAGAATGGTTTTCTTTAGAAGCAAGATTTGCACAAATACAACATAGAGTCTGGGGCATCTAAATTGAATGGGATCAAGAGTACTTTGGATTACTAAAAACAATTTGATTAATTTGAAATGGTAGGTTTAGCTTCATTTTCTTATTCGTTAGTTTAACTATAATCTATACAAAAAGATTTTATATACAAAATCTATACAAATAACCCAGAATGTATTCTTCAAGGATTGATGATTTCATCAGTGGGTGTACTTCCCCCATTGATACAGATTGTAACCACTATTTTTTAATATAAATAGTATTTTTTTTTCCTCAATTACATGTAACGATAGTTTTTGACGTCCATTTTCATAAGATTTTGAGTTCCAAATTTTTCTCCCTTCCTCTTCCCCAAGACAGCAACAAGCAATCTGATAGAAGTTATACATGTGCAATCATGTTAAACATATTTCCACATTAGTCATGTTGTAAAAGAAGAAACAGAACACAATTTTTAAAAATCACAAAAAAAAACAAAGTGAAAACAGTATGCTTAGATCTACATTCAGACTCCATCTGTTCTTTCTCTGGATGTGGATAGCATTTTCCATCATGAATCTTTTAGAATTGTCTTGGATCAATTGTATTGCTGAGGATAGCTAAGTCTATCCTAGCTGATCATTACATAATGTTGCTGTTACTGTGTACAATGTTCTTCTGGTTCTACTCACTTCACTTTGCATCAGTTCATATAAGTCTTTCCAGGTTTTTCTGCAATCTGCCTGCTCATCATTTCTTATAGGATAATATTCCATTACATCCATATGCTACAATTTATTCAGCCATTCTCCAATTAATGAGCTTTCCTTCAATTTCCAACTCTTTACCATAACAAAATGAGCTGCTATAAATATTTTAGTAATGTAGGTATTTTTCCTTTTTTTGTGAGCTCTCTTTGGGATATAGAGCTAGTAGTGGTATTTGGCAACCATTATTAATAAATGGTCTTGGAGAGCATTAGTGTCCAACAAATATCACCCAGGAGCCAACCAAGCGAAGAGTTTTTCCCAAACTAGAGAGTCTGATTCTTGGCCAATAGATATTTGGTCAGTTATCATCTTTGTGAAGAGAAGCAACTACTCCATACATGCTAGGTTAGTTTCCCCTAAAGGGAAAGGAAGGCACCTTCAAGACCTAATTATACATAGGACTAAAGCTTGAACCATTATTGTAGTTTCCTGGTCATCTAAGTAAAAATGCCCAGTGTAAGAAGAGTTGACTGGGCTTGCCACCACGGCCAATACAGAACTCATCTTTCGTCCTTGCTGTATATCCTTTCCATTCTATTGTTAAGCAGATCTCTTTTGTGTTAAATGCTAGATGATCTACAAGTGTTTCATTTCAATCTTGAGCCAACTGAACCCACCTGAGTCCACCCTGGCCCAGAACACCATCCCACTTCTCAATGACTTTCCGGTTGTGAACACTTCTAGAGTATATGATAATCTGGAATAGACTTTGAGGACCGAGAATTAACTCTAAACTACAAGTGAGCTTTTGTGGGAATGAGACAATAGATTGAAAGGGAGGCAATGAGTTTACTTGGGATGGTTATTTGGAAGAATATCTATTCCAGAATTCAAAAGGGTCTCCCTCATATCAAAAGCAAAAAAAAAAAAAAGCCATGCCTCTTTACATTATAAATAATGTGGACAGAGGAAGTGTGAAGTAGTGCATAGAGAGATGCCTTTGGAGGAAGGAGTACCTGGCTTAAAATACTGCCTTAGCCAGGCGGTGTGACTCTGGGCAAGTCACATAACTTTTCAATGTCTGAGGCAACACTGTAGGTATATAAATTGCAGATCAGGTACCAATCAGCACTGGTGGAGAGAGTTTCTTACAACAGCAACAATGATAACAATGATTCTGATGATGATGATGATAATGGCATGTATAGAGCACAGAGTCCCCCAATTTGATGAAATCATAGGTCCAATTCCTTTCCCCATCACTAATAACGTGGGGCTCAAAATCATCAAGATGATTGTTAATTAGAATTAATGGTGCTCATTTGATAATTTGGCAGTCTTTCATATACAAAGATGACAGTGCTAACTCTCCACAAGTAAGACATATGTTATTAATTCTTTTTCCAGTATTAATTCAACTCTACTTTCTCAACCAATTCTCTCTTGAGATGAAGTACATATATTTGAAGTGACCAACTATAATTAGGATTATATCCCCGAACAGCATGGAATGGCCTATGTAGGGATGGGGGAACCTTGCTCTCAACAGCACTTTGCTTGCATCTCCTGAGCTCACTACTTTCTTTTTTTCTTTAGTTTTTATTGTTATTTTTTTATTTTTTTTTCATTTTTCAAATGCTTTATTAACTTCTGATTTACATCATTCATTTCCGTCAGATTTTGAGTTTCAAATTTTCTCCCCATTTTCCCCCTACTCACTGCCCCAAAATATCAGTCACACAGGATATCTCCTCCTCCAATCTGCTCTCTCCCATATTTTCTCCCATACCCCTTTTGACTTTTCCAGTAGGGCATGGTGGATCTCTATGCCCCAGTGCCTGTATATCTTATTTCCCAATTACATGTAAAATAGCATTAATAATAGTGTATATATATATATATACACATATATTTAAACATTTTATTTTAAAACTTTGAATTAAAGAATCATTCCTTTCCTCCCTTGTCACCACCCTTACTGGGAAGATAAGGAGTTCAGTATAGGTTGTACATGAGTGGCTAATGCAAAACAATAACATAGTAGATATATTGTAAAAGACTGACTATATTTCCCTCCCTTCTATCCCACTTCCCTCTTGTTCTATTCTCTACTTTGATCCTGTCCCTTTTCAAAAGTGGATGCTTCCAACTTCCCTCCCCACCAGCCTGCCCTCCCTTCCATCATCCCCCCTCTCATCCCCTTCCTCCCTACTCTCCTGTAGGGTGAGATACCCTATTTAGTGTGTATTTCATTCCCTCCCCAAGCCAAATTCAATGAGAATAAGGTTGACCCATTCCCTTTTGCCTTCCTATTCTTCCCCTTCATTGTAACCATTTTCCCTTGCCTCTTCTTTATGAGATAGTTTATCCCATTCTGTCTCTCCCCATCTCCTCTCATTATATTCCTCTCTCACCTCTTAATTTCACCTTTTAAGTATCATCCCTTCCTGTTAAATTGGTCCTGTGCCCTCTATCTATGTATACCTGTAAACATATATACACACATTCACATATGTATTCATATGCTCATATACCCTCATATATAGACATATATTTCTATTCCCTTCAACTATTTTCATACTGACAAAAGTTTCATCAGTTACAATTATTGTTTTTCCATGTAGGAATGTTAATAGTTCAACTTTGATAAGTTCCTTATGATTTCTTTCCCCTGTTTACCTTCTCATGCTTCTTGTATCTGAATGTCAAATTTTCTATTCTACCCTGGTTTTTTCATCAAGAATGCTTGAAAGTGCTCTATTCCACTGAATGACCATCTTTTCCCTTGAAACATGATACTCAGTTTTTCTGGACCAGCAAAATTGAGTATCATGTTTCCAGGGAAAATATGGTCATTTAATGGAATAGAGGACTTTCTGAGCTCACTACTTTCAAGGTCCAAGTTTTCATCACCCTCATTTTTCATGTTCGTATCATCCTTTGTTGTTTACAAACCACAACATCCATAACCTATTTGATCTTCAAAGTAACCCCAAAAGCAGAGACAGAACAAATGTGACCAACATCATGATGAGAAGACTGAGGCTCAGACAGGTTAAGTGACTTACTCTGAGTCATGTAGCTAGTAAAATTTAGAGGCAGTAACTCAAATCCAGATCTCCTGACTACATACTCAAGGTGTTTCTGCAGCACAGCTGTGTTTCTACTGTTTAAAGTCCAACAGCACACGTCTGGCTACCTTCTACCTCTTCTGTGTTTTATATCCATGAGCTCTAGGGCTTACAAAGAGTTAATTTCTCCCATATGGGAGAACACAACTCCCAGAAGGTGGTTTGCCTACCATTAGCATTCAGGTATCATTTAATCCTTCAGCCTTTTATTACAAAGCAACCTCTACAGTTACCGGCATTAGGTGCTAAAAGACCCAAAATGTTAGAGAATAAATTTGTTTATGATGATGGATGGGCATTTGGTAACCCAGAACTCTGTTTCTAAAGCATTTTTTTTTATTACTCCTTGATACCACCAACCAGTAAAATGACCCAGACCACCATAAAAACTAGATGCATCTGACTCTTGGGTTGCAGATGAGAACAGGGCTGCCCACAGAGAGAGATTCAACGATTGGCTTAAAAGTACCCAGTGAGCCGGTGACACGGGGGAAGGAGAATTCTGACAGGCCACATTGCTTTTACACAGAGGTAAAATGAAAGAGCCAGTAGTTCATTGCACAGATGTCTTTAATTAGAAACAAAGGAAGCCAGGACTGTTTAAGCCACTTGAGAAAAATAGTGAAACTTTACTAGCTAAATTGAAAATCCCTGTCACCAAGAGTCTGAGTGAATGAGCTTCTGGAGAACCAGGCTGCTTATAAACATTTTTGACATAGCCGTCCAATTGTAATTGTTGCCGAGTTAAAGTCATTTGAAACTCAGACAGCAGCTGGAACAGGAGATTGGAGAGGGGACTGGCCTCACCTTTCCCAGCCCTTCTGGGATCACTCAGGATTATTGCCTGTCCCTTTGCACCATTATCCTGAAGGAACGAATCTTGCGCCGTCACATTTTGGAATCCAAACGCTAAAATAAAAACGTCAAGGCAAACTTGTCTTATTAAGAAGAGATATCCAGGGACCTCAGAAATGCTTATTAGCCAAAGATCACTTTCCTAATCCCATGGCTGGGTCGGTGAGCACCAGTTTGGGAAAGTCTCTGGGTGGTCCGATTTCCTCGGAGACCTGCTGGTTTCGGTTCTGAGAGCTGTAGGCACGTCTCAGAATTCCAGGGAAACTGACCCAGCTCAGGGAGCGAGTGCCAGCAATTGGACTGCCCAAGGTAGTTGGTGACTGTGAAGTTAAATCTAATTAGAAATCCCCTAACCACCAGGAGCTGGTCAGAGGCACACAGACTGTATGCGAGTCTAGCTTATTTAGATATGTGTCACTCTTGAATAAGAAAGATTCTCAGCTTAAACTTTCAAAACATGCTGGAGACGATTTATACATTTTTTATATATGCCAAGAGGTCTCCTTCCACCTCTTTCGGGTGTCAGAACTATTAAGACTCACGCGGCTGCCTCCCTAAGGGCCCCAGTCAGTTGTTACTGGTGTGCAGGAGAACTCCAGCCGCTGCATACTTCAATGTGTCTCTCTAATTTAAGGTATGCAAACAAAGCTTTCTCCCATCGGAATGATCCCAGGCAATTTGGCTGAGGAGTTGTACACATTTCAGAAAAAGTTGGGGACCCCTGGGGGCTGGGGAGAAGGGACTGATCCAAAAGGGATGAAAATTGCTCAAATGAACCATTATCATTGAATGTCCTCCCGGGGATGGAACACATGCAAAAAAAAAAAAAAATCTGTTGCAGAATTTCAAGCACAATCTTGAACTTCACTAACTTTTCTAGTCCTTTTCTCGAGGGGATGGGTAGCTGAAGAAATATATACACCATGAGCATGAGAGATAAGAGATAATTTGACTCAGAATTTTGGAGCCAGCAGTCATGAGATTGTTGATTTAAAGCCAGAAAGAACCTTAGAGGTCATATTCAAGTTAACTAGTGGCAGAGTGGATAGAAAGCTAGACTTGGGGTCAGGAAGACATGAGTTCAAATCCTACCTGAGTCACTAACCAGTGACCTGGGCAAGTCCTGTCCATTCTACCTTTGAAAAACTTATGTATTCCCCCTTCTCTCCGGTGACACTGACACCACCCTGATACTGGCCCTCTTCATCTCACACTTGGACCATTCGCCTCAACTGTCTCCTCACTCTGAGGTCTGACCATGTCACTCTACTCAGTAAACTCCAGTGGTTCCCTATTACCTCCTGAATCAAATAGAACCCTCTGTTTGCCATCCAAAGCCCTTCTTAACCTGACCACCTTACCTTACAATGCAGTCCTCTTCTCTCATTCCTGCCTACCTCCCACCATCCCCTCTGCGATCCAGGGATACTGGCTTTCTTGCTGTTCTTCCCACAAGACTCCCCATCTCCTGCCTCCAAGCTGTTGCCCATGCCTGGAATGCTCTTTCTCCTCATCTCCGTTTCCTGGTTTCACTGGCTTCCTTCTAGAACCTGCACCTTCTACAAGAAGCCTTTCCTGATCCCCTTAATGCTGGCGCCTTCCCTGTGGTGATTAGTTCCAATGTGTCCTGTTTATATATCTTGTTTGTATATAGTTGTACAAATGTCTCTCCCATTAGATTGTGATCTCCTTAAGGAAGGAACTATCTATCCACACACGTATGTACACACATGTCTGTACACACATATGAATGTATGTATATATATGTATGTGTGTGTATATATATTTGCCTTTCTTTGCATCCTTAGCACTCAACACAGTGGTGCCTGGTACATAGTTGATGGTTTATTGATGTCTATGGATTGGCCTCTCTTGGTCCCAGTTTTTTCACCTGTAAAATGGGGATAATAATCACACCTAGCATATTATCTTTTCATTTTTTCATCTGTAAAATGGGGATAATAATAGCACCTAACATATCCTCTTATTTTACAAATGAAGAAGCTGAATCCCAGAGGAGTTAGGTGAATTGCTCAAGGTTGCACAGTTAACCAGTGGTAGAGGCAACATCAGAACACAAGTTTCCAAAGGGTACTCACTCCATTTCACTACACCAACATGATTCAGTGAGACTTTGAAAGTAAAAGCTAATTGTCAGGTCCCTCATAGACTTGGGGTAAATCACTGCGGTGGGAGGGGGAGGTCTTTTATGATGGAGTCAGGAAGGAGTGACCACACACAAATTTCTGGACTCATCTTCCTGTAAGATCATATCAACTCTGAAACTCATGCCTCTTGCCCCTCTGTCTTTGGAGGGGGTGGAGGCTGGGCATCAGATAACTGCTCTGAAATCTTATATTTAAAGGGGCAGAGCCAAGGAAGATACCTCATCATTTCCCTTCCTGGATACTCTCTCTTAATGGATAATTTTCCTCCTGGCCTCTGTTTCTCCACTCCCACTCCTCTCTACCCCCCCCTCCACTAGACTATAAGTTCCTCAAGGGCAGGGACTCTCTTTTGCCTTTCTATCCCCAGCAAGCCTTAACACACAGTGCCTGGCACATAGGTGCTCGTCTGACTGACTGGAACTTCCCAGTATCCCACACACAAGAGAAGGAGAGAACCCTATTGGCTGCTTAAAGAACTTAACACAGGACTATAAATGAGTAGAACCCTTCCCAGACTTTTCTAGCTCAGTTAAATTTTCCTGTTTAGAAATTCTCTGCTTGATTTAAGAAAAAAATAAATGAAACTGGTGTTTCCTGGAATCTACTAGCTAGGTAGCAGCTTCAAACCCAGGCGTAGCTGACTGTCTTAAAGGAACAGAGATATTTCACAGACATTATCAGCTAAGAATTCCCCTCCTCAACCACCTCATCTGCCACTTGATTATAGTAGGTAGAGCAGGTAATACTAGCCCCAGGCCAACTTTGCCTTGTGGTATTTTAATCCACAGTCAAGTATGAAGTAGAGCAATCCATCCTTCCTAGGTTACCAATTGCTGCTCACACTCTGAGTTTGCCATTAAGGAGAGTGTTGAGTTTAAAATAGAAGAAAGGTTCTGTTTGGAGGAACATGGGACTGAGTGGAAAATATTAACAACTGACAATTACAGCACATTGAAGTTCGCAAAGCAATTTATACAATTTCTTCACCTATAAGAAAGGTCTTTTTATTAATTCCACTTTACAGTGAAGAAAACTGAGGCTCCTCAAAGTTAGCTGACTTGTTCATGCTCACAGAGTTGGTGCAAGAGGTGGGACTTGAATTCTAACTCAAACTTCCCTGTGCTTTCCCATATACCCTACTGCTTTGCCTTTTATCTGCATATTAAAAATTGTTCCCACAGATGACAGGGTAAGTCTGGCAGCAGCGCCTATAATTAGTTTAAGCCTTGGATTTCAACTGCAGGACATTTTGATCTCCAATGAGGCTGCTACATCCATTCCAGTCTGGACTTAAAAAGGGTATCCCTATTTCTCCAGCTACACATAGAAATACTTCTTTCCTCCCCAACTGCCTTGGACTGCCCTGAGCTCAGGAATTGGGTTGTTCAGACTTTAGATGTTAGTTAGAATTAAGTGCTTGACTTGGACCCATTCTTCATTCTTGCCTCATTTTTCCTTGGGTCTGTTGGGTAAATGAAACTTCAAATGGAGAAATTCCATATATTTGGTCTCTGCTGATTTTGGCACATATCAGCATCCGGCTTGCATGAACAAGAGACCCGGCCCCAACTGAGGCCAGCTGGATGAATGTCACCAGGGACAGCCTCCCACCAGAGCAACTTGTTTTCGTTCTCAGGCCAAAGCCGCAAGGGGTCTCTCATAAATGGTATAAAAGACTGGGCTACTTCATGTCTTAAAAAGAGAGAGAGAGAGAAAATACATCAGCCCAGCATTCCTAGCAGGAGAAAGAAAACCTTGACTGCTTGTCTTTAAAAGTCCCTATGATCTATAATACCTATAATTCACATAAGGCTGTAATTTATATAGCGCTTTAAAGCCCTTTACAAATATTACCTCATTGGATTCTTGCAACAAGCCTCAGAGGGAGGTACTATTATTATCCTTATTTCACAAGTGAGGAAACTGAGGCTGAGAGAGATTAATTGACTTATTCAGATTAATAAGTACTGGGGCAGATCTTTAACTCAATTCATCTTGACTCCATCTGTAGTAATTCCAAATTTCTGCTAAGGGTGAAGTTGAGAAGTGTGTATCTCTCTCTCTCTCTCTCTCTCTCTCTCTCTCTCATAACTTTCTAGTAAATGTCTGAGGCTGGATTTGAACTCAGGTCCTCTTGACTCCAGGGCCTGTGTTCTATCTATTATGCCACCAAGGTGACCCTCCTTATCTCTTGAAAGCCCATGTAGTGCTCATAATTCTCAGAAACCTTCTTGAACTGAGACACTATATAGAGATGCATGGAATGGATTGGAGGAAAATTACTGTTATGGATCCCAGGAAAGCTCTGGCAGCAGCTCTTCTCAATAGTTTAAGCCACAAGGATGTCATCCTTAGGGAACTTTGATCTTCCAATGCAGCTGGTACAACCATTCCAATCTGAATTGAAAAAAAAAAATTCTCTTGATATATGAATGAAGGAATGATAAAACATTCATAAATAATTCACTATGTGTTACATACTGTACTAAGTACTGGGAATACATATATTAAAGTAAGGCTGTCCTGTTCCTGTAGAAGCTTACATTTAAATAGGGGACATTCTGGAATGGAAAGTCACAGCGATGGTGGGTGGAACAACTGGTATCCCCTTTCCATGAATGGTAGTGGTGATTGGATTACTATTCCCAGGCCTAGAGGAGGAAAGTGTGGGGTATGGGATAGTGAGGGTACACACATATGGTAGCATGGCACGCAGGGGGTCCGGATCAGGCTGGTTATGGAGTACCCTTACCAGTCAGGGGTGTGGTTTGTTTTGCATGAAACTTCCTTAGACACCATAGACAGCACTCCCTTAGGAGCACTATTCTTCAGGCTGTAGATGTCTCTGTATTCCATCCCCCACCCATCACTAGATACCTTATATCATTAACTTCTTAGAATTGGGCCACTCCATAAGCACATGGTACAATGTTATTCTTCACTTGAAGCTACATATGATACTTTATACTATTGATGGCTTACTTTGTCCCTCCCAAACTAGATTGTTAGCCATTCCAGGGCACCACATCTTCTCTTTCTTTCCTATCTTCCATTATTACATTCTATTGTAGCATTCTACCCAGAGAAGATAATCAATAACAAATAAATAAACTCAACCCAATCAAATGCCTGTAAATATTACATACGTAGCTGAATGTTCATGTATGTGGATACCTATATTTATAGATGTATCTATTCTGTATCTTGCACATAGCAAAGGCCTACTAAATAATAAAAAATAATTGTCAAATTGAATTGAATTTTGGCACTTATCATAGTGTCCAGCATGTAGTAGATGTCTAATAAGTGCTTACTGATTGACTGATTTGACATATTTTCCTGTGTCCTTACCTGTCTTATAATCTTATTTGGATTAGAATGTAAATTCCTTAAGAGTAGGAATCATTTCATTCTTTGTATTTGTATCACTTGGCACCCAGCACAGTATCTGGTATACAATAGGCACTCAATAAATGCTTGTTGATTGATTGCTTGATTTGGGTTGTAACCAGAGACTATGTCTCCTCCATCGCTTCCCAAATTCATAGTAACAATGCAATTGATATTAATAAATCCAACCTTAAGAGCTGACCCCCTATGGGGTATAAGTGGAGATATGTCAGAAAGAGGGCCCCTTTCCCTTTCCAAATATAATTCCTCCATATGCTTGCTGATGCCTAAATTTCCTTTATGTGGGAACAAAGCCATTTGTTCCATAATTAGGGACAACTTAAGTACAAATACCCCTGGGAGAGGAAACAATTTGGCTTAGAGTTGCTCTGGTGGGAGGCTGTCCCTGGTGACATTCATCCAGCTGGCCTCAATTGGGGCCAGGTCTCTTGCTCATGCAAGCCGGATGCTGATATGTGCCAAAATCAGCAGAGACCAAATATATGGAATTTCTCCATTTGAAGTTTCATTTACCCAACAGACCCAAGGAAAAATGAAGTAGGGTAAGTAAGTGATGGATATCAGATTTTTTTCTGAAAGCAGGTTTTAAAGGAGGGGACTGGAAGAGGGACAGGCCTCTGGGTATGTGAGTCGGACAAGGGTATCTTGCAAAAGGAAGAAAGTGACTCATAAAGGGGAGGTCAGGCTCAAGGAGGGGTAAAAAAATCCCAACCTATTATGTAAGTTGTTTGGGGACATGTTGATGACAACCACTTCATAATCATTTGATATGATTATGATATGATACAAGGAATCATACTCTGTGCGAAAGTGAAGGTTTCTCACACAGCACACAGCATGCTTTAAGAAAAGCACTAGGAATAGAGAAAAAGCACACAAAACCTCTCTGAAGGTGGATCATATTGTAAGCATGCTGGTCTGCCCCATAGAAAGCAAGGGTTATCGACCATTTTGGTGTCGTGGACCTCTTTGGTAGTCCAGTGGAACCTATGAATCTTTTCTTAGAATAATGTTTTTTAAGCGGCACAAAATAAACACATAGGATTACAAAGGAAACTAGTTACATTTAAATATGGTGATCAAAGTATATTTAAAAATAAATAAGTTCATGAACCTCTGGTTAAGACCTCTTGATAGAGAGGATGTGGCCATTCCCACAATGCGGTCAGCATTCATTTTTTAAAAAATTTATTTATTTATTTTTAAAGCAATTGGGGTTAAGTAACTTGCTCAAGGTTACACAGCCAGTTTTTTTGTGTGGGTGCCAAGTAGAACCGATCCCGGGTCTCCCGACTCTGGGGCCGGCACTCTTACTCACTGCGCCACCTGGCCGCCCCGGTCAGCATTCATTTTTCACATTGTTTGGGGGCAAAAGAAGCTCCTTCAGTGGGGGACATTCTCCAGACTACATTTCTCAGAAGACATGTTTGAATTTGCCAGATCTTAATGTCCCAGCATTGACACTTATTGGGTGAAAAACATTCCCAGTTTGAGAAGGTGTTTTTTTTTTTTTAATGCTACAAGAGGTCTTAGAGAAAGGTTAGTTTAGAGCAGTATAGATGACAGTAGCTAGAATAGACATGGAGAAAAACACAAGTATCATGGACCTAACTATGGTGCTCTGAAAAGCCAGCATACCACCTGGGCAATGATGATGGCAGGAAGAGGTGTGGCAAGAAGTTCCCAAGAAGTCAGAGCTCTCTCAATTGCTACAAAGTGATTAGAAGGGAAATTAGTAATCAGAGCAGTTTTAAACTCTAATATCTAATCATGACTGGTGTCATGAGAGATTTAATTGTGTCTCTTTCTTGCTAAGTAAGAGAGACCAAGAGATTAGCTGAAGAGTTCACCAGCATTCCTCTGAACACATGTGGAAATGATACCTATTTGGTATAGGTGCAGTGATGTTTATTACTTGAAGCATATTACCTTGCTATCCTGTTTCATTAAATGCGTTTTGCTCTGAACTCATGTGGCATCTGGCATAATCTTGCTTGAAGATGAGTGGGGGCTCAGAACTGCAGATTAAAGAAAAATTACGATCCAAACAATACTCTGACTCAAGTGTAGCTAAGAGGAATATGAAAGCAATAAAGAAATGCTCAATTAACTGGGAGAGTCAGACCCTGGAGCAGTAGAGAACGACCTTTTTTTATTTTGTGGTAGATCAATAATAGAAAACTTCACGGTAAGACACCACCCTTAGTCTGTCATTTGTAAACACAGCGACTCAGCACTTTAGGCTCCGGGGGTTGGTCCAGTGAATAGCCAGAAGGAATTAACCAATCCAGAGTAAAGCCAACACCAGAGTAGTGTCTTTAAAGATGTTCAAGGTAGTTCCATCGTATCCTTAAGACAATTGTGCTTCAGAAATAAAATTCAACACTACGAGAAGAGATAACTTCTTACTGGAAAGAATGAAAGGAAGAGGACCAAATTAAACTCTTCACATGCCCCATGACCTAACGTCTGACTGTCCCGCTAGGCCATTTTCCTTCCCATTGGTTAAATAGGCAGGAAGCAAGAGAAAGAAGAGACTGACTTTTCTGACTTTTTTCATTAGTGATACTTATAATCTGCAATGTCCTAGAGCATAGAAGGATGAGGGAGGGCTTTTTTTTTTCTTTTCCTCCTTAAAAAAAAAAAAAACAAAAAAACCCAGTACTAAACCTGAACAGCAGGGTAATTGGATAAATAAAGGACCACAGATACCGGCTGGTTTAGCATGTGTAGGCAAAATCTGAAAAGCTGCCAGCAGATGCCAGGAATCTGATTTGGGACGAACGCTCCCTCCTCTTCCTATCCCCAGGCTTAATATAAATGCTGATATTTGTTTAGGGCTTTTGGATATCGAATCTCATTGGATGCAAAAGGTTGGCTATAATAGACACCAATGAAATGAGTTCAGTCAAAAGTTGTGTCCTGGTTCTTTTACCTTTTTTTTTCTTAAAATTATAATACTTCAGATCAGAGAATGGAGGGATTCTTCATTTTACTGAAGCCATGCTTGAAATAACTAGATAAACTTCCCAGTATCCCTTGATTGACTGCCTAGGAGACATCCAGTCCCAAACTGCATCAATTTATATTTATTTTTCCACCTCAGGAATATTTTTCCTATTGTTCAATTTGTAAAAGAGATTCCCCAAGCAAATACCTAAAGACATTTTCAAATGACATTTTTGATATCTGCCAACCCATGAATGTTTCTATCTCAGCAAGAAAGGGCTTAGTTTGTGAATAAGCTCCCTCAACATCAAACGTAAAGGAAACAAATTAGAAGTCATCTCCGCCTCAGCCAAATTGTCCCAGCATGTATTGCAGTTGGGGAAGTATTGGCTATTGACTACAGTTGAATAAAAAAATATTTTTCTTATTTTATTAGAAGGAAATTATTTAAACTTTCAGGTGGACATGTTCATAGTAAAATGTCAGGAGATTTCCTTTTGAAATGATCCATTTTGCCCAAATGCATGTTAAATATGTTAACTGGTGTCACTTTGGAACTTATCCCATCATGGCTCAAGCTAATTTGTTCCTCTTCATAGGTTCCTGTCTTTAAGGAATAAAAGAAATTGATGGCATGGATCTGGTGACCTAGATTTTGAAGATATGTCCTTGAGGGGGTTGTCTAGATGGCCTTGAAGGTCACTTTCAGTTCTGAAACTTACTGTCCTCTGTTTCTGTTATCTTGTTTCTCGTTTCCATGTCTATTAACCTTCTCTGGTCTAACCATACTCTGACTTCACATGTTAGCTTTCCAAGAGTTTTGCCTTGTCTAGATAGCAATGTAATTAGAAAGCAATTTGGCACACATGTGCCATTCAAGGGTAATTTGGCACGGCCTCATCATGATGCTGGCAACAATGATTTTGTTTCTTGTTGGCGACTCTCCCAGATGCCTTACAGCTCATGAGATTCTCATCTGCACATCCTTAGAAAAAACTCCTGGCAGGATGTGGATGTCAAGTGTTGTGTGTTGGATAGCTGTGTTTGCTGTACTGGAGTGTGCAACGTCAGTCTCTTCATCAGATGCAATTACTGGGCGTTATAGGCTATGCCATCTCAGGTTGAAGGAAGGAGAACAGCCAGATTGGCTGTGTACTGCCCGTGTTATTTCCTCAGCTTTATTTACTTAGCCCTACTTCAGCCCTATGGGCAGCTAGGGGGTGCAGTGGATAGAGGACTAGGCTTGGAGTCAGGAAGACTCATCTTCCTGAGTCCAAATCCAATCTCAGGTACTTAGTAGCTGTGTGATCCTGAGCAAGTCCCTTAACCCTGTTTGCCTCAATTCCTCATCTGTAAAATGAGCTGGAGAAGGAAATGGCAAACCACTCCAGTATCTTTGCCAAGGAAAACTCCCAATTGGAGGCACAAATGAAAACAACTCAGCAGCAACAAACTTCAGTCTTGGATTCAGACCACTGTCCTCCTGACTTCTGTCCTCACCCTGTCTTTCTCAAATTAGAGCCACCCCAGCTCTTCTCTCCTGACTCCCCCAAGATCTCATCCCCTTTGGCTGCTCCTACCTACTATGACAAACCTTCTGGACTTCACAGGACAGAACATTGCTACCCGTGAGCCAAACTGGACCTCGAGGGAGAACTCTGAACACATTAATCATCTATCTCCCTCAACAGACCTCTCTCTGGCCACTGATGCCCAGCCTGGACTTATCTCACTTAGCACCTTGGATAGAGCACTGGACTTTGGAATCAGGAAGACCTCAGTTCAAATGCTACCTCAGACATTTACTAGCTGTGTGACTCTGGACAAGTGTAATGCGAATGTAAATTTTAAAGATCTTCCCTGCCCCTAGGCTAAAGTGCACCAGAAGCCTGGGGAGGGAGGCTTGTTTTTCAGTAGATACTTTTTGATTGGCCAGTGGGTCAATAAGGTTGTTACATTCTCTGAGCCAGGAGAAGGCTATATAAGCCCTGATGTGTAGCTTTGTTTTGGGACTCACTTAGAGAAGTATTCTGTGATTTGATCTGAATTCTGGGAAGCCGTTGTTGAGAGTCCCCCGGCTTTGAAAAACCCAGAATGTGGAAACCCAGATGTTGACTGGGTATGGATGTAATGGTTGGACAGTTTGGAAATCTGTCTACTTGATGTTTCTGTCTTGATAATTATGCCTGTATACTTTGAGGTTCAGGGTGCTGACCTTTTCTCCTGAACAAGGTAAACGATATATGTCTGACTGATTAAAGTAAGCTTGTTAACCCATTTTGAGTTGCTTTCCTTTAACAAAGAAGATCCAAGAACCTGTGTGAGCAGCCACCCTAGGGACTCCAGGGTGCTTGCTGCTACAACAAGTCACTCAACAGCAAAAACAACTAACAAATCTGCTTCTGTTTCCAAAATTGCAATGATAATAGCACTTACTTCACAGGACCTGGTCATCCTAGTAAGGTTAGGAAAGAAAAACTGGATTTGGTGATCAGTTAATTATGGGACAATAGTATTTGATCAGTAGGAAGCAACGAAGGTAACTTGAAAATTCAAGGCCTATGATTCTGAAATATTGCTTCCTGAAATGGAGAAAAGAAAGGACAACTAGATGGGAAGACAAAGAATCAAAACTTTGTTCTATTCCATTCTGAGGACAAGCTGAGAAGTCAGAGGTACAGAAAGAAACGTATCTTTGAAAGGAGATAATTAGGAAGTAAAATCATGGTGGAAGGAGGAGGTATAGATGGACAGAAGGTTGGCAAGGACAAATAGTGCTACTAGACCAGCAGAAAGGACTGAGGTTGTTGGGGTTTTGGCCAGAGTGGGATTTTTTTTTTTGCATACTCTGCTGATGAAATGTCTGATTCAGCTGGAAGTCTAATCACTTCTAAATTCTTATGAATATACAAAGCTGAGTGACCTTTTCTCTCCCAGGCCCCTTTAAAATTTATTTTTGGCTATTGTAACCAGGCAGGACAAGTTCTTCACTTAATGAAAATCAATGTCAACTTGCCAAACACCCACCAGCCTTTCCTATACTCACCAGTGATGTAGGGCAAACATGGTCAATGACTGAGACTATCAGAAATTCAAAGAAACATTCAGGGTTGGAGTTTTCATACTTAGATAATTAAAAAGCCTCACTTGACCATGAGCATATTGGCCTCAATTTTTCCTTATTTTGTGGGGCATCACTATAGCTAACCTTCCTCTGCTCTCAAATTCCCACCTTCCTCCCAATAAAAAGTGCATTTTGGGGGGAATAAATAAGCATAATCAAGCAAAAAAAAATGTACACATGGACCATGCCAGACAATATCCATTCTTGTATTGATAGCATGCTTTATCACCAGCTCCCTAGAATCATGGTTGGGCATTATATTGATCAGAGTTATTATCTATCTATCTATCTATCTATCTATCTATCTATCTATCTATCTATCTATCTATCTATCTATCCATCTGTTAATTCATCTGATATATCTATCAATCCATCAAATCTATCGTTTATCCATTCCATCTATCTAGCTGTCTGTCTATTTATCTGGCAGATGCACTTTCAGGGACTCTCCAATTTGTTTTCTTGAGTTCTTTGTACAGATGTGAAGGGCCACGGTGAGGCACAATCTTCAGAGACCTATGTCTGGGTTTGGGTAATGGTCCCAACGTTCATTCCCAAGAGACCATTTAAGACATGAAATCAGAAGAAGACATCCTTGATTATTACAGATTGCTTGTCCCCCAGAAGTCAGATCTAATGTTTCTCTAAGCTTATTCTCAATCATGAACGAATGAATAAATACATGAATGAATGAAAAAGGCATTGTGCTAAGCAATAGGACTATAAATACACAAAGTGAGAGAATCCTTGCCTTCAAATTATTTACATTCTGAGAGATGATACATATATCCATGTAGATATATTCTCTCTTCCAATCCTTCCCAAGGGCTCCCCTAGACTGCTGCCTGGGATTTATTTCCTTTATTTCCAAAGCATTTGGGCCATCTCTTGTCTTGTATTATCTTCACCCTGTCACTGTGTGAAGAGGTAGGAGCAGGTCCCATCATCTCATTTATAAATATAAAGAATGAACCACCCAGGCCCTGAGTGCTTTGCTTCAGAGAAGTTAAAGAAGTCTTGTCTCCGGCCCCAATCCTGAGAGTTCTCTCCTCCCCCACTCTTCTGTTCACAGGCAGCACATCCTGGGATTCCTCCTGAAAAGCATTTCTGTGCTCCAGGAGCAGTCTGTGACAGCTCTCTTTCCAGGGAGACCTAGGCTAGCTATCACATCTGTACTCCATATGCTCGTGGCTTTCTGGTTAACTCTGAGCACAACTGAAGGTATTGGTTTTAACCTTTAAAATCCTGCCTGGTCTGGTTTTTGTCTCTGACCGACCTCCTCTCTCCTTTTGCATGAGTTAAGGAGCTGAAGTCAATGGAGACAGCTTTGCTCTCTGACAGTTGACAGGGATTTCTCAGTGGAAGACCGTTGACTTTGGAACTATTCCCTCTGTCAGCCCTATAAAGCCCACATTTCCTGACCTTCAGGTCACAGTGACAGACCCATCTGTTTTTGCAGTCAGTCACTGGGGGGACTTAATTGGAAAGAAAGTTTGTCTAAAGTCATTCTAAGTGATGAATGAAAACCTAGCCATTCCATTTGGTAAGCATTGCAGTCAGCACATCTTCCACTCCCCCACCACATTTTCTTCTTTCACTCTTTTAAGTATGGGCTCAAGAAATGCCCAGTGTTCATCAAATCTGAAACAACCAACACAGGAAATGGAGAAAACAGCGACCAAGTGGCCTGAAGCTTTTAGCCCTCTCTATCAGTTTTCAGTCTTAGCACGGAATGGTTCTTGATTAATGGACTAAGTTCAGTGATGACAAACTCAAATAGATATGAATCCTTGAGGGCCATAAATGACTTAGAAAACTACAAATGAACATTATCTATGTTGTATTATACTTTTATTTTCCAAACATTTCTCAGTTCTATTTTAATCTGGTTCTTGTCCTCTCTCAGGAATTTTGAGCACAGCAAATTTGATACTTGCAGACTAATTGATGGAATCCATTATAAAGATGTCATTCTGCTAGCTCATCTCTCAGATGAGAAGACTGGGGGGGAATGAGTATTACTAACCAAGTACATTTCTCCATGGTAGCTCCATAATGGATTATTGAAAGAAATTACAAACCATAACCTTTTGAGGTTGACACAAACCATTCCTCTATGCTCCTCTGAGGAACAAAATCCTCAAGCTGGGATGGAATCAGACCCGGTGGAGGGGATCTACATTCTTCTTTTGATAGTCTATGCTCTTATAAAATCTTGTAGAGATTCTACATTCTTATATTACTTTGAGGCTCTCAAAATACTAATTCTCACAGCAGACTAATGAGATGAGTGAATATGGTTTTTAAAACCGCACAGGTTTTAAAAAGCACAGGGAGGTCTAAAGTGGATGAGCCCTACCTCTGGGCAGCTTCTCTGGGTTCCAAAGGGGGCATGGGCGACAGACAGCTCCTCTACCCCCAGCTTTGCGTTACCTGATCTGACATTGCTAGGCCCTGATGTCACCTGCACCCTCCGGGTGGCATCATGTAACTCTGAAGCTTCCATTGAGGGATGAGGAAGAGCTGACCCTTCTAAAGCTGCCATCATGGTGGCCACATGGCAGCTGGAACAGGGGCCTGGGCCTGGGCCTAGGCCACTGGCTTTCTCTTTGTGTTTTCTTTCCTGTTTTCAGGTAAATGATGTATGTGGCAGATCACTTTGTGAGAGGCTTTCTAACCCTGTGATTTTTGTGGTCAGGATTCTCCAGCTTACAACAGCAATCTCAGAGTTTCTGAGTTCCCACAGAAAATGCTTAGGGCTTCAGGGGTAGGGAACCTGCAGCCTCAAGGACACATGTGGCCCTCTAGGTCCTCAAGTGTAGCCTCTGATTTCTGTGTGAAATTTGGATTCAGTCAAAGGGTCACATTTGAGGATCTAGAGGGCCACATGTGGCCTTGAGGCTGCAGATTCCCCACCCCTGGCTTAATTCATCTGCTAAAGAATTCCCCTACCCTTTGTAATTTTCACTTTCACTCCAGGGGTTAAGGAGAGAAAAGAGAGGACAAAATTATGAGACAAGGGCAGAGTAATTAATCAATCAGAAGCATTTATTAAGGGTTTCCTATGAGCCAGGCACTGTGCCAAGCACTGAGGAACAAAGATAGGCCCTGTCCTCAAGGAATTTACATTAAAACAGGGGAGGTAATCTGTACACTTAGAAGTATACATATAAAATGCAAACAGGGCAGTTTGGGGAGGGAGGGCCCCCAAAACTGGTGAGACTGGGAAGTTTCCTGAAGAAGGTGGTACTTGGGCTGAGTTATGAAGGACACAAGGTATTCCAAAGAGGTAGAGATAAGGAGGGAGTGCATTCCACATGTCAGGGATGGCCAATGCAAAGGCACAGTGACAGGAGATGGAAGACTAGTATGCAAAATGAGTATAGGCTAGTACTGTTGAACCATAGAGTGGGAGGAAGGGAGTAAAGTATGATCGTGATGGAGTACTCCTGTGCTATAAAAAATGATGAGCTTAGGGGCAGCCAGGTGGCTCAGCGAGTAAGAGCACCGGCTCCAGTGTAGGGATGACCTGGATCGAATCCCCGGCTCAGATACTCAGCACCACACCCAGAAATAACTGGCTGTGTAACCTTGAGCAAGTTACTTAACCCCAATTGCTTTAAAAAAAAAATGATGAGCTCCATGATCTTAGAAAGACATGGAAAGACTTGCACAAAAGAATGAAACGAGCAGAACCAAGAGAACATTGTATATACAGTAACAGCAATATTGTTTTAAGACCAACTTTGAGCAAATAAGTCATTTTGACTATTATTAATATCCAAATTAATGATAAAGAACATATGAAGAAAGATACCATCTTCATCTAGAGAAAGAACTGATAAATAGAAGTATGTAAACAGAATATTTTACATATGTGTGTATAATATATATGTACCTATTTGTATTTAATGGTAACCATCTCTAGGGGAGAAGGAAGAAAAAAAGGAAAAAAATTTATATGATAACTATCATATATTTAAAAGGAATAGCAAATTGTACATAATAGATTTACAGTATCATGTGCAATCATCTTTTTATTATACTATGTTAGGTTAGAAAGAAGGAAAGGTAAGTAGGGACTAGATTACAAAGAGATTAAAATGTCAAAGGAGTCTATATTTGAACCTGAAGGTACAAGGAAGCCCCTGGAATTTATTGACCAGGGAACAGACATCATCATACTTGAGGAAAATGATAACTCTGTGGAAGATGGTTTGGAACGGTGAGAGACTTGAGTGAAGGAAACCAAACAAAAGTCAATGTAGTCCAGTAAAAAAAGCACTGATTCTGGAGTCAGAGAACCTAGGTTCAAATCCTACCTCTGACACTTACTTACTACTTGTATGACCTAGGTCAAGTCCCTTAACTTCCCTGGGCCTCAGTTTCCTTATTTGTAAAATGCGAAGACTGAACTAGACATCCTCTGAGGTCTTGCCCTGGACAGTTATCATATAGGACATTGGGATATCCCCATTTAAATGGCACTTTTCTCAAAGCAATTTTGTGAGTTAGGGAGGGTGATCAGTATTGTTATTCCCACTTTTATAGATGAGAAGACATTTAATGGGAGGTACTCATCTGACTTGAGTGGCTTACTCAAGGCCTCATCCTGGGAAGTGTCTGAGGCAGAACTCTGATCTTTCTCAGACTACCAAGGCCCCATCCCACACTTCTTCTTGGTCATCTTCCTCATTTCTTTCTCCCACCTGGTCTAGGATCGATCCTGCTGCATTGAACTTCCTTCCAATCTCCCACCTCCCCTCTCCCCCAATATCTTTCATAAAGGTAAAATTTGGTCCGAGTGAATATCCCAGGAAGACTTGAAAAGAAAAGTGGAAGAGATAACACAAAAGCACAGGGGAAGAGGATGTTGGGCACCCGCCCTCAAGGAGCTCACATTCTACTATAGTCTAAATTCCTTTTAATATTAGCTTGAAATCAAGTTGAAGTCCAAAGCAAAACTTATTTAAGGGACTTAATAAGTGGGAATTAATTAACTTAATAAATGGGAATTTATTAACCACCTACTATGTACCAGACACACATCATACAGTTTATTCCAGAATAAAATAGAAATTAATTTTGGATTATCCACAATATTATTCCTTCTCTTTCATCCCCTGCCCTGCTATCCTTCTCCATTCCTTTTTCTGCCCCTCTCTCTTTGTTCCATCTCCCGACTGCAGGGCCAGTGCTCTATTCAACTGCACCACCTAGCCATCCCTCTTTGTTCTATCTCTTTTTTCCTTCCTTCCTCCCTCATTTCCTATCCTTTTCTTCCTTCTTTCCCTCCCTCCCTCCTTCCTTCTTTCTTTCCTTCCTTGCACTACCTACCATCAATGCAAACAGTGAAGATATGCCTGTAATTAAATATTTTTCTTCCGAAAACAAAACTACCCTAACCATACACAGAGGTATAACCAAAACCTGGACACTAGTAATTTGCCTGAGGATGAGGAATTTAGAAGATCCTAAAAGCATTATTCTCCCAGACCCTCCCTTGAACATCCCATACCCAGCAACAGTGACAACCAGATTATGCTTCCCACCCACAGATTCTTCCTCCCAACTCAGCTGGAAATGTGCAAAGAGCTGACAGCTGGAGCTCAGGCTTCCTCTCCCTGCCCTCAAGAAGGATTCACTTCCTCCCCCTCTACCCTGTTTTTTGTTTTTTTTTTAGAAATTTAGAGAGGATAAACAGCTTGGACTTAAGCTTTCTCCTTAACCTAACACTCCCCACCCCTCCTCTCTCCCTTCCCCCTGCTCCTTTGCTGATCCTACACCCAGGAAGGGTGTGCTTCCCCCCCTCCAAGCAGCTAGAAAATTTGAGGCAGTAGAGTGCTAGTCCTGAGCTCCACCCCAGACCCCTCCAGCTACAGTCCTTCGCTTCTCCATTCGGCCTCCTGCAAGGTACATCTAGGGGATCACTTCTTCCTTCACCTCCTATGAACCCCATCTGCACCACACCCTCAACAGTAGCCAGATCTTCACGTTATCTCAGAGCCAGCTTCCTTACCCCCAATATGAAGTACTTACCTCCCTACTGTGCACTTGCCCAAGGCACAAAAACTGTTAGCTATGGCTCTGACTGTAACTGTCCTAATGACTCCATATACTTCTGGTTATCACGAAGGGTGACCATTATTTTTTTAATGAAATATACAAAAGATGAAGGCAATTAATGTAATTAATAACAATATATACAAATTTGCACGCATATATACACGTGATACTCGCACATGTGTAATATGTGCACGTATGTGCGCATATACATACATGTATGCACACACACATATATATACATTATATATATATATATATATATATATTAAAAAAATTTCCCCCTGCACTATTCTCTTTCCATTCTAAGTCAAGCCCTGGATTTTTCTGGAACAGATGCATTTATCGAGATACTTTCATTGATTTGCTTGCCCTGACTATCCCTGCAGGTCTCTATCCTGGGAGACAAGCATTAATTCAGAACCCATCAGTGTATACTGTTTAAATTATGTACGGCTTAAATGATTTCTTTCAATGTCTATTACCTTTTGCTCTTCTATGTTAAATTTGATCAGCTGCCGTGTTTGCTCAGTCACCCAGCTTTATTAGATCCATCCAAAGTCCCTCCCAATCCACCTTAGTGCACAGGAACCTAAATAGTTTTGTGTCATCAGCACATTTTTCCACACTGCTATTCACTTTATCCTCCAGGTTATTAACAAGTATATTGAGCTAAATCACTGAAACTACAAAGTTGATCTCTGGGCATTAGCAGCATATGAAGCTGCCGCCATGCCAAACTCAGCACCGTCTTTAGATCAGGTCCTTTCTTCTTCCTGGAAGCATCTAGGTCAGACTCCCTACTCTTCTCTGAATAATTCCCTATGAAATTAGGAGCAGGAAAGGTGGGAGAAAGAAAGTTAAGGAATTAATTAAATTCAACAAAATTTTGATATCTATAATATGTTAGTGACAAGGCCTGTCATGCATAAGCAGAGGAAGTATTTGCCTTCACATTCGGGTTTGAGAATTGTTCAGAAGCTCTCACCTTGACCAACACTATAACCTCCAACAACCTGTAAGATTGTGTGAAATTCCACAATTAGAAATTCATCCTTTTATATTGACAAATGTCTCTTAAAATTAATTTTTAAATTAATTTAAGGGAGTTTTTTATTCTGAACTTAAAAACACTAAATAAAATTAGTTTTTCCATATACAATGTAGAACGAAAACTGAATTGTATCTGAAACCACTAATCTCTGTTACGTAGAGTTTGCTTTTCCTTTAAAGCATATACTATATTAAGCATATAACTTTCAAAGCTTTCTTGTTTGTCTGTGTTTCTTTCTGTTCTCTCCTATGCATTTTTTTCCCCCAAAAAAAGGCTTTGATGACCCTCTTTTATTTTTCTTTTGTGGGGGGAGGCACAACTTTATTTCTAGTTTCTCTCTTGTCCCCAGATCCCCTTCTACAAACAAAAGCCAAATAATTTTTTTAAAAAATCTTTAGAATAAATATACAAAGTCAAGCAAAACAAATTCCCATGCTGTTTATGTCCCCCAATATACGCCTCATTAAGGATCACAAGGCCACCACTTCTCTGTTAGGAGATGAATGGCTGCTACGTCTTCAGGAATCATGACTGGCTATTTCATTGAACACAGTTCTTAAGTCTTTCAAAGTTGTTTTCCTTTACAACATTGTTATTGTATAAATTGCTCTCCTGGTTCTGCTTACTTTACTCTGCATCAGTTTTGTTGTTTTTAAGTTTCTTTGATACCTCTTCTTACATCATAATAATTTCCAGATATAGTCCACACACACACATGCATTGCACACTCCCTTTCACAAAGAAAAACAGTTAAAGAAAACCACCTGACATAGTGACTGCATCCGACAGATGCACGTTTCATTATCTGTTCCCTGGGACCAAGATTGGGCATTACAGCTACTCAGAATCTGGCTTTGTTTTCGCATTCTTTATAATGAAATTATTGTAGTCATCGGGAATATGGTCCTCCTGGTTCGGCTTACTCCAATCTACATCGGTTCGTATAAACTCCCATAGTTCTCTGGATTCATCATTTCCTATTACATAATAATATTCCATCACATTTTTATGCCACAGTTTGTACAGCCACTCCCCAGTTGTTAGGAACTCACTTTGTTTTCAGTCTTTTGGGCAAGCATCTTAAAAAAAAAGTCGGTGTCTCTGGAAGAATTAGTACACTTAACTTGTAGCCACTATGCCTTAGTATGAATTAATCTAAACTGTTTTTTTTCTCCTAACAGGTGGTTGAGAGCCAAATGATATAGTGTAAATAACATGGGATCTTAAGTCAGGGATCTAAATTAGAATCCCAGTTCTGCATGGTCTTTGGTAATTACTTAGTAGTTTCTAAACATGTTTCCTCATCTGTAAAATGAGAAGATTGGACTAAATGACCTCCAAAGTCTCTTCCTCTTCCAAAGCTATGAATCTATGACAACCTGGGTCTGGCAGCTTTTCAGAAGGAAGTCACTGAGGCAATCGCTGCTGTTTAAGCATGTGAGGGAAGGAAAGAGAATGCTTAGGATAGGAGCGAAATGAGTAAGCAACACCAGGAAGGCCCTCTTGCTTAAGCATCTTGCTCCTAAACATTCCATTAATTATAGACTCATTTGTTCCTCTTTTGAGATGCAAGTGTGCAACAGATGAAGACTATCATTCAGATTCTTTTTTAATATTTGACTGTCAGTTCCAAGGGAGGTGCCCCCATCACCACCATATAGAACCTTCCCTTGTAACAACAGAAGCAGGCAAAAATGAACACACTCATCTGGCCTCATTCCATGCAAGACTGCATATACTAGCTAGGTGGCACGGTGGAGAGAGTGCTGGCCCTGAAATGAGGAGGACCTGAGTTCAAATTTGACCTCAGATACTTTCTAGCTGTGTGACTCTGAGCAAGTCACTTGACTTCTCTTTGCATCAGTTTCCTCATCTGTAAAATGGGGATAATAATAGTATCTACTTCCCAAGGTTGTGAGGATCAAATGAGATAACTGCAAAGTAAATGACTCATAGTAAGAGCTATATAAATGGTAATTATTACTATTGATTACCTTTGGGCCCTTCATCAATCAAAGTGCTGAAATTCTTCAGCTTTGTTTTCCTTTACACTGTCAAGGCTGCCGTGTAAGTGACTATCCTTGTTCCCTTGTTTGATTAAGAACTCCTTGGGAATAATGATTGCTTCATTCTTTGTCTTTGTAGCTGCAGTGTCTGGCACATACAAATCACTTAATAAATTTTTGTTAATTGTTTGAATGATTCTGCTTATTTCACTCTGCATCGGTTCGTGCAAGCCTTCTCCAGTTTTTCACAATACTTCACATTTATTGTTTCTTCTGCCATTTCTTTGTAAAATATTATTTTATTATTTTTCCATTTAACAAGCATTTATTTTCTCTCCCGCTCATGCCTCCTCCCCTATGAACAACATAAAAAGGAAAATGAAAAAACCCTTATAGCAAATATGCATAGTCAAGCAAAGCAAATTCCCTGATTGTTGCAGTTTAGTTGTTTTCAGTCACGTCCAACTCTTTGTAACCCCTTTTTGGGGTTTCCTTGGCAAAGATACTGGAATGGTTTGCCATTTCCTTTTCCAGCTCATTTTACAGATGAGGAAACCCAGGCAAACATGGTTAAGTAACCTGCTGAGGGTCATGCAGCTAGTAAGTGTCTAAGGCTGGATTTGAATTTAGGCCTTCCTGACTCTGGACCTGGCATTCTATCCACTGCACCATTTAGCTGCCCCAATTTCCCTTATTGGTCATAACCCAAAAGTTATGTTTCTGCCTACACCCTGAGTCCATTCCCTCTCTATCAGCAGGTGGGTAGCATACTTCATCTTCAATCTTGTAGAACAGTGTCTGATCATCACAGTGATCAGAATACTTATGTCTTTCAAAGTTATTTTTCTTTATAATATTGTCATTGCATATATCATTTTCCTGGTTCTGCTCACTTCAGTCTGGATCGGTTCATAGATGTCTTCCCAGTTTCCTCTGAAACCTTCCATTTCATCATTTCTTAAAAGTACAATATTTCATTAGATCCACATAACACAATTTGCTAAGCCATTTCCTCCTTAGTTTACAGTTCTTTGCTATCTATCATAAAAGAGCTGTTGAGGACATTGTGTAAATTATAATTATGTTTAATAATTTAATCATTATAAATTATAAATACTTTTTTGCACATGAATCTTTTTCCTGTTACTTTGATCTCTTTGGGTGTATATGCCTGGTAGTGGCATTACTGGGTTGAAGGGTATGCATAGTTAAGTACATTTTAGGCATAAATCCAAATTGCATTCCAGAATGGTTGGACCAATTCACAGATTCATCAATAGTGAATTTGTGTGCCTGTTTTCCTTCAGCTCCATAACATTTTCTGTTTTCTTCTTTTAATATCTTTGTCAATCTGATGGGTACCTTAGTTGCTTTAATTTTCATTTCTCTAATTATAAGTGATTTAGGGGCATCATTTTCATATGGCCAATGTTAGCTTAGACGTCTTCCTTTGAAAATTGTCTATTCATATCTTTGACCATTAATTAATTGGAGATTAGTACGTCTTATAAAGCTGAATCAGTTCCATATATGTATATACATTTGTATTTATATACATATAGGCATACATGTAATACAATATATGGAACATATTCAAATTTTAATATATATTTATACACATGATTTACATAATAAATACATAGCACACATATATACGTAATACATACCTATATGTATATGTATATAATCCTTATCAGAGAAACTTGCTGCAAAGATTTTTTCCTAGTTACCTGTTCCTCTTCTAATTTTAAGTGAACAAACTGTTTTGTTTATACAAAAACTTTTATATTTTTATACAATCAGAATTGACCATTTTGTCTTCCATGAACCTCTGTTTGGTCATAAGCTCTTCCTATATTCATAGCTTAGAAAGTGATTTAGATAAATCACTGTTTTTTTCTTGTTCCTCTAATATGCTTATGGTGTCACCTTTTATATCTAAGTCATGTATCAATTTGGAAGTTATCTTGGTATATGGTATGAGATGTTGGTCTAAACCTAGTTTCTGCCAGACTGTTTTACAGTTTTCCCAGAAGTTTTTTTTGTTAAATAGTGAATCTTTGCTGCAGTAACTGAAGCCTTTGGGTTTATCAAACATTATGCTTCCATATATTTTGTACCTAATTTGTTCTACTAATTGACATCTATCTTTAGCCAGTACCAAATCATTTGGATGTGTGCTGTTTTGTAGTATAGTTTGAAATCTAGTATTGCTATGCCTCTTTCTTTCCCACCTTTATTTCCCGTTACTTCTTGACATTTGTGAATTTGTGTTTCTCCAGATGAAATTCGCGATTTTTTTTAGCTCTATAACATAATCTTTTGGTAGTTTGATTAGTATCTTACGATGTTTCTTAAAGGAACATTTTCTAATGGTCCAGTAGCATGGTGGGTATCTTTCCCTTAAGTTTATCAGTGTAAGAAGAGAAGGAAAATCAAGACACCTAATCAAAACTCCCCTGATTTCTCTGAACAGATAGGTGGGGAAGCAACAACTGAAAATGAAGCTTGATTATTCCTTCCTTTGGAAACTAATTCAGTTACTCCTTTCCTAATGGATCTTGGGATCATTTATTTAGTCCATTGAGAAAATGGAGGCCAAGATGGGATGAAGGACTTGTCTAATATCTCTCAACTAGTAAGGGTATAACAGAGGACTGGCCACTGGGAGCTCAGTCCTGAGAGCATATCCAGAGCCTACAAGTGCCACAAGTATAACACTAGAACAAGTACCTAAGTTTCCTATCTCCCGTTTCAGTGATCTTCCCTCTACAGGCATGCATGCCCTTCATCATAAATTAGCTTAATTAAAATTCTAGGTTAGATAATTCCTTCTAAGTAGATCAGTGAGAGATGATTGGGGTAGAATGATATAGAATGTATATATCAGCAGACATTTGCATTGTCAATCAATTTTGTTTAATTGTTTTTGTTAGAAGGGGAGTTACCTATTCCCCTTCTAATTCCTCTAAGCTAAGGCATAGCAGGAGATGATAATAGTGTAAAACCAAATGGATCAATAAGTTTTTTTTAAATGTTGATTAGGACAACTGATATTATAAATATCCAGATATCTCTTCTCCATTAAAGCTTTACTTTTCTGCCCTTCTATTCCATCTCTTAACCAAAACCAGACATATGCAAAATGGAGTTTAAAAAATAGGAAATTATGTCTTCTTGCATTTTTTTTACAACAAATATTATAGCCAAATAATCTAAGATGTCCTGTTACTTGTTAACTTCCTTGGTCCTCAGTTTCCTCATCTGTAAAATAAAGGAAATGGACTAGATTGCTTATGAGTTCCCTTCTAGCTCTTAATCTATAACCTTATATTTCTTTAATTTATTATGCACTTCAATATTCCCAAATTAGGGTTAATTTCTATTCTGAGCACACATATGCTTAGAAAGCACATTAGCAAAACCCTCCCTACACTGGTTCTCAGAAGGCAAAAGTGACAGACAGCAAAGGTGAATATTTTCCCCATAAAAATTCAGATTGGAACAGACACTCTCCATATTTGTTGACTCCAACCTCTTCTGGATCTGAGTTTGACAGTACCAGAAGCTAACACAGCTGCTCTGGCCAAATGAGCAGCACTAGGGGGTTGGGAAGGAGTGGGCTGTGGTTGAAAAAACTGGTGGGACGGGGGTGATCCACTCACCAGATTGCCTTTTACTCAGTAGGCTGTGAGGAGCAAAAGAGGACCAGATTATGGATGCACCAAGTTTAGCTCCAAATCTAGATCTTTCTATTGAAAATTCAGGTCGACCCACACCCTAGCTCATACGACTGGGCAATAAAAATATTTGATCTAACTTTAGCCTTTTGCCCTTATTCCAATGAGATGAATTATTTTAGGATGAAAGAATGCTTTGCTAGAAACTTTTCCCCCCTAAACTTCTCCCTAAATATAATTTATATTATTACCCCCAAAAAATTAAGATCCTATGTTTCCAGCACTGTATTTTTAGTTTAGTTTAGCTCCAGGCATGAGGATTAGACTTCTAATAGGCAGCAGCTCTATAGAGACGTTAACTCTACCTGCAAGAACATATTTGCTAGAGGTAGAACTCCTTATTAATCCAGTTATAGAAATAGTAACTTAAATAATGAATGAGATTTTACTACTGGCTGTAGACAATGGGATTTAAGCAGCAGGAGGAAAGGTAATAGTACTCACTCAAATAAACATGTATAATTTATAGTAAAGAACCATACAACTTCTAGGGAGAAAATATTAGGTATTTTCATCCATCAAATTTCCTTTTTCATCAATTTTTAGAAATCACAATATGTTAGCAAGAGCATTTGTAGCTTAAAGCCATATAGTGCTCTAGTGTATGTCTAAGGCATTTAAAAATTATATTTCTTACCTAGGAAAAAGGAGAACGTGGGAATTTTTTTTAAAGGAAAAGTTCTCTTTTCTTAAATATAGGAGTGAATTGGAGGCTGGTGCATGATTTACTCACTTGTAGATTCATAATTAGGTTCGTATTATGAAACTAGCATAAATAAATGTGAAATAAGGCATTTAAAATGGCGAGTTTCAAATGAAACATACTTTGGAAAGAGAAGGAATGACCCAGCATATCATTGGTAAAAATTTCATTACTCTGAAACTTTTGACTCTCTGGCCATTTTTATTGGCTCTCCCTTGCTAGCTTCCCTTCTCCAGACCCAATTCACTCGGCCTCTTCGAAAGACAGCCAAACTTTGCACAATAACACAAAAGTCATTTAAAACAAGATGAGTTTAATTTTTCACAAGTGTCACTCTCAGAAATGGTGAGGCAAAATTGCCCAAGGGTAAAATATACTTGGCCCTCTCTCATATTTTAATGAAAAGTATATTCCAGTGAGCATGAAAGCAAAACAGCTTTGCGATGCAGTAATAGGTTCTGTGGAACATTGGAAAGCTAAGATTTTACTCTACCCACCAAAGCAGAGCAACATGTGAAAAACATCTCTAAAATCTCCATGACACCCACTAAAAATGGTATTTACCACTTATTTATTTCTCTGGATCCAAGGAAAGTATCATTGAGATTCTTAAGAGTCATTCTCAACTGCATCATTAGGAGCTAGAATATTACAATCCTTACGATCCTACCCAGATATTAAATCATTCACTATATAGTCAGAGGATGTATAAGAAAAGGGTAAGACTTTTTTTTTTTTTAGCAATTGGGGTTAAGTAACTTGCTCAAGGTTGCATGGCCAGTTATTGCTGGGTGTGGTGCTGAGTATCTGAGCCCAGATTTGATCCCCAGGTCATCCCGACACTGGAGCTGGTGCTCTTACTTGCTGTGCTACCTGGCCACCCAAGGGTAAGACTTTTAAAGAATGCATAGAGAGTGGATAAATTGTGGGACAGATTCTGGATACCAGACTGATAACCAATTTACAGTATTCTCAGCTATCAAATTGATCTGACCATGTCATTCTTTTGTTCTATAAACTTCAGTAGTGGCCATTCTGTGCCTCATTTCTTATTAAGCCTTAATCACTGAATGACTGTTGCTTCAGTCGATCTGAGACCTGTCAAAGACCTTACCTTGAAAAGGCCAAGGTCCCCCACCGCATCCTGGGCCATCTCCAGTCATTCTGATCCCTATCTGGCCAGATGGCTCCAAAGGAGAGAGTGAGGCTGGTGACTTTGTATGGTCCTCCCTCACTTAAATCCAATTCACTTGCATCTCCTGGCATTACCTCCCTGATGTCATGATCCTCTTTGAGAACGAAGGACAAAGAACAACAGACTTCAATGGCTTCCTGTTACCTCTAGGATCAAATATAAAATCCTCCTTTCAGCATTTAAAGTCCTTCATAATTTGGATCCTTCTACCTTACCAGGTTTCTTACACTTCACTCCCCTCTATAGTCTACACTCCGGTAACACTGTCACATATGACCCTTCATCTCTCAACTCCAGGCAATTTCACTGACTCTCCGCCATGTCTGGATTTCTCTTCCTCCTCATCTTCATTCCCTGACTTCCCTGGCTCCCTTTAAGTCCCAGTTAAAACCCCATGTTTTGAAAGAATCCTTTCCTGTTCTCCCCTTAATTCTAGTGCCTTTGCTCTGTTGATTATCCTGTTTACACCTTGTTAGGGGAAGCTAGGTGGTGCCTCGGATACAGCACTGGACCTAGAGTCAGGAAGACTCATCTTCCCGAGTTCAAATCTAGCCTCAGACACTTACTAGTTATATGAACCTAGATAATTCACTTAATGCTGTTTGCCTCAGTTTCCTCATCTGTCAAATGAGCTGGAGAAGGAAATGACAGACCACTCCAGTATTCTTGCTGAGAAAACCTTAAATGAGGTCACAGAGAGTTGGACACGACTGAAAACAATTGAACAACAACATACATCTTATTTGTGCATCTGTTCTCCCCCATTAGACTGTGAGCTCCTTGAGGGTATGGACTGTTTATTTTTTCTTTTTGTTGTTTCCCCAGGATTTAGTTTAATGCCAGGCACAAAGCATTGACTTGACTTTTCATTTTAGGAAATATAAACTTTCCTGCTTCCACAAATGTGACTAGAAATTGCCCCAGTACTAAATATCATACTGAACTAAGACATTACAACCTAATAAAGAGTAATACAGACTTTGGGCCTTTCCTCCACTCTGTGAAACAGTTCTGGAATTTCCTGCTTCTCTTTTATGTGAAATGCTTGTCTTTCTTTTTTTCATCATTTCTCTTCTAGAGCTGACTGGTTTTTTTTTTTTTTATCATTTTTGAATGTGCTTTTTCCTTTAAAATTTCAAATTAAAAAATTCTCAGCCTTGCATTGTCCCATAAAGATGACGCCATGATTAAAACCAGATCCAGAATGTAGATCCACTCTCACTTACTTGAAACAAAAACAGGAACAATCTCAGTAAAAACATTCCATTTCCCACCAGAGACCCCTGCAATGGTAATCCAGGTATTACTCTATCTGTAAATATGCATCCAACAAGCAGAGTATATATGGAAATACTTTCAGAGCTCAATGTAAGATTTTCATATTAAGAATGGAATGTGATACTATTTGATTCCTTAAAACCTGGATTTTGAAGAAAGATATCTTTACAAAATATCCATAAGAGAAGATTATGGCAGTAACTTGGAACTTTTTTTTTTTTGCTTAAACAGGAATGCAATATTAAAAAAAAAAAAAGAACTCAGAAACGCCCAATATTTTAACAAAACACTCATCATAGACTTGGAGCTTTGGAAGGGACCTTAGGGGCCATCTGGTTCCTAGTTTTACAGTTGAGGAAAATTAGGCACATAGAGTGCTTTGCCCATAAGCAGTGTACTAAGGGCCATCCCAGGGAGCATGCTCAGAGTTTGTCTTCTGGGCTCTCGCCAACCACTTATGTTGACTCAGTACTTGGGCACATGGGAGATGACCTGACCATGCATCTGACTCAGAACCAAAGGATGTAGGCCCTTTGAAATGACAAGTTGATCCTCTCAATGGCTACTTTGCCAGAAGAGCTGATTCAATGGACCTTTAAAAAGAAGAGATAGCTTCCAGTTTGGTGTCTTGCTATATCATGTAGCAAGTAGTGCTATGTGTGCCGTCTACTACCAAAATACCTAGGAGGGGTGGGTGGATTAGCAGTGTTTCCTTTCCTAACCAAATGACCAAACATCATTCTCAAGATGGATATGTCTGGGCTTGGAGGCAAACATATCAGTTCAAGAAGTATGTAGGTCCTGGGTCCAATGAGTGGAGCTGACTGGTGCAACAAGAGAAGCTTCTGCATTAGAGAAGACAACTAGTGACAAGGAAAGGAGGAGCCCAAACCCCTGTCTTGGCTTTACAGACTTTGAGGGAGACAGGAGACAACTGAGGTGAAATGTAAAATGCCTCATCTGTTGTCTTGCAAACAGCATCATACTTAGATGAAATTTAAACATCAGTCTCCTACCAGTTTAGAGTAGTAGTTACAAGTTCCTGTTTTAAGCTATTCTGTCACTGAATGCCATAAATATTTTAGCAATATTTTTATATGTGGGAAATAAATACCTGTCCCATACCTGATTCATATTGTACATTGAATTCCTTTCTACTTCCCCCTTTTGGGGACACCTAAATATGATACAAAATCAAAGTTGTAACTAATTTTAAGCCCCAGAGTGAGTGTTTAAAGAATGTGAAAAATGGAAGCCTAGTCACTTTCTCATTAGAGGCTAGGCTCCCCTAGGATTAAGCCCAGTCGTGGATTCATGAGGATTTATGTGTTCAAGTCCAGAATCAAGAGGATTCCTTAGTAGAAAGTGGGTGTAGTGTCCCAACCCCTTTGGCCCAGCATCAGTTCCTCAGTATTAACAGTAGCAAGGGACAGAAGATAGGATTTAAACCAGGTCTTCTGATGCCAAATCCAATTGCAATGTGGGATATACAGAACATGTACAGATGTTCTCTCTCTGCTTTGGGTAGATTGCATGGGAGATGTGGTGCTATCTCAGGAAATATAGCAACCCCTTCCCGAAAAGTCTTGGCATTTCAGTATGAAGTGGAAAACCCTTTGTGGTCCTTTGGTTTTCCCTAATGGTGTGACAGCAAGGGGTGGAAGGAGGCTACAGTCACTGAAAGAAGAAATAGCTTCCAACTCAGGTCTCTTGGGATGCGATTCTTCAAGTAACAAAACGTGACTTTAGTGAGATGTGATGTGATGTACGTGTGTGTGTTGTGTGTATGATGTGGCAATGCCAGTATGGATGATCTGAGAACAGTTTCGTATCAGGAAAGTCAGTCAGTCGATAAACTTTTATTAAGCCCCTACAATGTGCTAATGTACTAATTGTGATAAGCACTGAAGATACAAAAAAAAAAAAGGCAAAAGACAATCCCTACCTGCTTGCCTTCCTACAAGGGACCTGGATTCCATCTATGTACAGCCTAACTTGAAAATGAGTCCGTCGTCTATTATTGCATTTTCCACTGATAGAGCAAGATTTAGCTTCCAGCTGGAGGTTCCAGCTCACTGAGACAGAATAAGGAAATAGATGAGGATTCTGGGAGATAACAGACTTGACATGGAAGCAGAGATGGGGAGTGGTGAGTGCTCCTCTCAAGTGGTCCTTCCCCATCTCCTGGGGATGACAAATTCTCCACTTGTGCTCTTTAGTCCCATAATTCAGTTGATGACTCCCGCAACAACAACACTCTTCTCCTCCTGCCCTTGCTCATATTCTGCCAGTCAGTCAGCAAGCATTTATTGAATGTTTACTATGTGCTAATTGCTGGGTATACAAATACAAGCCAAAAAAAAAAAAAAAAAGAAAAGGTGGACCCTGCCCTTAAAGGATTTACATTCTAACAGGGGAACATAGATTATAACAGGAAGCTGAAAAGGGAAGAGGAGAAAGGACCCATGGTCCTTTGTATGCTATGGCAGTGAAATCCTGGTCCCTTCCTCGAAATGGAGGTTCTGGGAAGAACCCACCAATGGGTGAAGAGGGCCACAGAGGGCCCCTCTTCACTTTGGCCCTACCCCTCAACAGTCTATATTTGACCGTACGTAATTCCATCTCTCCCTGGACTTCTAAATCTGGTTTTTCATCTTCATCTCCCCTTGTTCTCCTCCTCACTCCTGCTCTGGCCTGTCTTTCCTCATTTCACAGTTTTGAGCCCGTGGTTGACCCGAAAAGCTACCTTTGAGTCTCCTGCCCTCTTGTCCCACTGCCAATCTCACCTTGCCAATCCCTACCCATCCCCCAGCTCCCACCTGCCTTCTCTGTTAATACTCACATGCTTCTAAGCATTCCAGGAAAAAGTCATGCAACCAGGCTTACTGAGTTCACTACAAATTTATGTTACCTAATTGCAACTGGACCTGTACTGCTGCAATCCCTTTTAGCCTTCCCTGATTTGTTCTATCACGTTCTCCACAGCAGCTGTTGCCAATCTTTTCTACTTTCTTTAGACTTTAGACACACACATCCTTTCAGCAGAGCACCTCACTTTTTACCTTACTGAGAAAATAGAGGGCATTCTTCCCAAGTTCCCTCTTTCCCCCCACTCCATACCTCAAAATTCCTCTTCCTCAACTTTCAATTTTCTCCTTCTTTGCTCTGACAAAGTGGACCTTCTCCCTGCCAAGGCTAACACTTCCCCATCCTACACAAATACATTTTGCATGGACTTTATGAATGCTATCCATCAAAATTTGCAGGGGGTATACATTTTTTTAACTGGAGGGGAGGGAACTGGAGATTCTTGGCCATCTCTACAACATGCCTTCTCTCTCAACCAATCATACTTTCTCCTTCCTACAAGGGACTTGTATTCCATCTGCAGTCCCCTGGCTGTGATAGATGGGCTTGTACTTTATCTCACTGGGGGCTCAACTACTTCTTGGCCATTTCTACATCATGCCAACTCACTTGTGTACCCTTCACTTGCTAGTACCTCTTTATGTGCTGTCTTCCCCCATTAGAATGTAAGTTCCTTGTCAAATGATATGAGCAGGCAATTTTCAGAAGAAGAAATCAAAGCTATTTTATAATCTTACGAAAAAAATGCTCTAAATGACTATTGATAGAGAAACATGAATTAAAACAACTCTGAGGTATCATCTTACACTTATCAGATTGAATAATGGGACAGAAAAGGACAGAAAAAAAACAAATGCTGGATGGGGATGAAGAAAAATGCCCTTTGAGCCAGCAATTACCACTACTATCCTAAATAGATCAAAGAAAAGGAAGAGGAGCTGTATGAGCAAAATTATTTATAACAGCCCTTTTTGTGGTGGTGAAGAATTGGAAATGTCCCTCAGTTGGAGAACAGCTGAACAAGGTGTGGTATTTGATTGTGATGGGGTACTATTGTGCCATAAGAAACAAGGGGGATAGTTTCAGAAAAACCTGCGAAGACCTATATGAATTGATGGAGGGTGAAGCAAGTAGAAGCAATAGATCATTGTGCACAGTAACAGCAAGGGTGTAATGATGATCAACAGTAAAAGACTTGGCCTCTCTGATCAGTGCAAGGATCCAAGATAATTCCAAAGGATTTATGATGAAAAATGCTATTTAGAGAGAGAGAACTGATCAACTCCAAGTGCTAACTGAAGTATAATTTTTTTCACTTTATTTTTCTTGCCTTTTTTTTGACAACATGGCTAATAAGGAAATATGCTTTACAGTATTTCACATGTATAATTAATATCATGTGACTTGCCTTATGAGTGATGGAGGAAGGACTGAAGGGAGGGAGCGAATGTAATTTTTTTAATGTTAAAAATAGATATTTTAAAAAATAATAATATAAACTCCTGAAGGCAGGAACGCTTGCTTGTATTTCTATCTCCAGCATGTAACAACTCCTGCCACAATATAGTATATACTTAATGATAAAGGTTCTCTCTCTGTCTCTCCCTGTCTCCCTGTCTCTCTGTCTCTCTTTCTCTCTTCCTCTCTCTATTCTTTCCCTTCTTTCTCTCTCCCTCTCTTCCTCCCTCATATCCTCCTCTCTCTCCCCTTCTCTTTCTCTTCTCTCTCTTCCTCCTCTCTCTCCTCTCTTTCTTCTCTCCCTCTCTCCTCCTTTTCTCTTCTCTCTCTCTTATTACTCTCTTCCTCTCCATTTCTTTTTTCTTTCTATTCTCTCTCTCTCCAGTTCTCTCTCTCTTTTCTCTCTCCCTCCTCCTCCTCCTTCTCTCTCTCTCTTATTATAATAAAATAAAATATTATCTACACACATATATACACGTGTACACCCCCCACACATACATAGCAGAGCATTGGTTGTTAAACATTTACCAGTGAACCACTGAACAGAAAATATGTATGTGTGTATTTGTATACATATATACATATACACACATATTATATACTTATATAACATATATACATATAAAAGTCCTGTGCCCATCCCTGAGTCTAATATTATATATGCTATTAAATTAATATTTAAGATAATTTCAAAACAATTTAAATATAATATTAATATAATATTGGCACAATATTATATATTGTGTATATATGTACATATACATATATAATAGTATATATTACCTAGTAATATAATCCTAAGCCTTGAGGGGTGGGCACAGGACAGATGTGAAGGGCATTTTTGTTAACAATGGAACAGGGGTTGCAGAGGGCACAGTGATGGGGAAAAGAGGGTGGGATATGGACAGAAGTGTTATCTGCCCAACCACACACACACACACACACATATATATATATATATATATAGTATCAGAGAGTAACACCTAACTCATTGTTCAACTCTATGGCTTTTTAGACTTGCTATTGGGAAAAGCATGGGTCTCATTTACCATGCCTGAAGTATTCTAATTTCTTAATTGCTACATTTTTGTTTTCTCAACAGTTCACCAGAGTCAAGAAGAAGCTGCCATTTCTTGGAGTTTTTTCCTGTGTGTTAATTCGAGGATGTTTTCTCCTGTGACCTGAAGGCCAAAGAGCGCACCAACTTGCTCCCACACCTGCTTTGGAATTCGTAACACAAGATGTTGGTAGAAGTGGATGCTCTCTGTGGCAAACCTCAGGAAACAGACAGAAGCTCAGGAGGATGCTTGGAGGTGTGAGGATCATAGGAAATCTCAAAAAACCAGCGGGCTGCCAGTTTGGAATCCTGCCCCTAGGAGGTCAGGAAGCCCAGGGCACAAGTGAGCACCTGCATCCTGTCACTGGCACCATTTGTGGGTTACCAATCTGTTCAGGTTTTCAGGTATTCAACCCTCCACCAAACCATGAAGCAGGTAAAGCTTACCTTTGCCTCATTTTCCTCCACCTCCCTTTCAGCAGCCTTTCTTTCTTCCAAGGCATTCCCTTACCCTTACTGGGCTCTGAGCTAAAGTACCCACTGCCTTCTTTCCACCCAAGCCTACTCTCACTTGTCGTTTCACCGATGTGTAAATTCCTGTTTCACTTGTCCCAGGGAGATAACTATAGTTTAATAGTTAGAGTGTTTCAGTGGAAGTGATGAAGACCTTGGTTCATATCCTGCCTCTGATATTTAGTGACCGTGTGACCAGGGACGAATGGTCTAATCTCTGGACCTTGGGCAACTCTCAAAGACTTAACTGCTAACATATGTCATGCTGACATTACCTCTGCCAGAGTTAGCATTAGCTCTAATTGCAGAATAAGATGTCTCTAATTATAGTATTTATGGATCATGGTGGGAGAGTGAAGAGAAGATGAATTTCTTGACATCCATGAAATCTCCCTGAGTAGGTAGGGTACAAGGGCAGGTAGGTGGCGCAGTGGCTAAAACATCAGGCCTGGAGTTGGCAGGACTTGAGTTCAGATCCCACCTCAGATACTTACTAGCTGTGTGATCCTATACAAATCACATAGCCCTGTTTGCCTCAGTTTCCTCATCTGTAAAATGAGCTGGAGAAGGAAATGGCAAACCACTACAGTCTCTTTGCTAAGAAAACCCCAAACGGGGTCACAGAGAGTCGGACAGGCCTGAAATGACTGAACAACAACAGGTATGGTGCACATAGTGGGACAGCTGCAGATACAGGCTGTCTTCTCTTCAGTTTTAGAACTCTCCCTACAGTTAGTTACTGATTCCAGTGCTGATAGCAGGCCCAGGGCCAAGATGATACTGGATATGGTCATCCATAAACACAGTCACCTTGACTCCAGGGTGTGCATTCTATCCACTGTACCACCTAACTCCTTAGTAACCAGGGAAGGCATTATGGTCCCAATGTGCCAGATAAGAAAACTGAGGCCCAAAAAGGATGACAGTAAGAATACAATGCATGGAGGGAGGATATTAAGGAGATAAAACTAACAGGACTCAGGACTGACTCAGTGCAGGGCCTTAGAGAGACAGCTTTAGCTGGGGGGCAGGAGCAGCCCTATTTAGGCAGTCACCCACGAAGCTGAGCCTACATCTTCTCTCAGTCATCAATAATTGTACCTTGCCTGGCTCTCATGGGCCACCCTATCACCACTATGAAAATCCCTGCCTAAGAACTCTTTCCCAAACTGGGGGACAGCCAGATCAGGCTCGGGCAGAGCTGAGGACTAGGAAAACCTGATAAACTCATGCGTTCTTGTAGAACATAGATTTAGACCTGGAAGAGGAGCTAGAGTTTTGCCTCTACTCAGTAATTTTACAAATGAGGAAAATGATACTATGAGAAGTTTCTGACTTGCCTAGAATTGGGATTTGAGCTCAGATACTTTGAATCCAAATCCAGTGCCATTTCCAGGGTACCATGCCTATCCCTGTTGGGCCTATGGTAAATATGTCTGCTCCTCTTGGGAGAAAGGAGGGGCAAGATCACCGAGCCTAGGGTCACAGGAGTGAAGGAGCAGGGGATTGGGCTGGGGAACAAGGTTGTTCCTGATATACAGACCCAAAGAGACTGGTATGACTCAGCCTTCTCACCAATCACTGTTGATTTCTTAGGGGACTACCATAAATGTTCTTCAAACAGACTGGGTCTTTTTAAAATAAGAATGAGGAAAAATATCTAGTCTCTAAAATGTATGGGAATATACTCTTGTTTGGATTGGGTAGGGAGTAAATGTGTTATAATTGGAAGCTTTAAATATGCCCATGTTTGTACTGAAGGAGATTTATTGGACAGATAGCAAACCTGTCAACAGAGACCTGGATAGAAGATGAGATGGAAGAAAGAAACTTTCAGAGAAATAAGAAAGGAAGATGGGAAAGAAACAGGAAAGGGGCAGAAAAATGCCATGAGTTGGTGAAGGTTTCAATGTTTCAGAGAGAAAAGTTCTGAGAGTTGGGGGTGATTTATGGGAACTGACCTGAGGTTGTGTGCCCAAAGAGGAGAGAGATGAGTTTAGGGGAATTTCTGTGAGTTTTGTGGCCAGGGGAACATTACACCTTGGAATGTTAGGGGGATTGCCCAGAGCACAGGTCACGCTGGACTCTAGTTCTCCAGGTAAAGCCTAGAAAATTTAAACAAGAGGATGTTGGTTCCTCCTCCCTGCCCCCACCCCCACCCCAGTGACTAGGGGAACTGAAAGGGGGTCTGGGCTGATCTAGAGGAAGCAGAAGGCAGAACCAGGAAGAGAAACAGGCAGCAAGAGGACAGTTCAGGCAAAGTGGGAGAGAATCCTTGATGTCTGGCTCATAGGGTGACAGGAGGCCTCTGTGACCTGGGAGCCTGAGCTTGAGGGCCAAAAGAGGAAAGACTTTGCAATCCCAACCATCAGAGCTAAGTCACAGAACCAGTCATTCTGGGGACACCTGCAGTGAAACTATTGAGGGCTGTGTTTGTGCTGTCAGCTAAGTTAGACCAAACGGGGCGATCAGGCCCCTAAAGGGAAGCTTCTAGAACATGAGGCCATAGCAGTCAATCGACAAGCATCTATTAAGGGCTTACTGAGTCCCCAACACTGTGCTAGACACTGGGGACACAAAGAAAGGCAGAAACATAATCTCTGCCCTCAAGGAGCTCACAGTCTAATGTGGTACACAGTAGTCACTGCATAAATGCTTATTCCCTTATTGAAGAGAAGACTCAGGAGATTCATGTATTTGAAGGGTTATGACATGGAACAGGGATAACACTTCTGTTTGGTTGTGTCTGACTTTTTATGACACCATTTGGGGTTTTCTTGGCAGAGATATTGGACTGATTTGCCATTTCCTCCTCCAGGAGATTAGGCAAACAGAGGTTAAGTGACTTGCCTAGGGTGATACAGCTAGTGGGTGTCTGAGGTAGGATTTGAACTCAGGTCTTCCCATCTCAAGGCCCAGCTCTCTATCCACTGAGTGATCTAGACTGGTTTTGCCTAAGCAAACTTAGGCTTAATGTAAAGAAAAGCTTCTCTTAATAATTAAGTTATGCCAGAAAGTTGGGGAGGAGGGGGGCTTCAAAGGACAATAGGTTCTCTTTTCCTAGGTCTTAGAACAAAGGCTGAATGTCAGTTCCTTGTCTGTCTTTCTAGTTCAAGTAAAGATGGGACTTGACGGACTCTGAGTCCCCCCCGCCCCCATTCCCAGTGGGGTGGGGAATAACCATACTCTAATGCACTGGGACCCAAGTCATTGGTGCTCAGGCACCAGATGGCTAAGCCAGCTGTTGAGGCTTAACTCTTTCCAGACCCCTTCAGCACCAGGGAGTGAAGGCGGGATAATTTCAGGTAGCCTTTGAGTCCCATTGACACTGATGTACTTGAAACTGTCCATCTTGATTCTGAAGGAAACCAGAGTGAGCATATTTAAGGCAAGCTATGTCCAAGGCAGAGCAAGATACAGTTGTGAAAAGGGGAAATCATACGTACCTTGGTGGCCTTGGACTCAGAACCATAACTAGGACAGTGTGACCAGAGCTTTGCCCCAGGGAGCTGCTAATTGGAGAAGTGGACTTCCTCCCATTGTGGGCCACTGTGCTCCCCTGGCCTGAGTCAGATGGCATGACCCTGCTCTCATGCCTGTCCCCCATCCCCTGTCCCCACCCCCAGGGTCTCATTACTATGATGTTCTCTTTCCCAAACCCATTTTTCCCTCTGACACTACTGGGCCTTAGAGAGAATATTTGGAGAGGAGGGAGGGAAAAAGCTTCCCTCTCTACTGGAGTGAGTACATTCACATTCACAGATTACATTCTCTGTTTTTGACCCAGTAGCTCTGTTTGAATTATTCTTATCTATATATCTATATCTATATATCTATTTCTATATATATACATAACTTTATGTGAGTCCCTGGGTGCTGCATCCGAAGGATCAGGAACGTGGGGATTTCATCCTGTGTTCTAGGAGAGGAGGATTCCCTGAAAGGGCCCTGTTTGTCTGCTTGGCCTGTAGAGCCTGGCTTTCTTAGGTCACTGCCAGAATCAGTGAGTGATGAGCCCTGGCCCCAGGCTTGGCTGACTCAGAGCATGCCTGAAAAATGTCAAGCTGAGCCTTTCTCTCTCATCTGCATAGTAGGTAGTCATGAAGGAGGGAGCATGCTAACTCACTCACAGTCATGTGTGGATGAACAGGCAGCTGAGCATAAGTCCCTTCCTTCTCTATCTACCTCAGGAGAGTTCCTGCCTATCCTTGTCATCTCTGACCTGAATCTGGGTTTGGTGGCGACTCAGCCCTTTGATTAGATACTGGCAACTCCCAGTGGTTCCTATGTCTCTGACGTGGATTCCAATGTGGCGACTCAGGGCTGTAGCATCACTGTCCACCTGTTTTTCATTTGGTACTCTGTATCCCTGGAATACTTTGACTCTTCCTCCAAAAAAAACTGTCTGTGTGCCCGAAATTCAGCAAGCAAAAAAAAAATAAAAATTATCCACTCCCTTCAGCCTGCTTCTATTTTAGGGGAAATGAAAGAGGAAAGGGGAGTGTCTCTCAGATGATGGGATCCGGGTTCTCACATTTGCCCTCCAGATCTCAGCTCTGTTCACAGACATTTGGACAGAGGGCAGAACTGAATATTCTCTTTCATATGGCACTTTCATTCGGAAGTGGCAGATAGCTTTTAAAGGTATGGATGCATCACAGGAAAAGAAAGGTTTAGGATATTTTGGGCCTTTTGTAAATACTCTTCCAAGAGCCTACTCACTCAGATATAGAGGAGAGCGTTACGACATTTTCTTTGCTTGGAGTATTTTTTTTCCCTCAAGACAAAGAATTCACTAAAGGATTCATTGGAACTTTGTCTTTGGATGCACTGAGTACTCTGAACAAGGCCCACTGACCATAAAGATAATATTTTGTATGGTATCACCAAGAAATGTCTATTCATTTTTACAAATACTCACAAAATTTCAGAGTTGGAAGGGACCTCTGAGGTTGTCTAGTCCAATCCATACCTAAATAGCAATTTCTTCTATGAGTTTGCAAATTTATTCTATTCAAATTTATAATTATATAAAATATGTTAATTGGCTCTTTTGTTGTTCAGTCATTTTTCAGTAATGTCTGACTCTTTGTGACACCATTTAGGGTTTTCTTGGCAAAGATAATAGAGTGGTTTGCCCTTTCCTTCTCCAGCTTTCTAACTGGCTCTAGCCCAGTGGAAATTTAACAGTACAAATTTAAATAACTGACCACTTTGCACTAATTATTAAGACCTAGCTGTACCTCATACCTGACATCCAGTCATCCAGCCATTGTTTGAAGGCTTCCAGTGATGGGGAGCTCACTACTGCTCAATACAACGTGTTTCACTTTGGGATAAGTCCAATTGTTCGGAAAGTTTTCTTTACACAAAACCAAAATCTCCTTTCCAACAGCTTCCATCATTGCTTCCAGCTCTCTTCTGGGGTGAGGTAGCATAAGCCTAGTTCTTTCTCCATAGGACAATTCTTCAAAAGCTTGAAGACAGCTACTAGCTGAAATCTACTCTTTTGAAGTGTAAACATCCCCACTTCCTTTAGCTGATCCTCATATAGCACAAACTCAAGGCCCTCCACCATTCTGGTTTCTCACCCCTGGCTATTCTCCAGCTTACCAAGGTCCTCCATAAAACATGGGCCTGTCAACACTTTCTATTCCCCGCCTCCATCCTGGCAACAAATAACGCTTGTGGCTACAACCGGAATCCTTCCAGGATGCTGGCTGGAGTAATCTCATTTAGTCAATCTCATTTAATGAACACTTGCTCTATGCCTAGCACCCTAAGCTCGAGAAAGGCTAGACGTATGATTTCATTGGCATGGGGAAACTCCAAAGAAGAAAACTCCCTCTATCAATACAAGTTGGCACTTTTTCCTGAAATTTATAGTCTTAGAGATTTGTGTAGAGTCCTGAGAGGTTGTCATATAGGTCACACGGCTGGTATGTGTCCAAGACAGGACTTGAACCTAGATTCTTCTGGTTCTGCAGATGGCTTGCTATTCAACATACAAGGGTTCCGTTTATTTCATAGAAGGCAGGTGTAAAACAAAACAGGACCCTTGAGGAAGAAAGCCATGAGGAGTCTTCACATAGTTCCTACTGTCCTTGTTAACTTGGATGGAAAGAGAACATTCATGCCTCTATTTTTGGAGATGGTTAAACTGGTCTACTCTATGAACACTGAATATGACATCCTTATTTCCCACTTATGCACCTCTTGACCACCTCAGTTGTACCCATTCTTCAAGGTTTGGTTCTGTTTTCACCTTCTCTAACAAAGCCTTCCGTGACTATTTTCCAGTTTCTCAATCAATCTGTTATCTTACCACTCCATTTGTACTTAATCATTTCATATTTGATGGTCTTCAATTGGTTATTTTTTTAAAAAATGCTTTATCAATGCCTTTTGTTTTTATATAACAATAATTTCACATTCCTCAGAATTGGACCCTTCCTTAAAAACAGTTAAGCAAAAGCATCCAATAATGTGACCACATATATGCCCTCCTGCCTCAATGCTTTGCTTAGTGGTAAAAGATAGGTTTCATCCAGGGTCATATTCCAGGGTCATTACTGGTTTTTCAATTACTCAGAATTCAATGCTTTTTTTTTTCATTTCCATTGTTGTAGCCAGTGTGTATAATTCAGTGTGGTTTCTGCTTTCTTCACTCTGAATCACCTCATACAGATCTTCCCATATTTCTCTGAAATTTTCATATTTGTCATTTTTATAGCACACTATTCCATTCCATTCATATTTCAGACTGCAGCTATGATTTTTGTCCATATATGGAGCTCCTGGTAAGCAAGCTCCTTCTATCAATGCAGACCAGCAACTGTTCTAAAATTGAGACCCTTGGTGAGGTACCACCAGATGTTAAGTGAGTTAAGGTCACTCAGCTAGGACATGTCAAAGGCAGAAGCTAATCAGGTCCAGTTTATCCTCCTTCTAAGACCAGCCTCTGTCTATTGTGTCACAGGATTTCCCTACAGTCACAGACCTCAGCTTTTTCAGCCACTATCCAAATGACCTGGATTGCTTATTTCACTACTAAATTAATATTTAATTTTTCCCATATGTCATCTAATCTTAGCCTCAACTTCCTCATCCGCAAAACAAGGCAATGATACATGCACTACCTACCCCATGAGACATGTAAAAGATATTATAGAAAGCCAGTTAGTATCATTTATTCTAATTTCTTTCTCCCTAACTCTATTGTATTCTGCTGGAAGTTATCTCTTACAACACCCTCAACAAATACACACTGACTGCCTAAATTGGAAGAAGGAAGGAGACCTGTGTGATCAGTTAACCATGTTATGTCAGGTTTCATACTTTCTGGTGGTATCTTTTTATAGTTTGATATTTTGCAGTTGTGTGTGTGAGAAACACAGAGACAGAGAGAAGGGGAGACAGAGAGAGAGAGAGAGAGAGAGAGAGAGAGAGAGAGAGAGAGAGAGAGAGAGAGAGAGAGAGAGAGAGAGAGAGAGAGAGAGAGAGATTATAACCTGGCTGTTGCTTGGACAAAATGAAAGAATTAGATGTGAAAGTATTTTTTAAAAATTAGAAGCACTGGGTTTAAGACATTATTATTTCAGCTATATCTGTGTAATAGCTGGCCATGCTAGAATGGGTTTCTATTTTTGTGTCCTCCTGGGTATGGTGCATCCCTCTTTGCCTCTCCAGTCCCCTTCTCCTACAACCTCTCACAAACCAAGGATGTTTATGTGTTATTTGCTTTTTCCTCAAATGTTCTAACTTTGCCTATCAGAAGTTTTTTTTTTTGGGGGGGGGGTTCCATATACGTATGTTTGTGTGTAGATGGGACTGTGCAGAATGGATGGTGAAGGGGAGAACCCCTGTTCTCCCACTCTTACTTCTTCCTGGTCTACCAAGCTCTATTCCTTCAAAAGGAGCTTAACTTTTCCCCAGGATTTTCCCAGCCCCTTTCCAGGTCCTACAGCCTACAGTCATTCTCACATCACAAGAAGCTGTTGGATATTTGTGGTCAAGGTTGCATGGTGGGCATGTGTTGGAGCAGGGCTGGGTGTACTTTTGTCACCAAAACATCCCTGGAGCTGATTTCAAATCTTTAGGACTTCACCTTCCTAATTGTTAAAAGACTAAAGACAAAATTATACTCAGGTCTAACCCCCATCATAATTCCACATCAACTCATATTCCTAATTTTAATAAAATGCTAAAGCTTCTATCAAGAAAAACTAAAGCATGGTGATCAACCAATGGGCATTTATGAAAAGCCTCCTATGTGCTGGGCACTGTGGGTACAAAGACATAAATGAAATAGTGTTTGCTCTCAGGGAATTTGCATTCTGTCAGGAGAGACCATATATACATATATGCATATATGAAAGATACTTTCAAACTATATTGTTGTTCAGTCATGTCTGTCTGACTCTGTGACCATGTGGACCATAGCACACCAATACTGTTCATGAGGTTCTCTTGGCAAAGAAACTGGAGCAGTTTGCCAATTTACTTCTCCAGTTTATTTTATAGATGAGGAAACTGAGGCAAACAGGGTTAAGTGACTTGCCCAGGGTCACACAGCTAGTTAGTATCTGAAACCAGATTTGAACTCAGGTCTTCCTGAATCCAGGCCCAGAGCACTATCCACTGGGCCACCTAGCTGCCTCTAGAATTCAAACAATAATAGACATTATAAAAAATAAACCTTTGGTCTCAACATTATGATCAAACATTTAAACAATTCTCTTTTGAGCTAAACCACATCTTGGGAGGGGCTGAGGGTGTTGTATTTCTTACTGTTATAAGCATCTGTCCTCCTCATTTTTTAGCTCTGGCCCCCAAGCATGGCCCATTCTGTATGAGGTGAATTAAGGCTCTATGTAAGAAAGAACTTCCTGACAATTAGAATTATCCCCAAGTAGAATGAAAGTCTGTGGGAGGTAGTGACTTCTCTATTACTGAGCAAAGGTTAGATGACTGTTTGTTGGGTATTTGTTTGGTAGAGAGGATTCTAAAAAGGATTCAGGGGTTGGAAGACTAGATTGTTTCCAAGGCCCTCCCAATTCTGAGGTTCTGTGACTCTATGGGATTCCCTAGCTCTTGTGTGACCTGGACATCCAGGAGCAGCACCAGAGCTCAACACAGAAGTCTTCTCCCTCAACTGATGTGTAAGCAACTCGTGGGTGAGCTCACAATGTTCCTCCTCCCCAGATGCTCTCCAAGGAGACTCACTGTCCAGCTGCTATTTGAGTCAGGAAAGCCAACGCATACGTACATTTCTCATGATATCCCTTTAGGATATTAGGGAACTCGGGGCTGACAAGATGTGGTTTTACTGGACCACACAAAGCTCATATTTAGTGTTGATCAATGATTTAAAAATTTTAAAATCCTGGAACTATGTCATTGAAACAGTTCTTATGCATCCTAAAGAGACCTCTCTTTAGGAAGCCCTAGAAAGTTCAGTGACATCACTACTGCCTAGATCTCTTTTCCAAGATGAATCAAATTCTCTAGAGTTTGATTGTTTTCTGATAATCCTCATCTGAAAAAATCATCTTTCTTAGTGGAAAGAAAGGAGAAGGTAGAAGCTGATTATATATATGATACCCATGGAAAATATTTTTCTCTAGAAGAAATTGCCCAAGATTTATATAATCTGTTTCCAATTAAGACTTGAGCAGACATATTTTTATCTCTCTCTCCATATTTCTGGGGGGCTATCAGAATTTTAAAAAGCACTCTCAAAGCCAGGAAGACCTGAGTTCAAATCCTACTCTGTGATCTTGGACAAGTCAGCCCCAGTGCTTTCCAGTATTGTCAAACTCAAAAAGAAACCTATTCTAGCAGCAACCTATTAGCTTAGAAAACCACCAATTAGCATTAGGGTTTTTTTTTTTAATTTTTATTTATTCTGTTAAACATTTCAATTTCATTTTACTTTGGTTCAGCCATACAGGAGTTTTGTGGGTCACAAGTTTCACACCTCTACCCCATACCTCTCTAACATTAGAAGTCACAGAAAAGGGGTTGTCCCTCATTAGTACAGGGAGTTTCCTCATCTGGAAATTCCCTCAATCCCACAAAATCCCAGGTTCAGTCCCTCTCCCTTTTTATCATCCAAACACCAAAATTGCCCAACAGTCAATGGAGACAATTTTAAGCTCTGCCAAAAACAAAATAAAGTTCTTTGATTTATACTTGGATATGAAGTGTATTGGAAAAAGGGAATTGAGCAATGAGGGTTTTTCTTCTTCTTTTCTTAACCTCTGTTTATACTGGGGCCTACACCGGGAATATTACAACTGTCTTTAGTTTCAAATACCACACATTTCCACCTTCTCCCAAGAAAGTATTACAGGCTCACAGTTACACAAGGGTGTGATCAGGAGGAAGATTTTTTCCTTTTTCCATCATTTTGAGGTAAAGGACAAGTTTCCTCAGACACTAGCAAATTTGGGGCTTAGAGAATAATTTTCTGGCAGAAACATATTTTATGGGAATTTCAAATGGGCCGATACTGGTCCCTGTTATTTAAAACAAAATAAAACAAGAAACAAACTGCCAATGATAGAGCAGGTGGCTCCCAAGCCCCTCTGACAGTAGAAGATGGTTCTGAAATCTTTGCAACAATTCAATTCAACTAACATTAATTAAACACCTACAACAGGCAACATGTGGCACTAAGGCCTGTGGAGACAAAGGCAGAAAATGCATAAGTCCTTGCCTGGTGCAGGGGATAGAGTGCTGGGCCTGGAGACAAGAAGATCTAAGTTCAAATCTGGCCTCAGATACTTGATAGTTGTGTGATCCTGGGCAAATCGCTTCACTCCTGTCAGCCTCCGTTTCTCCGGCTGGGATAATAACAGCACCTACCCTAACATGGTCGTTGGTCACATGAGACAATATTTGTAAGGTTGGTACAGCACCTGGCACATAGTAGGTGTTTAATAAATTAGTTTTATTATATAAAACTATATAAATAAATATAATTTTAATACTGTTCTTTAATAAAAATTTTTAATAATGTTTAATAAACGATGATTCCCTCCCTTCAAGGTGCTTAGCTTCATGTTGTTGAGAAACTTCTAAGAGGGAGAGAGCATTCACAACTCAGGGATCAGAAAAGGCCTCATAGAGGAGGTCATTCCTGATCTGGACTTAGAAGAAAGGGAGGGATTCTGCACAGTAAAGGTGGTGAGTGCACCTTCTTGCCACGGGAGACCACCTGCATAAAGGTCCATTGGGCAGGAGATGGAATGTGGATGAGGAAAAGTTAATGGGAGAATTTTTCTAGAAAGGAGAGTGTATGAAAGGGACCAATATGAAGCAAGACGGAGATAGTAGATGGGATATAGAGGGCAATGAGATCTAAATGCTGGGTGAAAGAGTTAGCAATTTATCCTGGCAGCAATAAACCATAAAATATGTTTAAGGAGAGGAGGGACATTGTCAGATCTATGTTTTAGAAATATCCATGTAACAACTGTGTTGGAGGATGAATTAGAAAGGAAAGAGATTGGGAAATAGAGAGCCTAATTATAATAAACAATCACAATAGTTTTTGTGTTACTCAGAATCACACAAGGCATTTTGCCCAGAACCAGAGCGCCTGGAATGGTGGATCCTTTATATATGTCCTAATAACTTTCCAGTATTTCCTAAAGGTTGCCCAACAATGGCACCACGAGCGAGGAATCCCCCTCATTGGCCATTAGTACTATGACAATGATTGCTCAACCACTCTCCATCCTGGGATGTTTACCTTCTGTGTTTACAGTAGGAGCACTTTCTGCTCATGAAAATTTATTGTTTAGCTTAGTGGATCACCTTTCATGCTTTTACCCAGGTGAAAGGGGAAAAGTCTATTCTAAAACTCAAAAAATTCAATGGAGTGACAGAGTAAGGGAGAGTGAAGCTAGAAGACAAAATTTTAAGGGAGAAGATGCCCTAAAATAATGTTGGGGTTCTTAGGACAATCAAAACCCAAGGATCAGACATGGAACCTAATCTAGATCTCTAGGAATAGAAATATAGTCCTACAGTAATTGAATTTAACTATAGGACTTATTAATACAATATAGACTCTGATGGTACATACATACCAAAAAAGATATGGGATCCACATGATAATCAGCTTCACTGACCACCCAATTTCTCAACTGATAATTCTGATCTTTGAGAGAAGCAGTAGCCCACTAGCCCCATCCAGAGCTCCTGGGAAGTCTGAAGGCACCTGATGTGGGCTGGCACGATTTTATTCTCCTGAGGACAAAGGCAATCGGAGCCTTTTCCTTTTTCTTTTTTTTTTTCAAAGCAATTGGGGTTAAGTAACTTGCTCAAGGTTACACGGCCAGTTATTATTTCTGGGTGTGGTGCTGAGTATCTGAGCCCGGATTTGACCCAGGTCATCCCGACACTGGAGCCGGTGCTCTTACTCGCTGAGCCACCTGGCCGCCCCAATCGGAGCCTTTTTCAAGAGTATGAATCTAGGGTAAGCAGATCCCAGGAATCTTTTTAATACAACAATCATGAGCAAAGTTTTAAGTAGGGTGGCCAAATGGAGCCTTGCATCAAGCTATTGATATCTGCAAGAGAGTCTATATTGTTTTTGCGATTTAATCATTTTTCAGTTGCGTCTGATTATGTGACTCCTTTGGAGTTGTTTTTGGCAAAGATACTAGAGTGGTTTGCCATTTCCTTCTCTAGCTCATTTTATAGATGAGGAAACTGAGGCAAATAAGGTTAAGTGATCTGCCCAGGGTCACACAGCTAGTAAGTATCCAATATATGTGTGTGTATACATATATATACATACACACATAGATAGATAAATAGATAGATAGATAGATAGATAGATAGATAGATAGATAGATAGATAGATAGATAGATAGATAGATA
>NW_027185777.1:22828602-22835348 GCF_028583685.1 Petaurus breviceps papuanus
ATAGATAGATAGATAGATAGATAGATAGATAGATAGATAGATAGATAAACTCCATGTATATGTAAATCTATAACCTGATATCTGGAAGAGGGAGTATATGCCTCTTTCCTATTTTAGCCTCACCTCACGGTCCTTCACTAGCCTGCAATCACTCGGAGACATAAGACTGTCACTCCTCTCCAAGGACTGACCTCATTTCTTATCCTCCACCCCCCCACCTTGAGGATGAAGGTTTGTGCCTAAGAGAGATGGGCTGCCACCCCTTGCAGTACAATTATACATGGAGTTGGGCTGCTCTCTCTGATACTCCACCCTCCCCAACTGAATTTGTCCCAGGTATCAGCTTCCCTACTTATGACTCTGATGATGAATTGACTAGATGGCCTGTGAATTCATCGTTCATTCTGGCTTCTCTATCCATCTGCCCCTCCCTTCCCTCCAAGGAAAGGGCCCAGTTTGGACAGATTGCATTACCTAGCATGGAAGTATTAAAGGTATGTGTCAGTGGGCTTGGTGGGGGAAGAGCAGAAACAGAATCTCCCAGTAGTTGGATATCTCAGGGTAGGCTTTCTGAGGAAGTAAAGTTTCATGGCATCCATGGGGGTACCTTTGTGTTTTTTGTGGTTCTGAGGAAATAGGGAGCCAGTTGTGGTATTGTGGAGAGAGTAGTGAACTAGAGTTCCATTCTCAGTTCAGCCAGCTTGGGCTTATTGATGACAGTCATTATCCTTCTAGGCCTCCGTTTCTTTATCTGTAAAATTGGGACTAATGCCTTTCCAGCTCTAAATTTCTGATTCTTATTCTATCTGATTGTGTGTGTCCTGGGGGTTGTCTTGATAAAGCCTCCAGATGGGATGATTTTTTTTTTCGGTGCATTCTCACCTAACAGCTGAAATAAATTATCAACAGTTCATTTCTCATATTTCGTTACCATTCCATCATGGCATGGGCTTTTTTCCCATTTTGTAAATGCTTTAGTATGGGAAAAAGCATGAATTGTGAGCCTACATTTTGGAGAGAGAAAAAGGTCACCTCTAGACACAGCAGTGGAGAATGAGTTTCCATACATAAGCCTTGTGCCAGAGACTTTCTCCTGGCAGAAGGGGCCCCAAATCAGAAGGATTTCCTCATTCTCTTGACTCACAGACCTCCTTACAAGGAAATCTGGGGGGAAAGACACATATTTATGCCTGCTGGTTTCCCATTTGCAAGTATACAGCACCATAATGTTACATAATAAAAGTTTTATTCAATGGAACAAACAAAATGGAAATCCTAGAATGAGCAACCATTAGTCTTGAGTATGTACATCAATTCCCAGGGTCACTTAAAGGTCCAAACATGCGAGTTCCATTGGCAGAGATGCCTCCCTACAAATGAGCAAGCACAGGGTCTTGGAAGGGACCTAGGAATCCAACCCATACCTAAATGAGAATTCCCCCCATAACCTCCCTCTCCTCTCTTCCCCTCCCTTTTCCCTCCTGTCCTCTCCCCTTTTATTTCCTCACCTCTCTTTTCCTCTCCTATTTCTTCTCTTCATTCTTTTCTTTGTCTCACTCTCCTTCCCTGTCCCTGTCCCTCCATTTCTCCTTCCTCTCCTTCCTCATGGATCTATAGCAGGGGAAATTAACCTTTTTGTGTGTGTCAAGCATCCCTTTGTAATCTGGTCAAGCCTATGGACCCCTTTCTAAAATGTTTTAAAATTCATAAATTAAAACACAAATTTTCATTAAAATACAAACATTCATAAATTAAAATACAGGATTGCATAAGAAATCAATTATATTAAAATACAGTTATCAACACTTTTCCAAATTCACAGACAACAGCTTAAGAAGCCCAAGGGCAAGGCTGACTTGTTTTTCAGACCAGCCTGGCAAGTGCCTCCAGACTCCTTTTATTTTTTAGAGCTACCCACTGCCCCAATCTTTTGACCAACCAGCAGAGAGCAAAAAAAATCTCCCCAGTTCTCTTCTTTCCTGTTTGCTATCCCTCTTTCCTAAAAAAAAGAGCTTCAGCCTTTCCTAGTTACCAACATATTCATCCCTTGGGGGTAAATATACTTTCTTTTTCCCAGTTACTCAAATGAGAAAGGGAAGTGGGAAGGGCGAATATCCCGGCATTCACTGTGTGTCAGATAGGGTGATCAGAAAGCACATGCCTCAGTCTTTTCTTAAAATCCCCATAATTCAACGGATCCCAGGTGCAGGCTGCATTTTTTCTGCTGGAACCCTGTCACTCTCTCTCAGCAGGAAATCATTCCTGAAGTTGGAGGCTCCTACCAGCAAGCTCTGCCGCACAGAACAAGACGTGCTACTTACAGACATCCCATGCTGATAGCACTCCCAGCAGCATGGACTGCCAACACTGCTATTAGCAAAGCATATGTCTACACTGCCTTTCTTTTTTTTGTTTTTAAAGCAATTGGGGTTAAGTAACTTGCTCAAGGTTACACGGCCAGGTGTTTCTGGGTGGGCGCTAAGTGTCTGAGCCCGGGATTTGATCCCAGGTCATCCTGACTCTGGGGCCAGTGCTCTTGCTCACTGTGCTACCTGGCCACCCCTCTACACTGCCTCTCTAACCAGTTCCAAAAGCAGAACGCTTCCAGGATGCTCCAGAGGCTGGGCCTTGGCAGTGGCAGCCAAAGCAAACGCTCTACCTTTGGAGGAGAGAAGCCCAAGGAACGCTCATTAACCCACGCAGCCCCTTCTCCATAAAAACAGAACTCTTAAATTGACCAGTGTAGACAAGAGCTCTTCTGGGCCCTCCACTCAAGCAAAACAGATAACGTTCAGTCGGCCAGTCAACAAGCATTTACCGCTAAACGCCCACCACGGTCCAGGCGCCTCGTGAAGTGCTGGGATACAAAGTAAAGCTTTGATAGTCCATGCCCTCAAGGAGCTTACAATCGAATCTACCCACATGATATGATTTGAGGATGCTGGAAGGCACTTATGGAGGGCCAGAAATGAGTCTCTCCCTCAACACCCAGCACAGTACTCTGCGGACAGCAATCATTGAAGAATGGAGGACTTTGGGAGTTTTTATTTTTTTTTTTGAGGGCAACTGGGGTTAAGTGACTTGCCCAAGGTCACACAGCTAGTAAGTGTCTGAGGCTGGATTTGAACTCAGGTCCTCCTGCCTTCAGGGCCAGTGCTCTATTCACTGGGCCACCTAGCTGCCCCTGAGTTGTTTTTATTTTTAGGGACTTCCTCTTCATATAGTAGTTTATTCAACTATAAAATGAAGAGGCTGTATTGGATGGCTTCTGAGACCCCTCCATTCCTAGATCCATGATCCCATGATCACTCCACCATTTGTCTGCCATTCCAACCCTCTAATTTCTAGCCTCCCAGTATTCTCCTGGGTTAGAAAACCAAGATGAGAATAGGAAAACCCTTGTTTCCATTAGCATAGGAGCATGGATTCGTATATCAGATTAATTGACTTCCTATAATAAATAGAAGGGAAACTGGCACTGAGAGGAATGATATGCAAATGGATAAGTTTCTTCCTTCCTTCCTTTCTTTCTCCTTACTGTTCTCTTTTTCTCCTTCCCTCTCTCTTTCTTCCTTTCTTCTTCCTTGTCTCTTTCTTTCTTCCTTCCTTTCTCTTCCTTCCTTCCTTCCTTTCTTTCTTTCTTTTCCTTTCTTTCTTTCTTTCTTTCTTTCTTTCTTTCTTTCTTTCTTTCTTTCTTTCTTTCTTTCTTTCTTTCTTTCTTTCTTTCTTTCTTTCTTTCTTTCTTTTTTTCTTTCTTTCTCTCTTTCTCTCTTTCTTTCTCCTTATCTTGTATGTGTGGCCTCACTGATGATCAACACAGAAGCTCTGACCTGCTCTGTTTCCAACCTGGGCTAGTTCCCAACCCTTGTTGGTGGCCCCTGGGGCCTCACTGTATTCTTTCTGGACTTCAGATCCCCAAACAGATGAAATTATGAGCATGTATCATCACATTTGACAAGTGGGTAAGTTTCCAAGTATGGGGTGAGGTTGGAGTAGGATAGCAACAAGTCTAGGTCACAGGCAGGAGAGAGCAGGCTTAGACTCATGGGGCCTCTGGTATTGATAGCTAGAGCATCTAGGCTCATTTTTAGATCAAGAAGGAATCCAGGAGTCCATCCATTCCAGAGTCTCCAAAAGGGATGGGACACAGACAGATCCACCCAAGTGTGGTGGGTAGGGTGATACCCCAAGATCAACTTTGTGCACTTGGGAGTTTTGCCTGGGGCCATCTGGACTTTGTATCAGAAAAAGGGGAGCAAGGAGAAAAGTGAGAAGTATGCTAAGGGAATTTTTGTGGATTGTATGGAATTCCAAAGAGTAGAAATTCTGGTCGACATAGAATCAAGCCCTGTAAGACAAGACCGAGAGGCCATTTTTAAAAACTTATCCAGACATGTCCATAGCCCAGGGCCAGAGTTCTGCCTATCAGATTTGCAAAATGATACCAATTAAGGACTCATCCACTTAATTTCCAAACAGGACCTTAGAGGGCCCCTTTATGCTTCTTTTTCTGAAAGATTAAAGGCGAAGAAAGAAGACAAAAAAAATCTCTCACAAAAACCTAACTCTGTGGGAATGGCCCCGAGACACTAAAATGTGTTCCCCTCCTTTGAAGCAGCTGTTAAAGTGTTTCAGCCTCCCACATCTCACCCAGGCTGGCTCCCTTCTAAAGTTGCATTCCTGGCAGGTCCAGGAGTCAAGAAAAAATCCACCAGAACAAGCAGTGCCTTGGTGTTCTCCAATTACAAGGCAGGTGGAAGGTGGAGCTACTTTTAATGGAAACAGTGTCGACTGCTTTCCAGAGATCAAGGATGCTCCCATACTTCAAGGGGCAGGCCTGTGTGCTCTTCAGAATTTCCCTGAAAAACTTTTTTGTTATTTGTTTTTTCATCTTGGAGAAAAATGCTCTCTGCCAGCATTTACTCTCTTAGCAGAGGAAGCGGCCCTTTTTGTCATAAACAAAACCCTTTGCCCACACAAGCTTGTCTGATATGGTGATACAGGAAGATTTTGTATAAATGGACCCTCCTGGGAGATTTTTCAACATTTCCATTGGAATCTGTCTGCAAAGGAAAAGACTTGTGGTCATTTAATATGTTTCTCTAACTGTCTGTCTAAGGTAGGGGTTCCTTTTTTTCCCCTTTTTCTTTTTTAAGACTGGGTCTCCCTATCTTAACCAGGTCACCCACAGTCACTCCTGCTCTGTTTCTGACCTGAGACAGTTTCCCCCTACACAGCCTGGTGGCCCTCCCACTTATAAAGTTTCTCCATATTGGTGCCACTCAGTGGACTCTAGTCCTCCTGTTTCTGAGGACTCTTGAACTCAAGGAATTCACTAACCCCAGTATCAGGGAATAGAGGTGTTTAGCACTATACCCAGTAATGCAGGGATTCTTAACCTGGGGTCCACCACTAGATTTCAGGAGTTCTAATAAACTGGTTGGGAAAAATATATCTTCATTTTCACGTCTTTTAAAAATGTATTTATTTAGTATTTTATTTTCCACCAATTAATATAAAAACAATTTTCAAAATTCATTTAAAAAATTTTGAGTTCCAAATTTTCTCACTCCCTCCACACCCCCCCCCCCATTGAGAAGGCAAGCAATCTGATATAGGTTATACAAAATTTTCACTAACTTCTAACTAAAATTTAGTATTTTATTCAATTATTAATTTTAAATAATATATTGTTCATAGAAGGTATATACTTCACCAGACTATCAAAGAGATTCATCAAACAAAATAAATGGGGGGCAAATGACCCTAGTCACACACATTCATTGACTGGTGAGTTAAGAAAAGAAAGATTTATTTTTTTATTTACATTTTCCCTAACATGGCAGAGTTGAATCTATATATTAAATTTCAAGTTTTAGAAAAGTTATTGGCCCAGGCATTAGATTGACTTTGGTTGTTCCCATTTTTGCTTTTGTTTTCCTGATACCAAAAAAAAAGGTTCTCTGGGGTGGCCAAGTAGCACAGTGAGTAAGAGCACTGGCTCCAGTGTTGGGATGACATGTGGATCGAATCCGGGCTCAGACACTTAGCACCCACCCAGAAACACCTGGCTGTGTAACCTTGAGCAAGTTACTTAACCCCGATTGCTTTAAAAAAAAAAAGGTTCTTAAAATGCCCAATGCCATTGCTATTTATTTTCAAAACCATGATATTACACTGAAGTTAGGTAGGTTAATTATAGCTATAGAAACAATAATAGCTGTTTCAGATCAATTTTTCCTTATCAGAGGTGCCAGGAGAGTTCTTTCCATACCTCTACAGAGTGTTCAGCTGGCCACATGGTATCACGTGGGGAGTCTAAATTGGACTTGGCATTGGTCTACTCGGTGTTCCATGTCGGAAAGAATCCGAATTTTCCATGGGTTCTCTCATTTCTTTTCTATATAATTTAGATGCCTTCTTGAGCTTCCTTGAGTCATTCATTACCATATGTGATTGGATAGGAGTGTGGCCTCAAAATCCCTTAAAGTCCTCCAGGATCTGACCTTACCTTCTTTTATCCAATCTTATTTTCCATGCTTCCCCAGCATACAAGAGTCACATGGTATAGCAGGTATGGAGAGCTTGCCTTGAAAGTAGAAAGACTCAGGTTCAAGTTTTGCCCCAGACACATATTAGCTGTGTGACCTTGGGCAAATCATTGAAACTTTCAGTGGTCTAGGCTGGTGTCTGAGACTATGAGAGAGAGAGAGAGAGAGAGAGAGAGAGAGAGAGAGAGAGAGAGA
>NW_027185777.1:22835748-22853785 GCF_028583685.1 Petaurus breviceps papuanus
GAAGGAAGGAAGGAAGGAAGGAAGGAAGGAAGGAAGGAAGGAAGGAAGGAAGGAAGGAAGGAAGAAGAAGGCAGGCAGGAAGGTAGGAAGGGATCTACCTATCTTGGCAGAGTGAGCTTATTTACATGGGAGTTTTCCAACACCCCATTAACTCACAGTTCTAGTCCCTAGTCCCAGAATATGCCTTCCATTTCTTGCCAGGGCTCTTTCTCCACTATTTTCCCAACTATTTTCTCCACTATTTTTTAAGGTGTTATTTTCTTCAGTCAGGTTTTTGACTCTCTTTTCATGATTTTCTTGCATCATTCTCATTTCTCTTCCCAATTTTTCCTCCACTTCTCTTATTTGGTTTTCAAAATCCTTCTTAAGCTCCTCTATGGCCTGTAACCAATTCATATTTTTCTTGGAAGTTTTTGGTGCAGGAGTTCTAACTTTTTTTTCTTCCTTCTGTTCCATGTTTTGATCCTTTTTGTCCCCAAAAAAGGAATCCAAAGTCAGATTGCTCTGCTTGCTTTGCTTCCTTTGCTTGTTCATGCTGCCACTCAATTACTTGACTTTTTGAGCTTTTTGCCACAGTAGAACTCTGCTTCCAGAGAGAAGAACTTTGTCCCAAATCACTGGAGTTTCCACAGCTGCCAGAGCTATTAGGTGGGTGCCCACTCAGAAGGCCTCCACTGGCTCTGGCACACTGGTCACACACCCCAGGACCTCTACCCTAGACAGCAATCCAGAGCCAAGCAAGTTAAAGCAAAAGCAATTACCCCTGAGACTGGTTGCTTGGTCCCCCTACAATCTGCAGGATAGGAGCTCTGAAGCAGCCACGCAGTGGTGGTGGCTTCTCCCTCTGGCGGGGCAGAGGCCAGACCACACTCTTGGACCCCCTGTTCCCAAAGTCCACTGACCTCTCACTTTGTCTTTGGCATTTATGGGTTGATAATTCTGGAGTTTCCACAGCTGCTGGTGATCCACTCTCTCCATGTCCCTCCAGCCATGGCTGGTTGGGCTGCCCTGAGGCCAAAACCGTGGACTCATGGGGGATGGGCTCTGTTCCCAGCATGCTGCAATGGATCCCTTGTGCCGGCGTGCAGGGCTGTCTTCAGCAAGAGGTTTGTTTCTCTCTGTCACTTTGTGGGTTCTGTAGCCCTAAAGTTTGTTTAGAGTAATTTTTTATAGGTATTTGAGGTGCTAATGGGGGGAGTGCAGGGAGTTTTCCTGCTTCTATGCTGCCATCTTGGCTCCACCCCCCCCTCCCCCATCACTGATCTTCTTTGAAAACGAAGAAAAACAATAACAAAACAGAATATGGCCACATAAGATTGCATTAGTTCATTCTCTTTAACTCATGCCCTTAGAATCAAAGCTCTTTGAAATTAGTATATACAGTCAACTAGCTTTTACCTGAAATCCAAGCACTAAGCAATCTCCACTAACCAGCCTCCCTCCTCCTCTGCTCTCATTCTGCCCACTATTCATGACAGAGATAGAATAAGGAAACATGTCATACCAAGGACTGATTCCAACATAACAACTTCCAAGGTACATCAGTGTGTCATGTTAGAGATCCAGCTCTAACTTTTCAGCTTTCTACATCTACCTCTCTAACACTCATACGATGAGAATGGCTATTCATATTGACAATCTTGGGGCATTGTAAAATGCTGACAGTTTTTCTGATTCTGAATCATGTTTGGCAATTTTATCAGCCAGAAGAGTTCCTCATACCAACTGGCTGCAGCTTCTCTAAATACTAGACACTAAGAGCGATGTCTGACCCATGTAAGTGCTGTATAAACTCTTCACTGATTGTTTCTGCTACCACTGTTTGCCAACCTGCGGATGAGCTTCTCCTAATTTCACCAAGCTGGTCTTCAGATGACAAACATGCACTCTGTCATGAATCCCTTCCTTCTTTGGAGGGAGAAGGGCTTGACAGAATGTATTCTTAGATGGTAGAGCCTCTGAGTGCATAGAGTTATCTCTATATAAGAAGACATCCAAGCAGGATTTGGGGGGGAGGGGAAGAGGGGAAATATGCACTATTACAGGCATTCCTGTGGAGAGAGCACTGGATCTGGAGTCAGGAGTTCAGCTCTGATCCCTATCTCTTACTGGCTGTATGACCTTGGACAAGCCACTTCAGTTTGCCTTAGTTTCCTCATCTGTAAAATGGGGACAACAATTGTACTTATCTTCCAGGGTGTTTAGAATAAATTTATATCATTTTTGTAAAGTTCTTTGCATACTTTAAAGCATTATATAAATGTGAGCTCTTGCTATAATTATTATTATTTAACCAGGCTAGTCAACAAACTAAGATATCCTCCATTCCAACCATTTTAAATAAATGGGAATTGATAGTACTAACACAGTAGAAATAATTTATAAATGGAATATTTCTAAATTAAACAAGAAAAGACAATTCCTTTTTCTTTTTTCTGATTAAATTTTATTTTTATTATGAATTTAATTATCAACAAACACAAACATTCCAATATATAAAGAACATAAAATGAAAGCATGAACTTCCATTAAGCACAGCTTATTTTTTTTAAGTAGTAACAATCTCCCCCTTTGTATCCTCTTCTGAACCATTTTTTGTTTACTTTCTTCTGTGTATTTTTTGTTTTATTTATATTCTTTTTATTTCTTTTTTTTTTGTATCTTTATTGCTTCTTTCAAACTCTACTTGCCTTTCTCCTCCAAATAGATGCCTTTCCTCCTGACAAATAAGCAAAACAAATCTAGACTGCCAGGAGAAGGTAAAAGCTGACAAGTAAGCCTACTCAATAGGAAGAAAGGAACTCAATAAATAGTCTGCTTACTGATAAGAAGCTCGAGTCTATGTGAGTAGATTGCCCCAAATAAGGACTTTCTCTTTTCTCCCTCTCTTTAGTATATCCTGTGGCAGAGATTCAGCTTAGAGAGGTCCTTTCTAAGGCCATTACTTGGGCTTGATTTTTTTTCTTAGTAATATTTTTTGTACCCTAATAGCATTTCTAAATGACACTTTCAAAAATGTAGCTTCCTCTAAAAGGAAATCTTTCTAAGCCTTAGGCCCTAGTCTAGAGTCCTATATGTTGCTGGAGGGGATATTATTCACAGCAGATGATGGAAACCCCTATGAGACTAATAAAAACAAGTATAAAATAGAGGGTTTCTAAGTGCCTTTAATCAAGTGTATTTTCATTTTCCTCTCAGTTCACTATTGCTTTTCGGTAAATCTGCTTATTCCCTAAGCCTTCAGAAATGACACAGCACGTCTGAGTAGCAGCTGGCCAACAGAACCTGAGAAAAATCAAACATCCAAATCGCTGCAGCCCTGGGGGCCGGGATGCTTACTCAGCACAGTGAGCCCAGGCCATCGCATCTAAATGACTGCATCAATCCCCTGCCCCATCAGTCAGCTGGGTAGTTTGAACAATGAGGCAGCAAGCATTTCGCATCACCCAGGTGAGCTGGCCCTACGGTAGCCCAATCAAGCTTAAAGGCTTCGTGCCTTGGAAAACGCCATCTCAAATCAAGGATGGTCCCAGGCTGGTTTGTGTCATCTGACCCTGTTCCCAGGAGAGACCAGTTATCAGCTCTTCCCAGACCAGCTTCCAAAGGCCTATTCTCTGAATACTGTGTTCAAAGAAGAGAGGAAAGAATAGGGAATATTACCTGGCCAAGTACACCAAGATTCAGGCCTCTTCCCCATACTCTGAACAGATCCACTGGCATATTATAAATGGACCAACCAGAAACAAATTTCCATAAGGTATAAGTCCCTGGACCCTTGTTCAGATGGAGTGCTTAATGAATACTCTTTGAGTTAAACTGACATATTGACTCTAAGAGAGTATATGTCCGTACCATCAAGACCAAAGATCAAAGCTTCCAAAAACACAAGCTAATTCATAATTATGCTGTGATTCACACACCTACTCAAAAAACAAAGTGTCTGTTTGTTTAAGGAAGATATTGAGACTTGATTGTATTTATTAGTGGTTGTTAGTAAATCCAAGGATTCTTTGTTTGTTTTTGCAGCTCAGGTCTTGGGTTTCATGTTATTCAGTTGTTTTTCAGTTGTGTCTGACTCTCCATGGCCCTATTTGGGGTTTTCTTGGCATAGATACTAGAGTGGTTTGCCATTTCCTTCTCCAGCTCATTTTGCAGATGAGGAAACTGAGGCAAACAGAGTTAAGTGACTTGCCCAGGGTCACACAGCCACTAAGTGACTGAGGTCGGATTTGAACTTAAGTCTTCCTGACTCCAGGTCCAGAGTTCTATCCACTGTGCCACCTCAGTGGCTTTTGGGTTTCATACTAGTGCCCTTAGAATAGTCAATATCTTCTTAGACTGACAATGATAATCAAAAGCTCAGTCTTAATTGAGCAAGTAAGTAATCTCCCTCAAGAACAGACATGTGAACAAAGTCATAATCCATTATTTTTTTCCTGCCCTATTGTTGATATTATATTGGTCTGTGTTCAGTCTTTGAGAGACTGTATGGTGCAGGGCAGAGGTGTCAAATACTGGGTGTGGCTAACAACATAGCTGAGTTTGGCTCAAACTAAATTAAAATGTGTTTGGGAAGTATTTAGCATTTAAAAATACAAACATGGATAACATGTGGTTTTCTAAGCCCATGTCTTACCCACAGGGTCTCCCTCTGTAATGCCAGTGAGTCAAGCAACATTTGAAGGATTAGAATATGGATAATGGATTTGACTTAATCGGTGTTGCTCTGAAGAATAGAACTAGAATAAATGTGTGGAAATTATGGGAATGGGGTAGATTTTAGCTCAGTAAAAGAAATAAATTCCTAACTGAAAATGAAATAGACTACCTTGTTATGTAGTGAGCTCCCTGCCACTGGAGGTATTTGAGAAGTTAGATGGCCCTTTCTTGTAGATATTGTAAAGGGGATTCCTGCATTGGGTAACTCCTAAAATCTCTTTCAATTCTGAGATTCTGTGAAAAATAGCAAGGACTAACCAAATCAACAAGTTACTAATACAATATTACCAGTTACTCCCAAGAGCAGGTATTCAAATAGCAAATGCTAACAGGGAATTTCCTCCCCAAGATCCCCTTGCAATCATTTCCAAAGAAAAGGTGAAAACCTAAGATTTTCATGGCCAGCTGGCCTAGGCCTTTAAAGTATATTTGAGCTTATTCAGGTACACCTATGACTACCACAGGATGAGGAAACTCCCAGTGCGTGGAGAGACCACACATTTCATTTGAAGATGCTTAGGAGTCAAGACATTCCACTAGACAAATTTTACATTTCAACTTGGAACCCAAGTTTAGTCCCACATCAGAAACAGGACCATATCTGTAAATGCAGCATTACCTGTTGCCCCAGATTTTGCATATGCTGTGCAAAGACACGTGGAGACAACAGATCCCCAGGAGAGCAGTGCTCATAGCTGCCTGGAGTCAGATACTATAGGACAAATCACGCCCCCCACAATGGAACCTCTTCATGCAGGGAAAGCCTAGTACAGCGCTGTTCATCCATGCAGTAAACATTCATTGAGTGCATCATATGTCCTGCACACTGTGCTAGGGAGTGGAAAGAGATATAAGGATAAATCAGACATGTATAGCCTGCCCCCGAAGAGTCTGTCATTCAGTGAAGCATCCCATCTGGGATGCTCCCTCAGCTCACACTTTTACCATCAGGTTTGGTCACCCAGAAGGCAGCTATTGTGTCCTATCTGCCCATAGTTGTGTCTTCTTTGCTGCATCTTGATTGCCTCTTGCCTCTCTGTATCTGTATCTGCTTGGAGAATGGTTGTCTCAGCTCTCTATTGTTTGTGGCATGTTCTACTCGGTGAATAGCTCTATTGTGAAGCACCTTGACTGATGGTAGTAGAGGGAGAAGAGAGTAAATCCCTGTCATATCTCCCCACTTACCCAAGTAGGGAAGAGGGATTTACTCTCAGGGGCTGGGTTCTTCTTCAACTGCTAAACCCTCATTAGAGTTGGGAAGTTCAACTTTTTAAGGGCAATTAGGGCACGGATTATCTTTTCATGATTGGCTCCCCTTTCAATCCAATCAAGAAAAGCTCTTTTACAATTCATAAAGGGATAATAGAAAATTAATTTTTTATATTATTACTTCATTACTTCTGTTATATGCACCTTCATTTTTCTGAATATATCAGCTGGGGAGAGTGGGAGCTGTAGAAATCTGTTGGTCAGAAACCAACTACCCCCTCCACCCCCACACATAAGCACACTCTGGTAAAATAAATTTATGGCATAAAGGGGGTATTTGTTCTATCTGCAGGGATATTTTTTTGTTCTAACTTCAGGGATGCTTACATGACCCTAGGAAGGTCATAGAAAAAGAAAATGTCCAGAGGAGAACAACCAAAAAAGTGATGTGACAAGAGACTAGGCTATATGAGGATCAGCTGAAAGAATTGGGTATGTTTAGCTTAAGAAGAAATGGCATGGGAGATATGGAGGAAGGGGGCAGAGAACAGGACATTGTTAGCTGGCTTCAAATAATTTAGGGTGTATCATGTAGAAGAAAGATTAGCTTTGTTTTCCTTGGCCCTTAAGGGATGACCCAGGAGATACAGATAAAAGTTGCAAGGAGGTAAATTTACACCCTTTATTAAGAAAAATTTGCCAACAATTTGAGCTCTTCCAAAGTGGAATGGGCCGCTAAGGAGGGAAGGGATTCCCCCTCATTTGAGGTCGTCCAGCAAAGACAGGATGGACAGGATCGATTGTTGGGAAGGTGATAGAGGAGATTCTTGTTCAGGGACCTGTTGGATAAGGAGGCCTCTGAAGGCCCCTCCATTTCTGAGAGTCTGTGGTTCTACAACTATGGAACACCAAGTTCCATGTTTTTATTTATCTCTCATAAAACATGTTAGAGAGTAGAGATAAGTAATGTGAACTCTGTTTAAAGCTAGGGAAGCCAAGGTGATTTCCTAAATCCCCAGAGGAGATCAGGGGCAGAGGCAAAAGCAGAAGCAGGACCTTTCTCATGACTGGTACTATCCAAAGAAGGACTGCTATTAGGCAGGAAAGACCAGAATCACAGAATGCTAGAGTTGGAAAGAGACTGAAAGATCACCTTGTTGCAGAACCACAAATACCAATTAGGAGGGACCTCAGAGATCACCGAGATAACTCTGGGTCTGAACAAAAATGCGTACCATCTGACAAGTGGTTGTTCATGCTGCCCAAAGGCAGCCCATCAGGATGGCTCTAATGGCTACAAAGTCATACCTTAACCTGGCTGAAATATGCCTCTCTGTGACTTGGACGCACTCCCCTAGCTTTGCCTGATGCGGGCAAGTGAAGCAGTGGTTTCTTCACGTGACAATCCTCCCAACACTTGGCAGTTATCACATCCCCTAACCTTGCTTTTTCCAGGCCTTCCCTTCCCTTCCCTCCCAATGCTTCTCCTCTTCATACAATACTGTTGTCACACCATTCTTGTTGGCCTTTTCTAGAGATTCTCAAGCTTATGAATGTTGTGTCTATGAATGCGATACATCATAGTTTCCTTACTTGTCTTGTCTTCCCTCTGAAACCGCCTCCCATGCTATCCTGCATATAGCTTGTCTATACATATCGGTTTGCATATTGTCATTTTCTTTAGACTGTGAGTCTCTGGAGAGAAGGGACTGTCCTGAGGGGGGTCTTTCAAAAACCTACAGTGGTTTCCTTTTGCATCCAGGACACGTTTCTGTTTGGTGTGAAAAGCTTTTCATAACCTGCCTCCAGCCTACCTTTGCAGGCTTTTAACACCTTCCTCCTTTTCAGTCACTGGTCCTTGCCGAACTTGCTGTTTCTCATACATGACTTCCATCTCTGTCTCTGTCTCTGAGCAGGCTGTCCTTGGTGCCTTGAGTATACTCCTTCTTCACTCTTGCCTCATCACCCTTAGCTTCCTTAAAGTTCTGCTCAAACACCACCCCCTCTGTAAGACTTTTCCTGTTCCCTCTAATTGTGAGTGCCTCTCTGGCCTACCCCCAAAATATCTAGTGTAGACACACACACATATATGCATATATATGTATATACATATGCATGTATGTATGCATATATGTATACACATACATAAATATACATATACCCACAGGGGTCCCAACAGTTTCAAAGCCATTTTAATCTTTAATGGCTTAAAATAACATTAGGATTAGCAGCTTTAAACTGCACTAAGATTTTTGGGACATATACATACATACATACATACATACACATAAACATATCTTTATTTATATGTGTATATCCTTTTCTTGAGGGCAAGAACTATTTTTTTTTGGTCTTTATATCCCAAGAACTTAGCACAGAGGCTGACATGCAGGCATGACAAATGTTTTTTGATTGATTTTTGTATGTTTCCCAATGCCCAGCACAATGAACTGTACATTAAGTTTAATAAATGTTTGTTGACTGAATGTCCAGCCCCCTCATTTTTATAGATGAGAGACAACGTGACTTGTTCCAGGTCACACGATAGTGGCCAGATGATTTTCACTGGCTTCTCCCACCCCCTGGCTTTTAAAAGTATAAATATAAAAGTGTGTGTGAGCGTGTGTGTAAACACACACACATATACACATATAGCATAGATTATATATTACATGCAAACATATAAGTATATACAATATATACAAACATGTGTGAAATATAAAAGTGTGTATATATGTACACATATACAGATAAATACACATACACACACATGCATACATATACACATTCCTGTGGAAGGAAGGAAAGGAAAGGAAGAGGGGAGAAAAGAAAAAAAGGAAAAGATGAGAAAGGAAGGAAGAAGAGGAAGGACAGGAGGTAAGAGAAAATTCACAGTACCTTCTAGAAACAACTGTAACATTGATTGTCCTCCTCCATCCTCATAACTCATCAAATCATCCTCCCGTGGGTTAGACTTAATTACAGTCTAGTTTAAACTCATTCTGGACATGGTTATGAATCCTCAGACTGATGCCAGGTTATGCATTTGGAAGAATGACTGGGTAGGAAGGTTCCTTCCAGCTTCATTCTGTTCCAAATATGGAAATACTGAAGAATGTTAAGATTGATTTAAATGTGGAGAATTAAGTGCAATGTCTCTGAAGGCTTCTTGGCTCTAAGATCCCCTGAAGAACGTCACTGTCTTCTGACCGACTGAAGTTGTGACACTGAAAATGGAAAGAATCATGATTTCTCCAATAACAATAACTTTTACCTGACTTATGTGACAGGGCGCTGCTTGATTTAGTAATTTTCTTTTTCTTTCTTTCATTTTTTTTAAAAGCAGGACTAATCCTACATGTTAAAAAAATTTACTTGTCCAGTCAGCAAGTGCTTCCTGTGTGCTCACTCTGCTATTTTTCCTACTTTTCAGTTCCCATTCAGAACCTTTCTAAGTAATTAGCACTTCCTTAGTATTAAAAGGAGATACTTAGCAATTATAGGGATAGAGACTGGACCTGTGATTGCACTGATATAAGGAACTCCTAAATGAGGAAACTCCTTCTACCAGTACTGGTTGGCACCTTCTCTGCAACTTATAGCCTTTCAAAATTGCCTGTGGCACTGAGAAATTAGATGACTCCCCCAAGGTTACACAGTCAATATGTGTCAGAGTCAGGACTTGAACCCAGGTGTTCCTGGCCTTTTCTCTATCCATGATGCCAAGCTATGATTTGCTCTATCATATGGCAATTGAATTTGAAATGGTGAATTCTTAGCCCTGTTTATTTAAAGGTCGATTCTTTGATAGTCTGTCATGAGGCAAGGGTGTTGAGGAATTGATTTTTCAATTTCCTTTGCTGCCCTCTGATTGAATGCACTTAAATCAAGATCTTTATTTTCACTTGTGGTCACCTTGATGACCCAAAGACTTCAGCCTTTTTGTATTTTATATACATCACCACTTTTATGGTGATGATCTCTTACGATGTCATCAGCATGAACATCATCTCTGTTGGCACAGAATGCAACCTCTGCAGGCCTACCTTCTTCCCTGATTCTTGTCCTTATCCAACCATCATTTCACCACAGGGCATCCACCAGCATATGGGGGCCTTGTATTTGTACTACATTGTGTAGATACTGATGAAGCTGTTCATCACACACACATCCTTGCTTTCACTATGTGACTGACCTATCCTTTTTCCTATTGTACATTTCTCATAGTCATTCATTCATACATTCATTTATTCACTGGCCTATATAAGTGATCAGGAAGAACTAGCACCTCTAGTGTGAGAGCTTGCCGAGCCTTTCAGGGCTGCTCATCCACCATTGGTGTCCACCTTCATCCAACTCTCACCTGTGACTCCAAAAAACAGGAGCATGTGCAGCAGCCACATCCTAGGAAACCATCACAGCAGGTGGGTTAAACCAGGTTGAGGATAACCAATGGGCCACAAACCTGTCAGTGAGTTAGTGGGGTACATACCCCAGGCATGAGACTTCCCCCAGCAGAATGGGCAGATGAGAACTGTCTGTTCCCGTAGCCAAGAAGGTGGCTGAAGCAGGCACTGTGGAGCCCTTAGAGCTTGGTTAGACATTGAAGAAGCCAAGGTCATCCACTGCATCCCAGGCCATCACTGATCATCCTGACTTTTCTCTTGCCACTGGACTTTGATGACTCTGGAAGAAAGAATGAGGCTAATGACTTTGTGCAACTCTGCCTCACTTAAATCCAATTGATGCACAAGTCAAGACATCACCTTATGATATGATTGGTCTTCTTCCAATAGGAAGGACAAACAGCAACAATCCTTTATGTTAGTTCTGCACAACTCCTGGTTTGGAAAATGCTGAAGCCTGCCATTCAAAGCCCACCATTCACCTCTCCTCTGATCAATCTTTGGAGACACTGCATCAGCCATAACAAAATGATCAGAATGTTGGTGTCAAAAAGGTGGGTTTTTGTTTCAGGGAAGAGTGGATGGGCATTAAGGGAAGGGAACAAGCATTTATTAAGCACCTACTATGTACCAGGCATTGTGCTAAAGAACTTTGCAATATTCCAAAAACAACCCAATCGACTATCCTCTTGTTTGATTCTGGGCAAAGGTCATCTTTTGTTGCAATGTCATTCCAAGATCTTTGTATTGTAGGTAAGCCCTATGAGCTCTCCATTCAACTATATAGCATAGAGACACAAGGGGCAGTCATTCTTCATCCATTTAATATTTCCTTTTTAATTGTGGATAATTAGGCCATAACCTTTGGAATGATCTCAGATCTTACTTAGGAGTTTCTGCAATGTTACAATACAAACAGGAGTATCTGAAGGGCCTCATTATCTATAGGCTTTGCTTCTTTGGCACTAGACATTTTTCACATGAAATTCCACTGTACTTATTGTGTGTTGACTATTTAAAAAGTTTTATTAAAAATATTTTGTAGAGCAAAATACTACCCTAAAGACTCTCCTCTAACAAGGTGTCAGCCACGCTTACATCAAAATCATGCAATACTCTTTGAAAGATAATTGTATAACAAGAGAGGTGATTATTCGACAACCACTGATCATTAATATCAAATAAGACACCAAGCAAAGAACAGTCCAGTCACCACAGGTCTTTGCCACTGATAGTCTACTTTATATATAACTCATTTTGAATAGACTATCATTATGCGTGTTACATTTCAGATCAGCTTTGCATTTATGATTTTATTTTATCTGCTCAGCACTTACTACACATTCAGTGTTTGGTATGTATTCAGCCCTGTGTAAGTTGCCAATTCAACTCTGTATCCTCACCTCAACACCTAATAATAGCATAATATAATAAATATAATATAATATAAATAATGTAATATAATACAATATAATGTAATATAAATAATTAATATATAATATAGTATAGTATAACATAACACAACACAACACGATATGATATGATATAATTAACATAACAATAACATCTGTACAGTATTTTACAAAGTTCTTAACACATGTCAACTCACAATAACTCTGGTGCTGTCATTATCCCCATTTTACAGATGAGGCAACATAGACGCAAAGAGGTTACTGTTCCTTGCCCAGGGTCACGCAGCTGTTGAGTGTCCAAGACAACTTTTCCTGACTACAAAATCAACATTCTAACCACTAAAGCAAGATAGTTCCTTGCTCATGGTAGGTGCTTGATGTGCATTTGTGAATTAATGGGTGAATGAATGGATATATGAATGCCATTCAGTCTTCTACAGTAAATAACAGCATTATAGAACTCTGCAAATGGTTTTGAAAAAAATCATTTAGCTCAAAAAATTGCATTCATTCCACCAAAGTTGCCCTGAATCTAAACATGTTCCCCCACACTCACAATGGGACAATGGGACTATTGTATAACACAACTATACATGTGCAACAACAACAAAATTTAGTTGCTCTCCCGAGGTTTTTTTTTTTTTCCCAATGAAAATCAAACAAAAGTTAAAACTAAAAAGTCAAGTAAAATGCATAGTTCATATACACACATATTATCCCCCCACTAGAGTCAAGGGAGCAATGAACAGAATGTCAGGTCTGGAGTTAGAAAGACCTGAGTTCAAATCTAGCCTCATAACTTCCTAGCTGTGTGACCCTGAGCAAGTCACTTCACTCTGTTTACCTCAGTTTCCTCATCTGTAAAAACAGCCAGAGAAGGAAATGGAAAATCACTTCAATGTTTTTGACAAGAAACCCTAAAACACAGTCACAAAGAGTCAGACATAACTGAACAACAAGAAAAGTCATGCTAATCTAATACCTGTTTTGGTATGGGGCAACACCGGTGTCCTGAGTACTATTCCAATGGAGTGTAAGTTCTATAAGCTTTAATTGAAGGTTGTGTTTTTATAGAAACAGCACAGCTAGGTGGCACAGCGAATAGAGCACCAGCCCTGTAGTCAGGGGACCTGAGTTCAAATCCAGCTTCAGACACTCACTGGCTGTGTGACCCTGGGCAAGTCACTTAACCCCAATGGAAGGAAAGAAGGAAGGAAGGAAGGAAGGAAGGAAGGAAGGAAGGAAGGAAGGAAGGAAGGAAGGAAGGAAGGAAGGAAGGAAGGAAGGAAGGAAGGAAAGAAGGAAGGAAGGAAGGAAGGAAGAAGGAAAAAGAAAGAGGGAGAGAGAAAGAAAGAGAGAGAAAGAAAGAAAGGACACAGTTGGCAGAATCATATGCTATTTCTCACAGATATTCACAGTGGACAGAGCACTGGGCCTAGAGTCAGAAAGAACTGATTTCTAATTTGACCTCAGACACTAGCTGTGTGACTCTGGCAAGTCACTTAACCTCTATCTGCCTCAGTCTCCTCAACTGCAAAATGGGAAGAATAAAAACAGCACCTACTTTGTAGGATTGTGAGGATCAAATGAGATAATGTTTGCAGAAGCAGTTAGCACCATGCCTGGCACATAGTAAACACTCAATAAATGCTTGTTTCCTCCTCTCTCCTTCAATTTTTTGCTTAATTGCTAACAAGTAGTGCCGTTCACCTGGTGGCAGCCATTGGGTTAGAAGCCTGGGTCTAAGCACCAAATATGTTAAGTGACACTATCCATCCCCACGGTCTTTAACGGCTCTAGCTTAGAATGGGGCCTGTGGTTTCCAACCTTCCCTTTGTTTGGCCCCTTTGGTCCAAGCAGTAAAAGCCCCAGACGGTACTTGGGGAATTGTGTTTGAGCTTGGCTTCTCATTTCAGATTCATTGTAAATGACATTTGCAGAACCTTTGTAAAGTCCTTCCTGGGGCACTTTTAAGCCTTCTACCCTGGGTCTGTACATACATGATGGACACAATCTGAAAGTGGAATTTAAAGACAAATATATTAACGATCAGGAGGCTGACATTACACGCTAGTTCACAATCTATTTATTTCGGGTCCTGGGACAAACACACATGGCCCCTGTGTGATGAGAAGCTAAAACAGGCAGCGGAAATGAAGCCCGCTTAGTCTAGGGGGAAGGAAATTCAATTTGCCTCCAAAATGCTATCCCCAGGTTGTTTCTAGTGCACATAGGCTCTAAGACAGCAGAATTCAAAGCAGTTTGAACGCTTTAGGTCGATGCTCTATGTATCCACTAACAATTTTGCACCAGGAATCTCTGACTCTTTATTTAGGTGTGGCACATGTGGACCGATGCACATTTTCACAGCAAATGTCATTTCACCAGGCAAGGACTCAGTTTTTAGTTACTGTGACTTTTTTTTTCCTTTGGTTCAGATCAGACCAAGGAAAACCATAAATCTTTTTTAAAAGAGGTTTTCAATTTTTATTTGATTTAATTTAACTTTAATTTTATTTGTTTTAAAGAGGTTTCTATTGAAAGACCTCTCTCCTCCCCCAGTCTCATAAAATGCTCCAGTATGGTTCTCTCTCCACCTTTGACCTGCCTAGTTTTCTAATGGAGAATCAGTCAATCAACAAGTAGTTTGTACCAACCACTGTCCAAAGCACCAGGAACACAAATACAAGCAAAAAGACAATCCTTGCCCTCGAGAAGTTTACATTCTAATGGGGGAGGAGAGACAACATAGAAAAAGGTAGAGTGAAGCCCCTGGGGAGGACATGGTAGTCTAGTCTGGAGAACTGGGAAGAGCTGATCTGGGGTCCTTTCCCAAAACTCCCCTGGAGATTCCAAGAAGAACTCATCAGTAGAAGAAGACCCCCCAGGAGGAGAGTCAGGAGTTATCTGAGGCATGGTGGCATAGTCCACAGAATCAGGGATGGCTAGTCTGGATATCTTCCCCAAAATGGAGGCAATAAAGAGACAAAAGGGAGAAGGGACCTCTAGGAACAGAGGCTGCAAACAGCTGAGACATGACAGTGTAGACAGGAGAAAGTGGTCCAACTCACGTAAAAGAGTCCTACCTTTGGAGTCAGAATTCAATTCCTAGCCTCCCATGTCACTCGTGGGACCTTAGGCAAATTATTGCACTCCTTTAGGTGTCCAAGTCCTTATCTATACAGTGAAGAGTTTGAATTAAATGATTTTTAATTTTCTTTCCAGCACAAAGGCTTAAGTTCTCATGTAATTAGATTTCCAATATTTTCCCCTAAGCCAGTACTAGACACATAAAAGAAAACAAGGAATGTGTTTTTTCTTTGTTTAATTTAATTTTAGATTTAATTTTTCTCAAATACATGTCAACAAAAAATGTTAACATTCATTTTTTAAATAGTATTTTGGTGTTTTTTTTCCAATTACAGATAAAGACAATTTTAAACATTCATTTAAAACAATTTTTGAGTTCTAAATTTTCTCCCTGTCTCCCTCACCTTCCCTGTGTTTTTCTTTAAATCACATGCCATCCCACTATTTTGCTATCATAAAGTAGATCTGATGTTGCTCATTTAGGACTAGCTGATTTCCCCACCTAGAATCATAGAATTGCAGCATTTGAGAGTCAGAAGGGACTTTAGCAGACATTTCAGTCGATCCTGTACACTCAAGGTATCTTCATTATAATATACTTGGTGAATGACTGAGCCCACTACTAAGAAAATTACTGTTTAAAATGGTCACTAAGTTCTTTCTTTTTCAACGTCATTCTCTCCTGAAATTTTAATCTTAATTTTTATCAGTCTTTTGTTTTCATACCACATTCATTTCCAAATAGATCCCTCACTACTCCACTCTTCACTACTCCACTCTTCAGCACATCATTCCTTGTAACAAAGGAAGTAAAAAAGCAGTTCTGCAACACTAAACTCCTCAACCATGCCTGACAACGCATGTGCCATTCCGCATACATAGTCCTCCACCTCTACAAAGAAGGAAGGGAGATCAAATGTGTATCTTGTTACAGGTGCTTTCATGTATTTGAAGGATTTTGAAAAGAAGAGGAAATAGGTTTGTTCAGCTTGTGCCAATGGACATCACCAGGAGTGATGGGTAGAAATTGCAGACAAATTGAGGCTTGATGCAAGGAGAGCCTTCCCCACAAGATCCCAAAGCACAATGGGCTGCTTTGGGAAATGGTGGATTTCCATTCTGTAGATGTCTTCAAGCAACGGCTGGATGCCAACACGTCCAGTGTGTGGTAGAGGATAGGATTCTTGCCTAAGTTCTAATTGGACCAGACAGCCTCTGAGGTTCCTTCCAACTCTAAGATTCTGCGGTTCTGCAATGTGCCATGATGGGTGACTTTATTGAAAAATAAGAGAAAACGAATTTTAAAACAAAGTGCTAAATGAATACTATTGAGTGAGTCTTATACAAAATGAGTACAAACCCTTAAAAAATTATGCCATTAAATTTTTGTAATTTTTTTCAAAATTAATATCTTTAAACTACTATTCCTTATTAATTATTTTAATTATTTGGCAGGAAGTGATTATAAGGATTATTTTTATGTTTTTCTTACTTGTTGAAATTTGAAAGTCAGTTATTAGGACATACTTTTAAACCCATCACTACCTTCTCTTTTTAGGTAGTATGGAAATAATATTTTACAACTGAAAGTCTTTCTTCCAGGGGCAATGTAGTACAGGGGAAGGAGAACTGAACTTAAAAGTCAGAACAACCCGAGTTTGAATCCTGCCTTATATACTTATCAGTCATGTGGCCTTGGGCATTGAGTCTCAGTTTTTTAATAAACAAAATATGTATAATAGTAGTCAATAAACATTTATTAATACCTACTATGTATTTAATAGTGCTAAGTGCTGGAAATACAAAGAAAGGCAAAAAAATAGTCCTCCCTTTCAAGGAATTCATGGTCTAATGGAGGAAACAACATGAAAACAACTATGAACAGATAAGTCATGTACAGGATGAATTGGAGATAATCAATGCCTGATATATCGATCATACCGGACTGCTGGTGAGAATAAAAAGGAGTTAATGCTACCCTTCAAGTGCTCTGTACATGACAGCTCTTCTTATTTGCATGGTATTATGGTCCATAAGAAAGGGAACGTCTTTTTTTCCCCCTTCTCAAAGAAAGTTAAAGTGTCCAAATACCTATTGAATTAGAAGGGGGAAAATTCCTATTAATGCTTCTAAGCCCAGGAGGTTGCAAGTAATGCATTTTTAAAATATTCACTAATTTATTTCTAGTCTTATTCTGTGTAATTCACATGTTTTACTATATTTATAAATCACTTCTAGATGTGCTGTCTTTCCCCTCATTGGTTTCCCTTCCAAAGAAAGGCCATCTATTTCTCAGCAAGAATATTTATTAGAAATTCTAAAGAACTCCAGAGTCAGATAAACCAAGGGTTTGGCCCTACTGAAGTATAGCTCTGGGAAGGAACTTCTCGTGTCAGGGAGGGAGAAAGGGATTAACTAGAAGAGATTGAAGGAGGGTGTTGTGGGGGAAGGGAAGGAAGGGCCAGGGGCCTCTGGGTAGTCAAATATGCCCAGCATCCTTGGCCAGCACTCCTATCCATCCATTTCTGTCCCTGGCTCACTCTGGACAGGACAAATTATTCTTTGTCAGACCAGTCCTTTGCCTTATTCTTATGCATGAAACAAAACAAAGCTAAAAAACCACAACATACACATTTCCAAGCCTAAAGGTCTCGGCTTTGTTCATTAGACCTTTTTTTATTACATAGAGTTGCTTGTATAAGGTGGATGATGCTGGCCTGTTTAAATGGATAACATTAAGCGAAGGAATCAGAGCGTACAAAGGCAGCCCTGATCTTTCAGTTTGCTCACCAGAGCTCATATAACTGCAAGTCTAATAAATGGCTGAGCTGGAAGAGCATTCTGGGTATTCACATGCAAATAAGAACTCCAAGGATCACTTTCCCCCCCTAAAGCTACCCATCTCTGGCCAATCTCACAGCAAGTCACTTCTGACTTCTAGACTGTAAGTTCCTTGAGAGCAGGAACTGGGTTTTCTGTCACTTTGTATCACCCATGGGTTCTAATGCAGAACCTGGCACTTAGTAGGTGTACCATAACTGTTTATTGAATGAGTCAAGGAAGGAACAGTATTCTTTTTTAAACTATTGAAGAGTGTAAATGGGGCATGCATTCCAGCAATCTTCGTTTTCTTTAGCTTTCTCATATTGAAGGGGGAAGGAAGGAAGGAAGGAAGGAAGGAAGGAAGGAAGGAAGGAAGGA
>NW_027185777.1:22853795-22874204 GCF_028583685.1 Petaurus breviceps papuanus
AAGGAAGGAAGGAAGGAAGGAAGGAAGGACGGAAGGAAGGAAGGGAGGGAGGGAGGGAAGGAGAGTATCATTTAGTCACCTCTGAGGTACAGGTGCAGACCCAAGAAACAGTTTCTAAAATACAAACTCTTTGCATTTTACAAAGTGTTTTCCTCACAACACCCCACGAGGAAGATATCACTATTATGACTTCCAATTGGCATGGGAGGGAACTCAAGCTGCTCATAAAGAAACAATCTCTTCCTGAAGGTCACACAAATGTGTTGACTAGAAACCAGATTTTTTGGTTCTGGCTCAGCAGAGGGTTCTGGGTATTGTGGGGAGAGCAGAGGACTTAGGAAAATTAGGAAAGAGAGCAAAGAACAGGTTCCTAGTCCAGGTTCTGATGCGTAATCAGTCATATTAACTTATTTGTGCCTCGGTTTCCTCATCCATAAAATGGGGATAACAAGTGCAGCACCTAGCTCCCAAAAGGAACGTTATAAGGATTAAATAGGATGGTCCTAAAGCCCTCTGTCAACAGCAAGGGACTATCCAACAATAACTAGACATGCAGATGTTAGGTAGGGAGAGACAGAGAGCATCTTTCCCTGGTATCCATTCCCTGTTCAGGTAAGACCTGGGGGTGGGAAGCAGGCTACTTCCAGTCCTGCTGCTGAGCAGTCTGAAATGAGAGATGATGAAGAAGACCCAAGGCCTCAGTGCAGCTTTAAAAGAGGAGACAGTATCCAGTTGGGCCTCTCTCTGGCTCCAGCTTCCTAGGTGATTCCATGCAGAGAAGCCCTTCCCTGCTTGAGCATCGTTGATCTCACTGCTGCTCCCTACATGGATGATGGATGGTCTCAGCTAGGTAGGTTTTTGCCAGGGACCCCGATCACCTTTTTTTGTGTGTGTTTTCTTTCCCAGCATTAGGCAAATATATCATGATTACAATATCTGTGACTGGTGGTGACCTTGTGAGTTCCAAAAGGTCTGAAGGTCCTTAGGAGGCCTTGAGGTGGTTGTGACTTCCCCAGAACAGAAGGAAGATTAACCCAAGCTTGGTTATTTGATTGGACAGTGCCCAGTCAAGATGAAATGTAAAATGGTGAATTACATACTAATGAGCCTTTAATGTTGCCTCCCAGCCAATTGGAACCATAGTTATATTACTAAATCTTGTTAATTCTGTTCATGCATACTGTGACTTTTAACAGTTTAGTATTTCTTTCTGTTTAAGAATAAACACATGTCCTATACCCAATTCATGTTTGTACACTGAAAAGGGAGTTTGGGGGCATAAGCTCCAACTGGTCACACTCTGATAGTTAAATTTTCAGAGTCAGCATTCACACCTCAGCCATCAGCAAATACTATAATCAGAGCCTGAATTATTGTGTTGTTGATTATCTAAATTTAAGAAAGTGATGGAGAAAATGTCAACAATGCAATTTAAACTTAAAAGGCATTTGGACATCCATTTCTCCACCCTTCCCCCTCCTCCTCCAGTCTCTGGTAGTTAAACATTTACCAATACATCCCTGATTGAATGCTTCTTTTACTCCCCTCTTTGTGAAATCCCTTACACAGCCATAACTCTCACCATAATTAGCATTATCCCAGGGACACCAGGGTGGAGGTTTATTAAAGACCCACTGTAGCAAACCAATGAGATGAGAATGAGGAGCCTAATTTTCCTAATTAGAGGTTAGGCTTCTTTAGGCCTGAAGCCAGGGTCAAATTGAAATGTCCAGTTGTTGAAAAGGGAAGAGCAAGTATCTGATCCTCCATAGACTAAGCCTAGGGATGGGTGCCTTTATGTTAGACTGAAATCTCCCCTCACCTAGGAAACCTTCCTTAATCATTATTCTATGATTCTGAGCACTACAGCACTTGACATTAACTGAGCTTTGGTCCTCAAACTGGACTAGATCAATTGCTATTTGATTTGTAAATGTTCTTCAGTTGTTTCTTGCATGTACATTTTGTTTCCTTAACTAGTCTTTAAGCAACAAAAAGGGAGGAACCCTGTCCTCCGTTTTCTTGCTCATCTCCTCCCCACACACCCACTCCCCACCCCCATGCCCAATACAGTGCTCTGTCGGTGTTCAATAAAAATTGTTGACTCGTTGGCATGTAACAAGGTGGTAGGGTAAGGAAAGCTGGCTGTGGGCCAAGGCTTTCCAGGCTTCGGCCCAACCTAGAGTGTATTAAACTGGAACAACATGATAACATGTGGGGATAAGCAAAAGACTCCAAGAGCTGGTTGGAATCCAGAAGACTGTGGTCCTACTTCACTATAGCTTGCCATGCATGACCTGTCTTAAACAGGTGAATATTCCAAACCTAGAAATGGCCCCCAAATATGGCTCTCTGTATGCCAAGTTTCTGCCTAGAGTGCAATTTTATGGCTGAATGATAAACTCTTGGAAATAGAGGTCTAAATGGAAATTTTGATAGAGTATTAACTACACTAGAATGAACAGCCCCGCCATAATGCCTCATTTCCTTCTCCTGAGGTTAGCCCGAAGAATGGCTAATGATATATTCATGACACCACGGTTCCATCAGTAAATTGTCTTTGATTTTATTTAGGAGGTTGAAAGTGTAGATTTTCACTAGCAATAAAGCAAAAGTAGTCATAATAAAAAAATCAAAATCAAACATCATACGATACTATTCTTCCTGTCTGGAATGAGTTCCCTCTTTATCTCAGCCTCTTAGCTTCATTCAAGGCTCAGCTTAGCGGCTGCCTGGTAATCACTCTCATTGTTATTTGGAAATATCTTCTGAAATTATCTATTTCTACCTTATATCCTTCCCACTCTGTCCCAATAGGAGAAGGAACAGACCTTTTTCTACTGTTGTTTTTAAAAACCCCAGTGTCTACCACAGTACTTTGTACCTTGTGCATGTGCAGCAGGCCCTGAAGGTGGCACACTGGGCCTGGAGTCAAGGAGAGCCAAGTTCAAATTCAGCCACTTACTAGTTTCGTCACCCTGAAAAAGTTTACTTCTGTCTGCCCAAGTTTCCTCAACTCTAAAGTGGGGATAATAATAGCATCTCCTTCCCAGGGTTGTTGTAAGGATCAGATGAGATCACACTTATAAAGCACTTAGTACAGTGCCTAACACAGGGGTGGGGAAGCTGCTGCCCCAAGGCCGAGTGTGATCCTCTAGGTCCTCAAGTGCAGCCCTTTGACTGGATTTATTAAGGATCTTTAATAAAAGGATTTGTTCTGTGAGGTTTGGATTCAGTCAAAGAGCTGCACTTGAAGGCCTAGAGGGCCACATGTGGCCTTGAGGCCTAGTATATAGTAAGTACTAAGCAAATTTGGCTTTTTTTCCTTAAGACATTTTTTGTGGGAGGAGAATAAATATGATTGATTTTTACTTAAATTGGTATTTACTTAAAGTCTGCCTTGAGTGGAATGGATGAATGCCTATCTGGGAAAGTACCTGGAAATAGCCCCTCTTAAAATATCTTCCCACAGATTTTAAGATTTTCAAGCAATGGGATGCAAACAAATAAGAACAATTCATTTAGCAGCAGCTATAGTAGCCTAGCTACTTAAAATTTGGATTAAAATCTACCCACTACACAAGTATTACAAAGCATGGGAGACAGACTTCAGTTAACGTCTACAGTTCAATGATTTGATTTAATTCAGCAAACATGTATTAAGCGCCTATTAAATATAAGGACCCTGAGTTATGTATTGGAGGAAACAAAGAGAAAAAAAAACGCAACAATCCTTGTCCTCAAGGAGCTTACATTCTATTGGTAGCATAAAGCACGTGTACAGATAAAGTGAATACAAGATAATTTGAAAAGGAGAGAGCATAATTAAGGGGATCAAGGAAGGCTTCGTGGCTCAAATGAACTAATGTATGTAAAACACTTTTCAAACCTAAAAGCCCATATAAATCTGGGTTGTTGTTGTTGTTGTTATTATTAGTTAATGTTATTACTGATGCTAAGGATTCTGGGATACAGGCATAGGGAGGGAGTATATTCCAGGTATGGGTAAAAGCTTGTACTAATGCACATTAGTAATTTCGCAAAAAAATAAAATATTATTAGTGAGGGGCAGCTAGGTGGCACTGGCCCTAAAGTCAGGAGGAAATGAGTTCAAGTCCAGTCTCAGACACTTGACACTAGCTGTGTGACGTTGGGCAAGTCACTTAACCCCAATTGCCTTGCCTCCCCCCTGCCCCCAAAAGCACATAAGTGGGAAATGGAATTTTTAATTCAGAAAACAGCTAGTGATCTAATTTGGCTGCAGTGTAGAGGGCATAAAGGGAAACAAGGTGAGATAATGCCAGAAAGGTATTTTGGAGCCAGATGGTAGAGGTCCTAAAATTTCAGGTTCAGAAATTTGTGTTTTATCCTAAAAGAAACAGGGAGCAAGTGAAGGCTTCTGAGCAAGGGAGAAACATGATCAGTTCTGTGCCTTAGGAAAATCAGTTTGGCAGCTATGCGAAGGATGGAGAGAAGACTGAGAGACTGGAAACAGGTTGAGCAGTAAAGAGAGTGTTTCAGTTCACAGGTGATGAAGTCTCCTAACAGAGTGACTGAGGCCATTTGAGTGGGAAAAAGAAGCATGAATGCCAGGAGTGTTATGGAGGCAGAACAGGCAGGACGGCAATGAATTGAATGTGAGGGCTGAGGAAAATGAGTCAAGGGCCACTCTAGGGAGATGAAGCCCAGAAGAAGGGAAGGGATGGAAATTTGGAGGAAGGACAGGTTTAGGGGAGAGATGGTGAGTTCTATTCAGAATAAATGAGCAGATCTATGCAAAAATGAGCAAACATGTATTATCCTTTCATAAGGTCTTAAATGCCAAAGATTAATTGTTTATTCAGGTAATGACTCCTATCTTGGTTAAGTCACATTTATCTCATCTACAAAAGTATATTTCATAAAGTTTGGATTTAACATCAGGGAACCAGAGACTCAATTAGCACCTAGGCCCCAGACAAAGGCAATAAAGCATTACTTACATAAATAAAGTCTTTGAAAAAGAAGACTAAGCAGAGACATAACAAGTGAATTTTGTAAATGTTGCTCCCACACCATAGACTAAACAGGAGTTTGAAGATTATATATAAAGAGAAATGGGAACTGTTGTCTTCAGGAAAATCACTTGGAATGAGGCTAGCAAGGTTGGTTGATATAGGGGGTTAGAGAGATTTAGGAAAATGTATAATATAGAAAGAATGAGACTAAACAAGAATTGCTGTAGAAACATTAGTTGCTGTGAAACAAATAAAAAGAAGTAGGAATGAAGGAATTAGCTTGATAAGGGATATGCAGTTGGAAAGATGGTTCTCAACTGAGAAGCTGGAATGTCTGATAAAAAGATATAATCATGTCCTCTATCCCTGGACTAATTCCCACTTGTTCCACTTTTTCCAACTTATTCCTCTGAGCCCTGGTAACAGGTAGGAATTGACCCTAGCTTGACTGGAGGTGGAGAATGGGCTACTCTGGTAGATGGGGAGGCAGCTGTCCTTAGGAACTTACTATAGCCAACTTGCCTGGAACTGGAAAGTGGATTATTCCAAGAGGTGCAGAGGCAGCTGTCTTTTCATAATAAGGGGAAGTTTGAATAGGATCTAGAAACACTGAATCAAGTAGATGTTAAAACCTTAATTCTCTCTGATGAAACTTTAGAAAAAGAGAAGCAGAAGGTCATGGCCTTGCTGATGTACCTGACTAACCAAAGTATGAGAATGGATTTTAGATTGTCTGGACTTTTTGTTGATGGCATTCATGTCTTCTAAATATCGCAACAAAGAATGATTCTTGGCCCATGGTGATGGGCTCCAGACCCATTACCTAGGCTTTGGGATTCCTCTACCTCTCCTTCCCTTTCTCCAACCCCTCTGCTTCCTTTACTCCCCCAGCAAGGATCCACCTTCATAGACAGAGCTTTCTCATACCACACTGGGAAAAGCAGGCAGCAAACTGCAGCGGGGGAAATGTGAAAGTCTTAGGGTGTGGGGATGGGTCAAGTTTTGTTGCATTGTCAATAGAATGTGCTATAGCAGACCTTTTGAGAACGACTGCCTTAGAATAATGAAAACCTGGCATTGTTACTCTGTTCAGATGCCTCTCGCTTTAGCCAGAGGTTGAAGATTTACCTGTATACTTAATCATGACCTTCCTAGATGTGTTTGTTGCATTCCCACTGCCCAAACCTGTGACTCATCATCATCACCCCTCCCTTCCCCAACCAGGTAGACACATCCACACACTTCAAATACCTCTCTGTTCACTGGCCTGGAAAGGCATAGAAGGTAATGAGAATAACAGAAGGCAAAGGTAGTTCAGAGATGCTGTGAAGCTGTTAAAAGTGAATTTAAACACTCAAAAATAGTTGTAGTATAGCAAGGGTACCCCATATTTTCTGGATATTTCATCCTTGGTCAATTTCCAATTTAATCACATTACAGATTAGATTTAATACAATGACTTTTCAAATATGACACTCTTTCACTGGCTGTCAATATTGAAAAACAACAAATAGCCAAGTTCAAATTCTTTTGGGATCTATTTAGTCTGGTCAACATGCATTAATTGAGCATAAATTAATAAATAATTAGTTGGTAACTAAGTACAAGGCATGCAAAAGCAATACAAGATACCATCTTTGTCCCTGAGGTGAAGGAGATGAACTGTCAAAATGGTTTTCCTAAAGCATAGGTAGAGTCATGTTATTCCACAATTCAATAAATGCCAGTGCCTCCCTATTGTCTCTAGGGTCAAATACAAAGTTCTAGCATGTAAAGTTATTCACCAGCTGACTCTAACCTATCTTTCAAGGTTTTTTACTTTATCCCCCTTCACATTATACATGATCCAGCCAAAATGGCCTTCTTGCCATCCTTCCATCCCCATTCCCCATCTCCATGCCTTTGTACAGGAAGGAAGGGAAGGAGGGAGGAAGAAATGAAGGAAGGAAGGAAGGAAGGAAGGAAGGAAGGAAGGAAGGAAGGAAACATTTAGTAACCAGTTACTATGTGCCAGGCACTGTGCTAAACTCTGGGGATAAAAATACAAGTTAAAAATAAAGGCAGTCACTGCCTTCAGGGAGCTTACATTCTAATGGGGGAAGACAGCACACAAAAGGAAGCTTAAAAACAGTGGTGGTGGAATGAAGGTACTTTGGTACAGGGGCATGATTTTGAAGTCCACAAAATCAGGAACAAGATGAGAGGAAAACAACAGCACAGGATGCCCCTATACCTGAAATACATTTCTTGCCTGTTGTTTGGAATCTCTGGTTTTCTTCAAGACTCAGCTCAAGAGTCATCTTTTAGATGAGACCTATTTCCTGACACCCCAAGCTGCTGATCCTGCCCCTCCCCCACCCCAATGATCTTGTATTTATTTTGTGTACATACATATGTATGTATGCATGTATATATGTATATGTATGTGTACGTATATATACATATACACACATACACATACATATATTATATTTTCTTGCCAGCTGCATTGCTTGGTTTGTATTCCACCATCTTTCTGCCCCTCTTCACCTCCTCCCCACCATTTTTACATTCTTCCCTATTAGACTGTAAGCTCCTTGAAGGCAGGGACCATCTTTGATTTTCTCATTTGTATCCCTGGCATTTAGCACAGGGCCTGGCCCATAGTAGGCATTTAATAAGTGTGCACTGTATTGTATTAGATTGTACTATACTACACCATACATTGCATTATACATTATATTGTACTGTATTGTGTTGTATGTCACCTCCCCTGATAGAATATAAGCTCCTTAAGAGTAGACTGCTTATTTTTTGTCTTTGTATTGCTAGGTCAGAGCACAGTACCTGGTCTAAAAGTGGTTAATAAATGCTAACTGATTGATAATTTAGCAATTTACCTAAGGCCACATAGAAAACACAGCAGGATTTGAACCCAGGTCCTTTGTCTTCCGAACCATGTTTTCTCCCCTCTACTGTCTCTGAGGATACTATCATTTGTTTTTAAAATTTCATAAACTGAAGTGACAGGGTCCTGAATTACATTAGTAAACTGTGTCTACTAGTGGAAATCAGTGTCTACTTCTAAGGGTGTTTTTGTTTTTGTTTTTGCTTTTGCTTTTTTATTTTAAACATGCAGTGTAAGAAAAATATACCTAAAAACTTAGAGTTAGTTAATTAGAATCATTTTAATTCTACCTTTATATTACCATCAGACTACATTTTCCATCTGGGACATTTTCTTTTCATGGAGAGGAGGGGAAAAGATCAAAGCTAGTTGAAAAATCTTTACCTGATGACATAAAGCAAAGTTTTCTGGGAAGGTTTTCAATCCCCACTAGCATCGTTTCTATCCTTCGCTCCCCTTGCCAACATTTCTCTCCACACAGCTCACTGGGTGTGAAAAGTGTTCATGATGGCTGAAGCCTGCGTGGTGAGATCCCCAGACCCTTTTACCCCTATGTGCGTGGTCCCTCTAGGCCTTTCGGCTCTGTACGTCTCTCCTATCTGCTCTGGCTCTCTCTACAGGCTCAGCATACCTTATTTTTAACACCCATCATTTCTTTGCACGGGTCGTTTGGTCTTTCTTTCAGAAAGCTCAGTTGTTGGGGTTTCACGTCTTACAGGCTACAAATCTCATTGGACTGAAACTTGGCAGGCAGACTGTCAGCTTGGAGTGAAAACTGTCTCACTAAAATGGTTTTCATTTTATTGATTGTATGGCCGGTGATCTCCCACTTCAGTCCTATGGTTTCTGAGACTCTTTATCCTAAATTTGGAAACAAAAGGCCTAGAGTGGTTTCAGACTCCTCCTAAGGCAATTTATTTCAAGAGTCTTGGGTTGCCCAAATCCATTTTGGAACCAATTTCTGTCTTTTTAAATCTAGGCTTCAACACACAACAATTTTGGTTAATTTTCCAGTAAGTCCTTCAAGCAAATTAAACCCCAAGTCAGACACCAGAGGAGGCAAGTCAGTGGTGTAATATTTCCCTACAAGTTGACCATTTTTGTTTAATAATTGGCATCTATAGAGAGGTACTATTTAAAAAAAAAAATTTTGAAAAAAAAACCAAAGGAGAAAAGGGAAAAGAAAAATTCAGAACTAGGAAGGAAGGAAGGAAGGAAGGAAGGAAGGAAGGAAGGAAGGAAGGAAGGAAGGAAGGAAGGAAGGAAGGAAGGAAGGAAGGAAGGGAGAGAGAAGGAAGGAAAGAAAGAAAAAGAAAGAGAGAAAGAAAGGAGACAGGTTGGGAAAAGAAAGGAAGGAAAGAAAGAGAAAGAAAATTCAAAAATGTAGATTTTAATTCATGGGGCTTTTCATGTAAAGATAGAACTTAATGGAACCATATCTTAACACTTCCTATCTATAGTTAAAATATATTTATAAACTGATGAGACACATATTGCTTTGGTTCTTTCAACTCATCGTATATTTTAAATAAACTTTATGGAGTAGATGTAACCAGGTATATATTCTAGGATTAATTCCTCTAGACAGAGTAAACTCTGAAAAAATGTGAACTTGCTTAGTCCTAGGCTCATTGTTGTCCCAAAGATAACACAATGATGATGTTCACCTTGACCTTGGCCTATAAGGGGACTCCAAAGTCACCAGAAAGCTGGAATGAGATAAATAAGATGGAAAGGAGATGACCTTTGAACAGAGATACACCCAGGCCTCTATAATCATAGGGTCTTAGGGATGGCAGTGGACGGGGCCAATATCTGAGTATGAGAAGTTCTCATGCACACTGAGAGCAAAAAGAATTTAGTACAATAGCAATTGTGTGGCAAGGACACAGTGAAAGAAGCCCTCTAAGCCCAGGGGGATGATCAGATTTAGCTAGGTGGCCTAATGGATAGAGTGCTAGACCTAGAGTCAAGAAGACCTGTGTTCAAGTGTGGCCTCAGACACTTATTAGCTGTGTGATCTGGGGCAAGTCACTTAATGTCTACATAAGTTTCCTCATCTGTAAAATGGGAATGATAATAGCACCTTCCTTCCAGAATTGTTGTGAGGGTAAAATGAGATAATATTTGTAAAGTATTTTGCAAACCTTAAGGTACCATAAAAATGCCTGCTATCCATTTATCTGTCTTTTTCTTCTTCAGCAGCAGCAGCAGCATTATCTGTGAGAACCCGAAGGGAGAAATAAGAAGGCACAGAGTCATGAAGAAGAACAAACACAGATCTTGCCCTTCACTAGCAAAGTGAGTTCATATGGATCATAAAGATCCATAGATAGTACAAAGTAGTTGTAGACAGTTGCAGACAGTATGACTCTCTAGCAACACCAGATTTCAATAAGGAAAAATGTAAAGTTATACTTAAATTTTTTCTAATGACTTCATTGGTCCAAGAAGGGGGGGGGAAATGATTAGATAGCAATTTTCTGTTTTAAAAACATACACACACAAAACCACAAAACAAAAATAAAAACTTTGGGCAGCTTTAGTGACCTAAAATGTCAGTGTGAATTGACAGGGTGATTGATGTAAGATAAAAGGCAAATGCAGTTTTGAGCTGCTTTAAGAGAGATGTAGCTTCCAGGAACAGAACAACAATCACCTCTCTAAACTCTGATCTAGATAGTTCATATCTACAGTTTAGTGCTCAGTTTTAGAGGCCATATTTTAGGGAAAATATTGATAAGCTGAAGATGATTCAAAGGAGGATGACCAGGAGGACCGTGGGTCCATGTCACAGGGAGACCAGTTGAAGGAATCTAGGATGCATAGCCTATAGTGGGGGTACAAATCTTTAGGGGGATGAGATAGCTGTTTTCAAGTATTCGAAAGGTTATCATCTGAAAGATGTATTTAGACTTGCTTTGTTTGGCTCCTGAGAAGAAACCTAGGAGCGATGTGTAAGTTGTAAAGAGGCACATTTCCTAATGATCTTTGTTGTTGTTCAGTCATTCAGTCTTCATGACCCTGTGGATCACTGCACACCAACAATGTCCATAGTTTTCTTGTCAAGGATGCCAGTGTTTTATCATTACCTTCTCTGGTTTATTAAGGCAAACAGAGGTGACTTGTCCAGGGTCACATATCTAGTAAGTGTCTGAGGACAGATTTGACCTCAAGTCTTCCTGACTCCATTTCTAACAATATTTCTTTTTGTTTTTGTTCAATTGTTTTTCAGTTGTATCCAACTCTTTGTGACCCCATTTGGGGTTTTCTTGGCAAGGGCATTGGAGTGGTTTGTCATTTCCTTCTCCGGCTCATTTACAGATGACAAAGATGAGGCAAACAAGATTAGATGACTTATTAGACTGACCTATCTTCCAACTCTAGAATACTATAATTCTTTCCTCCTCTAGAGGGGAACTCAGCCCCTGGGGAGAGTGAATATAAATCCCAGGAGAAGATGGGGTCAGCTATAGGAATGGGTTGCTTCATTCTCGAGTATTATCAAACACTCAGTATTCTTGATTGCTCCTCCCTGGTAGAGGAGCAACACCCAGGACAGCCCCATAAGTTTAGAGAATTGTATAGGTCTTTGGGGAATGCAGAAGCCCACAAAAGGGGGAGAAAGAGGTATCATGACTTTTTATGGGCTCAACGGTGAATCCTTTGGGTTTGCTTTGGTTTTGGGTTGAGTGAAATAAAACTTGTCCTATATTTGATGTCTTGTTAACTTCAGCATTTGTACGGGAGCTGGGGGACCCTTTACTTTCTGTGTGGATACACCTAAATATGAACCAGATTCTAATATTCCTAGGGGAAACCTTGGACATAAGCCAAAGAGAAGTCCCCAAGTTTGAACCCATTCTGTGTGGACCCAGAATTCTGATAATGAGTCTGTGAATTATGACCTATATAAAATCTTTTATAGAGAAAACTGAAGACTGCCAAATTTGACTAGAAAAGAAATGTAAATAAATGCATGTCGATATTTTAAAATAATCTCTTTAAACTAAACATGACATAATAAGTAATACTTATATTTCCTAAACACTGTGATACATACTTTCAGCCCTTAGTTTCCAAACAGTGTGACATAAGTAGATATTCATGTAGTTTTTTCTTATAACAATGCCTATTACAACTAGTGATAATTTATTAGTAGTAAAATATTTCTAAAGGGAATAATTTATAATGCCTGAAATGAAATAGAAAAAAATTTGTTTCAGAGTTGATCTGTTGCATAATTATTGTTTTCAGAAGTTCAAATTGTTTTAACAGTTTAAAAATCTTAGTTGAATAACCCTCAGATTCATAAAATACTCCAACTAGTAGTACCAGGATAACATAATTGAACAAGTATAGTAAAATAGAGACTGGGTTGATATATTTTCCAGAGTAGAGGATAGAAAATGGCATTTGGTAACCACTGTTAATACCACCAGATAGCATACTAAGAGGGCCTTCTGACTACACATCATTTGCCCACATTTCAGGACCTTATTAGGAATTAGGCAGGTAGGGATGGCAATGACCTATAAGCTAAGGTCAAAGTGCAGAAATATGACAAGGTAACTGATGCCACCTCATGAGGATACATAAAACTATACTTGCATGTCTCTAGTGGAGGGCCTCAATGCTCTGTCCTTGGATCTGTGCTGGTCAAAATTTAAATCGATGGCTTGGATAAAGGCATAGACCGAATGCTTGCCATATTTGCAGATAACATGAAGCTTGAAGGGATTGCTAATGTGTTGGATGAGAGAGTCAGGTGCAAAAAGATTTTGACAGGCAAGAACTATGGGCCAAACTAAGTAAGATGAAGTTTGTTACACAAAAGTGTAAAGTTTTGTATTGAATTTTTAAAAATCAGCTTCTCAAACATTATACTGGGAGGGTGTAGCTGGATAACAGTTCCCGTGAAAAAGATTTGGATTGCAAACTCAAATATGAGTCAACCATGTGGTATGGAAGCCAATAAAGCTTCCCTCTCCTAGGCTGCATTAAAAAAAGATGCAGAGTATGAAGAATGAGGGAGGTGACAGGTCTAACTATCCTCAGATCCACTGTCCTTGGTCAGACCAAGTCAAAAGAATGGCTCAGGAAAATGTGATTCCAGGCACCCCACTGTAGGAAGGACATCGAGAAGCTAGTCCATGTCCAGAAGAAGGGGACTCATCATGTGAATCACTCAAAGTCCAGTGAGTCACAAAACCAGCACAGGAGGATTGTCTCTGTGGCAAAGTTCTCTGACTACTCTTGTTCAGAGGAAATCATATTGATGGTGTCAAACCTCAGTAGGTGGCAAAACCTACTCAATTAAATCCATAGTTATTCAAAAGAAATTGATCTAACTATCCACCCTGGTAAAAAAAAAAAGTACATTAAAAAAAAAAAAGCATATCACCCAGTTTCCCACATTGAATCCGCAAGCGAGTTAATCTATCAGGATATGTGTTTTGGACAGATACTACCAAATGACAATGAACTGGGCCCAGAACTGCATAGAGGGGGGGGTCTAGATTGCATTTAGGAAGCTATGTGTCATTCTCAATGATTTCTCCAGCACCCCCACACCCCCTTTTAACACCAATATTCTCCTGGTAATGCTGCTTAGCTGTGATTCATGGAAAGACCATTATCTCAGAAGAATGGAATTACCCAAAGAACAATGGAAGCAACCATGGTGGGTATAAACTAGCACAATACCAAAGATAATTTTAGTGATGACTATGTGCAAAGCTTTGTGCTTTTGTTGTTTAGTTGTTGATGTTTGACTGTTCATGACTCCATGTGGTATTTTCTTGGCAAAGGTACTGAACTGGTTTGCCATTTGCTTCTTCAGTGAAGTAAGGCAAACAGAGGTTAAGTGACTTGCCCAGGGTCACACAGCTACTAAGTGTCCAAGGCCACAGTTGAACTCAGATCTTCCTGACTCCGGGCCTAGAACTCCATCCACTGAACCACCTAGCTACCAAAAGTTTTGTGCTAAACCCTTAAAATACAAATAGTAAGGCAAGACAGTCCTAGATCTCTAAGAGCTCATATTCTAATGAGAGAGAGAGAGACAGAGACAGAGACAGAGAGAGAGAGAGAGAGAGAGAGAGAGAGAGAGAGAGAGAGAGAGAGAGAGAGAGAGAGAGAGAGAGAGAGAGAGAATACATATGGGAGGTTTGAGCTATAAGTCAAATGGAAAGCTTTAGTGATCCTTTGGGTATAGAAGTAAAGGACTTGCTTGAATGTCATTACATTGATAAAAAAAAAACCATATCTGCTTCTGATACTGAACTCTTTGACAGTGCTGATGGCTTTGGTAGTTAAAACTTTCTTTTCTTCGTCTTTAGTAGCTGTGACTACTGAGGAATCTAGGGATACAGCACTAGCATTAGGTATTAGTCAGGTCACATATCTGTAATAATTACATCTGGCTCTAGAGGCTAGGCTATAAGTAGGACTGGTATTCTTGGGGGCATTGCTCTATGAATATTACCAGAAGCAGAGGGTGGCATCAAGTCATTGGTATCTTGGCATCTATCATATTAACTGGATCCTTTATGGAGAATTTATGGAATGATATAGTCACAAATTTCCCCCCAAAGACCTACTTTGATGTTTCATGATGTCATGGAAGTGATCTTGGGTTCATTTTTGAGGCTATGCCAGGAGAGCAAAGTTCTGGCAGGTCCATTTAGAAAGACTCTATGATGCCAACAACAGATTCTGCCTGTTTCCTGAGGGCCAGCCTAGGTAAATATGAAAGAATGTCCAAAGGTAGACTAGAAATTTTGTGATATATTCTTTGGCTATGGCAACCAATGAAGTAAAGGAAAATACAATATCTCCCATAGTGTTGTGCCATTTCATTCTACTTCTGTAGTGTTGGTAATGGTGTGGCAGAATAGGGGGCATAGGGTACTAAGAACCACAGTCTTAAACTGACTATAAACATTAAATAATGGAAAGGGTAAAATCCTGGCCCAATGGCCAACAAGTGGACACGTTATTAGAGAAACTGAATTGTTTTCATCTTGACATTCTCACTATAATAAAGAAGACTCAAGGCAGTTACACTTTAATGGAAGGATGGATCACAAGTTCTCAATAAAATCAATTAAAGTATTGGGAAATTTGGCTTTATTACATGTTCAAAGGCAACAAGAAACAATATTTTATGATGCATTCAGTTATCTTATATTGCAGTGCTCAGATAAATATTTACAAAAATACCACCAGACCACCATGAAAATAATTGTAGTTTATATGAAACAATCCCTACTCTTAAGGAGTATGATATGGTGAGGATTTGGGGGAGAAAAAAAGAAACTGATTTTATTTTAATAGACAGGAAATGACTTGTTACTGATGTGAGTCATTCTTGAATAAGCTGTCTGTAGTTAGACCACTAACTTTTTCAAGATCAACTTTAATACAAAGTTATGAGAAAGAATAAAAATGAGGACATGCAGCTAAAACAATTCCAACTGACCTGTGATTTTCAAAAAAAAAAGATATCAATACTGAAACTTCAGAAATAAATCAAGGAAAGGACATTGACATTGACAAAAGTAATTTCATAAAGAAATATATTCAGTGAAAATAAATTTGCATAAAAAGAAACCAAAAAATCCCTAAAAACTGCCTTAGTTAGCAAACTCTTAAGTGCCAAGTGGAAAAATATGGTAGCCAAAGGAAACATCAATTTATAATATTAAGTCATTCCATCTTTAGGAAAGGATGGTGACCCCAGCAAAGATGGTAATGTGAAAGGTTCTAGCCAAGCCCAATTCCCCACAGAACTACCTCAGGAGCAGTGGGAAACAGTACTGGATGAAATAAAGGATTGACAAAAAAAGGATTCATTTGCTAAGAGAAATACCAATAAGGTCATCCACATCATTGAAAAAAAACCCCACCCCTCCCAAATACACAACAACAAATGATGACTCTCTAAGTTACAAATCAGAGTCAGTCAATTTTGACGAATCCCTGACCCTCGCTTCTGTACTTCCATCTAGAACTAGGGGAGTGGAAAGGAAAGAGAGCCCTGGATCCCAGCCTCAGAGTCACTCTTTGAGGGGATCTCCCTTCCTAGTTCTTTCCCCTTGTCTAAGACTTCAGGAAGTCAGAGAATTGCTCAACACTCCCCCCACACACACATACACACTCCTCCAGTCCAGGAATATAGGCAGGAGGCAAAGACTAGGTGTGGCTAACTCCTTCTAGAAGTCTAAGAAGTTCAAAATCTTTGCCTAGGACTCCAGGACGGGGACAAGACCTGAGGCTTGGCCACTTCTAGGAAGTGAGCTCAGACACCTGTGGGTGTCTCCACCTTCTCCCTTGTGGGACTCTGGGAAGGTGGGAAGATGGGTTTTCAGGCATTTTCCAGACATGTCTAACTCTTCATGACCCCATTTGGGGTTTCTTAACAAAATTAATGGAGTGGTTTGCTATTTCCTTCTTCAGCTCGTTTTACAGATGAAGAACTGAGGCAAACATTGTTAAGTGACTTACCCAGGGTAACATAGCTAGTAAATGTCTGAGGTTGGATTCCTGACCCCAGGCCTGGTACTCCATCCACTATGTATCCTAGCTGCCTGAGGGTAGCCACATGCAAAACTATTGCAGGGAGCAGGACCTGATCCAGACTTACCATCCCAGTTTAGGAATGCAACAAGAGAAGAGCTTAACAATTCCTAAGCCTAATAAAGCCTAGTCCAGTTTTCACACCTAGGACCACAAGAGGGGGCAGGGCACAATGGTGCAGCTGTCCCATTCAGGAAGGACTATTATCTCTGCCTCAGTGCCCCATAACTAGGTTGCTAGAGGAGATGGAGCCAAGAGGCTATTATCAGACAAGCTTGCTGGTTGACTTGGTCTACTCAAGACCAAAGACTGGGATATTAGGGTGGTCACTTGCATCTATTCTCACTCTTTGTCCTACTCTGAACATGGAGAGTAAATAATTAGAGTAACCCAGATCCAAGATAAGTCAGAAAGAAAGAAATAATAAATAATGTGGATTGTTGCCAGTGATCTCTAGTGGAGAGACTAAAGACATGAACAAACAGAAGAAAATTCTTAAAACAATGCAGAGGTGTTATAATTAGGAAAATCCCAAGATAAAGTTTTAGAAGAAAATACTTCCTAAATAATTACATGGAGGACTCCAGAAAAAGAATAGATTGGTAACAAGGACTCTGAGAGTATTCAGAAGGCCTACTAAATCAAAGGAAGAGTTGAAGCAAGAGATGAAACATTAAAGCTCTTGAGTAAAACTTGGAAGGAGTATAAACTTCTTAGATTAGTAGCTGGAAAAATCTAACAAGTAGCGAATTTTGAAAGGAAGGAAGATGTGTACTTCCTATCAGCACTGGTATCAGTGTACCCAGAACAGCAGTGTCTGATGTCAACAGCTGCATCAAAAATAGAATCTAAAGCTCATTGCCTGAGAGAAACTCCAAATTTAACCTGCTCAGAAATGTGACTGATCAAGTCTATTCATCCAGCTTTTTAAAAAAAAAAATCACTGATAGTAGCTCAAAGTAAAGAAATTGCATATTAAGGTATCACAGTTAGGATCACAGAAGATTATGTAGAAAATATGAGAAATGAAAGGAAAAGTAAGTTTGGAACACAATTATGACAAAAGGCAAAAGAGAAAAAGCCTATAACCTTAGCAAAGCTAAGCAGACTCTCCCAGGAAAAAATGGCATCTGAGCACTTTTGCTGAGTAAACAGAGGTGGATGGAATGTATTTGTACTTGGCTCTGGATTTTTTTTATCAGTGACTTTGATAAAATCATAGATGGCACACTTATCACATCTGCAGGTGACACAAAGTTAGAAGGGTTAGTGAACACACAGGACGACAAAATCAGGATGCAAAAAAGAGCTTGACGAACAAGAATCCTGGGCTGAATCTAATAATATGAAATTCAGTAGGGATCAACGTAAAGTCATACACTTGGGCACACACAAAAAAAACTTCACAAATGCAGGATAGAGGAGGAGTGGTGAGAAAGCAGTTTGGCAAAAAAAGATCCAGGGATTTCGAAGAATTGAAAGCTCTGCATGCATTAGCTATGTGATATGGTAGCATAAAAAAATTGATGTAATCTTGGGTTATATTAAAGGAAGTACAGTTTCTAGGAAAGGAAGTACTAGTCTCTCTGGGTTTAAGTTTCAGTCAACAAGCATCTACTAAACACTTACTATGTGCCAGGCCCTGTGCTAAATGCTGGACATTGCTAAGATAGAGAGAATCCAGGGAAGAGCAGCAAAGAATGTTGAAGGGCCTTGAGTCAATGGCATGAGTATCAATGGGGATGTTTAGTATAGAAATCAAATATTCAAAAGGGAAATGATAGCACTCATCAAGTATTTGAGCAGCTTACCAGGTGTCTCCAAAGAGCAGAAGTAGGAATGATGGTAGAAATTATAAAGAGACAAACAAGTTTAAGCTATTCGACATTTTGATCAATGACTTGGATAAAGGCATAGAGTTTGTAAAAGGTGCAGATGACAGGGAGCTAGGAAAGATCACTAACAGTTTGGATGACAGAGCCAGATTCCAAAGGACCTCACCAGCCCAGAAAGATATGTTGAATACAAGAAAATGAAATTTAATAAAGATGAATTTAAAGTTGTACATTTGAGTTTTGAAAATCAACATTACAGGGTGGAGACAAGATGGCGGAGTAGAAGCAGGACCTCCCTGCTGCTCTGGCTTCCACCTTCCCCAATCCATATAAAAAGGGGACTCTAAACAAACTTTGGAGCTGCAGAACCCACAAAATGACACAGAGAAGCTAACCTCCCGCTGAAGACAGCCCACAGGAATCCACCAGCTCAGTGCTCTGGAAGCCAAGCCCAGCCCCATACAGAGGCGTTAGCCCCAGGGCAGGCCAGAGGGACTCCAGATCAGCAGCAGCTGTGGCCATTTCCATAATTATCAACACATAGATGCAAAGGACAAAGTGAGAGGTCAGTACAATCTGGACTTTGGGACTCAGTAAGTGAGAGTGCATGGCTTTTGCTCCCCCAGGGCGAGAAGCCGCTGAGAAGCCGCTGAGACTCAGGCACAGCCAGCCTGCTCCACCTGGCAGCTTCAGCTCCTGGCCTGCAGAGTGTAGGGGAACCAAGCACCAGTCTGAGGGGTAATCGCTCTTGCTTTAACCTTCTTGGATCTGGATTGCAGTCTAGAGTGGAGGTCCTGGGGTGTGTGTCCAGCTTGCCAGAGTGTGTGGAGGCCTCAGAGAAGGCACCCATTCAATACTTCCAGCAGCTGAGAAAACCCCAACGTTTGGGATGAAAGCTCCCCTGTCTGGTGGCAGAGTCCTACTGTGGCAAAAAGCCCAGGGGTCAAGTGACTGAGGGGCAACATGACCAGGCAAAGGAAACAAAGCAGAGAGAAGATTCCAACATTAGACTCCTATTTTGGGGACAAAAAGGAGCAAAGCATGGAACAGAAGGAAGACAGTGAAATCAGAACTCCTGTACCAAAAACTTCAAAGGAAAATACAAGCTGGTTACAGGCCATAGAGGACCTTAAGAAGCAGATAAGTGGAGGAAAAATTGGAAAGAGAAATGAAAACGATGAAAGAAAATTAAGAAATGAGAGTCAATAGCCTGACTGAGGAAAATAACGCCTTAAAAAATAGACTAACTCAAATGGCAAAAGAGGCTCAAAAAGGCAATGAGGAGAAGAATGCCTTAAAAAGCCGAATTTGCCAGATGGAAAAAGAATCGCAAAAGCTCAATGAGGGGAATCATTGCTTCAGAATTAGACTGGAGCAAATGGAAGCTAATGACTTTATGGTCAATCAAATGCTGCTGTTAAATAGATCTAAACAAATGAAAGAATAGAAGGCAATGTGAAATATCTCATGGGAAAAACCACTGACCTGGAAAATAGATCCAGGAGAGATAACTTAAAAATTATTGGACTACCTGAAAGCCATGATCAAAGAACCTAGAAATCATCCTCCAGGAAGTTCTCAAAGTGAAAAAGATCCCAAAAAGAAAACTCCTAGGAATATTATAGCCAGGTTCCGGAATTCCCAGATTAAGGAGAGAATATTACAAGCAGCCAGGAAGAAACAATTTGAATATTGTGGAAACACAATCAGGATAACCCAGCATCTGGCAGCTTCTACACTAAGGGATCAAAGGGCTTGGAATATGACATTCTGGAGGTCAAAGGAGCTGGGATTAAAACCAAGAGTCAACTGAATATCATGTTTCAGGGGAAAATATGGTCATTCAGTGGAATAAAGGACTTTCAAGCATTCTTGTTGAAAAAACTAGAGTTGAATAGAAAATTTGACATTCAGATACAAGAAGCTGTAGCAGCAAGCATGACAAGGTAAACAGGGAAAAGAAATCATAAGGAACTTATCAAAGTTGAACTATTAACATTCCTACATGGAAAAACAATAATTGTAACTTATGGAACCTTTCTCAGTAGATGAAAGAAATAGAAATATATATATATATATATATATATATATATATATATATATATATATA
>NW_027185777.1:22874214-22914965 GCF_028583685.1 Petaurus breviceps papuanus
TATATATATATATATATATATATATATATATATATATATATATATATGTCTATATGAGGGTTTATGGGGATTTGAATACATATGTGAATGTGTGTATATATGTTTACAGGTATACATAGATAGAGGGCACAGGACCAATTTAACAGGAAGGGATGATACTTAAAAGGTAAAATTAAGAGGTGAGAGAGGAATATAATGAGAGGAGATGGGGAGAGACAGAATGGGATAAACTATCTCATATAGAACAGGCAAAGGAAAATAGTTACAATGGAGGGGAAGAATAGGAAGGCAAAAGGGAATGGGTCAACCTTATTCCCATTGAATTTGGCTTGAGGAGGGTATGAAATACACAATAAATAGGGTATCTCACCCTACAGGAGAGTAGGGGCGAAGGGGATGAGAGGGGGGATGATGGAAGGGAGTGCAGGCTGGGAGGGGAGGAAAGTTGAAAGCACCCACTTTTGAAAAGGGACAGGGTCAAAGTAGAGAATAGAACAACTGGGAGGTGGGATAGGAGGGAGGGAAATATAGTCATTCTTTTACAATATATCTACTATGTTATTGTTTTGCATTAGCCACTCATGTACAACCTATACTGAACTGCTTATCTTCCCAGTAAGGGTGGTGACAAGGGAGGAAGGGAATGGATCTGGAATTCAAAGTTTCAAAATCAAATGTTTAAATATATATATATATATACATATATATATATATATATATACTATTATTAATACTATTTTACATGTAATTGGGAAATAAGATATACAGGCACTGCGGCATAGAGATCCACTGGAAAAGTCAAAAGGGGTATGGGAGAAAATATGGGAGAGAGCAGATTGGAGGAGGGGATATCCTGTGGTATTGCTATTTTGGGGCGGTGGGTAGGGGAAAAACAGGGAGAAAATTTGTAACTCAAAATCTGTCGGAAATGCATGATGTAAATCAGAAGTTAATAAAGCATTTGAAAAATGAAATTAAAAAAAGGAAAAAATAGAAAATCAACATTACAAGGACAAAAAGAGGGAAATAACCTTAAGATAGTTTTTTATAATAGTTTTTATAGAAAGATCTGGAGGTTTGGGTAGGATACAAACTCAGCATTAATCAACAGTTTGACATAAAACTCAAAAACCCTGATGAGATTTTAAGTGGAGAGCCTCATATGCTCATCCACAATTAGCATAACTAACAAGATGGTTTAGTTCCTCTCTGGGTTATAAGATCAATCAAAGTTTCAAACTCAATGTCAACAAGTCTTTAATCTGGGAGGAGTGAAGTGCCTTGAGCTACTGGATAAAATCAAATAAGGGCATAGGAGATGTATTAAGTCTGGGATTGGCTGGAAGAATGGAAGACACTACTGGGCCTATGTATATCAGAGGAGGGATTCCAGCAGTGAGCCATGCAAGCTTTGGGAGTTCTTTGGGACCCTTGTTCCTATAGCCAAAGGGCAGAAAGGTTTCAGAAAGGATTGAATGTCTCTCCTTTGATCTTGACCAGGAGATGATCTGGTGAACTCCTAAAGGAAAGAATATTTGTACTTCCCAACAGCACTGGTATCAGTGCACTGGGAACAGTAGCGTCTGATGGCAACAAGTGCAACAAGAACTAACAGACTCGCCAAAGACAAATTAGCGACAGTGAGGACAGGCAGCCTCAGGGCTTTACAAAGGCACTGACTTTTGGAACTCAGAAAACACCTGTACCTTAAAGGAGCTTCATGAAGATGCCACAAATGTAGAAGAATACTTCTAGTACTCAGGAGCTTACCAGAATTTGCTCTTTGGCCAATTTTGCTCAAATTTATGAGCCAACTGTCTCTAGGAATCTTGTATGTACAAGAGGAGAGTGTCCCAGATTATTTGGGGGTGGGGGAGGAGGGGAAGAAGTTTCTGTAATAACTGTTCCTAAATACCCTTTTCTGAAAAATAGTTAATCTTGTTTGGCTAACTGGAAATCATACCAGATGAGGGCTCCTGAGAAAAAGTACTAGAAAAAAGTATTAGAAAATTTCCAACACCCTCCATCATCATGATTCTAAGAAGAGGAGTAGTCACCACCCTCTGAGGATCTGGGGGGGAACCATCACAGAAAGAGTACTACATTTTTTCAGGCTGGATGAAGAGAGGCATAGTTTCTAGAATGAGGAAGGTTGTTTAAAATATTTGTCATGCTCCACTCTGCCTTCGTCTGAATGTATCTAAAGTACACTGTGGAATTCTGGGCATGATATTTTAGGAAAAACAGTCAATCTGGAGTGTATCTAGCAGAGGATAATTAAGGTGGTAAGAGGACTACAGACCATTCCATCAGAAGATCAACTGAAGGAATTGGGGAGGGGATTCACTTGGAGGAGAGAAGACTTAGGGGAGGAGGAATAATAAGAATCATCTTTAAATAACGTGGAAGCTGTCACATGGAAAATGAATTATGGTCATTCTGCTAAAGGGCAATACTTAGGAATAATGGATGGAAATTACAGGCAGACAGATTTAGGGTTAATATAAGGAAAAATTTCCTAACAATAAGAGTTGTCTAATTTGGAAGTTGTGGGTTCTTCTTCTCCATGGGTCTTCAAGTAAAGGCTGAATAACGATTGTTTGTTAATGCTATTAGTCTGTCAATTTGCGTTTATTATGCACTTACTACTATGATAAGCACTGTCCGTGCTCAAGGAGTCATAGTCTAATGGGGAGAGACAACATACTAACAATTATGTACAAATAAGACATATACAGGATAAATTGGGTATCATCCAACGTGACTAATATAGAAATGTTTTACATAATTACACATGTATAACCTATATTTCTTGCTTTCTCAATGGGAGGGTAGGGAAGGTAAAAGGGAGAATTTGGTACTTAAAATTTTTAAAACGAATGTTAAAATTGTCTTTACATGTAATTGGGGGGAAATAATATATTTTTAAAAATAAAATGAATTGGGTGTAGACTCAGAAGGAAGGCACTAAGATTCAGGAGGACTGGGAAAAGAGTTTTACAGAAGGTGGGACTTTTGCTGAGATTGAAGGAAGCCAGGGGAGCCAGGAGACAGAGAAGAGCAGGGGGATCATTGTGGGCAAAGGAGCCAGTCAGTGAAAATGATCAGAATCTGTGTGAGGAACATCAAAGAGGCCTATGGCACTGGATTGCAGAGTACATGTCAGGGTATAAAGCATAAAAAGATGGGCAATGTAGGAGGGGGTCAAATTATGAAGGGTTTAAAAGGATCTTTCATTTTATCCTGGAGGTGATGGGGAGACCCTGGAATTTACTGAATTGTGGTATGATATAGTCAGTCCTGTGCTTTAGGAAAATCAATTTGACAACTGAGTGGTGGATAGACTAGAGTGAGAGAGAGACCTGGGTCAGGAAGACTCTTCAGTAGGTTACTGCAACAGTCTAGGCATGAAGTTTGCAGTGTGAGAGGAGAGAAGGGGGCACATGTGAGAGATATTATTAAGGTGGCAACAACAAGACTTGCAACTGATTGGATGAAGGGGTAGAAGGAGATTGTCATAGATGACTTTTGAGGTGCCTTCCAACACTGAGGTGTTGGGATTCTATGATTTCTAAAGTCCCCTCCAGCTCTAAAAAATCCTGCTTCTGTCCTGTTGTACTTATGCAATACGTCTGAGTAAATACTGTCACCATGGGAAGCCATCAAGTTTCTCCAATGCTGTTACTTAAGACATTCTTCTGGATACCTTTTTTGGAATTGCTTTCAGAGCCTATCACACAGGTATCCGAATATTCTAAGTGGTGATCACTATTCTCCCTTTGGAAGTAGTTTCATAGGATCAGTGAGTTTGGTCTTGCTATGGACATTAGCCAGCATTTGGTCTTTGATTGTCATCACACACATTTGCAAGCATCTATACACACTATATTTCTGGGCATTTAAAACCATGGGATGTTTTTTTTTTTTTGCCTTCTGATCTTAGAGTGAGAAAAGATGTACCTTCAATAGCTCCAGAGAAAACTCTCCAGTTCTCTCCATGAAAAGCTTAAAAAATAAAAGTTGCACATTATTCCCCTGTGGCATGGAAAATCAGGCCCCACTCTACAGCTGAAGCCCTTGTGATTACAAGGCAACAGTAGGTTCCATGTAAATTCTCCCAGGCAAATTAACAACAGAAATCTGACAGGTGGTAGCCTACTATTTACCCCATTTTTAAAAGTATGTGAAAATCCCAGAAGGCTTTCTGTTCTTTAATGCTCAGGGTATTTGTCTCTGATTTCAAATGGGAAAGGATATACAGTGCGGAGTGCCTGGACTAACAATTTCTCAAGGCAATACACCAGCTCAGAAGTCCACTCACTAGCTGTAGCTTTACAAAAACTAATGAAGTGTGTTTTGGGTCACATGCAGGGGGACTCCAAAGAACTATTTATGGCACACCCTCAAAAATACAAAGTGCTTAGAAGTCTTGGGGGGGGGGCAAAAAAATCAGAACATGGACTTTCAAGAGGTCCAACATTTCTATCTGATATAAAATTACTACATCTTTGTATACATAACAGTGCTGGAACCAATTGAGAACATAAGCTTCATTCTTAAGAACTGGCCATATGGACATCACTAGTGACTTTGTAACCGTGGAACCCTGAATTCATTAAAATTCTTTGGCGCATGCTTACTGTGAAGTGACATCCATCTGTTCAAGACATATGAGCAAATAGGTTGTCATCACCATTAAGTTATTAAATATGTACACAGAGTTTAAATGGGGCATGATAACAATCAATCAACAAGCATTTAAAGCCACCTACTAGGCGCTGGGTATTATACTAGGTGCTAAGGACATAAGGGATATAAACCAAACAGATCCTGACCTCAAAGATTTAAATATTGAGGGAAATGATACACCCCCCCCCCCAACACACACATACACAAGTCAACACAAAATACATACAAATGAACAAGATGTAAATTTGCAGGCAGAGGGGCCGGCAGTATGGAGGTCCAGAAAAGTCTCATGTAGAAAGTAGCATTTGAGCTAAGGCTTGGAAGGGAGCTAGAGAGGGAGAGGAGAGGATGGATGGAGCGCATTCCAGGCATGGGGGACAATCTGTGCAAAAGCAGACAGAAGATGGAACGACATGAATGAGGAACAGCAAGGGGGCCGGGCTGGCTGGAATGCCCATTGTGTGATATGGTATATAAACCTGAAAAGGCAGCTTGGGCCAGATTGGGAAAGGCTTTTAATGCCATATAAGGGAATTTGCATTTTGTCCCAGACGCAACAGAAAACTAAGCAGAGCACTTTTCAAGTAGGAGAGTGATATGGTCGGACCTTGGTTTTAGTGATGTCACTCTGGCAGCTGTGTGGAGAACTGGAGCCTGGAAAGCAGGGGAATAAAGTCAGATGCTATCACAATAGGCAGGGGAAAGGCAGGAACCTAGAGAAGGGGATGAACAAAAGGAAAGGAGTTGATTTAGAAAGGAGAAGACTATACAGTCAATTGGATATTATCGATCACTATAGCAAAGATATGGAAAGTAGAGAAATCAGAGGTCAGTTTTTAAGATATAACTGGTCCTTTTAATGAGGGATATGGATTGGGGTTCTGACTAACTTGGATAATAATAGTGGGTATTTATATAGCACTTTAACATCTTATAAAACACTTCACAGACATTATTTCACTTAATGTTCTATAGTGAAAACAAAGGGGCCAGGCCTAAGGCTTAGCAATGTGAACAGAGGTTTATACTGGGCCATCAGTTGTAAGCAACCTCTCCCCCAACCGAGAGAGAGGGCTACTCTATGCTGGGAACTAAATACTTTAGGAACAGAATCAAGAGGCTTGTGGAGTTCTGCTTATGTGCAAAGGTAGCAGAAAATCCCTTACATGTTTGAATCCATTTCTACTCTTAGGGAAAGCTAAAACATATTTCAGTGTTACTGACCTATATTTGCATGGCACAGTGACACTGTCCCGTCTCCAACACTCTCACAGCTGTAACCCTAACCAAGTCATCTAACCTTTCTGAGCCCCGGTTTCTTCATCTGTAAAATGGGTACAATAATACTGGCACTACTTACCTTACAGGGCTGTAGGAAAGGCTTTTTATTTTACTTTTTAAACATGTATTTTTTTGGAGGGGGGAAGGCAAGGCAATTGGGGTTAAATGACTTGCCCAAGGTCACACAGCTAGTTAAATGCCAAGTGTCTAAGATCACATTCGAACTCAGGTCCTCCTCACTTCAGGGTCGGTGCTCTATTTACTGTGCCACCTAAATGCCCTAGGAAAGGCTTTAAAAAAAATAAAACCAAAAAGAACTGTAGTTCTTTCACTATTATCATTATAAAGTAAGCAAAGTTTATCTATATCACATCTAGCTTCCCTTTGCTATACATTATTTCAATCACTGTGATATTCCTTCTAACACCCTCTCCACACCCCATACAGAATCCCAAGATTCAGGTACTTTAAAATCTCTCTAATTATTCTCTAAAATCTTCTCTTAGAAAACACTAAAGTATAAGCTACTGATAAACCTTAAAGGCACCTGTTGGAGGGAGAGAGGGAAGTATTTGGTATTTATATTATGCAGATTTTTAAAATTCAAAGGTAAAGCCACTGAGGTTGGGGATAAAGAGGTATTTGGGGGCAAGGGATTCTTCCCAGTGAATCCTACTGCATGGGTAGCCACCTAATCTGTCTGTGTGTAAAGGCTGACCCTAACTTAACAAACCACTGAACAATCAGAGAGGGCTGGCATCACAGTATAGGAAAGTAAGCTAAGGGCCAGTGTATTTAAAGGGTACATATGTGTGTGACAATTTTAGTTCAGCATGTATGGGCAAAAGGAGATTTGGGAACAGAATCTGAGGCTGTTTTTTTTTTTAAAGCAATCAGGGTTAAGTAACTTGCTCAAGGTTACGTGGCTAGTTATTTCTGGGTGTGGTGCTGAGTATCTGAGCCCAGATTTGATCCCCAGGTCATCCCGACACTGGAGCCGGTGCTCTTACTCGCTGAGCCACCTGGCCACCCCTAAGCAATTGGGGTTAAGTAACTTGCTCAAGGTTACACAGCCAGGTGTTTCTGGGTGGGTGCTAAGTGTCTGAGCTTGGGATTCAATCCCCAGGTCATCCTGACATTGGAGTCGGTGCTCTTACTTGCTGTGCTACCTGGCTGCCCCTGAGGCTCAGAGTTTTAAGAATGAATGTTACCTGTGTAATATTCCCCCCAGTTTAAACAATTGTTTAATAGATTGAGTCAGGCCCTTTCTGGCATGTCCTTGACTGGTAATGGGAGGGAACCTCAGGGCAACATCATTCCAACCTCACATCTACCAACCATCCATTCAGGTATTAATAAAGCAAACCACTTCTCCTAATACCCTGCCCTGACAAAAGTGTGTTCAGGCCTTGTTCAATGCACATGTATCAAATCTATACAACCACACAACACTGGAATCCTTTAGAGAGCCTATCATTTGCCATAATTGTAGATTGTGAGTGGACATTTGAAAGAGAAGCCTACAAGTCAGTTGTACTTTCTGGTAGTAATTATCTCCCACAAACATGACTCACTCAGGCAGCTTGAATGCAATAGTTTTGGTGTCCCAAAAGCAACAATCTTATAAATAAATCTCTGAATCATGGATGAAATGCCTGAAGTGTTCAGTTCTATCTCTTTGATCGCAAAGGTAGCTTTTGGTTTAGGGTTTTATGGAATAAAAATAGTCCCCAGGAATGAGTAGTGACACCAATCAAATGAGGCCTGGGCCCTAGTGAGAATGGAACCCTTGTGGGGTCACTCTGCCCAGTCACACTTTGCTCTGCTCTCAGAGGGGAAGGGAACATTACATTTTAAGCCAGAAGCATGAAGTTTCTGGGCCATGTGGATGCTGTTGTTTGTCCTAATGCAGCCCACTTGTTTTTTTTTTTTAAATAGTACTCATGGGGAAGACTTTTATGGCAATAGAGCAGAATTAAGGCTGTGGGGTGGGACCGCCCAGGAGTCTCAAGGGGTAGCAGAACATATAACTAAATAAACGTGGGCTGTGTCAGTTAGGAATGCTGAGGAAAGAACAACCCACCCTAGAATGAGACATTTACTTTTTTTGGAATGCTTGCTTCAAGACATTGTGTACCTCAGCAGCCTCCCGCCTCCCGATCAGTGGAAATCAGAGGTTCCTTGACTTGAAGCGATGCCTGCTTTAAAAGTATTAGTAGAAATGTAAATACTGAGATCATCCACCTACTATATTCATTCTTTTCTTTTTAAGTCCTGAAGTTCTATTTGTATTTCATAAAAAAAAAAATGGAATAAAGAGAGAGACGGTATAGAGTAGCGGCTTGAGGGCTGGCCAAAGACCCGGGAAGACCTAAATTCTGATGCGTAATGGCTGTGTGACCATGAGCAGGCTATTTAACCTCTCAGTGCCCAAGGCACCTCTCAAAGCCTGCATAAGCTAAAGAGGAGTTGCTGATACTACTTCATTGCAAGGAGTTTCCACATACTGGTAGTTCTACAGATGGATGAAATCATAGTTTTGAAGGGAAGAAAGAATTGATATTAGGGTGTCTCTGATCCACTCTCACCATGCAAAATTACTTCAGAATCTGATATTATTTTCCCCTATGGTTCTCAGAACAAAATTTACGTCCAGAATTCTCTCATCTCTGTTTAAAATAGGAAGCCACAAAAAGACTTATACAGATTTCATTATGCTCATGTTTTGCTAGTCACCAGCAACAAACAGGGAAGCCAACTTTTGACTTATCCTTGCAGAATGGTCAGGGTCCAAAGAGAACAAAACTAGTGCTGCTGCTGCAAATTCATTTCCAGTTTTTTTTTCTGGATTAAGTATCTGTTTTGCTCCTGGTTATTTTCATATATTCAGCTGCTGCTGCATTCCCATCTATTGGAAAGATTGAGGGAAACACATAGGCTCCTCTGTAGCCAAGTGAAGATGTGCCTGCCAAGAAAATGAACTTCTTCTGGAGGTCACTAAATACTACTAAATACATACTAAGTACAATAAATAAAAATGATAAACACAAAGAAATAGCCAGCGGCAATTGGCTATGGCCAATGACATTCTGCAGTGAAATTCAAGATAAATAACTGAAATGTATATAAATATGTAATATTTAGACCTGTTGGCCAAGCAAAATTTCACCAAATGGTGTATAGCTACTGTATGCCTAATCAAGGACCAATCAAGGACTCAGAAAATCATTTCAACAAATGTCCTTGATAAATATTAGGCCTGACATTAAAGAGCTTAGGATCACAGGGCCACAATCATTCCATATGGCTCTTATTAAAGTTATTTGCATAAGGAAAAATTAAGACCATAAGAAGCTAGCAGTAACCCAATTCCCTCCAAGTTAAAAATGCATAGGGCTGGTTATGCATTCTTAGGCTCATGAGAATGTCATAAAATGGGAGTAATTTAGCTCTATAAGCCTTACTACAACTGATTCTACAGAAAGCCTGGTGTTTCATGATTTGACAACCTTATAGCATCACTGAGAGAATACTGGTATTAAAAAGATTTGGCTCAATTTTGGTAGGCATATATCTCTGTTTCCAGTCTTCTTCCTTCTGCCCCCCTATTAGTCTCTTCTATTTGGACTTATTCCTGATTTACACTATGTGTGTCTGTGTGTGTATACACACATATACATATATATATATACACAAATATGCATGTATGTGTATATATATATATGTATATTATATAGGTGTTTACTAAATGCTTGTTGATTGATTATTGGAGTTTTATGTCTTAGTATTCCTTAAATGTTGAGGAACTTTTGGTTATCACAAATTGTATTGCAGTGAATGTTTTTGTACAGCTAGATCTTTCTTTGACTATCATTTACCTAATCAGAGATATAAATTCAGTCACGGAATCTCTGATTCAAAGGTCTATGTTCTTTCAGAATGGTTGGAGTTGTAATGAATTTTTGTACTTGTCTCACCATAGCTTCTCCAACAGTTAATTTATCCAAATTTTATAATTTTTGCCACTTTGATGACTTTAGGTAATAACAAGATCTTTTTAATGTGCAGAGATCTGTGATTATTAGAGATTTTGACCATTTTTCATATGGTTGTTGATGGTTTGCATTTCTTCTTATGAAAGTTGCTCATACGGTATCTTCTTACCACTTATACTAGAGAAAGGATCTTCAGCTTATGATTCTAGCAATTCTTCATAGATTTTGTAGGTCAGATTCTTATCAAATGTATCTAATTCAGGAAGACCAATTTCAGCTTCCTACCAAAAGAAACTTCCTGCCAATTACAGCTACTTGTTACTGTAGTACTCAAAAGACCAGACTCTCCTAAGGCTCTGGAGATCACTTTGATTACACCTTCCTTTTTGTTCCTACCTCTGGGTGCTACATTTTAAGCCTTGGGCTTTCCTCATTTTAGTTGAAACATACTCTAATAAAGATCTATTGCTTTTGTACTACTGATCTAAGTCCCATCACTAGTATCAAGGACTGCCACAATGGTTTCTCCCTTCTCTTTCATTTCATGTTGTTGATAAATAGTTTTGAATAATCCAAATTGATATTTCAATATGAATATTTCTTCCTTGTGTATGCTTACAAAATGGTCTCTTTAATGTTGAAGTTCTGTAATTCTGCTACAATATTTTGGAGGGAGTTAAGCTTAGGATGTCTCTCATGACATGCTGTTCATTCTGTTGATCACTTGTAATGCCAAGCAAAGGCAACTTCCCAAGGTTCAAAATACCAGCATAGCTGCTCTCCATTTTATTCAGTGACAAATTAACAACAGAGAAGATCAAAATATAGCATAATTCAAAATACAGCATTCACCAAGTGTAATTCAATAATTTCCAAGTACTACTCCACCCCTGCACATTACATTCATTTAGTCAATCACAAAGTCCCTCTTCTCAAATGGAGATTAGTTTCCAATCATAAACAAAGTACATTCGTTTGGTCAGTCACAGAGCACAAAGAGTCAAAAGTTTCCCACCCCTGGATCACAACTGAAAAGGCCATCTACCCTAGAGTTACAACAAGCTTAAGCACAGCATTTAATACCCAAAGATAGGTCTTTTCTTCATCTTGACCCGAGGCAAGTTCTCATCAATCTTTGTTCCTGGGGAGACAAAGCTTAGCAAGGCCACAAGATACCTGCCAGTGTCCTCATTAATTCATTCTCTGTCTGCAGAACAGTCCTAGGATCTCTAAAAACATTAGCAAAACCCTCTTCCAGGATTTCTGTAAACGTACAACAAGAAAATCCTTCTTCAGGGCTTCTGAACCAACAGCAAGGTTCCAGGTCCTCTGCAACAACAGCACTGTCTTTCACCACTGGACGAATCTGGCAAAACAACACCAAAACAGACAGACAAAGTACCAGCATAACAGCCATGTCTCCTGTTGGTAGCTCTGGGTGGCAGTTCTCAAAAGTCCTGGGCAGTTTGAACTGGCCCTCAGCAATCCTCTCTGTCTCTCTGCCTCCATGATGCTGCTTCTAAAAAAATTCTTCTGCCTCTCTCTCTGCTTGTGCCTCTCTCAATCCACGTGACCAGCTCCTCCCAGTTTAGCCCTCTCTTTTCATGTCAACAAGTCCATCCCACAAGTGGGATTCACAAGCTCTGAGTTTTAACACAATCAATAAGAAAACCAAGCCAACACAGGGGGATCTTTAAATTCCATTACTATTACATTACTCTATGCCCTTATTCTAGTATGTCTAGGTAATTTTCTTGCCTGATTTCCTAGAATATTTTATTCAGGTTCTTTGTTTCATTCCGTTGTTCTGGGAGGATAATTTTCAGATTGCCTCACCAAGCTCTATCTTCAAGTGTCATGGGAGATGGCAAGTGTTCTTCAAGAGTTGTTGTCTTTTGATTTTGATCTGATATTTTCTCTTCCAATCCTGAATCTTTTCATCATCTCAGATGTTCTTTTCCTCAAGGAGTCCATTCCTTTATTAATACTTTCTACCTTATTTTCTAAGCTGCTGATTCTTGTGATGTTTGTGTGTTTTTCTCTGAAAGATCTGACTTCTGTCATTATAGGTCCCAGACTTCTTTCAGTTCTTTTACTGAGTTTCCTATTTTGGATTTTCTTGTAATTTTTCTATTTTCTATTTAATCTATTTGTTGAAGTACCACTTTTTACTTTTGAAGAGTTGTCCTCATTTTCTTCGATACCATCACATTTATTCCTTACCTTGGAGTCCTTTTTTTTTGATTATTCATTTCTTTAGTCTTTATATTACTTTTACTGTGAGATTACCTCTGTTGGTATTTCTTTACTTTCTTCTCTTTTTGATTATTATCCTTTCAAGTTGTTTGGTCCATTTGTTGCTATTTTGAGGTTATGAGGAAAAGAGCCATAACTCTTTTCTAGGTCCAAGCTTGGTCATTATACTTACACAACATTGTTTGGGTTTTCTGTTGTTTTAGTTTGCACTGTTGTAGTCATGGCATATCTTGTTTTCTTGATTCTGCTTTGCTTTGCCATACTTGATATAAATCTTCCCATGATCCTATGAAATATTCATACTTGTCATTATAATGTAGTAATATTCCTGAGAAAGGTCCAAGGATAACAAAGAAGGGAAAATGAATCACATCAACTTTAAACATTGGGCAGGATCTAAGAACATGGGGGTGGAAGGAGGAAGAAAGATCAGTCCTCCTCAGAACTACCACCTAGAAAAAGGCTTTGAGTTTCAGGGAAAGACTTTCTGAGGCTGCCTTGGCATCAGTTAGAGGAAACTTTGGAGGGGCCATGGGAATTCATGTATTCTACAGGGCGCATTGGAATTCATTCATTCAATACACATTAGTAAGCATCTAATAAGTATAGAGCACTATGCTAGGTGGTAAGGAAGAGGCAATGTTTGGAAAAAGGACCCCTGCCTTCATGGTCCTTATTTCCTAGTAGGAGGCTAAGACAAAAATATCATAAAATGCAGCATTACATGTAAAATGTATTAATGTTGCACAAAAAAAGTGTCTATGAAGCCTGAAGGAAAAGGTCCTCACTGGTAGAGTATGAAGATAAAGATGAGGATAAGATAAAGACAAGTCCAAGGGAGGGGATGGCATTTTAAACAGTAGTTGAGTTTTACAGAACAGGTAGGAGGGGTGGCTAGGTGTCACAGTGAATAGAGCACCAGCCCTGGAGTCAGGAGGATCGGAGTTCAAATCCAGCCCCAGACACTTAACACAAAAACTAGCCGTGTGACCTTGGGCAAGTCACTTAACCCCAATTGCCCTCCAAAAAGAAAAAAAAAGAACAGGTAGGAAATTTGTAGGCGAAAAGTGGAAGAGAGGACACTGTAGCCCAGGGAACAGCACGTGCAAAGGCAAAATGAGAGAGCACAAGACATATTCATAGGGACAGAAAATAGTCCAGGGTGGTTTGCATGAAAGGAATACTGCAATATAAGACTGGAAAGTGATTTAGCACCAAATTGTGGAGGGTCTAAAGAACTATACAAAGGTGTTCAAACTTTAGCTGGTAGACAATAGAAAGCTACTGAATAATTTTGAGCACAGAAGTAGGCTGGTCAGACTCATGCATAAGAAATGTTTTATAATTAAGAAGTATATATTTATAATATATGTATATTTATAATATAAGAAGTTTTATAATTATAGATTAAGCATGGATACGAGTCAACAGTATAAAGACTAGTAAGGAGATTTTTAAAATAGTCCTGGTGGCTATTAATAAGAGATCATGTTAGGGTAGAGACAGTGGGAAAAGAGAAGACCGTAGGGTCATAAATCTATAGTTGGAAGCATTTAAAAGATCATTGCCAAATCTTTCTATCTGAGGGAACTGAGGCCCACAGAGATGAAGGGACTTGCCTGAGGTCACACAGGTTTTGTGTCAGTACCATGTCCTCTGACTCTAAATCCAGTGTTTTTCCTTCTGAAGAAGAGGAATTTACAGGACTTTGGTGACTGACTGGATAAGAGAAATAAGGGAGAGAGATTTTTAATACAATACTAAGGTTTTGAAAATGGGAAACAAGGTGAATGGATGACAGTGCCACAGGTAAGACTATACAACTAGACACTGTATTGTATGGTGAAAGAGCTCAGACTCTGGAGTTGAAGAGCTGAGTTCAAATTCTACCTCTTTAGCTTACTACCCATGGACCTTGGGCAAGTCATCTCACATCTATGGGCTCTGAATGGGGTTGACTGGATGACACCCAAGGCTCCTTTCAGCTCCATATCCAGAAACCTGTGCTCCTAAACAGTCAAGTTAAAAGGAGGAACAGTTAGGGGGTGGCAGTAGAAAATGAAGTTCTTGGGTATCAATATCATGTGCTAGGGGATGGGCCAGAAAGTTCAACAGATTTTTTTTTTTAAGAATGAGGGAGCATATTTTTAAAGTTCATACATTTTAGATTAAGAAAGACAATGCAAGGGGCAGCCAGGTGGCTCAGAGAGTAAGAGCACTGGCTCCGGTGTCGGGATGACCTGTATCAAATCCAGGTGCAGATACTTAGCACCACACCCAGAAATAACTGGCCGTGAAACCTTGAGCAAGTTACTTAACCCCTATTGCTTGAAAAAAAAAGAAAGACAATGCAGTGTAGTAGAAACAGGAGTGCTACTAGAATCAGAAGATATGAATTCAAACACAGCCTCTGACATAGTCTACCTGAGTGACCAGGGGCAAATGACCACAAATCTCAGCATTTGAGCTGATACTCCATATCAGTCTCCACAGCAGGAGTTCCTTATCTATAATGCTAGTGCAATATTCACAGTACCCACATAGGCTATGAATATGCTGGTGTAGGTCTGAATCACAAAATGCAACAGGCTCTCCACATGGAAGACAGAACCAAAACATTTATTTCAACACCAGAAAGCCAAATCCATTATAGGAACCAAGAAGTTGGTACACATAACCAATGCAGCAAGCACTGACCTCCCCAAGTCTTCCCTCCATCAGGACTTCAAAATAAAATAGGTTTGCTTAAGCAAAAATGCCTCTTTCAGGGGCGGCCAGGTGGCTCAGCAAGTAAGAGCACCGGCCCCAGAGTCGGGAGACCTGGAATCGAATCCGGTCTCAGATACTTAGCACCACACCCAGAAATACCTGGCTGTGTAACTTTGAGCAAGTTACTTAACCCCAATTGCTTTAAAAAAAAATGCCTCTCTCCCACTCACTAGCTGCTCTACCTTCACCCTGCTTGCTCCCAGCTCTGCTCATGCTCTCCTCTGCTCCTTTCCTGCTCCAACCTTCCTGTTCCACCCTTTCAGCAAGCTCCTCCCACTGTTGTCTCCATGTGATTACATTTGGCCTATTAAGGGGTACAGAAGATCTTCAAATTCCCATTATCATCCAAAGAAATCACAAGTCTATACAAAACAAAACACTTTCATCATATTATATCAACCAGGACTGGCTTCAGAGAAAGCTGTAAATAAAGAAGGCAAAATTTATCCTTAGTTCCTTCCCTCCTCCCCTTTCTGCATTCTTCTCCTCAGTACTGGAAGCCTCTCCTATCCCACTTTCCCACTACCATGCTATCCACCTGTCCCATCTCCCCAGTTTAAACCATACAATGGACAGTGTTGCAAATTCTAGACCTTTCTCCCCCTCTTCTCCTTTGAAAACTTGTTCCTACATATACTGACTTTTCTTTTCTTTGATCTCATTGGATTATAGAGCTCAAAGCTGCTGAGTCCAATGGCATACATAGTTTCATAATTTGGGGGGCATAGTTCCAAACTGCTTTCCAGAATTTAAGAGCTCTGATCAGTGCAATGACCATCCACGAGTCCAGACAACCATTGATTAAGAATGCTATCCATTTTCTAATAGAGAAGGGATAGACTAAATGTGAAGAATGAAGAAAACTTTTTGCACATGGACAATATGGGAGCTTATTTTGCTTCACTATGAATATTTGTTACAAAGATTTTGTTTTTCTTTTTTAAAAGTGGGAGGGAAGAAAGGGAAGGCAGGAAAGTAGCTTTTTGGAAAAAAAAACTTTTAATTTAAAAAAGAAAACTTGTTTATCTTGTGATACTATATCTCAGGTCTTTAACAGGTGACTAATCTATGAAATACTGACAATTTCATAGTAAGATGAAAATAGGACAATGGCTGAACATGTTACTTTCCCCAGGCCATTTATATTTTATAACAGTACTCCTAAAAACACAATGCTGGAATTTCAGGCACTGTGCTGCAGGGGTGACATTTGGGGGGCAAGAAGATCGATCTTTCAAGGATATTCCTAAAATCATCCTTTATAAGGTTGACCTTATTAGGAACTCCTTTCAAAATACCATACATTCCATATTTCTAAAAATAGCTTGAGAAGTGGTGTTCTGCTAGCTGTGACCTCTGCAAAATGCAAACAGGTAGATATAATTAAAAATATCATTATCATGAATAGAGTATGGAAAATCATAAACTCTCAAAGACGACACTTGGATAATAGTGTCTTTGCCCCATCAAGAAAAATATTTTGATTATAAAAATTAAATATGACAATAAAGTAATATAACTGAATTATTACTAATTATTGGTTAACCATTTCAACTGTTGCCATGAAAAAACTTTTCCCTTTATCAAGGAAAACTTCTCTCTCTAAACCTCTTAAAACATGACTATTACACACACATAAATATACATACACACATATGTGTTGGAATTATGAATTTTTACAAGATAATAGATTTAAATAAAATTCAGTGAAACATTTCTCATTTAAAAAGAAGCTGATTCATGATGGAATGTGGTCAAAAAAATTTATGAATTTAGCCTGTATACCTTTAAAGAATTTACCTGAAAGACAAGCTAGGATTAATCTTGCGTTTTTATCATTTTACTAATGTTGTATACTCTGCATTGGACTAAAGGAACTAGGTCATAGGATTACAGGATTTAGAGCTGGAAGGGACCTTAGAGATTATTAAATCCAACCCCCTTATTTTAAAGATGAAGAAAATGAGACCCAGAAAAATTAAGTGGCTTATCTAAGTTTACTCCAAGTGGAGTGAAACCCCGGTGGGGGCTCATGACTTACAGAATAAGATAAGCTCCCATGAATTTGGGCCTACCTTAGACCCCTGAGGGTATATAGCAGTCACACATTCTGAGGATGAAACTCATCAAGCAAAGTGGGAGTTGGGATTAGGATCTCAGAGCATGGTTTACAGCTACGTACAAAAAGAGACAGAAGAAAGAGCATAGCAACATAACACCCTAGGAATGTAGCTGCTGATGGGAATCTTCATGTGGACACAGCAGAGCAGCACCTAAAGATGGAGATGTCAGGCTCAAGAACTCACTGACCACACCACAGAGTTCCTCTCATCTAAATCCCTCCTTTTACTGCAGCTGAGGCCCATATCCTCTTGGAGATGGAGAGCTTCAGATGGTTGTGCTTGGTTTATTGACACATCGTAGACTTAAGGTAGGTACTGAGCTCCTCCTCAGTCTTCTTTTACCCAGGCTAAATATATTTCATATTTCATCACTAGAGGCTAATATACACCCTCTATGTCTTTCTGTACAGGCTCCTCAGAGACTGACCCTCACCATACCAGTGCCACAGAGGATTCCCTAGCAAGAGCCTAGGGTAAACTTTCCTCTCAATTGAAAATGCTGCAAGCCTATTGAATATAGATACCTCAACTTATTCACCATTCTTATGTTCAGGAAAATGAAAAATCACTTTAATCCATTTACATAGCTGGTATGTAAATTTAAAGTAGTTATCCATCACTAAAAAAAATGATATCATTTAAAACGGTACTTCATTGTACTTAAAATAGTTGTTCTAACATGAATTTTAAGTAGAGTGCACTAAATGCATTCCAAAAATAATTTCCCCTTAAAAAACCTTAACATACTGCCCTTTATGGGAGAAATTAAATAAATAATCATTGGATGGTCTAAGAGCCAATAATAAACTGAAAAAAATCCTTTGGAGTCTAGAATGAGACAAAGGAGGTGACTTTTAATCCTTTACCTATCTACCTATTGGGGTTGTATTGTTTTCTAGATCACATTTTCTAGAGATGGATTCAGCCAATTTTATGTCTTTGGTCACGAAGACTTGGGAAACTATTGGGTAGTCATAAATCTTGGCCACTCCCCACCCCCGCCCCCCGTCATCCTGATGGTGTCCCTCTAACTTTCCATTTATTCTGCCTGCATATTGGATAGGGAACATGCTAAAGCATAACAGCTGGAAAGAATGGGAATAATGAAGATATCTGGGAATAGAAACCAAGGATCAGACTAAAGAAGACATCCATCTTTCATGTCTTCCAACCTCTTGATGCTTGATTGGCTGAAAGGGACAGGCAGTCCTGGGAGGGGTGGGGAGAAGCGCACATACCACCTGTCTCTGACAAAATGGATTAAGAAAGATGATGGGTTACCTTTGGCTCTTACACCATAGTCCATATATCTTTGTGGAACCAGATGTTTTCCTGGATTTACCAGATTAATTCCAGGACCAAGGAGAAAGACCATAGACTAGAGTTATAGAATTTTACAGCTGGAAAGGACCTTAATTCAATTTGACAAAAAAGAAATTGTTGAATATTCACAAACCTACACATTACAGAGGATTAAGCTGAGACCAAGAATGGTTAAATGACTTGCCCAAGGTCACACAGGAAATTGGCAGCAAAGCTGGGATTTTAATTCAAGCCTGAAATCTCCTGGGCTAATACTCCCTCCACTATGTTACACTGTCCCATTGATGTCATAGGGAAAGGAGAAAAAGGAGCAAAATCACACCTTTCAGTCACTACCTAGGGATGCAGTTAGTGGCATAGAGTATGCATACTGGAATTAGAATCAGGAAGATGAAAGTTCAAATCCTGCCTCAGACATGTATTAGTTGTGTGACACTGGGCAAATAATTTAACTTGTCTCAGTTTCCTTTTCTGGAATGTGGGGATAATAATAGCTCACAGACTTGTGAGGATCAAATAGCATGTGAAAAGTGCTTTGCAAACCTTAAGGGTGCTATATGAATGCTAGCTATTCTTATTATTATGAGTTACAGTGCTATCATAATGTCTTTTGTCTTTTCCATAGCCCTGATTTACCTAATTCCGAGGCATTTACCTCTTTTGCCTCTCTCTCTTTTCTGTCAATAATTTTATCCAGTTCAAATTTCCCATGAATATTCCAAATCTGAACAAGCATTAAAAAAAAACAAAATCCTCAGAGCCTCTGAAAGTATGGAGGATAGAGAAATGACTGCCTTTGGTAAAATATTTCATTATTATTAACATAGGCTTGTTAATTAAGTGAGAGTAGAAGAAAAACCTGGAAATATTTCACAGGAACACTGCCTGCAGGTAATGGGCCCAACAGTACCAACATAACTGAGGAAGGGTATAAGAAAGGTGGAAGTATAACACCTTCAACCCTGGCATTAAATTGAGATCATTGCCTAGGACTGGGCTGCATGAGGCTTACTGCTGGAGGGAGGCTGGCATGCAGAAATCATTGAAGATTCACTCTAGTGACTATATTTAGAATGTGAACAAAGCCAGGACCCTCCAGTCAGATGGAGCATGGGCTTTTCCTCATTAATTGCACATCGGTGGTAACTGGTCAGATTCAAAGAATGAGAACCAGCTCTATGTTTGAGCCTCTACCCATGTAGAATCTTTTAAATACGTGGTCAATAAAGAAAACATGGTAAAGCTGGCCTCTGTGTCAGGACAACCTGGGTTCAAGACTTAAACCCAGCTTCTGCCACATACTGTCTATTTGATCAACTTATCCTATGAGTGTCCCAGGCAATTCTTTAAGGCAATAAATCATACAATAGTGACTGGTATATGTTGGTAGAGGGAATTTCCTTATCTGGTAATTCCCTATACCTAGGAAATCACAAACCCAAACCAAAAAGAAAAATAATCAAAGGATGCAAAAGGGATTTCGTAAGGTTATCTAGTCCACAGCTGCATCTAAATCTTCCCTTGGGTTTCTCTCTCTCTCTCTCTCTCTCTCTCTCTGGACTAAATGTTGCTTTTATTTTTCTTCATAGAGGCCTTGGACTCCCCAGCCTAATTTGATTGGCTTAATTCCTGTAGTCTGATTAATGACCCCCCCCAAAAAAAAAAGAATAAGAGGAATTTGGACAAGCTATTGTAGTCATCTGCTTATTTAATATTCAGAATCTCAAGCCCTTGTACAATAACCTTGCATCTTTTCCCAAACATGTCTAAACACGGAGGCAATGCCAAGAAACTTAGCTCAGGATGGGGATGGAGAGGTGAGTTGGTGGCGGGGGGGGGGGCAGAGAGCTGGGGGATGGAAACAGAAAACAAAATATCTTGATGTCAGATTCTGTTGTTTTTTAACATCATATTTCTTACAAAGTTTTAAATCTTAAAATGTTTGCCCAGGACTCTTTCCTTTCCATGATAGAGCTTTAAGGATTTGAGAAAAAAAAATCTCTTTCCCAACAGTTTTTGTCCTTTGTATCTTCTTTTTTTTTCTCACTTGTCCGATACTTTTAGATGGTTTTGAATGGTGAGGTTAATAGTTCTTTTCTACTTTTAGCTAATTTATGTTATTATTTCTGGTTCAGAAGCTGCCAAGTCCAATGTAATTGTCCAAGAGTAAATCCAAGTTTGTCAAGGAAGAACATTTTCCCAGTTCCAAAATTAGAGGTGAAACCTATTGTACCCAATGCTGCTAAGCTTTTCATATTGCCTCATGGCAGGGAATGGAGTTGGCCCTGTCAAGCTGAAATCTGCAAATCTAGAAGTTTAGATTTGATTCAAGGAATCCTGGAAGGCATTCAAAACTCACAGCGCTTAAACCATAATGTGGAAATATTTCAAGAGAACTTCAAGGGATTGAACTTTGTGTGACTGACTAGGGAAACGTATTTACCGCTTGTAAGACCACAAAGGTAACTTTCCCCAAGGGAAAATTTCATAAATAACATGGATGAGCAATGTCTACATTTTTTTTGACCGGGCACTATGCCCTGTTTGCGTTCAGCACATTCTGTGTGTACTAGTCAGTTTTCTACTTCCTAGCTCTAGGCCCTTTCAAAGCAAAAAATGATAATACCTTAAATTTAAACACACTTTAGTCTATACTATTGTGCTATTATCGAATCACAGAACAATAAAACCGGAATAGGCCTTGATAAATCATCTAGTCCAAGACCCTACCTCCAAGCACACAGATGTCCAAAATACTGAGAACAGATAGCTTTCTATATTCCTCTTGAAGGTGTCTGTTTAATGTCTAATGACAACTATTGCCCCGAGAATAAGGGGAAAAAGAAAGCAAGAGTGAAATAAAAATTAAAACTACTGCAATTAATATAAATTAAAAAGAACTTTAAAATTGTCCTTAAAAATTTTTATTTGTATTTAGAGAAAAAAGTATTTGGTACTTACTAGCTGTGTAACCTTGGGCAAGTCACTTAACCTCAATTGCTGTGCCTCACCCCCTCCAAAAAAAGTATTTGGGAGAATGAGTAACGGAAGTCAGAACAAGCTATTTTCTAGATTTGCATTTGCTTTATTCTCTCATTACATAAAAGGTGAAAATGAAAATGGTTTATTATAAATAAGCTTGACACTTTTCAGTTTCTGAGCAGTTTGTGAGGGCACAATTAGAAAATGAAATTGCTTGTTGTATTTGAATAGACAGAATCAAATAACTCCGTTGTATCTCTCTCTCTCTCTCTCTCTCTCTCTCTCTCTCTCTCTCTCTCTCTCTCTCTCTCTCTCTCTCTTAGCTTGCTAGACCTTTATGAGCCTCATACCCTTGTATTTTTATTCTTTTCTGTTTGTGTGAAGGATACAAGTTAAGTCACAACCCTCAGCACGGTCATTGAGGATATCAATACTAAACAAATCCCCAGTGACAATGAGGAATGTACTTCTCAAGGCTACAGCAGCAGAAAGATGCAGCTCCAAATTAGGGTTTATTTTCAAAACCATATGTTGAAAAGAGGAAAAAGAAAGACTCCCTTTGAATAAGCAACTTCATCAGAGTAACTGCCAAGGAGAAACTGCATGTGGGACCTAAAATGAGCTATTCCAGTCTGCCTTATAAGGATTTCAAATTGCTTTTTATTTCCTGAACTCAAAAAGAAAAGAAAAGAAAAGAAAGGTCATCTATTGACAGAGATAGAGCCTAATGACTGAATTGGATAGGAACTTAGCAAGGAGAAGCAAGAGGTGAAATGTAGTCAGGGAATTGAAGGAAAGTAAAGGGATTATAAAGAAAGGGCGAAAGCATTAGAAGTAAGAGCTCAGAAGAAAGGAACAATGAAAGTGGCAGAACTACAAGTAGGAATTGAAAGCTTCATTTCTTATGCTAGGAACATGTAAGATTTGACTGAAGTGTCTTACATTGTGTGATAAGTGGAAGCAAAACCTGCTGTAAAGATATTGCTAACTTACTTGACAATTTACAGCGTAATTTAGTTTTTAGTTAAAGGTCTCATTTCCAAGATATATCAGTAACTGATTCAAATTTACCAGAGTCAGAGCCATTCCCCAGTTTATAAATGGTCAAAGGATAATGAACATTCTCAAGGGAAGAAATTCAAGTTATCAGTAGCCTTATTTTTTTTAAAGTTCCAAATTTTAGAAAATTAGAGAATTCTTTAATTAGAGAAATGTGACTTGAAGAAACATTAAAGGTTCACTTCATAATCTATCAGATTGTCGAAGTGACAAAAAAAATGGACAAATGACAAATAGTGGAGGGGCCATAGTAAAACAGGTACAGTAATACACAGTTGGTACAGTTGTGAAGTAGCCATGCCATTCAGTAGTTTAAACTCTATGGTCCTAAAATCACTAAACTGTAAACCCTTTGACCCAGAGATATAATGTAAATTAATTCAACAATACATTAAGTCTGCTTTTTGAGGATTAGAGAGAAAAAATTTCATCCCTAATACTATGGCAATCCATAAATTTAGAGGGCAATTTTTAAAAAGACAGTTAAATTGAAAGATAATTTTTACCCATTTCATAAAAGATTTTGCAAATAAACTAGGCCTGAATCTTGAATGTTTTTTCCACTAAATTTCTGGCAGATTATCTACTAAGGTGCAGACCAGTGGCAATGTGTATGAATGGAGGAAGCGCTGACCATGATGAAATCATGAAACTTGGAGATATGGTTCTGTTTTCAGTCTTCCTGAAAAGGAAGGGAAAGGGATAGTCCTTTTCCATAATTTGAAATGAATAAAATTACATTTTAAGGATCCTGGAAAGAGCTACCATGCCACTACTATTATACCTTCTGCAATTAATTAGACAATCTCCAAGAAAGTAAGAACTTCTCTTATAACTAGATTGATTTATTTCCAATGATTTTAAAATAGACTTTTGCCTCATTGGGGAACTAGAAAAATGAGTGTTTATATGTTTGATTTCAGCTTTAAGAATTGTAAATGTACAAGCATTTATTTTTAATTGAAAGCTGAAGGAGGAACACTTTTATTTCTTTATATAAACATATCCTTATGGTAAAAGTAGTATATATGGGTAGAAATACGACCTCCAAGTGGCTCTGTCTTCCACCTTGCCCAATCAATGTAAAAAGGGGACTTTGAACAAACTTTGGAGCTGCAGAACCCACAAAGTGACACAGAGAAGCTAATCTCCTGCTGAGGACAGCCTAGGCAGGCCGGCAGGAATCGGCCAGCACAGCACTCTGGGAGCTGAGCCCAGGCCTGTTGTGAACCCGAGGTTTTAGCCCCAGGGTGAGTCTGACCAGCCCCCTGCAGGAGGTACTCCAAATCTGGACCAGCTGTGGCTGTTTCCAGAATTATCAACACACAGATGCAAAGGACAAAGTGAGAGGCCAGTGCAGTCTGGACTTTGGGACCCAGTAAGAGGGAGTACATTGGCTTTTTCCCCTGGGGCGAGAAGCTGCTGAGACCTGGCACAACCAGCCAGTGCCACATGGCAGCTTCAGCTCCTGGCCTGCAGAGTGTAGGGGGGACCAAGCGACCGGTCTAAGGGGTAATAGCTCTTGCTTTAACCTGCATGGATCTGGATTGCAGTCTAGGGTGGAGGTCCTGGGGTATGTGTCCAGCTTGCCAAAGTGTGTGGAGAACTCAGAGAGGGCACCCATCCAATACCTCCAGCAGCTGAGAAAGCCCCAGTGTTTGGGACAAAAGCTTCCCTGTCTGGTGGCAGAGTCCTACTGTGGCAAAAAGCCCAAGGGTTAAGTGACTGAAGGGCAACATGACCAGGCAAAGGAAACAAAGCAGACAGAAGATTCCAACATTAGACTCCTATTTTGGGGACAAAAAGGAGCAAAGCATGGAACAGGAGGAAGACAGTGAAGTCAGAACTCCTGCACCAAAAGCTTCAAAGGAAAATATGAGCTGGTTACAGGCCATAGAGGACCTTAAGAAGCAGATAAGAGAAGTGGAGGAAAAATTGGGAAGAGAAATGAGAATGATACAAGAAAATTACAAAAGAAAATTAGAGTCAACATCCTGACTGAGGAAAATAACACCTTAAAAAACAGACTAACTCAAATGGCAAAACTCAAAAAGGCAATGAGGAGAAGAATGCCTTAAAAAGCCGAATTTGCCAGATGAAAAAAGAATCTCAAAAGCTCACTGAGGAGAATCATTGCTTCAGAATTAGATTGGAGCAAATGGAAGCTAATGACTTTATGAGAAATCAAGATGCTGTTAAACAGATCCAAACAAATGAAAGAATAGAAGGCAATGGGAAATATCTCATGGGAAAAACCACTGACCTGGAAAATAGATCCAGGAGAGATCATTTAAAAATTATTGGACTACCTGAAAGCCATGATCAAAAAAAGAGCCTAGAAACCATCCTCCAGGAAGTTCTCAAAGAAAACTGCCCTGATGTTTTAGAACCAGAGGGCAAAATAGAGGTTGAAAGAATCCACCGATCACCTCCTGAAAAAGATCCCAAAAAGAAAACTCCTAGGAATATTATAGCCAGGTTCTGGAATATTGCATGAACTTAACATATGTATGAGAAATGCACTGAGAATTCTCCGACATGGAAATTTTTTTCATCCAAAACAATTGTTTTCCTCCTTTTCTGGTGGTCAATGAATATAATAGATACTTATATTCTCTACACCTCTAAGTCAATTTCCGTTTTTGTCGATTCTGGAAAATTTTATGTAAATGCCTACTCATCATCTCCTCAAGTTTTCATTAAAGATATTTTTAATGTGCACATAGACCATTCTCATAAGGAAATGTTATAAGGAGACTTCCAATAGGACATATGAGTATTCATGTTTTGACCCTTCAGGGCAACAAGAAATGTTCCAAATAAAGTTAAAGAATGATTTTTTAAAAAGGGAATGGAAAGAAAAAATTCTTACAAAGAAACTTCACAGAAAAACCAGGAGATAGCCTATATCCTAAATTAGGAAAGAGAGACCATACTATAATAAGTAAGTACCATGGGGTAAAAGAAGGGGAGGAGAACTCTTCAAGAGAAAAAAAACCAGTATTACCAAAACAATGAAGCTCCCAGAAATGAGAATGGCATAAAAAGAACCCGAAAAGAATTAAAGAAAAAGTTGAGGAGGGAAATTAAAATTTGTAAAGTAGAATTCTGAAAGATAAGAGACTCAGTGGCTTAGAAGATGTGAGACTTCCTTTTTTTCCAAGTCAACAAACATTAAGTATGTACCGTGTTTCCCCGATAATAAGACCTATCCCGAAAATAAGCCCTCCCCTTACTTTGTAAGATTCCTCTAAAATAAGCCCTCCCCCGAAAATAAGCCCTATTGAGATTGCTACTGTAGTGCAGGTGATCCCCTGCGCAACACGCTACATTACGGTACCCTCTGTATGCACCATCCCCCCTCCCCTCCTCCCCCCGTGAAACTCACACCACGCTCCGAGCTGCATCCAATCAGAGCTGCAGCAGTGAGTGCGTCATCCTGTTCTTCCCCAGTGATTTGCTTATTGAATAAAGGTACATTTTTTTGTTCACATTTACCTGTTTATTAAAATTGCTGTCAATGTTCATTAAAATAAGCCCTCCCCTGAAAATAAGCCCTCTGGTGTTTTTCTGTCCAAAAAATTTAATAAGACAGTGTCTTATTATCGGGGAAACATGGTACCATGCACAACGCACTGGGCAAAGTGTAGGGATTATATAGAGATATACAATGGAAATTAGTACATATATTTGAGTTACCTATATTACATATATAATATGCACTAATAAATTTTTTTAAATTATTCTGATTCAAAATAATGTTTTACTCAATTTATCAGAACTATTCTTTGTCTAGATTTTTGTTGTAATTCCCATATTCCTGATCTTCCCATGAGATGTCATCTTTACCATTTGTTGAAGGTTCAAGTAAAAGATTCAGATAACATTCTTTCTTATGTAATTAAAATTCACTTGCACAACAGATCCATCAAGGAATTCTTAATTTTCTCCTCAGGAGAAGTATAATATTATTAAATCAGTGGAAACTCTGAAAAAAGAAAATAACAGACTAAATACAAAAATATAGAGAAGCAACAACAAATATATGAATGATATATTTTTTAATTCTAGAAAAATTGGAAAAATATTAATAGTTTCCACAAATGAAAGCTGTAGACTTTGAAAACAGAGATCAGTTAAACAATCTGATAACTATTGGTTTTCCAGGTGGAAAAATGATGAAATAAACAATGCAAATACTGCATTTCAGGAAATCATATAAGAAATCTTTCCAGAAGTATTGGAAAAAAGAGAACACTATGCCATTTGAGAGGATCCATAAAGCACTGTCAGAGACGAATCCTATATTTAAATAATCAAGAAATCTAATCATCAAGTTCCAGAGCTTCAACTCTAAATAAAGAATTTTTCAAGCAGACAGGAGGGAGCAATTTACACTTCAAGGAATATGATTTAAAATTGTAAAGGACTGTTAACCAAGGACAAAATATGAAAGAAAAGCCTAGTTATAAAAAGCCAAAAACAAAATAAATCAGCATATATGCTATATGAGATATTCTACAAAGCTGAGTATATCCAAAGATGTATTGAGAGGCATGACTCTGAATTTACCTGAAGGGAGATACCAATTTGCTGTGAGGAATATAGGAATTAATACAGTTTTAGTGGGAAAACTAAAAATGGATCCAATCACTTTACCTGAACCTTCTGAAGTAATTACTTTAAAACAGTATCGTGTGCCCCATGGGCAAGATGAAATTACCACTACTATAAAGGAATATGTTGAAGCAGGAGTGTTAGTCTCTACAACCACAAGATGGAATAATCCTGTCTGGCCAGTAAGAAAATCAGATGGGACATGGAGAATGACTGTGGATTATAGACAGTTGAATAAGGTGACTCCTTCTTTGTATGCTGCTGTTCCAGGTACCATCACCTTAATAGAAAGGATCCAGAAATATGATGGGACTTGGTATGCAGTTATTGACTTGGCAAATGCCTTCTTCACCATCCCAATAGACCCTAAACAATGGGACCAACTCGCTTTCACTTGGCAGGGTAGACAATATACTTTCACCCGCTTGCCACAAGGGTACATACATAGCCCCACTATTTGTCACAGGATTGTGGCTGAACAGTTGGATGAATTAAAGCTACCTGGTGTACAGCTTACCCACTACATTGATGATATCATGATACAGGGAAAAGATGCGAAAGAAGTGGAAAGGAGTTTGACCCTTCTAATTGAGCATATGAAAAGTAAAGGGTGGGAAATTAACCCTGCAAAGGTTCAAGGACCAGCTCAAAATGTGAAATTTTGGGGTATACAATGGAACAAGGGGCTAAGGGAGATTCTTCCTCAAGCCCGACAAAAGATTCAGGATTTTCCTACCCCTACCAATAAGAAGGAGGCCCAAAAGTTTATAGGATTGTTTGGATACTGGAGGCACCACATTCCACATTTGGGACAGATTTTAAAACCTTTATATAGAGTCACACGGAAGAAATATGAATTTGATTGGGGACTTGAGCAGAGTAAAGCTTTTGAAGAAGCCAAGGCTGCCATACAATTGGCCCTAGATTTGTGGCCCATGCAAAATGGTCCAGTGGAATTGCAAGTGACTGTACAAGATGATTATGCAAACTGGAGCTTATGGCAAAAACAACAAAGCCGAAATGTACCTTTGGGATTTTGGTGTAGGAAACTCCCTTCATCTGGAGTCCAGTATACACCTTTTGAAAAGCAGTTGTTAGCTGCATATTGGGCTTTGGTGGAGACTGAACAACTGACTCTGGGCCATGAAGTGATATTAAGACTTGGAATCCCAATTATGACCTGGTTAATGAGTACCCCAGCTTCTCACAGAATTGGACATGCCCAAGAGGCTAGTATAATCAAATGGAAGTGGTATATTCAAAATAGAGTGAAAACAGGCAAAAGTGGAGTCTCTGCTCTACATGAATCTGTAGCAAACATGGAAATTGAGAGGAATGACACACCCCCTGAGCCAAAGCAACAGTTGGTACAGTCCACTGTAAAATGGAATGAGGGATATGATGTATTAACTGAGGAACAAAAGAGACATGCATGGTTTACTGATGGGACAGCAAACTATTTGGGGCAAAAAAGACATTGGAAAGCAGTGGCCTATAACACATGTACTAGAAGGACTTTGGAAAGTACTGGGATAGGTGGAAGTAGCCAATATGCTGAACTTATGGCAGTATATCAAGCCATCAAAATAGAACAAGGAGGACAGTGTCATATATTCACTGATTCATGGGCGGTAGCTAATGGGTTAGCTACATGGATGCCCATGTGGAAAAATGAAAATTGGGAAATTCACGGCAAACAAGTCTGGGGCAAAGAATTATGGGAAGATATCTGGAACATGTCTTTGGTCACTGACTTGTCAGTTTTTCATGTAGATGCTTACGTGGCCCCCACCACACCAGAACGTGAGTACAATGCTCATGCTGATCGACTGGCAAAGATTGCTACTGAACATATTATCCCTACTTTGACAACAACTGATGATCCGGTATTAGCAAAATGGGTCCACCAAACAGCAGGCCATTTGGGGGTCCAGGCCACACACCAGTGGGCACAAGATCGAGGTATTAGTATCTCTCATTCACTGTTAAAACAGATAGCAGAAGAATGTCATATATATCAATTGGAAAAGGAGCGAACTATTCCTTGGGTAGTAACTGGAGAGATAGCAAGAGGAAAAGTCCCAGCCCAAATCTGGCAAATAGATTATATTGGTCCACTACCGCTGGATAAAGGATGCAGATTTATATGTACTTGTGTTGACACCTATTCAGGTGTACTAGTGGCTTGTCCTTATAAGAATGCAACCCAGAAAAACACTTGTAAAACTCTGGATCTCATGAGTCTATATTATGGAAGCCCAATGCAGATTCAAAGTGACAATGGGTCACATTTCAAAGGCAATGAAATGAAGAGGTATTGTATACTAAACAATATAGAATGGATATATCATATTCCATATTATCCAGAAGCATCTGGGTTAATTGAAAGAATGAATGGATTACTGAAAGAACAGTTGAGGAAGTTAAGTTCCAATAATTCATATCAACATTGGAAGGATAATTTGTTCATGGCTTTGCGTAATTTGAATAATAGACCATTGGGAGGAAGTACACCTCTAGCCAGAATGATGACCCCCAATTTGCAAATTAGAAAACAACAAACACATAAGATCCCAAATATTGAGTATTGGACCTTGAGGCCAGATGTCCCAGCACCGTACCCAGGACCACCTGGTTCGGTGGGGTATGATTTACATTGTTTAGAGGACTTTTGGTTGTACAGAAAAGAAATAAGAAAAATCTCCACTGGGATATGCATAAGAATCCCTAAAAATCACTTTGGACAGATTTTACCCAAATCAGGATTAGCAGCTCAAGGAATATATGTATTGGCTGGAGTAATAGATTCTAATTATCAAGGAGAAATTGTTGTAACATTCCATAATTTAGGTGAAGGGCCCATACAGATTCATAAAAATGATAGGATAGTTCAAGTGATTATCATTCCTTGTAAAACAATACCACTTGTAAAAACTGACCCTCCTTCCAAAATAACTGTCAGAGGAACTGAAGGATTTGGTTCTACTGATAGAATAAAATCAGGAGCTAAAGTATGGGTAAAACAGAAGCCAGATGATGTTCCAAAGGCTGCAGAGATTATAGCACATGGGAGGGATAACACTGTAACTATTGTTTATTCTGGAGAAGATGATTACAAAATTGTACCCTTAACTCATTTATTCTACCGTGAGTGAGGCTACAATAGTCTGGTTATTGTCTCTCTGCTTCTTCTTGATTTTTTGTCTGTTCACCTTGTTTGCTAGATTTGTTTCCGCAGGCTTGGTACCCTCCACCTGTAGATCCCTGATAGCTTAAGCTGGATGTCACCCCCTGTCTGCAACTGTGATGTGTCACCCTTGGACCTGGCATATTAAGAACTGACCTCTCAAATGGGACCCCTTAGGATAGGGAGAGCTCTACATCCGATTTCAGCAGCAAGTAGCCATGGAAGAAGAGACCTTCACCCCTTACCACAAGATTTTGGGGCCCCATTTGTTTGAGGTGGGGGGAATGATGGGGAGCTTGTGCTCAAGCCCCACCCTAAAATATGGTTTTCTGTGTTTATTGTGTGCTATTCTTATTATATTGTTGTGAAATTTTGTTGACACCAGTTATTCCTACTGTATTTTTGCCAAGTAAGGGACATGAAAGATCTTGGCCAAATGTAAGGGTTATGGGATTTAAAGATCTTCCATGCCCCATTGGACTTGCTGACGTAGCAGGAAGGGGCGGAGCAAGAGGAAGCGGAAGCCAAGCTAGAGTTCCTGCGGTGGCTAGCAGTGGTGGCGACGGCGGCAGTGGCAGCAGAGCCAGCGGCAGCAGCAGTGCGAAGCCCTTTTTGAGTCAGCCAGAATTTCTGCTAAGGACTCCTGCTGAGGACTGCCAGGGGCTGGAGCTGCTGGGAGCATGCTTCCTGGACGCTGGGTGGTTGCTGTGAGTGGGGAGAGGAGGACCTTTGCCTGAGGTAGCCTGTTCTGTTTTAAAGGCTTGAGAATGTGGGTGCTTTCTACTTTATCTACCTGTGCCAATTTCATAACTACTCTGATGGCTTTCACTTTCTGGTTTTGGGACTCAGTCTTTTGGTATTTTAATAAATTTTCTAGCTTATTCCCCCATATGGCAAGCCTGATGTATTTTGTGATGGATAATTATATCAGCATATCTGTAATTTCCATAGGCATTGTGAATATGGCATTGCTGATACAGTATACTGCTACATAAACTGAGAAAGAGAAGGAAAAAAATTATTAACAGTTAAAGTGTATTCAAGGTATTGGGACTGGGGAAGAAAGGAATTTGGATACATGTTTATGTAAGAGCAAGATGGTAGAAACTGGAATCCTATTGCTTTAAGCAAACAAGTTAAAACTATGTAGTGCTCATTTTTTTAAAGGTAATTTAACTTGATTGGGTGGCAGCCATAACAAATGATATGAACAGAGTTTTCAAAAGTATAGATTCAAACTCTCAAAAGCCAGTCTGAAGTTGTCAAAGTCCTTCAAAATCACTCATAATCTGAGAAGTTTAAATTAAAGGAACTCTGAGAATAACCTCCCACTCCTCATAGGATCATAAGAATTTAAGATTTAAACCAGGAAAGAACCTTAGAGATCATCTGGTCTCTCTCCTCCATTTTACATATAAATGAATGTGCCTGGCAGATATGGAAACTAAGAGTCCAATGAAATCCAAGGGTACTGAAGTAAATGGAAAACTTACTTTTTTGAGTTGGCTGAGTAAGGGAGTTATGCTGAGTACACCCATACTGCATACTTGCCAATCATGTTCAGGAATGTCAATTTTAAAGCTTTGTGGAAAATGAATTGGGGAAGAGAACAATCAAAGGCAGAGAGAGAGCGATTAGAAGATTTTTGCGATAGTTCAGGCAAGAAGTGATGAGTATATGACTTATATTGGCATTGTGAGTGAAGAAAAGGGGACATATATAAGGGATATTGTGGAGACAGAAGTGATGACGATTGGATATGGGGAGGGTGGAAGTGAAAAAGAGGGAAGGTTTAGGATGATTGAGTTTGGGCACCTGGTGACTCTAAGGATGGAAGTATCCCTGAGAAAATGAGAGGTTTAGAAGAGGAGTGTTGGGGGGGAGGGGGCAGAAAGATAACGAGTTCTCTTTTGTACAAAAAATAAATTATTAAAATGAGGTTATTCAGTAACAAAAAGCAAATATCACATAAAATAAATAATCAGTAAATTTATAAATGACTGGATGAAAATAGGACACGGAAAGCCAAGAGACATGTCAGATTGGAGAAGACTGGAAATCCTGATAGAACTATAGGTTTGGCCAAAAATGAGGCTATAAACATGGGAACTAAGTCAGAGGTCAGTTTTCCTTGGCCTGGACACATGGGACTTGAATCTCAAATACAAATCTGAAATTGAGAAAAGAATAAGAAAAATGTAATATGGTTAGCTAGATAATTTACAGGAACCCAGCAGGGTGGCAGTCAGCATCAGAGAAGCTTAGAGCTAGTTCTGGGGCCTCAGTCACAGGGAGGACTAGGAGTCAAGCCATGGCAAGAATTTGGTACGGAGTAGAGCAACTGTGTGATGTAGAAACCCTGTTACTAGTGCAGTAGGAGGTTGATCATGGGACCCCTAATCAACAGAATCTCCAATCCAGTAGATGAAACTAAAAGGGTTCAGACTTCAGCAATCCATTTGCAATTTTTAAAAGTGTGGGGCTTTCAGACTCTGAGTACATTTGCAAATGAAAAGGTTAGGGAAATCCCTAAGGACTATACTTTTCCCTGGGCTTGAATTGCCTTGGTGTCTTTTCTCTCTATTCTCCACTCCTTAATATGGGAGAATGAAGAGACTAAGCAGTTAGAGACAGGGGAACCAACCCCAGTATAGTCCACTCTAACAGAGACAGCTCTTAAGAAAGTGTTTGTGTGTGTGTGTGTGTGTGTGTGTGTGTGTGTGTGTGTGTGTGTGCGCATGTGCGTGTGCGCGTGCAAGTGCATGCAGGCACATTCGGGGAGGAGGATTTCTTTCCATTCTGCCACCCACCATTCCCGTTGTCTTGAAGGAAAAGCACATAGACATAGGAGACACATGTCCACGCGCAGCCTGAAAGGGGTATTTGAGGATATGGCTCCTAGACCTCCAACCTCCTATATAGAAAGTTGCAAAGAAGAACCCTGGAGAAGGACTGGGCCCTCAAGGAATAGTTGCTCATCTCTTTCCGTGCACTCTTCGTAGAGTAGGGCAACTGGGGAGGGGATTTCTCCCTCTGCCAACCTCCCTCCATTAGCAATGGTATTCTGCAGCAAAAGCACATGGATGTAAGAGATGAGTGGTTGCATACAGCCTGAGAATGGTATCCAAGAATATTGCTTCCTGAACTCCAACCTTCTGTGTTGAGAGGGGTCAAGAAGAAAAAGTACTTGGTTCCTGGAGTGGGGAGTCTTACTACTGAGGACGCATCAAGTCTCAGAGCTGAGACACTGAAGGAGCAGAACTGTGAAGGCTTCCCTCTAGTTCTCTTGGCACTGCATGCATACCATTGGAATATGTGGGCCCCCTATCAATTATGTCTCCTGCTTTCTTGCTACACTATTGGCCCACAACCTTATTTGGTCATAGATGTCTCTGATACTCTTTGCACTGCTTTTATTGTACATTTCTTAATTAGAAATATGTTCTATCTCCATTATTACCATAATAGTACTCATGTCCACTATTTGCTTCTCCATCGCTATTTGGGTAACCTGAAACTACAATTCTTTAGAGCCTGTGTTATTCCCCAATTCAAAACCATATATCATCAGCAGAAGAATATTGATGTTAAAAAGATGAGCCTTTGTTTCAGGGAGAATATTGGTGTTAAAAAGACAATCTACATAGAATACTTGTTGGTTTCTTTTATAGTCTTCTTATTTGATATCCCTTAGCAACTAACTTCTTCTAGAACCGAGTTCAGTTTCAAGGTTTAAAGCAACAGTATCCATGAAAAGAGAATAGTAATTAACTGGGTTCATCATATTTCCCACATTGTGAATTATTCCTAGCATTCTTCAATCACTTGCTCCCTATGAAATGGACAGAAAGTTGCTGTGAAATGCCTAGGATTGACACTAGCCTGCCTCCTTAAAGGAGAGAGTTTACAGACTTTTTGATTTTCTTTTGAATTAAATCTGTTCCAAACAGAATAGCCTCTGACCATTGGAGGTCAGTTTCTCAGAGGACAGCTCTTACAGAACTCAAGACAATGTAAATGCCATCTAAGAAGTTACTGCATTGCAAAGGGAGCCTAAAATGAAGAGACTCTCTCTGATGAAGATCAGTTTTATAGATCATAAAATCTAAACCATCCCTTTCTAAAATTTTTGCCTGTAGGATGGCATTTCCATTTTCACTGCTTGTAAAAATAATGTAATTTTCTATAATTCTTATCTAACAAATTTAGTGGGGTGACATTGCCTTCCAGGGAATTGGAACTTCTCAATGAAATTGCATAATCAATATTGGGATTGTAAACCAAAACCCAATGTCTGCTCATCAGCAGATTAGCTTTAATAATTGTTTTGTAAAAATATTTTCCACCCCTAGGGCAAGCCATACTGATGTAATCAACTTCTTTACTACTCCATGAGTAAAGAAAGGTTGATTTTATTGTTCTCCTTTACTACTAACAGAGAAGTAAACTAACAGAGAAAAGGTGAAATTTGTTTTCTGGTTAGTAGAGTTCAGAACAGAGGTAAAACATACTAAGTTCAAATAACCTACATATTTCAATAAATTGGGACTTCTAAGTAACAGCTAATCTTGCATCTCCATAACAATCATGGCAAAGTACTTCCATTCTTGAGTATCCTGGAGCTATGAGGTGTTTTTTCTATGGCAACTGATATAAATAAAATATAATGACCATTCATTCAGTTGTTGTTGTTTTCGGTTATGTCCAACCCTATGTGACCCCATTTGGGGTTTTCTTGGCAGACATGTTGGAGTGGTTTACCATTTCCTTCTACAACTCATTTTACAGGTGAGGAAACTTAGACAAATAGGGTTAAATGACTTGCCCAGGGTCACACAGCTAGTAAGTGTCTGGACTAGATTTGAACTCAGGAAGAGAAGTCTCTCTGACTCCAAGGCCGACACTCTATACACTGTACCACCTAGCTGCCCCCGTGATCATTCATCTAGGTTCAAAACCTTGGACTCATCTTGGCTTATCCTCCCTCCTTCATTCCTCACACCCAGCCAATCACCAATCCTGTCAATGCTTTTTCTTTTTTTTTTTTTTCCTGTTTATGCCCTCTTTCCTCATTTGTAAAACGAGGGGTTGAACTGGATGACTTCTAAGGTCTCTTCCAGTTCTAAATCTATGATCCTGTGATCTGACAGGTTAGCTTCTTGAGGACAAGGACTTTTCATTTTTGTCATATCCTCAGCACTGAGCACAGTGGCTGGCATGTAAAAGGCACTTATCAAACATTTATTGATTGATTGATCCTAATGTCCTTTACTTATTTTCCATTAGTTCAGGTCTTTATCACCTCATAACTGTACAGCTGTAACAGCTATACTACCTGGTCTTTATGACTTAAAACTCCCCTTCCTCTATTCATCCAACATACTATAGCTGAATTCATCTTTTTAAGACACTGTCATCTCTCATTCAAATATCTCAAGTAGATTCCTTTTTCCTACTACATCAAATCTAAACATCTGTGCCTGGCTTTCAAGTTCCTCCATAATCTGGTCCTACCCTATCTATCCATCTAATCTTATGTCCCAGGTCCTGCAGGAAGTCAGAAACACACTGCTTGTGTTCCCTCTTGTTGTCCCTATTACCTAGAATGTATTCTTTTGTTTCTTCCACCTATCCAAATCCTACACAACCTTCAAGACCCAGTTAAAGCTGAAGCCATTTCTGATGACTCTAGTTTTCATTGATCTTTTCCTCTAGGTTCCTTCTAGCACTTATAGCACATATCACACAGCTACTACCTAGACTAGAGCCTTCCATGAATCCAGGAGAGTAGAAGGAAACATCCCCCTTCTAGAATGGCATGGTGCCTCGGTCCTTAGACAAAGAACTTGAACTAATACTTTGGTTCATCATTAATGCTATGATTCAGCTCCACAAAAGTGTATAAAGCTTGTTTGCTTATTTGGGAAAATATGTTAAACACCTGATTTACAAATGCACATAGCCTATATGTTAGTTGAGATTGCTCGCTGGTACTTTAGGAAATCATTCACAGCATCTTTGAATTAGAAGGGACTCCAGAGATATTTTAGAGCAACAGAGTTGATAAACCTACCTTCTTCTTGAAGACTACAAGTCACCCCCTGCCTCCCAAAGCAGCCTGTATCATTTTTTGTTAGGATGTTCATCTTTACATTGAACCTAAATTTGCTTTTCAACAAATTGCTTTCCACCTGCTACTGTTAGTTTGGCCTACTGAGGCCAAGCAGAACAAGATATCAAGTGATGGTCCTTCAGTTACCTGAGACTGCTGTCATGTTTCCTCTTTCCTAGGCTAAATGACTCCAGATCTTTCGGAGTATGGGATAAATATAAAGCTCTTCACCCTCTTGCTCATTCCTCTCTGGAAGCTTTCCAGTTAATCAGTGTCCATGCTAAAATGTGGTGCCCAGACCTGAATGTAGCACCTCAGAGGCAGAGTGGTGGGGGCTTTCCATCACCTCCCTAGTCCAGGCAGGGCATTAGGGCTCTCTCAGTACATACTACAGTTGCATGAGCATTCTTGGCTACCATACAACCCTGCTGACCCATACTGAGCTTGTGCTCCACAAAAACCTCAGATCTTTTTTACACAAATGGTTGCCTAGACATAACTCCCCCCTTTTTTCACTTATAGAGTTGGGTTTTTTTTAACATAATTGTAAGAGTTCCCACGTATCCCAAGTGAATTTCATCTTATTAGATTCTGCTCAAGTTCCAGTTGGCTGAGACCTTTTCAAATTCTGACTCTGTCATCCAAAGGGTTGACTTTCTCCTCTAGTTTCCTGTCCCCTGAAAATCTGATAAGCATCCCATCTGTGTCTTTATACAACTCAGTGACAGACTGTTAAACAGCCCAGGGCTAAGGACAGAATCTTGGGGCCCTACGCTTGAGTCCTCCTTTCATTAACCTCTCCTCTTTGGGTTTGCCCATTAAGCTAATTCTGAGGCTCTTTAACCACAGTACAATCTTGCCCACATTTCACCATCTTTTCTCCAACCACAAAAATAACATGAGAAACTTTATCAAAATTTTTGCTAAAACCAATGTAAATGCATTTACTTGATCTATCAGCTCATCAAACCCAACAGAAAGAAAAAAAGAAAGGAAGGAAGGAAGGAAGGAAGGAAGGAAGGAAGGAAGGAAGGAAGGAAGGAAGGAAGGAAGGAAGGAAGGAAGGAAGGAAGGAAAGGAGAATATCAGGTTAAGTTTGTAAGTAAATATTTCCTAGAAAACCCAATATGGCTATCCAACCCATTCTTTACAATTACAGTTTATCTGGTAATGTGTAGACTACCAGCGATAGTGGCCCTAAAGCAATTTCATACTGATTTTAACTATGCCTAACAGAATAATACTGAACACAATGATGGTGAGGCCTTAAGCTTGAAAAAACTGGAACCACTGATCAACAATCCATATTCATTGTACTGGGTTTCCCACCCTGATATTTTAATGCCAACAATAATAATTTTCTCAACCAAGGAAAGAATTGATTCTGATGCATGGACGAGCTAAATAAAGATAATCCAGGCTGCCAATTCACTGGCTATAAAGACAAGTCCTCAGACAATCTGCCTTGTTCTTTTCCACATCAGATTACCTTGAGATCACGGTAATAAAGGTAATACCTACTACTTTGTGATGCATTAATATTCTGTCATTAAAGTAAGAAACACTATCAGAAAGAGGGACACCTTGAAATGATCAACATACTTCTATTAAATGAAAAGCATGAAGTAGGAGTGGGATTTTTAGGATAAATGTGATCCAATTGTAATGTTTATAATAAATAAAATTTGTAATAAAATTGTAGTATTATTTTAAATGGATAAATTAACTATTCTACACTATTACATTTTTACCCAGATATAGTGGTTATGGTATTCTTAAGGACCTTTTCCTCAGCTATTAATACTTTTTAATTAATGTCATTAAGAGTATAAGGGAAATATTTTCTGAAGTTAAATGCTTTGAGGATGATCATGCTATTTGGCACAGAATTTTCTGGTAACAAAAAGGAGCCAATCCATGTTCATATTTCACATAATATCCTTCTCATATAGCATCTCTCCGCCTTAGAGATTTATCACTTTCAATTTAGTAATTATGCTCTAATTCTCAGTGAACTATACAAACTCCCCTTCCTTGCTGTGATGCTACATCTGATTGGCAGGGTCTTTCAACCAAAGTAAAGTGACAGTTCAAAAACTAGATCACTTTTATGACATAAGAAGATATTGGATTTGATTAAGCACCTTTCACAAAATTGTGTTTGTTCACATGCTTTTCTAAATTTCAACATTCTGTCCATTATAAGGGTCAACAATATGAATTACTAAGGTTTTACTGTATTTATTGCTTGATATACACCTTTCATAACAATTGGAGCACTTAGTAACAAAAATAAATCAAATGAAAGATAAGATAGACCAATGACATCTAATAAGTAAATGCATTAAGACTATACTAATAAATAGTAGAGACAGCTAATAAAACAAATAAAGGTGCACAAAACAAATAATTAAGAAAAGGGTTATGTTTGCAAAGAATGAAGGTTCAAGAATTTGATGCAACCTAGCTTGATAATTATGCTAGAAGAGACCAAATGAACAAAAGATTTTCTATTAGAAAACAATAAGTAATATATAATAAGTATTAAAGTGGCAGGATTAAATGTAATTTTATATGTGCCTTCAGAAATTCTCTGGACAGATCAAATAATATAAATTAGGTATTTGTGATGATTTGGATATCGCTGTGCTAAAGTCTATTTTAGACTTATTCTTTACTTTCTAAAGCACAGAAAGAGGATCTATCAATTACTAACATTTATTAAATGCTCACTATATGCTAAGCACTGTGCCAGGTGCTAAAGAAATCAATGAGCAGGAGTTAGAAGGAACCGGATTCTGAATCAATTCAAGAAAGGATTTTCAAACCACAGAGTCGACTAAGAGTAAACGAATTGTTTTATAAAATAGTAAACTTACTAGCATTGATGGCATTCAGTTAGTCAATAAACATTTATTAAGTACCTACTATACGCCAGGCACTGTGCTAAGCGCTAGAGATACAAAGATAAAAGTTCCTGCCCTCAAAGAGCTCACAATCTAATGGAAGAAACAACATGTAAGCAACTGTACAAAACAAAACAAAAACTGTATCCAGAATGAAATAGGAAAAAAAAAATCAACAGAGGGAAGGTACTTGATTAAGAGAGGTTGGGAAAAGCTTCCTATTTCAGAAGGTGGGATTTAAACTGAGACTTGAAGAAAGCCAGAAAGAGATGAGGATGGAGAGCATTCCAAGAATGGAGGATAGTCAAAGGCTGGATGACTATCTGACAAGGACACTGTAAAAGGAATTCCTTCACGGGTTAGGACATTGAACTCCAAAGTCCCTTCCAATTTAATGATTCTAACTAATGTTTCTAATTCATGTACTCCTATGTTAATGATGTTCAAATATCTTTTTTTTTTAATGAAATGCATTTAACGTTTAGAAAACATATGTAGTAACTCGGGAAACTCTCATATTTAAAGCTCCCCAGAAGAAGTGCCCTAGGTTTAAGGTACTATATGTTTCAAAATATACTTAAAACCTATAGTTTACACATCCGCAACAATTATTTGCTTCAATTAGAGAGCCAAAGGACACTAATATTTCAAAGCAAATGAAACAGCAGTAGCAATAGAGTATTTACTGCAAACGCGGGACACGTTGTTCTACAGATACACACACACAGTCAGTGGGGAGAGTGACTACACCTAGGGAATATTCCTAAGGAACATGTGACCAGATCTTATATATGGAAGGGCAGCTCATACCTCTGATGCTAAGGGCTCCTAGTGTCTTGAGATGCTGTGATGTTGCTCATAGGGCCTGTCCCTACTGGTCTTTGGTCAAACCCCAAAATCTTCTTTATAAGCATCTTTTCTCGGTCAACTCCCAAAGTCTTACTTATTAGTATCTTATGTCTCCAGGAGAATCTTTACCTTTAGAAGCCAAACTCTTTTGTAATATGGAACAACTAGTTAGTCAAGTAGAACTCAGAGACATTTAATCTGTCTTGAATCTCATCCTCCTGTTTGTTGTGCCCCAAGTCTCTATTTGAGTTAGAAAGTCTCCTTTACCTCAATTTCTGATTCCTAACTTGCACTTCTTCCCAGTCACTTTTAGGGGCTGCCCTTTTGACAAACCATGAAGGGCTACCTGTGTCTGAGGCTCCCTAGTTTACCTCAACACCCCTCAAGATCCTTCGGAGCTTCAAATTAAAGGATATAGGTAAATGTAAGAGTAAAGAATCCTTCAGAGACCTGCTAAGATGTTACCCTCCGACTCAGTCCTTTGTTTCCAACTCCCAATTTTGTTATGTTTTGTTATGTATATTGGCCAAGCCTCCTGATCTATCTATCTATCTATCTATCTATCTATCTATCTATCTATCTATCTATCTATCTATCTATCTA
>NW_027185777.1:22914975-22942980 GCF_028583685.1 Petaurus breviceps papuanus
CTATCTATCTATCTATCTATCTATCTATCTATCTATCTATCTATCTACATATATACACAGTCTATTTTCTTTATTCTAGGCTCCTGGGGATTTTTATCTTGGCACTTTGTATGAATTATGGCCCATTAGGTTTGAATGGTTTTGGGTGAACAAGATGTCAATGAGGCTGGCATTGGATACATTTAAAGTTTGTACAGAGCTATAGATTAACAGGGTCCTTTTCAGAAGTTCAATGACTGAATTAGCAATTATGGGTAATAACCTGGTAAACTTAAGAACCATTTTTATAGTATTTGCAACATGCAAATACATAGTACAAATGGTGTTTAATCTAAATTATGAATAATACATATGGTTTTCTAGGAAGGAATTTTAAAATGCAATGTTGCAATTTTGTTGGGCTCACCCTGTCCTTGACCCCTTAATGTATTTTCTGTAGCAATTCAGTTCAAATCAATGAATCTTTATTAAATATCTACCATGTGCAAAGGCTGGCCTAAGAATTAGAGATGTAGAGACTAAAACGAAAGCCCCTGCTTTCAAAGAACTTACGGGGGGGGGGGGGGAGTGGCAGGGCACAATTCAGATAAAATATACCAAGAGAATATATGATAATTTGAGAAAAGAGAGAACATTAAAAATTGGGGGTATTTTTGGTAGGAGGGAAAAAACATATTTCATAAAGTAAGTGGCACCTGAGTTGAAGGAACCTAGGAATCCCAAAAGGCCAAGTAAAAAGGGGCTCTACCGGGCATGAGGAAAACTCTGCAGAAAGACACTGAATTGGAAAACGGAAAGTCAAACTCAGAGAACAGCGAGTAGGCCAGGTTGGCTGGAAGACAGAGTTTGTGAAAGGGGTGAAATCTGAAATGTCTGGAAAGACAGTTGGGAATCTGATTGTGGAAGGCTTTGAATTCCAGAATGAGGAGTTTGTACTTTATCCTGAAAGCAAGGGGCGCGGGGAGAAGGGGTTGTACACCATCTCCTGCTGCCTCCAATCTTCTAATGCTGTTTGGAGAATACTAACTTGGAAGGATATAGCAATGAATTTTGTGTGGAAGAGGATGCAATCAGGAATAGCACCTAGCTCACAGGGTTATGACAAATATGAAATGAGGTAACATGTAAAGCATTTTGCAAACTTTAAACCACTAAATATAAATTTTATTACTGTTTTCTGATGTTCCCAGCAGCCAATTCATCCAAAACTGTTTTCCTAAAATATAGATGATGAAACTTCATATTTGGACCATAGACTAATGGGAAACCCAGGTAGCCCTAATTAGAAGAACTACTTTGTTTCTTGATTCCTCTTACTCAGAAACAAATCATATCATTCATTAGTCCAATTTCTCAATTGGCAAATCTTTGTACAAGTAAATACATGTGTTTTGGGGGGAGGTGGTTGCCCCCAAAGTACATATGTCTCCTTCTAACTTCTCCTCACAGTCTTGCATCTTTATTTAGTTTTTATCCCGTCAACAAAATATCACACTCAAGAGTCCTACATTGAGTGATGTTTAAAAAATCAATTGCACAAATATAAGGAAGGGGAGATCTGGCTTGGCATCCTTTCATGTGAAATAAACTAAGAGTTTAAAAATTCAATTTTGCTTGGTTGAGGTACAACTGCTAGAAAAGTTAATGTAACAAAAGTTGGATTAATATAAATAGACGAGGTCAGGGAAAATAAGTTTCACTGTACTTCATGATGGTCCGAACACATACTGTGTTCTGTTCTGGGCATCACATTTTAGAAGGTGCCACTGGTGCCACTGGTAGAAATGGAGACATCAGAAGTAGAAGCAAAGATTTAGGGAAAATGATGTAGTTTGGTTTTGTACGTCTTACACACGAGGGTCATCCAAGTGGAGATGCAAGGGCAAAACTAAGAAGCAAAATCACAGCTAGAGATAAGATTTGAAATCAGTTTCTTTTGAGGATGATGGTTAAGGCTATGGAAGTGAATGAAATTGCTAAGGAAGAGAGCAGGAGAGAGGGAGAGAAAGAAAGAGAGAGAGAGAGAGCACACTCCCCTGCCTAGATTGTATTAGTATATATTTAAAGGCAGATAGGAAGAGGTCACTTGAGAGGAAGAGATTGAAATGCCAAGAGTAGGATTAACTGGTGGATCTAAGCACTGGTTGAGATGTGAGGAGGTGGGTTCACAGATACAAATAAAAGGCAAAGATTTAGACACCACATTCCCTGAGAAAGTAAGATGAAGGAGAGAATAAAGATGGTGAGAAATTATCAGGTGAAGAGGATGGTTCCAATCTTCTCAGAGAAGAAAGAGATCACGTGCTAGCTTAAGGGGGAGAGAACAAGACTTGAAATTGTCATGTTGTTACCTATATGACAATGGAACCAATGAGAAATGGATAGGAGGTTTTTTTGACATGGTGAGGACCCATCTGAGATCTGCACCATAAATTTATTGTAAGAGAAATTAGAATTTCTCTGTGAATTTAGGCAGCAAAGAAATATTAAAGTGCATATTCAAGACTGAAGATTCAAAAAATATTTTGGACAACAGTATCATTTTTGTTTTGTTGCTTTTTTGGAGGAGGGGAGGCAGGGGTAAAGTGACTTGCCCAAGCTCACACGACTAGTAAGTGTCTGAGAGCAGATTTGAAAGCAAGTCCTCCTGACTCCAGGGCCACCTAGCTTCCCCATGATTATCATTTTTTAAATTAAAACATACCCTTCCTACATGACTATTTAAAAGGACAACATGCATTTTGATGAATAAATTCTGATGTTTCTTTTAAAGTCATTATTTTATATAGTTTTACATGCACTTTTGAGCACAGGCCTTGACAGTCAGGGACATCTACAGAGCATCAATAGTGGTATCCAACTATCAAGATAGCTGTTTTCCCTATTTTAGGCTCCTGGAAATTTCATCATGACAATTTGTTATTTTTCTGTCTTTTTCCCCCTTTATTAAATGCTTTAATTTCTAGTTTACATCATTCATTTCCGCAAGATTTTGAGTTACAAATTTTCTCCCCGTTTTTCCCCTACCCACCACCCCAAAATAGCGATTCCATTGGATATCCCCTCCTCCAATTTGCTATCTCCCATATCTTCCCCCATCCCCCCTCCAATTTTCCAGTAGGACACAGTGGATCTCTATGCCCCGATTTTAAAGTTCTGAATTCCAGATTCATTCCCTTCCTGCCCTGTCACCCACCCTTACTGAGAAGATAAGCGATTCAATATAGATCGTACATGTGTAACTATGCAAAACATTTCCATAGTGGATATAAATTGTAAAAGACTAACTATATTTCCCTCCCTCCTATCCCACCTCCCACTTGTTCTATTCTCTACTTTGATCCTGTCCCTTTTCAAAAGTGGGTGCTTCCACCTTTCCTCCCCCCACCACCTGCCCTCCATTTCATCATCCCCCCCTCTCATCCCCTTTGCCCTTACTCCTCTGTAGGGTGAGATACCTTATTTAGTGTGTATTTCATTCCCTCCTCAAGCCAAATTAAATGGGAATAAGGTTGACCCATTCCCTTTTGCCTTCCTATTCTTCCCCTTCATTGTAACCATTTTCCCTTGCCTCTTCTATATGAGATAGTTTACCCCATTCTGTCTCTCCCCAACCCATTATATTCCTCTTTCACCTCTTAATGTCACCTTTTAAGTATCATCCCTTCCTGTTAAATTGGTCCTGTGCCCTCTATCTATGTAGACCTGTACCCATATATACACACATTCACATATGTATTCATATGCCTATATACCCTCCTATATAGACATATAGATGTATGCATACATATATATAGATAGATACATTTCTATTCCCTTCAACTATTCTCATACTGAGAAAAGTTTCATAAATTACAATTATGATTTTTCCATGTAGGAATGTAAATAGCTCAAATTTTGTAAGTTCCATATGCTTTCTTTTCCCTGTTTACCTTCTCATGCTTCTCTTGCTTCTTGTACCTGAATGTCAAATTTTCTATTCAACTCTGGTTTTTTCATCAAGAATGCTTGAAAGCCCTCTATTACATTGAATGACCATATTTTCTCCTGAAACATGATACTCAGTTTTGCTGGATAGGTGATTCTTGGTTTTAGTCCCAGCTCCTTTGATCTCCAGAATATCATATTCCAAGCCCTTTGATCCCTCAGTGTAGAAGCTGCCAGATCCTGAGTTATCCTGATTGTGTTTCCACAATATTGAAATTGTTTCTTCCTGGATGCTTGTAATATTTTCTCCTTGATCTGGGAATTCCATAAACTGGCTATAATATTACTAGGAGTTTTATTTTTGGGATCTTTTTCAGGAGGTGATTGGTGGATTCTTTCAACTTCTATTTTGCCCTCTGGTTCTAAAATATCAGGGCAATTTTCCTTGAGAATTTCTTGAAGGATGATTTCTAGGCTCTTTTTTTGATATGGCTTTCAGGTAGTCCAATAATAATTTTTAAATTATCTCTCCTGGATCTATTCTCCAGGTCAGTGGTTTTCCCAATGAGATATTTCATGTTGCCTTCTATTTTTTCATTTGTTTGGATCTGTTTAATAGTATCTTGATTTCTCATAAAGTCACTAGCTTCCATTTGCTCCAATCTAATTCTGAAGGAATGATTCTCTTCATTGAGCTTTTGAGATTCTTTTTCCATATGGCAAATTTGGCTTTTAAAGGCATTCTTCTCCTCATTGGCTTTTTGGGCCTCTTTTGCCATTTGAGTTAAGTCTATTTTTTTAAGGTGCTATTTTCTTCAGTCAGGTTGTTGACTCTCATTTCATAATTTTCTTGCATCATTCTCATTTCTCTTCCCAATTTTTCCTCCACTTCTCTTATTTGGTTTTCAAAATCCTTCTTAAGGTCCTCTATGGCCTGTAACCAGCTCATATTTTTTTGGAAGCTTTTGATACAAGAGTTCTGATTTTGCTGTCTTCCTCCTGTTCCACGTTTTGATCTTTTTTTGTCCCCAAAATAGGAGTATAAAGTTGGGTTGCTCTGCTTGCTTTGCTTCCCTTGTTTGCTCATGTTGCCACTCAATTACTTGACTTTTGAGCTTTTTGCCACAGTAGGACTCTGCTACCAGACAGGGGGGCTTTATCCCAAACGCTGCGGTTTTCTCAGCTGCTGGAGTTGTTAGTTGGGTGCCCTCTCTGAAGCCTCAACATGCTCTGGCAAGCTTTTCACACACCCCAGGATCTCCACCCTAGACAGCAATCCAGATCCAAACAGGTTTAAACAAGAGCGATTACCCCTTAGACTGGTCACTTGGTTCCCCAATGATCTGCAAGCCAGGAGCTGAAGCTGCTACATGGCAGAGGCTGCTCAGCCAGGGTGCCTCAGTGGCTTCTCCCTCCAGGGGATAAAGGCCCAACTACACTCCTGAACTACTGGATCCCAAAGTCCACACTGTACTGACCTCTCACTTTGTCCTTAGCATCTATGTGTTGATAATTCTGGAAACTGCCACAGCTGTTTCCCAGTTGGTCAGGCCACCCTGAGGCTAAAACCTCAGGCTCCCGCAGGGCTGGACTCGGCTCCCAGAGCACTGTGCTGGCTTCTTCCTGCCTGCCTGGCAGGCTGTCCTCAGTGGGAGGTTAGCTTCTGACATTTTGTGGCTTCTGTACCTCCAAAGTTTGTTCATAGTCACCTTTTACATGAATTGGAGGAGGTGGAAGCCAGAGCCCTGCGGAAGTCCTGTTTCTACTCCGCCATCTTCTATCATGACATTTTGTATGAATTACGGTCTGCCTGGTTTGAATAGTTTTGGGGGAACAAGATGTCAACTAGAGCTTAGTGTCAGAAACATTTATAAATAGGTTGCACAGAGCCATAACTTAACTGGTTCCTTTTCTGAAGTTCAATGCCTGTTAATAGCAATTACAGGTAATACTCTGGTAAATATAAGAACTAATTTTATGTAGGCTGAAAATTTTTTTATAAATGCATGTCTGAGAGTCTGAAACTAATATATTATGCTTGTATGACAACTTTCCTACTTGGATTTCTGCACAGTGCACATTAACTCTATTTAAGTTTGTCAATCTATAATTTTATACTATTTTTTATATGTGTTCCTGTCATTGCTTCAAAGATATAGCTATAAGCATATATTATTAGACTATTAGCTGTTCTTCAAAGGTTTCTTGGGAAGTTTAGACTACCCTAGATAGGTCTCCTGGTGTATTAAGTGTACTTTATGAAATAGATTAAATAGAGCTGGAACAATTATAGCAACCTGGCTTCACTCTATTAGTAATGGAAAATGAATCAAATAAGACTCTATCAACATTAATTGAAATATAATTAAAGTTTGTAGTAAAGTTATTTTAGACACGCCAATCTGTGGAATTAGAATGATGGTCAAATTTTGTAGTTAGGCTGTTAAAATCTAGGAGTTGTGATACCATTACCTGCAGCCCTCTTTGTATCTGACAAATGCTATTAAAACAGCATACAAACTCTCCCTTCTTATCATTTGAATAATGTTAGTGGTGACCATAGCAAGGTATTGATGCTAATTGGAAAGTAGTTTGAAGATCCTTGGGAAAGAAGACTTTTATTTTGATGGAATGTATGAAGATATGATAGGTTGCAATCCAAGTTTTTCACTTCTCTTTTTCTAAATGAGAAAAGGACTTTATGTAATTTGAATAGCAGTAATGTTGAAAGTCTACAAAATTTGTTTATTATATGAAATATTTCATGATAATATTTCAATACTACTAAGCTTTTATATCTTCTATGGTGTGAGTTAAAGGAGAGAAAACTTTTATGGTCTGTTGGGGCCTAGAGTCAGAAGACTTGAGTTCAAATGCAGCGTCAGAAATTTACTAGCTGTGTGACCCTGGGCAAGTTGCTTAACTTTTGCCTCAGTTTCCTCATTTGTAAAGTGGGGATAATAATAGCACCTACCTCCCAGGGTTATGATCAAATTACATAATAATTTTAAAGTACTTAGCATAGTGCTTGGTATGTAGTAAATACTATATAAATGTTAGCTATTATTATCATTATTGTTATTAGTATTATTTAGTTATAGGACTGCTTCACGGTTCTTACAGTTTATAAATGATATAGTATAATCTTGCCCTGAAAAAAATGGTAAGTGGGAATACATTTATATATACACGTCTACAATTTTTATAAGTGAATGAGAACACTAGGTGGATCACTTAAGTACAATAGATATAAAAAAGGATTTGAGAAATAAAAGACTTTTTTTTAAACAATACAATACAAATGTAGAATGGGTAACCCAGGGATCTTGGGAATCTCTTTACCTGAAGACCTTTAAAAACATACTGATTTGCCTGGGCCAGTTTATAAGCAGTCCTTCTCTATCTCTCTCAGCCCTACTGCATAAGTCCATAAAAGGCTTCTGCCTAAGCATAGAAGATTTTAGTCAGACAGCTCAGGGTTGTGTTCCATCTTTTAGTATGTATATTAACCTTGGTTAGAAATTCTATAGTACATCATAGTAAAAAGACCCGTCCCCTAAAGAAAGCTTTCTAGCAACAAGAGGAAAATTTTTAGGCTTCAAGGGCAGTCATGTTTCTTTGGCACTGATTTATATAACAATGTGTGATGGGCTGTTCTTTCACTAGCTTAGCTAATGACCAGGTGGGAAAGTTAGACCTGAGGCACAGCCTGTAAGCACTTACTACTCCAGACAATCATTACCATACATTATAGGGAAACACTGTCCCAGAGAGGTATATTTCTACTTATGTAATAATCTTGAGTATTAAAAATAGAATGTTTTCACAGTTTTGGTTTATAAACTAGGCATTTTTCCTAGTTACTTCCAGCATATCTTATTTTTCAATTAAAAAAAAAATTTCCTTACTAATTCACTACAATACTAAAAGATACACCTCCACTTCTTTTATTCTAAAAATTTTCAAGGGGTGGCTAGGTGGCGCAGTGAATAGAGCACCAGCCCTGGAGTCAGGAGGACCTGAGTTCAAATATGGCCTCAGACACTTAATACTTACTAGCCGTGTGACCTTGAGCAAGTCACTTAACCCCAATTGTCCTGCCTTCCTCCTGCAAAAAATAAAAATAAAAAAATTTTCAGTTCAATTTAACAAAGAGTTGCTGAGCACCTGCTATATGTAAGACTTTGTGATTAGTGCTATAGAATGAAAGATAAATAAAATTAGGTGCTTGTCCTTAAGGGGCTTATTGCTCAGTGAGCTTGGCAGGAGTTGCGTGCCTCTGAAAAGTCCATCAGTTTTGTTTATCATCCCTGGGATGACCAGAAGGATGAAATAAGAGAGATTAAGATTATACAGGACATGTTTCCTGCCTTCATAAAACTTCTATTTAGTACAGAGACATGACACAGACATAAATAACTGAGACAAAGTGCATAAGACAAGAAGGTGCAAGCAAAGTTCTATAAAAAGCCATGGGGCAATATCAGAGAATAGGTCATGGCAGAGGTGGTATTTGGATTAGGCTTTCAAGAATGGGTGACAGAAAGGAGAGGAGAAGGGCATTCTAGGGAACAGTTTCAGTAGAGGCATACTGGCCCTAAAGTGAAGGGTATTAATTGGTGACAGTGGATAGTCCAGTGTAGATGTAGTACAGGGTATATACAGAGAGGTCAGATAAACTTGGAAAAATAAGCTTGTCAAAGGTCCTGAATGCCATGTTAAGGAGTTTGAATTTTACTTAACCAGAAACAGGGAATGATTAAAGGATTTCTAATCAGAAAGATTAATCTGCCCAAAGCATGAGGATGGAATAGAGGGGAAGGAAGAGTTCTACTACTGTATGCCTATTAACAGTGCATATTAATAATAATTAATAATATGCATATTAACAGTGAGAATTGAGAGAATGGATATAAAAGATATTGCAGAGGAAGAATCAATAGGGCTCTTTAATCAACTGGATATGGAGAGGAAAAAGTTAAATAGTGAAGTCAGAAGAAATAGTTTTTAAGGGGGAAAATAAGGAACCCTGTTTTGGATATGTTGAGCTTGAGGCACCAATGGGACATCTAGATGGAAATGTACTTCTATAGGCAACGAGATGCAGCCCTGAAGCTTGGAAAAGATGCAGAGTTAGAGATTTCAAGGCAGTGAACAATAGTTTAAGCCATGAAGTCAATAAGACTACAATAGGGAGAAATTAGAGAGAAAAGAGAGTATAGAAATTTGGGGATCAGGAAGAGGAAGAGAGTCCTGTTTTAGTATGTAGATCCAACTCACAGCATCAAAGATTTAGAAGGGATCTAAAAAAACATCTAGTTCAACCCTTACCTGAAGAAGAAATTCCTTCAACAATATACCTGATAAATAGACACAGCCTCCATGTGAAGGTCTGTAGTGAGGTCTTCCCATGGCCATCCATTCCACTTGTGGGCAGATCTAATTGCTAGGACTTTTCTTCTTTACATCTAGCCTAAAACTACCTCTTTTTTTTTAAACCTCTGTTTTTTGAAACATTGCTGTTTCATGTCATTTTCTGCCATCCCTTTCCAACGTAGAACTCTTTCAATAAATAAGTACAGTTAATATAAAAACAAACACATTAGTCATATGTGACACTGTAGTCCTCAAGAAGAGGGAAACAAATTTTATCATCAGATCTTTGGAGTCATTGGAAAACCATACTGATCTGAACTTCCGATTCCTTTTAATGTTGTTTTCCTTTACAGTGTGTGTATAGATATCACTTAGATTTATTAATATAGTTTCACGTAACATCTAATATAGATTTTAATTTAATATTTATATTCATTAATATAAATATCTAAATATCTATACACATCTTTTGGTTCTACTTAACATTGCTCTACAGCAATTCACACAAGTCTTTCCACATTTCTTTTGAATTTGTCGTTTGCCATTTCTTTTTCTTTATTTTTGGGGGGGGGAAGGCAAGGCAGTTGGGGTTAAATGACTTGTCCAAGGTCACACAGCTAGTTAAGTGTCAAGTGTCTAAGGCCAGATTTGAACTCAGGTCTTCCTGACTCCAGGGTTGGTGCTCTATTCACTGTGCCACCTAGCTGCCCCCTCGTTTGCCATTTCTCATAGCATAATAATATTTATATACCACAATTTATTCAGCTATGCTCCAATGTGGGCACCCACTTTGCTACCACAAAAAATATGAATATTTTGGTATATATGGATCATTCTTTCTTTGGCCTCTGAGTTATATACATTGCTTCTTCTATATGTCAGTCCTTCAGATTTTGGGAGGCAGCTTCCATGTTCTTCTCCCAGCTCCTTCAAGTTTTCTCTTCAGCATATAAACATCTCTAGTTCCTTCAACCAAAACTCATATATGGCAGGTCCTCCAGTTGTCTCAACATCCTTATTGCCCTCTTCTGGTCATGCTCCAGGCCTGTTTTTTCCAAAGAGCACCAACTAAACAATAGTACTTTTCTGGATTATTTGCCTTACTTATTTGATAGCATTCTTTTAAAGGTGAAATAATAGATGTGTAAGCATTCTGAAAAATATGAGGCATTATGCAACCATAAGTCATTTTTATTAGATATTTTTTGGGGGCAAGATATAAATTTTTAAGGCTGAAAAGTATAAATCGATAAATATGGCTCAAACTTGAATCAATGGAATATTATTTCAGTTATGTTCCAACATGGAGATGATAGCTTACTAGAAATAATAGAAAGGATTGGTAACCATGAATAGGGAGTGGGTCACAAGTCTATCCTATCAATGTCTCAACCCCTTGTGTAAGCAGATGTGCTTACTAGACTATTTGTGATAACATTTTTTCTATTCTTGAATATATACATCATTGTTTATTGTAACATATTCTCTATTCTTGAACATATACATCATTGTTTATTGCACTATCATTAGTGAAATGAAAAGATGTAAATATGTTATGGCTGAAACTGTACATATGTTCAATTACTTTATTTGAAAACTGTATTAACAAAACAAAGTAAGGTAAGTTAAAGGAACAGGTGTTAGGGTTCCGTTTAATGGAAGACAACACAGCTTTTGTTTTTATAGCAATATACAAAAAACTCTAAAGTGTTCTTTATAAAAACAACCTACTTTAATGCCAAGACATTATTAATGAAATAGTGAATATTGAATAGTTAGAATTAGTCATTTATTGAATACTTACTATATGAATAGTTAACATGCTTAGCTCTTGTCACACACTCTTAAAATATGTTGAAGTGCATTTTTCTTGGGAATTATTATAGAGGAATATATTGTGGTTTTTTTTAGTCTCCTAGTTATCTCACTCAAAAATGTTAAGGCCAGGTAAGTTGTTTTATCTTGCTTCTATGCCAAGTTCACAATGTTAAATAGCATATTTTGCTCAATGTATTTGCTCTCATCTTTTATCTTACCTTGGTGTAATGCCTTGTATAATTTTAATTTTCTGGGGGGGAAAAGTGAGTTTTTTTCTTTAGTAAACTTTCTGGATCTTGATAGAGTATAATATCTGTTCATTGGCCCAAAGACAAGCCTAACCTACCAAACCTTTATGTAAATCTTTCCAGTCTCACAATGATTTCCTCTGTGAGAAAGTTCTTGGTTTAATAAACTTTATATTCTTTTTCCTTTCACATGTCTTTGAAGGAGACCTTTAAGTTCTCCATATTTACACATTTTCTTTCTTAACTCCACTGTCTCTCTCCCACCTCCTCATCCCCAACTGAAAGAAGACAAAATCCTTGTAACAAATTGTATAGTCAAGCAAAACAAATATCCACATTGTCCACTTCCAAAAACACATGTCTTAGTCTGAAAGTTAAGTCCATCACCATTTTGTTTGGAGGTCAGAAACATGGTTCATCAGTAGTTCTCTAGAATCATAGTGACTTCCTAGGTTTTCAGTTATCTTTAAAATGCTGTTTAACAACAGTATGAATAGTTCTGATTCTCTTCACTTTATCTGCATCAGTTCATATAAGTCATCCCTGTTTTTTTCTGAAAATTTCCATTTCATCATGAGTAATTTGGAATATATTTCATATAGATGTTGATTTAGATTTATTGCTTTGAGAACTGTCTACATATATTTTGACTATTTACCAATTAGAAAATGGCTCTTATTCTTATAAATTTGAATCAAGTCCTTATTTATTTTCAAAATAAGACCTTAATGAGAGAAACTTAATGCAAAGATTTTTTTTCCAACTTCACTATTTCCTTTCTAGTTTTAGCTGCATTGGTTTTGTTTGTGTAAAACTTTTTAAACTTTGAGTAATCAAAATTTATAAGCTTAAATCCTTTGGTCCTCTCAATCCCTCCTTTGGTTATCTACTCATCAAAAAAATTTGGTACTGACAAACAAAGAAAGGTTGATCCAATTACTAGAACAGACTAGTTATAGAACATACAGAAGCAAATGGACCATAGCAGCCTATCATTTGAGAAATCCAAAAACCTCAGCTCCTAGAGTTATTATTTGACTTGTTATTTGACAAAAACTGCTGGAAAAATTGGAAAGTGATTTGGCAGAAATTAGGTTTAGATCAATACCTCATGCTTATCTACCAAGATAAACTCTAAATGGAAATATTATTTAGATTAAAAGGTCAATCATAAATAAATTAGAAGACCAAGAAAAAATTATCTTTCAGATCTGGGGATAAAAGACTATAGGATTTTTTACTTATTCTGTTTTTTAATTCCCTATAGGTGTCTGTGTCAGAATCAATTCTTTTTTTCTCTCTTAAATCTTTCTCTCACCTCCTAAATTAACTATCATATTGTCATGTATTTTGGGAAACCTGACTTTGTTTTCTGCGATTCTCCCACTTTTTCCCAAAAAAGCATATTTCTTTCAAAAATATAAGTCAGCCTTTTGTGAGAGATCTTACTAGAGGTATAATTTTTAGTTTAATTTCCTTTTTTTGAATCAGGACAGCTTGGTGCTTGGAGGAGAAAGCAAAGGAAGAGAATAGATTGCAATTACTACCTAACTCTGGCTCATGCTTTTGTTGTTGTTCAGTCATGTCTGACTCTGTGACCTCGTTTGGGGTTTTCTTGACAAAAATACTAGAGTGATTTGCCATTTCTTTCTCCAGCTCATTTTACAGATGGAGAATTAAGGCAAAGAAGATTAAGTGACTTGCCCAGGGTCATACAGCTAGTAAATGTTTGAGACCAGATTTCGACTCAGGTCTTCCTGACTCTGGGCCCGGCCCTCTATCCACTACACCATCCAGCTGCCCCAAGCTGCTCATGCTCTACTCTGCAGTATGTTTTTCCCTTACCATCTTGGATCAAGGACAATTACTTAATCTAGTATTGACTTCTCATCTTGGCTGGCATCTTTCCTGGTACGAGGAGATATGCTACCTTAAGGTAACTCAACACATATCTCTAGGATAAACACCTTGTTTGCATTCTATTTAGGTATACCCCAAACCTTTTACTATTCTTTAAGCTGATTCCCTACCTTTATGTTTAGGTCACCAAGGAGTAATTTTTTCTAATTTTTGTATTGACAACTTCACTTGGGCCATAAGCAAATTTTATGGCAGTCTAATAGTCTTTATTTAAGTCTTTATCACATATTAACAGCAGAATAGATCGCATACAAGAATAACATGGGAAAAGAAGGTATGATGGATTGAAATCTGAACACTGGAAGGAACTACCACCTCAATAAAGTTACATATATGTTGAAATATTAAACAATTTCATTTATCAAATAATATTCCACAATTAGATGTAATAACAATTCATGTTTTTATAATGTTTTAAGGTTTATAAAGTTCATTCTTCACAACAATCCTGTGAGGTATAACCTCACAATAATAATAAATCCTATTACCCCCATTTTATAGGTGAGGACACTAGGTTCTCAGAGATACTAAGTAACTTCCTAAGGGTCAGAAAGAGCAGGATGATTCTGAACTCATGTCCCTCCAAACTGAGACCATGTCTCTTTTGATGACAGGCTGCGTCTATGCTCTTTCTCTTTCCAACTGCCAGCCTTAGGTTCTACTGGCAGCTCAAACTCAACATGTACCTAACACACTTGTCACCTCCTCTTTTTCTGTCCATGATACACCACCCCCTGCAGTTGTCCAGGCTCAAAACGTTGGCACCATCTTTGCTTTTCCTTCTCCCTAATCTTCCACACCCATTCAGTTGCCAAATATAACTTGACACTCCCTTTTGCATCTGTGCCCTCCCCTCCACTTTAGCCAGCCTCCCACTTTTTGTGTCTAGGAGGCTCCTAACTTGTTTCTTATTCCTCCAGTATTTCACCCTTGCAGGCCATCCTTTCAACATAGATACCAAAATTATCAGGACTGACAATGTTACACTTCTGCTCAAAAACCTTCCGTGGCTCTCTATTGTCTATAGGACAAAGTAGAAACCTTGTTTTTCACCATGAACTGTGATTTCATTGGTATGAGGGAAATCTTGGTGAAGAAATGCCTTTTGTCAATGTAGATCACTACTCACTTTGCAATTCGTGGTCTTAGTTGTCTAGTGGCACCGAGAGGTTTTGTCTTTAATGGTGCCAATGTGTCAGAAGCAAGACTTGAACCCAACCACCAAAAGCAAGTTCTTTATTCTGCTGTCTCCTCAGCAGCATGACATTTCATACTCCCTCTGTGTTTCTCACCCCCATCTCCCCCCAAAAAACTTAGCTGCAGCCTGCATTTCCAACCTCAGTCCACTCTATTTTCCTTCAAACACTATACCTTCCCAACAAACTGGAGATTGTTTGCCCATATATTCATACTGGACCTTCTTACTACTATACATTTATATAAACCATTCCTCTATATCTGGAATGGTCTCCTGACACATAGCCATCTAGTGAAGGCCTTTTCCTTCAAGGGTCTCTTGAAGCCTTCCTTGATTCTTTGAAGTTAAAAGTGATCACTCCCTTTTTATATTCCTTATAGAAGTTTGTCTAGAGCTATTTTTGCTTGCCTTTGGCATATTTTATACATACATAGTTATTTGTGTGTATACAAATAGAACTCTTTAGTTCTAGACTAAATAATAGTAGAATTTTGTCTACAGTGTATTACTAATACTAATTACTAAATACAGTGTAGGTTCTTAATGTTTATTAAATTTGAATTTAAACAGAATGGTACAAAGTCCACTGTGTCCCTAATATTTTCAATTTAAGTAGAACTAGTAAGTATATAGGTCCTTTGTTTTGCTGTTCTTCCCTAAAATCAAAACATAGGCTGTGATTTGCTATCTTCTTGTAAAGAAGTCTTCTAAAAAAGTCTCCTTTATGGGAATGGTATGGGAATAATAATTCCCTAGTCAGGAAAAAAAAATGACTGAACAACAAGATGAACTACATTGGCCACTAACTCATTTTACCCTCACCTCCAATACCATCTTTCCCCAAGATCATGCAATTTCTCTGTGCAATGAACTGTATCTGATCTCAAGTGGCCTGGAAATTAAGTGATCCAAAGCATCTTCTGAATCCTTATTTCCTATTTGGCAACATGATGTTCTTTACTGTTATGCTACCAATGTGATACATGTGTTACAAGACTATTAACTCATATAAAGGAAAAATGCAGGACATGAATGGAATTTTTTTTAAATTTGAATTTGGGAGAAACTCAATCATTTAGGGTGTGATTTTTAAGGTAGTGGATTGTCTAGATCCCTTACTCTTACTTGCTTCTTCCTTCTTATTGATTGCCTTTTAACACCTCAAGATAAGCAGATCTAAAAGTAATATTTATTTAAAAATTATTATTTTAATGTTTTGCCTTGTAACCGGAGAACTTCAATAGATTATTGAAAATAATGCCTAAAAAACTGTAACTTAAGTTTAAAAAAATTAAAATTAATTTGGGCATTATTTTCCCTTCATTTGCTATGCCTTTAACGTTTTAGGCACAAACCAAGGAAAGATATTTTTTAAAAAGACTTGATAATCTCAAGACTAATCATCTATTTCTCACTTGGCATATATTACCATCTTCTTTTTGTGTATATATTACATATACATGTGTATATGTGGAGATGGGGGGGGTGAGAATGGGGAGTGGGAAAAGGGAGGCAGCTAGGTGGTACAATGTATAGTATAGACTACTGGGCCTGGAGTCAGGGAGACCTAAGCTCAAATGAGGCCTTAGACACTGCTTGCCTCAGTTTCCTCATCTGTTTTAAAATGAACTGGAAAAGGAAATGGCAAATTATTCTAGTATCTTTGCCAGGAAAACCACAAACAAGGTGGGAAGAGTCAGACTAACCAACCACAACAAATGTGTGTGTGTATAAATTTCAACAAAATTGTATATGTGTGTATATACATACATACACACACACACACACACACACACACACACATATATATATATTGCTTTAAAATATTATCTCATTTTATCTTTATAACACCCCTTGGAGGTAGGTGCCATTATGCCCATTTTAAGATGAGGAAACTGAAACTAGTAGAGATTAAATGACTTGCCCAGAGTCAAAGAGCTAGTGTTTGAAGCTGAATTTGAACTCAGATCTGCCCAACTCCAGATCCAGGGCTCTATCCACTGTGCCACCTGGCTTGTTAATGTTAGATTTCACAAGTGTCATATACATTGGTGGTCATATACATCCACATATGGGATATATGTGGAATAGATAATGGCTATATGGAATGGACATAATTTTATGAAATGGATAAACAGAATATATGTGTATGTGGAACATTAGAATCCTCTTTGCTATAGCTAAAGTATGTAGATGAATACAGATGAATGGAATCCTACATAACATAGGGATTATCTAGTCTGCAACTTAGACTATTTAATATACTGTTTTAGGGTAAAATGAAATTATTTAATGTCAAATAACACCATACAATGTAAAACAGAACTAAATTAATCATGTACCATTTAAGGAATTTTTACAATCCATAGTAATTGTTCCAGAAGGAAAAAAGTAGACAATTCCTTCGCCATCACTAAGATTTATACAGTGCATACTATGTGCTTCACACTGTGCTAAACTCTTTACGATGATAGTTTCATTTGATCCTCCCACAACTATTCCCTTTTTACAGATGCAGAAACTGAGACAAACAGGTTAGGGGATATGCCCAGGGTTTCATAGCTAGTAAATGTAAGAGGTGGGTTTGAATTTAGGTTTTCCTGACTCCAAATCCAGTGCTCTATCCTCTGTGCCACCTAGATGCCTGAAACAAAGCCAAACTTTGATGAAATATTTCAATCAGCAAATATTTAAGTGTTTATGTGCCAGGCACTGTACAAAAAAAAAAAATCACTACACAAGTATAAAAAAAAAACCCTACTCACAAAGTACTTACATTCCAATGACATAATTACATTGTTTTATAAGCAGGTTTGAAAGAGCATTATTTATTTATTTATTTACTTTTTTAAAAGCAATTGGGTTTAAGTAACTTGCTCAAGGTTACACAGCCAGTTATTTCTGGGTGTGGTGCTAAGTATCAGAGCCCAGATTTTATTCCAGGTCATCCCGACTCTGGGGCCAGTGCTCTTACTCACTGAGCCACCTGGTCACCCCTTAGAAGAGCATAATTTGAAGGAAATCTTTACTGGATAACAAACTTCCTATGTATGTTTGGAATATAAACCTGACTGAATTACTGAAATGAACAATTACTTGGAGTTAGCTTCTAAGATTATTCCATGAGTTATACAACTTTCTTGCTCATTTTCCCTGGTCTTTGGTTATAACTAACTCTATTAGAAGGTAGACAAGAGAAAGGAAAGGAGAGAGAAACTTCCTTTCAAAATTTAAATAGCTATATAACTTTCAAGCGGTCAATTTATTAGAAAGGGAAAGTAGAATGCATATTCTAAAAAGTTGATGATCAGGGCAGTAGGTGGCGCAGTGAATAGAGCACTGGCCCTGGAGTCAGGAGGACCTGAGTTCAAATCCAACCTCAGACACTTAACACAAAAACTAACTGTGTGACCTTGGGTAAGTCACTTAACCCCAATTGCCCCTCCCAAAAAAAACATTATGTACTTAACACCAAAACAAACATGTGCATATACAAAGCACCACAGAAAAAAAAAAAAAAGGACCTAAATGATGCTATAAATTTGCATTATGAACATCTGGTTTTATCTCCAAAACAGCCCTTTTTGTTGCCTACTGACCTTCATTCTATTCTTATCTATGTATTTAAAAATTCTTTAATAATACTTTTCTATTTTTTTTTATTTGGTAAATACACTGCTACCTACCTTTTGCTCCCCAGCCCCTATCCCCCAATTTGAAAGAAATAAAACTCTTATATCAGATATAAGTAGTGAAACAAACTCCTACCCTTCCTCCTGTATTGGCCATGTACAAAAAAGTTTGTCACTTTCTGCACCTTGAATTCCTCACCTGTGAGAAGGTGAGTAGAGTGCTTCATCACTGGTACTTTGGAATCATAGTAACTGCACTGATCAGAAATCAAATGTTCCAAGCTACTTAAATTTACAATATTATCGTTTTTGTATAAATTGTTCTCTGTTTCAGTTCCTAACAGTTGCTTTAAGTTTTTCTGTCTCTTTCATTGTATCTTACAGCACAACAGTATTCCATTCAATTTATTCATATGTCTTATTTGTTGAGCCCTTTCCCAATTTATGTGCACTCTCTTAGTTACCAGTTCTTTGTGACTACAAAAAGAATTGCTATATTTATGTACTTATGTACTTTATTTCTCTTTTTGATCCTTTTGGAGAACAGGTCTTGTAGTACCACTGGGTCAAAAATTATGTACTTTAGTTCCTTTGTGGGCATAATTCCAAATATCTTTAGCACAGTGCCTGGCACATGCTTACTATCTGCTGAATTGAATTGAATGTCTTGCAGGGGTGGGGAACCTGTGCTTTGGAGGCCACAAGTGGCTATGCAGGTTACAGGTTTCCCAGCCCTGTAATTCAGTTCCCCCAAAGATAGTTTTTTTTTTTACAATCACATTAAACATATTTTCACATTAGTCATGTTGTGAAATAAGAATCAGAGCAAAAAGGAAAAACCACTAGAGGAAAAAAGAAACAAAAAAGAGAATATAGAATACTTCGATCTGCATTCAGACTCTATAGTTCTTTCTCTGGATATGGATAGCATTTTCCATCATGAGTCTTTTGGAGTTGTCTTAGATCATTTTATTGCTCAGAAGAGCTAAATCTAACTAATTCAGTCATCACACAAAATTTTGTGATACTATGTATGATGTTCTCCTAGTTCTTGTTTATTCAGCATCAGTTCATGCAAATCTTTCCAGGTTTTTCTGAAATCCACCTGTTCACCATTTCTTATGGAATAATAGTATTCCATTGTATTAATATACCACAACTTGTTCAGTCGTTCCCCAATTGATGGGCATCCTCTCAATTTTCAATTTTTGGCCACCACTAAAAGACCTGCTATAAATATTTTTTGTACATGTGGGTCCTTTTCCCTTTTTAAAAGATCTCTTTGGGATACAGACCTAGTAACAGTACTGTTGGATCAAAGGGTATGCACAATTTTATAACCCTTTGGGCATAGTTCCAAATTGCTCTCCAGAATGTTTGGATTAGTTCATAACTCCACCAACAATGCAAGTGTTCTAATTGTCCCTCTCCAACATTTATCATTTTCCTGTTTTGTCATGTTAGCCAATCTGATAGGTGTGATGTGGTACCTAATCAATAGTGATTTGGAGCACTTTTTCATACTACTATAGGTGGCTTTAATTTATTCATCTGAAAACCATTTATCAACAGGGGAATGACTTGTAATCTTATAAATTTGACTCAGTTCCCTATATATTTTAGAAATGAGGCCTTTATCAGAGACACTGGCTGTAAAAATTGTTTCCCAGCTTTCTGCTTCCCTTCTAATTTTGGTTGCATTGGCTTTGTTAGTGCAAAAACTTTTAAATTTAATGTAATCAGACTTATTCATTTTGCATTTCATAATGTTCTGTCTCTTATTTGGTCATAAGTCCTTCCCTTCTCCACAGATCTGACAGGAAAACTATTCCTTGCTCTCCTAATCTGCTTATAATTTCACCCTTTCTATCTAAATCGTGTACCTATTTTGAGTTTATCTTGGTATATGGTGTAAGATATTGGTGGATGCCAAGTTTCTGCTACACTGTTCTCCAGGTCTCCCAGCAGTTTTTGTCAAACAATGAGTTCTTATCCTGGAAGCTGGAGTCCCTAGATACATTGTTACTGTTTTCCCACAGCCCCTTCAACATGTTATTTTTCCTTTTGGGGGGAGGAGTACTTTTTTTCCAATAAGATGGGTAAGAGGTAGGAGTTTAAGGTTGCTTTAATTTGCACTAATTAGTGATTTGGATATCTTTTTTCATATGGCTGTTTGTGGCTTGTATTTATTCCTTTGAGAACTACCTGTCCATATATTTTGACCATTTATCTATTGGGGAATGGTTCCAGTGCTTACACATTTGAATCAGTTCCTTCATAGCCTGGATATCAGACCTCTGTCCAAGATACTAGAGGCAAAGATTACTTTTCCTGGTTGTCTTTTTCTCCTCATTTTAACTACATTAATCTTGTTGATGCAAAAACTTTTAATGTTACATAATCAGAATTGTCTGTTTTAAAGCTTCTTGGTTATGAGTTCTTCCCTATTCATAGTTGTGGAGGTTTTCTTTCCATTCTCTAATTTATGATGTGACTTTTTATATCTAGGCCATTTAATCATTTGGAATTTTTCTCAGCATATGGTAGGAGATGTTAATCTGAGCTTAGTTTCTTCAAGACTGATTTTCAGATTTCCCAGGAGTTCTTGTTAAATAGTGAATGGTTGTTGTCTTTTTTCAGCTGTATCTGACTCTTCATGACCCCATTTGGGGTTTTCTTGGCAAAGATACTAGAGTGGTTTGCCATTTCCTTCTTCAGTTCCTTTTACAGATGAGGAAACTGAGGTAAACAGGGTTAAGTGACTTGCCCAAGGTCACAGCAAGCTTCTAAGGACATATTTGAACTCAGGTCTTCCTGACTCCCACACTCTATCCACTGCACCACCTAGTTGCCCCCAAAATAGTGAGTCTTTGCCCAATAAATTGAAGTCTTTTAGTTTATCAAATACTATGCTACTATGTTCATTTGCTTCTGTATGTGCTGCACCTAAACTGTCAGTGATCCTGTTAGATCAGCCTCTCTTGAAAATCAAGTGTCAAATAGTTTAGATAAACTTTACTTTTTATATTATGAGATCTGGTATAGCTATACTCCCTTCCTTTTTATTATTTACCTTGAGATTCTTGAACTTTTGTTCCACCAGATGAATTATTTTACTATGTCTACAATGTAATCTTTTATTAGTTCAATTGGTATGGCAATGGGTAAGGTAGAATTAACTTATGTAATACTGTATTGCCATTTTTATTATATTGGCATGACCCACTTATGAGCAATTATTATCTTTGTAGCTATTCAGGACTATTTTTCTGTAGCATGTTTTGTAGCAGTGTTCATATAGTTCCTATGTGTGCCTTAGTAGATAAACTACCAAATATTTTAAACCTTCTGTAGTGAAATTTCTCTTTCTGGTCAGTTTTGTTGGAAAGTCACAGAAAGGTTAATGATTTGTATGGACTTATTTTATATCCTGCTACTTTGCTGAAGTTATTTTTTTTTTCAATTAATCTTTGGGTGATTATATTATTAAATCACATTACCTGTGAAAAGTGATCATTTTGATTCCTCTTTGCCTATATGTATTCCAATTACTTCTTCTTGTCTATTTGCAATAGCTAGTATTTCTCTATTAAATAACAGTAATAACAATGGATATCCTTTGCTTTACCTCCTGATCTTACTGGAAAACCTCTAGCTTATCTCCATTAAAAAGCTGATTGTTTTTTAAATCATATTTGACCAGAATACATTTATGTACAAAATGTAAAATATTTCACATTTTCACAGCACACTGATAAATGATCCTTTGATGCTAATAATTCTCCAAATAAAGAAAGCTACTACTGTCCCTGTTCCATAGACACAGAAGAGACTGAGAATTTGAGCTGCATGATGACCAGTGACTCAGAGAGGACACGAACGCAGGTCTCCTGACTCCTCCCGAGTGCTCTTTCCACTCTGCCATGGTTGTGTCTCCAACATTATGTGCAGCAGTAGGAAAAAAAATGCGAGTCCTAGAGTGAAAAAAGAGCAGAGTTAAAGATCTCTGCTCATGAGCTTAGTAACTACTTGAGCCTGGGAAAATCATGTATCTTTGACCCTCAAACTCACGTATGAAATGGAGAAAATACTATTTGTAAAATCTACCTGAATAATTTTACAAACCTTCAGGTGCTAGAGCAATGTGAGCTATCTTCCTAATAATGTTTTAATAGAAAAATTAGTTTCCATAACTTGAGTACCCACTAATAAGAGATATCTCAGAAGTGCGCTCGATGATAGAAAAAAGCTGTGCTAAAATATACTGCCACAGATAATCTGAAAAGTGGTTGGAATTTTGAAGTTTTGCTTTATATTAAATTTAAAATAAAATAACAAAAGGTTTATGATTATATATGGATTATAATAATCCATGATACTTTACTTCCCCATTAAAAGAGTTGAGCATTAGCTAGATATATCCGATTTGTCACTTTTGAGTCCTGGAATTCCTTTTATTTTATAATTCTACTTTATTAAGGATAGACCATAGGTCACTCTTTACTGGCCAAGCATGTACTTAGAAGAATTTTAAGGCATCATTAATCTAGTCTCTTGAATCTATTTTGGCTAACAATCCAATTCACCTTGCATGATTAAAACGTACCTAGAGTTTCATATTTTCTGACTTTATAGAATACAAAATGCATTATAAACCAAATACTTCAGATGAATAAACAACCAAAATGTAAACTTGCAAATAAAAATTCTAATAACCAGTAACTTTTTCTGCTACCTGAGACTTCACTAGTGAAAAAGGGCGGTGTCAAACTACTTAATTAGAACCCATCATGAAACATAAAATAGGTTCTTTTCTCATTTCAAGAAAACACTTTGTGATTATAGTTTGTTATAACAGAAAGTCCAAAACAGTACAGCTAAAATTAAACAGACATAAACACATGAAAAACTGGGATACTTCAATCTAAGACAAAAATCAAGAAACGAATTTACAGAAAAAAATTACAAACATTGTGGATTATGAACAAGGATTTGTGAAATTCTGGAATAGTACAGCTAAGGGGTACTTTGAAATAGTTTTCATATAAATATGTGTGTGTGTGTATACACACATATATTTGACTCCACCTCTAAAAGTGGTATAAATTGAAAATAGAAATGGCTTTGATGAGAATTTAGATGAATTCAGGGATCATAAGTCCATAACATTGTTAAAGAGAAGCGAGATAAAGGGTTTAGGGTCTATTTATAATCTGATGCCATATACAGCAACCATGCCGTTTCACTCTTGAGTGATGCCACCGTCACGAGACAGAGTAACTAGAGAAACCAGGTGTGACTGAGCATGTCATTTATGTTTTTAGATCATAGTCTTGGTATGTCTAGTTGAGAGTTTTCCCTTTTTTTATAAGGGATAGGTCAATGGGGAAGTGTGTTGATATTTCCAGAAATGACAGTGAATTAAAAATAAAATGCATCAATAAAACATTGTAAAATTTACTGCATATTGATAATTTTTTCCATTTGGTGACCACTCTATAAAGATGAAATATTTTTTTAAAAGCAAGAAAAATATAATCCAGACAATGTTATTTTTGGAGTAAGACTGTAAATGTAGGAATCTAATAGTTATCTATTATACTTATGCTTTAAAAAGATCTGACACCTCTATTTGAATGTTTCTATAAATGCAGATTGTAATACATTTTTGCTCACTAATCCTCTGCAATTCTTGTCCATGTTCTCTTGTCGGTTCACCACAGAGGTGTCCATCCAACCTGCTGGAAACTCTTCCTTGTTCTTTTTCCTGACTTCTCTATATTCCCAGTGGAGCATGTAGTCTGTTCACCCATCATCACTCTTCTTTGATGCATGACAAGGCTCTTTTTTTTTCATCATGCATTTCCCCTATGAATTTTTTTTACTCCAGTTCTTTGAAGTTCCTCATTTGTTATGTTGCAATATGCTTTGCACCCATCATGTAGCTCTCCAATGTTTTCTTTGAGGTATTTATTTTCAATTCAATCATACCTGCACTTCAATCATACATACATACTTCAATTCTGATTATATTAAATTTAAGAGTTTTAGCACAAACAAATTATATCTTGTTATATAATCATACATACCTACACTTACAAATAACAATCAAGGTTATAATTTATTTTTAGAGAAGTAGAACTATATGAGTATACACATATTTTCTGTAACATTATGCCAACTTATATAGCTGACCTTGTCCTATATTCATAGAAAGGCCAGGATGGCAATATTTTTTAATAAGGAGAGTTCCAGTGGGTACCCAAAGCTGTGGGTTAGATTTCTATATTTCATATCCTGTTTTCAACCTGGAATCTGCTTTGAGACTAGATAATTTACAAGTGGGCCATCACTTCTGGAATCCATTCATTCTACCCTTCACCAGTTCTACTTCACTTTGGCTGGCTCCTGATAGAACTGGCACTATTGGGACTGAATCTGTCTATGGTAAGAGTTCTTTTTTTATTTTTTATTTTTTTTGCTTTTTGGAGGGCAATTGGGGTTAAGTAACTTGCCCAAGGTCACACGGCTAGTTTGTGTGTGTGTGTTAAGTGTCTGAGGTCAGATTCAAACTCAGGTCCTTCTGACTCCAGGGTTGGCGCTCTACTCACTGCGCCACATAGCCGCACCTATGGTAAGAATTCTTAAACTGGGGTTTGCGAACTTGTTTTAAAATTATTTTTATAACTATTTTAACATAGTTGATTTCCTTTGTAATCCTATTTATTTTACTTAATGAATTTAAAAATATCCTGGGAAAGGGGTCTAAAGGCTTCACCTGACTGCTAAAGAGGTCCCACAAGGACACAAAGTATGGTCTATGGGCATCATTTTCTGGTTACCTTTTAGGTAATTTACTGTAATCAACGAGGCTTAGCTATGCCTTTTTTTCATTAGGCTAGAGTAAAAACAAGAGAAAAACAGCAAGTCATAGGATATTTGATTACTTTTTAATATGCTATTAAAATAAAGGACTGCTATGGTAAATCCTTTCCTTCTCTTTGCTCTACAACAGAAGCCCAGGTTTTCTAAAGTGAAAGTGGAGTGCAGGCTCTGTCAATTCCTGACTCTGTCATGTGAATTATTAAGCCTAGCTAAATTCTGAGAAGCTTGTTGGTAAAAGGAGTTTTTTCTGTGTTTTTGTTTTTTGGTCAGAGTAACTCAAAGGGTGGAATGGGATCATGGATCTCAAGAACTCAAGTGAGTAGTAAAAACGCTAAATTACACTGTATCATCTTCCAAATACTTAAAAAAACATTATGATTATGGTTCTCTTTTTTTGTCTAATTTTATTCTTTTAATTAATTAAAATCCACCTTCTCTCTCTCCTACTCCACCCCACTGAAAAAGAAAACTCCTGCAAGAATATGCATAAAGCAAATCAAAACTGCAAATAAACCATACCCCCAAAATATGTGCCATTGATGTATTCTGAGTCCATTATTTTTCTGCCAGAACTGCATGTTTCAACATGAATTCTTTGGAACCTTGACTGGTCATTGCATTGATTAGAATTCCGAAGTTTTCCAAAGAGTTGTCTTTACAATGTTATTCCTACTGTATAAATTATTTTCCTAGTTCTACTCACTTGACTCTGCATCTGTTCATACAAGTCTTCCCAGAAACTGTTCCCTTCATCATTTCTTAAAGCAGAACAGTATTCCATAACATTCATATACCTTATTTGTTCAGACATTCTCCAGTTGGTGGGCACTCTATTAATTTCCAATTCTTTGCCACTACAAAAAGAGCTGCCATAAATATTTTATCTATGAGTCCTTTTCTTCTTATTTGATCCTTCTGGGCTATAGGTCAAGTGGTGTTATCACTGAGTCAAAAGTTATTCACAATTTAGTGACTTTGGGGGAACAGTTCCTAATTTCCAGAATGGACTAACTCACAACCTCATCAAAACTGCATTAATGTGTTTTTTCTCACAGTCCCACTAACATCTGTCATTTTTGCCAATACAATGGGTACAAAGTGGAACCTCAGAGTTGCTTTCATTTAAATTTCTCTCATTTTTGGAATCTGGAGAGGTTTTTTGTTTGTTTTTACATGTGATTGGTAGCTTAGATTTTTTTCCTCTCAAAAGTACCTGTTCATAACCTTTGACCATTAATGATTTGGTTTTCTATGACCCTTGTATTATAATCCTATGATTTCTGGTGTGTAAGCCACATCTTATATCTGTTCTTGTTTTTCCTCATTATATAATTTATTATGTGTTCTTTAATAACCAGAAAAAAATGTTATTTTTAAAGAGTTCTTTAAAAATCTTTGCTTTGCTATTTACTGCAACTTTCTTTAAGGTAAACTGTTGTATTTGCTTTTTACACAAATTTTGGGCACGAAATTCATTACTCCAGAGAGCTGTTATCTGATTAGATGAATTTACATGTAATGTCCTCCAGGTAACAAAATATTACTTAATTAAGAAGTATATTTTGTTAGCTAAAACTTTTAAGATTCTTGACTGGCATTAAAGCTAACTATAAATAAGTAAAAACAACTAAAAATAAAAGTGTTTTTATAAAAGCCATTTGTAGTGAATTGTTATTATGTAAATAGTTACATAAAAATAAAAAAGTAGCAAATTCAGTAACTTGTTTTAAAAGGATTCTATAAATTCACACAATAAAAATACAACTTGTACAACTAAAACACTGTTTTTGTTTTACAATGACGAAGATATGACAGTTTACTTTGATAACCTATACTAATTAAATAACAGCATTCTCTATACATGTAAATTCCTTCCTGATTATATTTTAGTTTTGATATGTGATTGAAGTCATTTCAATAACTTATCTATAAATAAGATATGCCCATGCTTATTTAAAGGCTAAATGACAAGGTAGCAGCATCACATAATTAACCAGACTGAACATATTTTTGGCCCTGTGAGGGTCTGCATTTTTATTATTGAAACTATCTTAGCTAATCATGGGCTAATGAAACGCTCATCAACAAGTTGGCCATAGTATGGTAAATTTTTCAGCAACAGTAATTTTTTAAGACCATTTACTAAATAATAGGTGAGTTGCAATGTGAGTTGGTGGAGGTACATATTTTGGGGATCAGTCAAAGCTAAAATGACTTTTATCATGGTTAATCTTTTACATTTTTATATACTAAATAATGGAAATGTCTGTATTCCATCACTGTCATCTTTTAAATTCACCTGCAAGGCTGGGTAGTGAATGAAGGATATACAATAGACAATATATGGTGAATGCCCTTTTAGGAGCCTATAACCTGAAACAGAAAACCATGTAAACAAATATGTAAAATGAATTACCTATACAAATTTCTGTACCAAAGAATCTCTTAGTTATATAATACAAAGAGGGTCTTCTAGTTGTTTCTTACATGTAGTATTTCAGTAACCCTAAGCTCTTTTAGGGTGTAAATACTTAAGCATTCAGTAAGTATGTATTGCTATTTCTATTACATTTTGAATTGTATTAATATTTGAACATAATATACTTTTACAATGTAGTAGAAATAGCAATACATGGCTAATCTACCTTCTACTTCTATGTGAAGGAGGGAAATACTTCACAGAACAGGAAGATTTCAAAAGTCCTTGAACACAGGAAGGAAGGGAGCTTAACAAGCTGAGAAGAGGTATTTCAGGCACAGGACAAAACAACACAAAAACAATAAAAGGGGGATAATAAGATGAAGGGATTTGACTGTATCTTTGTCTAAGTAAGTAGACTGGGCAAAGGAATAAAAGAAAATGAGGGCCTTAAAAATATTTTAATGCAATTTGACTAAATTGCCTCTGATTGCTTTTCGTCAATTTTTTCCTTGACTAAAAGCAGAATATTTAAAATCTAAACTTTCAATACTTAATATCCACATGACTTACCTGTACTCC
>NW_027185777.1:22942990-22947431 GCF_028583685.1 Petaurus breviceps papuanus
AATCTAAACTTTCAATACTTAATATCCACATGACTTACCTGTACTCCAAGAACTGTATTATATCAGTGACAGAACTGAGAGAAAACTGGAAGGAAAGGTCTAGAAATCAAAGGACTAGTCAGAGCTAACAACAGAGACAGCCAGTTGATATGTGAAGTCATAAAGGAGAAAACATTGGGACAAAATAGAAATGGCATGAACCATGTAGCTTCAGATTATCATTTGTGGAATGTGCCTAAAACATGCAGAAAGACAAAATCGAGATATTACTCTGTCTGAAGAAGTATATTTTTTAATCTTGTATAATAGAAAATGAAATCAGGCATGTTTAACAAGTAATATTAATAAAGGAACCATTTATAAATCAACCTGCTAAGGCGGCAGGTTGGGGAAGACTTCCATTTTAAATATAAATTGTGATCTGGGGGGAAAAGATGAATTTATTTTGTACTCATTTAAGCATAGCCTATGGATAGTGTTCTGATAATATATAAATTAAATATGATCTTAAAAAGAGGTCTATGAAAAATCCCCTGTTTAACTCATTGCCCATTGACTAACAACATTTAGTTTCAATATGGTATAAAGGAAGAATATCAGATTTGCAGTCAAAGAACTGGTTTAAAATTCCAGCTGTCATTTACCATCTCTGCTACTCTGAGCAAGTCACAAACTCTCTGGGAACTTATTTGCTCTTCTTTAAAATAAGCGTGTGTTGATCCACATGACCTGTGAAGTCCCTTTTTACTCTAATTACATGATCCTATAAAAACAACTTCCACCACAACTCCACATGATGTTGGGGAGAAGTGCTTGATCTTGGAAGGCCTTACTGGGAGATGAAGAGCTGATCTGGGCTCTCAAAACAGATGACTGACCTCACTGTGCCTCATTTTCAGGCTTCTTTTGTGTTCCACTGCTTGCAGAATCTCACTGATGATACCATGACACATGGGCTTTTGCTTGTGATACAAAAATAAGTGGGGGGGGGGGAAGAGGGAAGCAACAAGCTGGATGGGAACTTAAAATTTTTTTAGTTCAGGGACAACATACCAAAGCTTTCATCAATTCTGTACTATCAATATATTGCATATTGAAATCTATAATGGTATCAATTGATTCTCCTGATCATCAAGTGTAACCAATCTTTTCCTTATGAAGTATACTGTAAAAATATTAGCACTTCTAATTTTAGCTACTAGTGATATCTAAAATGGAAAAATGAAACATCAAAACTGAGGAATAAGGATGGTACTTAGGAAAGTGGCCCATTAGATATTTTTGTGAATACTAGACTTTACAAATATTGCAGTCAATAAATGATTATTACATAAATGTTTTATTCATATTATCTTCAGGTCTTCTTGCCTCCCCTATGATGTTATATGGTTACTAATTTTAGAACATTGAAAACTTCAAAGAATCAAAATACCTACCAGGTGACCTAAAGACAAATGGAGAGATATGGTGAACTTAGCTAGGCTTTGGCACATGCCTAATACCTACATGCAAGAATTAGGGATATCATTCAGAAAATAACTGACATACTACCTTTTCCAACTGTACATACAGCAGAAATGAGAGATAATGGAAAAACTACGTACTGGGTAGCCTAAGGTGTTATATAAAGAACACTGGATTCAGAGCTGGAAGACCTAGAGGTTCAAGTCATAGCCCTAATATGTACAACTTGTATAATCATAGGCAAGTCACCTGGACTTACTCATCTGTACAATCTGGACCTGGTTTACTCATCTGTACAATGAGGATTTGGGGGTAAGTACCCTTCCGCCTCTGATTCTGTGAGAGCTTCTAGAATGAAGGACAGCTCCTTGGTGAAGAATACATGAGAGAACATTTCAAGAACTGGTCAGGATGAGGTACATGAAGGAGTTATATGCTGTACCAATAGAGGGAATAGTCAAGTTATCCAATACATATATTATGAATAAAAACACTATTTTGGCAAATGAAATGCATTCATTGGTATTCACCAATACAAAACATGTTACATCATGAAAATCTAGCAAAAAAGTAAAAAAAAAAAATAAGCTTTCTGTGCTTACATTGCTTAGAATTGTATGTGTGAGAAAGGGCTATCAGTCCATTTGTATGGTCAAGGCACATGTTTATATGTCTCTCAACATAACCAAATCCTCCCTGTAAAGGATTTTGATTTTACAGAAGAGATAAAAAGAAAACTTTGTTTTGTTTTCCCCAAACTCACAAAAAGTTAACATTCCACACCCCTAGCCTGAAACTCTAGGTGGAGGGCAATGGGGGTTGAGGAGGCAAAGGGGAGGATACAGAAACAATGCCTGGAGTCACTAAATCCTGGTACCTCTAGCAGTACTACCGAGAAACAGTGACAGGAAAGACCAAGTCCCTGATTCGGAAAACCTGGGTTCATGTCCTGATTCTGACACTAGGTATGTGCCTCTGGTCTAATTTCTCCCCTCTGGGGATCATTTTCTTCATGTGTCAAATGGGGATAGTGCTACATATATCAAAGGGTTATTCTAAGAAAAGTGTTTTACAAACCTGAAAATGCTCTACAGAAATGTCCCTATATATATGCATTTAAGTGGAACATACAGTATTATAATATTCAAATACATAAAGTTATAAATTTTGAAAGGTGAAAGGGGTAAAGGATGTGAAGGGGTGAACAGTCTAATGAGAACAACTTTTTGTGGTAAAGATTCAAGAAGGAAGAAGAGCAAGAAGACATTTCAGAAAAGAAATGGCACGTGTAAAGCATCCTGGAGGTAGCAAGTAAATTTGTCTGACAGAAGCAGTGTAGGCTGGAGAAAGGTAGTTAATTAAAAGGAGAATCAGTTACCCACCAAACTTAAAATCTAAAGGCAACTCAGTGCCACTGGAAGGCCCTGAGGAGAGAAGTGATATACTTGAAATGCTAATTAAGGGAAGGGGGAATTTTGATTCTTTGCAGATGATAACTGACATAAGGATAAAATCTGATGTAGAATACGAATCTCATTCATTTTGAATCAAACCTTGAATTTCAATAAATAGTACATATACTTCACAGGAAACAGAACTGTCAAACAATGAAAATTAGTCTGTGTCATTCTTTATACTTTTTAATGTTTTAAGAAAGGCTGTAAGAACTTATTAGAAAATCTTCCAAAATTAAGTAGTTAGGAAAGTAATTTTCACAGAACAAGGATAAAAACTGAATGCATGTTAATAGAAATGTATGGCAGAGTATATATGTACTTTCTCTGTCCTAGGAAGGAAGAAACTTCTTAGTCACTGACAACTATCATACTGTCCAATTACAACCGGTGTATTTAAAACACATCTAAGCTCATCCGCTGGGTACTTAAAAGTGGATTCCAACTGTGAGATTTTCCATGTGCTGCTGCTGTATTCAAGACACATCTAACAAGCTCATCTATCGGGAACTTAAACTGTTCTATTTCCATTTGTAACCAGTGTGTTTAGAACATATCTAGGCTCATCTATGGAGAACTTAAAAGTGGATTCCAACTGTTATATTTTCCATTTGCAACTGGTGTATTTAAAACACATCCAACAGGCCCCTCTACGGCACACTACATTTCGTTGGGGGTGAAGGTTGGCCCCCGGTGGGGCCGGGGTCCTCAGCAGCGCTCAAGGCCAGGGGGCAGCAGCCGATGCCTCCACGGCACCACCAGCCCCCCCCCCCCACCGGCTTTGTTTCTTGACTTAGGGTCCCCTAAAGCAATAAGCTCGCCAGCCTCGGGGCCGTAAATCACAGCCGATTAATACCGTAGCTCTCGGGCCCTGACACCCACAATCCGTTATGTCTGCCCCAGGAGGAGGGGGAGGGGCCGGAAGGCCAAGGCCACCACAGGTGAGCGCCGGGCGGGGCGCCCCACCTCGCTCGTCGCGGTCACGCGGGGCTTCTTGCCCCCCCTTCCCGTCCGCGGACCCGGGGGTCCTTTGGGTGTGCGTGTGAGGCAGCTGTCAGAGACCCCCAGAACCTGTCCACGAGACAGGCCCCCAGCTGCGGGTCACGGGTGGGAGGGGAGGCAGCCTGGCCCCCCCTCCCCGCTCTGTGACAGGGTGCAAGAGTTCGCCCCCAAGCGCAACGGAGGGGGGGGGGTATCCTGGGGAAGGGAGGGGGCACACGGGACATGAACGCGGGAGGGGGTGGCTAGCGCTGCTTCGTTCGGCTCGCTCTTTACCTTGTCCAGCCCAGGTCCCGGCCGTCTCCCGCTTCCCCGCCACCCCCCGGGTACCTGAGGGGGAACTTTTCCCTCGGCCCCTCAGTTGCAAAGCTCGCCAGCGCCCACCGTTGCCGCAAACCGCCCTCGCCCTAGCAACAAGGTTCCGGTCGTAGAGCGAGCGCCTCTAGGTGTAAGGAAGGTGATGTCGTAAAGCCACGAGTGTCGTAAACCAGGTGCGGTGGGGAGCCCGGGGAGGGGGGGAGCGG
>NW_027185777.1:22947441-23088719 GCF_028583685.1 Petaurus breviceps papuanus
GGGGGAGGAGGTGACTCGAGCATTTAGACACAAGCGAGAGGATCATGGCGGATGGCCCCAGGTGTAAGCGCAGAAAGCAGGCGAACCCGCGGCGCAATAACGGTGAGTCCGCGGACGGGCCCGGTGAACGGCGGGGCCCAGGGCGAGCCCGGCCGCCGGGGCGCGCCCGGGGCTGAGGAGGGAGAGCCGGGCCGGGCCGGGGGGCCGCGGGGCGAGGGACAGGGAAAGTCGAGTGGGAAAGTAGAAAGTAGTGCTGGGAGCCCCCCGCCGCCCTCCTGAGCTCCGGCTGGAGCGGGAGCCGGAGCCGGAGATGGAGCCGCTGCCGCTGCCCCAGCCCGGCGGCTGCTGCCTCTGCCTGAACCGTTAGCTTGGGCTCCTCTTACCTGGCGTCTCTCCGCCTAGCGGCTCCCGCCGCGCCTGCCTCCCTGGACCGTTAGCCGCCGCCGCCGCCGCCGCCGCGGCTGCATCCCCGGCCCCCGCGGGGCGGCGGGGCCACTTCTCGGGCTCCGGGCGGAGCCGCCGCCGCGGCTTTTCGCACTTTTCCCCCCTCTCTGCTTCTCTCCCCAGCTTCTCCCCCCCTTCCTCCTCCTCCTCCTCCTCCTCCCTTCTCAGCCCTCCTCGGTGTCATTCTCTCGCAACCCGGAGGCCCCCGGGAGCCAGAGGAACAAACTTGTTCCCCGCGTCCCCAGGGGCGAAAGTGGCCCCCCGCCCCTTGCACCCGCGCGGCCGTGGGGGTGGGGGGCCGTGCTGTTTGCCTGGCCTGGGGCGGGGGGGTGGAGGTGCTGCTGGTGGTTGTGAACTGTTTTTGGTGCGCCAGGAGGGGCGGGGAGCTCCTGCCGCTCCCCCACCCCAGTTCCCGGGGCAGGGGCGAGGGGGAGCCCGAAGTTGTCTCTCCTGAATGGAGAAAGCAGATGCACGGGGGAGGCTGCTGTCCGCCCGCCCTGGGTGGTGCCCGCGGCCGTCGGGCAAGTTACCTGGCTCGGGAGCCCCGGCCTCCCCTGAGCTCGAAGACCCCGGCCCCCAGCGCTGGGGGACACGTGGGGGGACAGGGCTCGCTGCGGAGGGGGGTCGGTGCGCCTCTGTGTTCTTGGGGAAGTTGTTACCTGGGGGAGACGCGCGGAGCCGAGCGTGAAGCTGTGTCTGCGGCTCGGGCTCGAGTGGGAGGGAAAGGGAGGGGAGGAGGGGGGGACAGACGGACGGACGCGGCTGCTGCTGCTGCGGTAGTGCTTATTGATCTGGGCTGATTGGCGGACGAAGCCCCCCGCCTCCCACCCGCCCCAGGGGCCAGCACGAAAGGAGCCCGAGACCCGGGCAGCTGCCGAGCTCCGGCCGCCGCCGAGCCCATGTAAGTTTCTCGAGTCTCCGCGCGAGCCCTTCCCGGCCTGAAACTCCGGTGGCCGGGCGGGCAGCGGGCGAACCCTCCTTACCCGGGCTCTGCTGCTGCCGCCCGGCCCCGCGGCTGCCCCCGTACCTGCATGTCGAATCGGGTGGAAGCGGCGTGGCCGAGCTGCTGAGACTATATAAGGAATGACATGGTCGTGGCAGACCGCGGGCTGGGGGCTGCTGTGGGGGTACGTGGGGGCTTTTTGAAATGAGTTTGAGAAGGGAGATGGACACAGGCGTGCCTGTGACAGCGTCTCTATCTCCTAGAAAAGGAGGGGATGTGTTGAAGTAGAGACGCTTGTCTTAGTCCCCAGTGGGCTGTGAAAGGGGAGGCTTTGTAACCTTTCCTGCAATTTGAGGTGTTGGGGGGGGGGGGGGCTTCCTGTCTGGAGATCGAGAGGAAGCTCTAAGCTGGTCCTTCCAGCCCTGGGGCGGGCTCCACATAGACCAGAACTCGGATTGCGGTTCCTGGCCGTTGATTTAATTAACCATTGAAACACGTAAATAAACGGCCTCAGTGGAAAGAACGCGCGAAGTTGCGGTTTAAAGTTGCGTTATTGTGCTGCCGCCGCCGCGGGCCCGGGGCGGCCGGGGGCGGGGGGCGCGCCGCCGAGGCCCGGCCCGGTTCGTTTCCCGGTTTAGGGAGCGCCCCTGGCCTGGGGGCTGCCCGAGCCGCCGCCGCCGCCGGGGGACTGGATGAAAGGTAAGTTCGGAAAGCGCGGCGCCGTCTCCCCTGATTACGGTGTTGGGCGTCCGAGGAAGGGGCTTTTCTTGTTGCTGACGACATGTGTGTGACATGTGAGTCTGAGCCACCAGTGTCTGTGCAGCTGCTGTAAACATGTTTACCTGCACGGGAGAGAGAATGGAGCTTCTCCTCCACATCCCGTCCTAGGAATATTCTCCTCCCGAGGCATATCAACAGATGACCTAAGGGGAAAAGGCGTTCCGGAAAGGTCTGGGAGATCCACAGGAAAAAGGCCGGCTCGGGATCGCCGCGGCAAATGGCAACTTGTGCAGGTAGACAAAAAGATGGGGTTGAGTTTTGTGCTGCCGGCGGCATGTCAGCCCCCTCCTGTCTGCCGCCTTCATCCTCCAGGGACGCCTTTATTTACCGCGATGCCTGTCAGTGTTTTTCCTTTGTGTTTAATATTAGACAAACAGATTTGAGGCTGGTTAGCGCAAAACGATTTGTCTGCAGCATGCATCACAGAAAACAAAAGGTGTATAAGATATTACTATTACAGGTACCTTCCATTTTCATCACTTTGGGATCCTAATATCTCATCTTTTTCTGTTATTGTTCTGAAATGAATTTCATTCATAGGTAATTAGCATAGCTGTTTTCTGGGCTGTAAATAGCAATGTATTTTGCGAATTAAAAATGAGCTTGTCATGCCATTGCAGTGAAATCTCAGGATGGGCACTGGTTAATATTTCTTAGCAACGCAGTCATGTTTAAGTTGCAGATATTTTCTGATGAGAACTGCCAGTAAAATGTTAACCCGCAAAGGTTGTATGGTTAAGAAATGAGTTGATTATGGTGGGACTAGTTCATAGAGGTATTTAATTTCATTTGTATGGAAATAATTTTTGTTCATTTTAGATCAGGGCATAGCAGGTTGTGACGCTTATGCAAAACATTTTAATTTTCTCTGGAATATCTGTCTTCTGGGGGGGATGCGTGTAAAATAGGGGTATCAAGTACTGTTAACTTGACAGCTAGTCATCCAATTGAGTAGTGTTTGCCCATAGAACAAACCTTATGCAGTGAACTTTATGTTAATGCTGTTAGTCATCTTTAATGGAGATAAATTAGAGCTGCTTAAATTGATTTCAAAATGACCCGGGTTGCTTTGCTTATTATATATATTTTAAGAGTTAAATTTTCTCATTTTTCACCTCTTACAACCTTTTCTTTTGGAGAAGTCTGCTCCAGTAACTTAAGCCTGTCATTCTGGTATATTAACCAAATGGAAAGGTACATGCATATGTTAAGAGGCACTTTCCTTGCTGTCTTTGGAATCCACCAGTAGAGGATGCTAACAAAAGAGATATATTGTACTACTCTACCATGAGTCTTCTTACCTTCTACCATGTTAGAACCTTTAGTATTTCTATTTTTTGTGAAATTATTTCACATTATACTAGTTTTAAGTAACAGATGTAATATAATTAAAATTTAGATAGAAATACTTTCAAATCTAATAATCTTTATTTTAAAATTGCACTTGGACTAAACTGTATTACTAAAAGGCCCATGTTCTTAGTTTTTTCTTTATCTTATCTGGTGAGGGTGTGTGTGTGTGTGTGTGTGTGTGTGTGTGTGTGTGTGTGTATTGTGTATGTGCTTGCACTGCTTTGGGAGTAGGGCTAGAGAACTTAATGACTTTGCCATATTTTTTTTTAATACTGGTTATATTTTAATTACAGTTGGAGCAGAGCAAACATGAAATCTCATGTGAAAATTCTAATAATATAATGGTAACAGAGTGGCAATCATATCTCCGCTGGGATTTTTTTTTTCCATATGGGGAATTGTTCTAATCCTTGAAGTAAGCAATAACACGGATTTTTAAAAATTATTACTATGTCTCTCTTAAAAAAGTAAACAGAGATTATATGCAGTTAAGTTAACCTTAAGGTGTTACCAGTAGACTCCAGACCTCAGTAACCTAAGGGTTCTCCTCTCATTTTTATTCTTCCTTGCTCGCCCTTTGATACCTTCTCTCCTCATCTCTCCCCCTCCCCCATCCTTCTCATTAGGGATCGTGTTTTGCTTGGATTTAAACTGCCAACTGAAAGAAGTAGCGTTCTGAATCCAATACAATCTTACACAAAAATTTAAATTACAGTTTTTAAAATGCATATTTTGTTTAATGTAACCATAGAGGCAGCGTGGTATGGGGATAGAGGACCATCCTGAAACTCAGAAAGTCCTGGATTCAAGTTCTGTTTTAACACCTACTGGCTATATTATGACCATCAGGTCAGTTGTCCTCTTAGTACTCAAGCTAACTTTAAAACTGTGTTTCCCAGGGCTTGCCCATTTACATGCACAGGAAGGGGGTTCCTTTCTAGCTGTTCACCATACTAATGAAATCTCAGGTTTGGACCACTAGAAGTAACTCTCCTTGTACTTTGCATACAACATCAGTTGTATAAATATACTGCTAAATTGTTTTCTAAGCTTTTGATTTAGTTCAAATATCAGAAATATTTAATTGCCCAATTACTGCAACATTGTTTGTGTTAAGTATACTAACACTTTTAATAAAAAGTGAATTACACCTTTTTATTTAAGATGAACATGAAAATTTAATATCATGAAATATTTTTTGTTTTTTTATGTAATTTTTCTTAGTGTGTCATCATTATAAATAGTGTAGGCCTTTATAATTAGGTCTTTATCACCTCAGAGGCATTACTTAAACTTGGCATTCTCATAATTATCAAGAGCCTAGCAGGAATTGTAGTGGTGCTGATCACACTTTTTTTCCTGAGCTGGTGAAACTTATTTTTTAAATGACATATTAATTGTAGCATGGAGTAAAATTTCAAATAATGCTTATTTTTAAAATGAGACCCACCTCTCACTGATTCATGCTATTTAATTTGGCTTTGATAGATCATACTTTTTCTTCCCATCTTCATCAACTGTTGCTAAATGCCATCATGCCTTTCCACTCTAAATGTGTCAAAGGATCCTAATTAGCAATGCATGATTTTTGATAATGGTAGCATTACTTATTATTATGGTTAAGCTTCTTTTATAGTTTTTTTAACCTTTCCTGTGTTAATCATGTCCAAACATGTGAGGAGAGCCAGATGTCAACACAGATGCTCCATAGTGTGGGATTACCTCGTTGAGTCCTCAGCTAGTTTGTGTACTGATTGTTGTGGGGGAGGGAAAAAGCAACTCTGCAGGTGTTAAATGCAGATATGCACCTAGTGCACCAAAGTGCATAAGGAAAGTTCTCTGAACAAGGCAAAGGAACTTGGTGAAACCACCATCTACAAATAGGGGCTTTACTCATTTTGCATCATTTTGAGCTACAAAGATGAAACATTTATGTTCTTTATGCATAAAATAGAAAATAAAAGTGGAAATAGAATAATTTTTAGGACTTTAAACTTAAACCTGTAATTTATCTTAAATTTATAGAACAAATAGATGAAAATGCATTTATTAAATGATTACTCTGTGCAAAACATTGAGTTAAACCCTGAATGTAGGTAGGTAGGTAGGTAGGTAGATAGATAGATAGATAGATAGATAGATAGATAGATAGATAGATAGATAGATAGAGATATATAGCAATGCAAGACAGTCCATTCTTTCAGGGAGCACACCTTCTAATGGGAGAGATAATAGACATTAGAAATTTCAGCTTCAAGTCAGATGGAAAGGCCCCATGGTCCTCAGGGATATAACATCAAAGCAGATGGCAATCTTTCATGTAATTTCCACTGATAAAGCTGAATCATTTTTTTTACTTATAACCGTTTGACAATACCAAAGCCTTGGGAGATAAGAAATCTTATTCTGGTTTTCAGTGGCCATGGCTGCTGAGGAGTCAGGGGCTGTAGCACCTGCAAAAGGAGTTACCAGTTCTCTCTACAGAGGTCACTTCCCTGGATGGTGACTGCTGGGACTGGACTGGAGGCAGGGCAGGTGCTTTGTAGGAGGCTGCTATTTCCAGGTTTAGCCCTGCATTACTGAGGCTCTCTGTTTCTTTTGAAGGGTTCAGTTTTCAAAAGAGAATATCTGAAAGTCTTAAGTATACAACATTGAGACCTTGATCCAGGATTTCATAAGCACTTAGATGTATGAGCCTGGGTTTTGCTGAATCATGGGACCAGAGATCTAAGACTGGAAGACAGCTCAGAAGACAGGTTAGTCCAACATCCTCATTTTACAAATGAGGAAATTGAGACCCAGGGAGGTGAAGGGATTTATTTGTTCCAGGCCGTACAAGCTGTCTACATCAAATGAGGATTTGAACACAAACCATGGGCTTATCATTGTAACATGGATTGAGTGATTTATGGTTTTTGTGATTTCACTCTACCAAACTTGATAGATTTTATTTGTATAGAATTATTATTTGTACCAGGATATGGTATTTGTGATTTTTCATTTGAGATATTAGTTAACCTTTTTATTTCTTCTGTAGTAGTCTTTGCTAAATAATTCACAGTCATAAGGTGTGTGTTTGACATTTAGCTGCTTCCTCTTTAGAACTACTATGAGTGTAGATGTTAATTATTACAGTTTTTAATGATGTCTTAGTATAGCTTACTCAAAAGCATTGCTTTTTTAGGGAAAGAAATCTCATTTTTGGAGGCTCTCAATTTCTGAACCTCAAAATAATGGGTTTTATTTCCCTTCCCCTTTCGGTAAAGTAAAAAAAATTATTTTATAATTAATTTATTGGCCTTCCTCATGCCCTGGAAATGTAAAGAACTTTAGACTACTTTTATGTTCTTATTATTTTTATTATGTTAATCTTTTCACCCTATTTTGTTAAAATTGTTCTTGGTGTTCATTACCTTTAATGAAGTTACTGTATTTCCCCAAATTCCTCATAATGAACTTTATGCTTTATTTAAAACTTATTATTTTTAATTTATCCTTACCTCTTCACTCATTTTGCCTCTTTTTAGCTCTGTATGCTAATTCTAGGGTTTAATTTGATAATTTCATCCCTTTGTATTTAAAATTCTGAGCATGATATAATAAAATGCCCTTTCTGGGCCTGTCTTAAACCTTATTTGTATGTAGAGTCAGAGTAAAGTTCTGATTCTGAATAGAATTATAGCTGTGTTTTTAAAATCCACATGTATGTCCACAGCATGCTGAAAATTTCTAATTTTCTATTCTCTTCTTTTCACAAGAAACATCTTTAATATGTAATTTTTCCTATCAAAGTTTGGACTGCCCTATCCAGAGTTGTCTCCCTGCAACAACACTTATACTATATCTTGACATTTAAGTTAATTATTCTATTTTAAATTCTGTTTACTGAAAAACAATTTCAGAGTTGTAAGGAACTTCACTGGCAGTAGTAGACTATAGTCTGAAGACCAAATCTGGCTCAGGACCGGTTTTTGTATGGTCTATGAGCTAAGAAATGTTTTTTGCAGTTTTAAATAAAGTTGCATTTATTGTACTTTATATTCTTTAAAGTTGTATTGATTTATAGATGTTTTTGCTTAGATCCTCTTTAATGTCACGAGAGAGGATTCAATCCATAAGGGAAGAGGTTGTTTTTAATTCTGAAATGACAGTGATGTAAAGGTGAGAGTGCATGATTAAGATACCCCCAAAAAACTTCTAGTACAATTGTTAAGAGTTAGCCTCATGTATTTCATAGATCAACCATCATGGATTTAGAGTTGGAAAGTCTTGGAGTCCAAACCTCTTTATTTGACAAATGAGGAAACTGAGGCTGGGAAAGTGACTTGCCCAAGGTAGTAAGTGTCTGTGGTAGGATTTTTTTTTTGGAGGGGGAAGGCAAGGCAATTGTAGTTAAGTGACTTGCCCAAGGTCACACAGCTAGTTAAGTGTCAAGTGTCTGCAGCCAAATTTGAACTTGGGTCCTTCTAACTCCGGGGCGGGTGCTCTGTTCACTGTGCCACCTTCCTGGCCCTGTGGTAGGATTTGAAGCCAGATCTTTCAGACTCCCAAGTCCAGCATTCTCTCCACTCTGCCTTGCTGTCTCTCTTTCCTGAACAAATTTAGTCCTGTGCGTGATTTAGTAAAGAGTCACCTTTGATATAATTTAAAATAGGTATGCATAGCCTTCAAAACACTTTAAAATCCTGAAATGAATCTGTGATCTCATTAGTGGGAATGTTCTCGGCAGTGATGCAGATTGCATCCCATCCAGGCTTGCTCAGTCTTTGCAGCTCTAGACCATGGCCTCTAAGTTTTCCATAAGAAGCCTACTCAACCTGATGGGACCCTTCTTCCCTTTCTCTTGGCATTCTGAGGACAGTTCACCTCCCTCTTGCTATGTGACAGGCTTATCTTTTTTTTTTTTTAATCACAGATGCCTTTCTTTGATGATATCCTTTGCCCCAGTTCTTCATGTATTTATTGTTTGCCCATCCTGTGTAGATGGTTAGGGCACACTTTTTTGAATGATTGCTTTTTTTTAGTCCAGATAACTCTGTAATGGCAATCAGTACCATGCCATCCACAAATAAGAACATTTGTAGAATATAATCATATAGCAGAGGTTCTAAACCTAGGGTTCGTGAACTTGGATAGGGACAAATATTCCTTATTTTTACTAGCCTCTAAATGAAATTTAGCACTCCTACCAGTTATTTAAAAACATTAATCTGATGAATCCCTAGGTTTCACCAGACTGATCAAGTGATCCATGACCCAGAAAAGGTTAATAACTTCTGACCCCTGGGGAACCCACTTCAACTTGGACTCTGGGCATACATCCAGGCACTCCAAACCTACATCTTTCTGTTTTATGCCTAGTCATAAAACAAAATTCTCTGCTGTTATATTTTTCCATGAATTTCACATAATTTTGATGTATCCATGGGAGACTTCTTGTTGGAAAAAGAGGCTTTAAGGAAGTAATTTGCTCTGCTAAATGGAAAGACTTTTTAAAAATTTAATCAACAATAAATACAGTGTGAAATTATGTTCTCTGCATCTTTTAATGACTTGGATACAGAGAGTTGATCTTCCATGGAAGAATACTTAAGGAAACCTGGATTTTCCCTCATTCTTAATGTCATTGACAGGCAGGACATCCCAAAAGTCTTACTGCAGCTTTAATATATTGAAGATCGAAGCTATTAATGGCTTACAGCTGCACTAAGACTTTTTGGGACATCCTATATGTATAACTTAACTTCCATACTTCTTTTTTAATAGATATAAAGTTAGGCTTATAGAGCACTAATTGTTGATGATCTTTTAGTTGATTTTGAAGGGGGTAATAATAATGTACAAGAGTTTTCTCACACCTTTACACTTTACTTCTAGTTAGTTTGTCTATCAGTGACTTCATAACTTTTTTCTAATATATATCTCTTCCTTGAGGTTCATTTCATCTGACCCAACCTTTTGTCCTGACTTTGTTCTCTTTGGTATAAGTTCTACTTCATCTATAGGTAAAACCATGCCTGAGGTATTAGTGTCCCCAATGTGGTGGATTCACAGTCATAGATGGTGAAAATTATTTGTCATAAAAATCTTTGTAGTTCTTTTATATCCATCTATTTGTTGACCTTTAGTTTTATCCTTAACTTCCCTTTACTTAGTCCTGTCTCTTATCAGGCTTTCTTCAAATTGGTTTTTACCCTTTATTGCTTCTCTGTCTTTTAGGCAGTTATACTGTTCATAATATACCATCCTTGTCTGTAAATTTAAAATACATACATACATATCTATTTCTGTCTATCAATCTTCATTCTAAATCTAAGGTTGCCTTTTGGCTGCCATATCTCTTGATTTGATGAGTAGAGTACTTGTAAGTCACTTTAATAGGCTCTTTCAGCCTCCCTACCATGTACTTGACTTACATCTGTCACATAGGAAATTATTGTTATTGGTATCTGACTTTTCTTATGTCTGTGTGCCATTGTTGGCATCACCAACTTGTTTAGGATGCAGTGAAGTTGTGTTAATTGTATGCCTTTTCTTTCTTTTATTGTATTCTTTTAGCTTTATACTTTTATCTTTGCTCTGACAAGTCCATGGTCTGATTTTACATAGAAAATTATTTTTGAAATGATTCCTACATTAGTAACAGATCATTTCCTGACTATTAAAATAAAATTAACTTCATTTTTGTGATGTTATTTTGATATGTTCAACACCTTTTGATGCTTTTCTAAAAAATTATTTTTGTCATTCAGTCATGTCTGATTCTTCATGCCACCATTTTGGATTTTCTTGGCAAAGGCACTGGAATGGTTTGCCATTTACTTCTCTAGCTCATTTTACAGATTAGGAAGCTGAGGCAAACAGGGTTAAGTGACTTGCCCAGGGTCACAGAACTAGTAAATATCTAAGGCCTGATTTGAAGTTAGGAAGATGAGTCTTCCTGACTCAAGGTCTGGCACTCTATCCACTGAGCCACCTGCTTCCTTTTCTCAAAAATAATGGCTAATTTTAGTAGCATTTATATAGGGCTTTAAAGTTTGCAAAACTCCTGAATTCACAACAGCCCTACTAGGGTAGGTAATATTATTATCCACATTTTATGAATGAGAAAACTGAGGCTGAGAAATTAGATGATTTGCCCAGGATCCCACAGTTAGTAAGCATCTGAGCAGGATTCAGGCTCTGGTCCTCCTGATTCCAAACCCAGCACTGTGCCACTTAGCAGCCCCCGGTCAGCATAAGTCTTCTGTGTAGTCTTCCTGTTCATAGCCCCCTATTCCTTATTCCCAATCCCTATTTTTCATTTCTGAATTGATGCTATCACAGATCTGTTTGAGTATTTGTTTTTTGTTGTCCTCATCCTCATATTGATTGGCCCCTCCTAAAGCCTCCGTTTAAGGAGGGCACCCAGGCTAATCCATGATCTCTTCATTTCTTTTTATTTCAATTTTTATTAATTTTGAACTTAAATTCAAAAAGACAAAAAAAGAACATTTCTATGTATGCAGCACAACATAAAAAGAGGATTCAATATAAAACTAAGAATTTCTATTTCTCAGACATTTTTCTCTTTATTTCTCATCAAGCTGCATTTTGGACTTTTCTACTGTGCTCTGGAAACTTAATTCCTTCTAGAATTCATACCTTGGACCTTTACTCCTAGAGGGTCCCCCTCTTTGACTGGATGGCTCCTCCTAGAACCTCCATTTAAGGAGGCTTCCTAGGACAGATATTTCTTTGTTTCTCACTCCTTTGGGGTATTTTCTCTCTTTTTTTCCTCCCCCCTCCATTTTTTCAGCTTCCTTTTAAGTCAATGGTTCCCAAACTTATTTGGCCTACTTCCCCTTTAAAAAAAAATTACTCAGTGCCCCCCTGGAAATCTATTTTATTTAACACTTCAATTTTTTTTTTAAATTTGCGTCACTTCAAAAATATATAAAATATATTTTTAAATGACATATCTTAAATTTAATAATTTATTATGAATTTGTGGGGGTTTTCCCCCTGCATTGAAATTTCAATGATATGATATGTAACTGTACAGTATGGTATTGTAAACAAGTAATTACATGCACATATTCCTTCCAATTTGTGCTAGACTTTCTGACAGTGTGAGACAGGCTTGCCTTCCAACACTTGCTTGTTAAGACCTGTCAGCATACTTGACCACTGATTGGATATATTTTGGTATTTTGTATGTTTATTTGGAAAATAATATAATCACTATGACCTTAACTCTTATGCAATAGATGAAACATGTATGACAGTTTTTCAAAATTTTCTTCTCTAATTTTCTTTCCTTATACTTACATCTCCCCCTTATTTTTATTCAATATTCCCTCCCCCTCCCCCCTTTGCACCTGAGGCTACTACCAACCTCCTGGATCTTCCAGCACCCCCCAGGGGGCATTATGGCCCACTTTGGGAACCTAGGTTAAATTTAGGTGGTGTTTTCTCCCATTAGATCAATTCCCTGAGGGCAGAGACTGTCTTTTTTCTTTTTGCTTAAATTTGTATTCGTAGCACTTAGCATAGTACCTAACATAAAGTAATTACTTAATAAATACTTGTTGACCGACTGACTGATATCTGTTCTTACCTTTGTATTGAATTTGTCAATTATCAGTTCATTTGGAAACCTTATTGCGTTCCTTATAGAATTTATCTATGTAAGGATGTTAGTACCAGAAGTATAATTATTTTCATGGTGGTCTTTCAGAAAGAACTTATCACAAGCAAAACAATACTTAACTACAAAAATGTCCAGTGACATATTTCTTCAAGGCTTTGGTCTTACTAAACCAGTATGTTTTCATTTGCCTGTGCAAGAAAAACCTGTGGACTTTCTTTCCATTTAGCTGCAACTACCTTCTATCTTCTGACAACTTACAGTCAGAATGTTCATATTGATATGATTTAGTTCTTCCAGTAGTAAGTCTGCTTCTTTGGACAAGGATCTCTAACAACCAAGTTAAAGTTTGTAGGTATTCTACATACTGTGTGACCTTAGTGCCCTCTGTCTCATCCGCAGTTGTCCGCTTAAAATAAGTGGGCTACGCTGAACTGAGCGCCTTTGTATTTGTCTTTGTTTCTTGGGTTGCAGTGGCCAGAGAATTCAGTGCCAAGTAGTCAGCTTCCTTGTTACAAACCTCTCCATCCTTAGCTTGATTGGTACTCAGAAAGCATACTATATATCTATTTGTGAGGTTAGAGTTGGCAATCTTTTGGAAAACCTTTTAGAAACCAGGATCATTAGTATACTACAATGAGGTCTCAGGATAGGACTTTGTGGAGGAGCCACATTGGAACAAAACAAAACATAGGAACAAAAAGAAAATTTACTGGAAAGGAAAACTAATAGGATTGCTTATCTGCCTGACCCTCTTTAACAAATTTATATCAAGTACAGTAAATTTAACTGCTTTTAAAATTCATCTGATAGTTTATTTAAGAACTCTAAAATTCTGTAAGGTAGCCAAGAACCAAGAAGTAACCAAAAATAGTTACTAAGCAAGTATGATACTCGAAAACATTTGTAATTACATCAGTATGGCTAATCCTTCCACTGATGTAGGTCACAACCCCTCCATGCCTTAGTAGATTTGCAGTGGCTAAAATAATTTAATCACCTGTTGTCACCTGGTGACAAATCTTTCCAAATTTAGTTGAACTTGTCATGACAAATACAGAATTGATTCCTCGGCTTGTATTTAAAGCCTCAATAAGTTAGTATGATCCATCAGAGTTTTACACTCAGTTATATATACAATGCCCACTGACCTGGCTACAGCACAAGAAAGGTAGTGTTAGTGAAGGCCTCAGAGCAGCAGAAATTGATAGGAGAAAGCTGGCTTTTGTGGGAAAGAGCTCTGGATTTGGGATTCCAGTTCTGCCAGTTAGAAATTAGATGGCCTTGAACAGTTCAGTCAGCTTTGCTGTACCTCAGTCCCTTCTGTAAAAGAGGGATTGTGATACTTGGACTTCCTGCCTCACGAAGTTGAAGATGAGATGAGGTGATGTACAAAATGTGCTTCTTAGTAAAGTGTAATGTATGTTTGAATTGATGGTTATTGTTTTGCAAAGTCTGTGAAAGATGACACTTCTCCCACATACAGGGCCCTTAGGTCTTTTTTATATACAATATTTATACTTTATGAATTCATCTCTCAATTCTTGGTACTTAGGGGTCACATGGGAGGCAGCTGCTAAAAGCAGGCACACAATGACTCCCCCAAACCACAGCTAACATAGAGAAAGGGGGACCTTTAGAGGTATGAGGTTTGACTAGTTGACCTCTAAAATCTCTTCTAACTCCTCTTTGAAGTTTCACAGGTAAACTAAGGGAAATAATAGAAGAATTGAAAAATTGAAATATGTATAGGACTCTTTAATGTTAAAAGAAATACCTCTATGTTCTTTAGTAGTTCTTGAGGTCATTTCTGTATTATAGCTCTGTTAAACACAGGTTAAAGGTTAATTATATTCAGTATCTTCTTTTAAGGAAAAATAGTATATAATATTTTTAAAAGTTTAAACTTTTTTATTAAAGGTTCATTACTTAAAAAGCTAACCTTCAATTATCTGGACAGTTCATTCATTTGGGACCTTATTCCCAATTGGTGTTGGAAAACTTTTGATAATTATTACAGTGAACTGCTAAAGATAATATATCTGACTCTGACAATCTTTCATGATCTCCTCGTGGATAAGATTAATAAAAATGGATTGTATATTAACATAATTAGGTGTATTTTGTAGGACGGAGAATCCCTAAGAGGATGTGTTGTAGAGAGTATTTCACCATCTGGTGAAAGGTCATACAAGTATCATAGAACCAAAATTGGAAGGAACCTTAGACATCCCCTTATATATACTATTTTTAAAATTTCCCTGGGTCTCAGATAACTCTTAAAGAAGGTGCTATTGGTGTTTCCTCTTTAGGAAATTCCCTCTATCAGTGAAATCACAGCTACAGCCCCTGGCTCTACTCTCAGGTACCAGACTTCTTGACAGAAATCTACATAACCCATAATGCAGTTGGGCTATCTAGCCTTTACTCCTTCTGAGCCTGAATGTATGGGAAGGAAAGTTAAGCAGGGAGGCTTATAGCTGTTGATTTCCTAATAGGACTGCAGCATGGGGAGGAGCAGGGGCTCCTGGAATTGTAGCAGGGCAGAGCTTGGACTATAGGGCCTGGGGTGTCAGTAACAGCTGCCCTTTAAGTATTTTTCAGAATTCAGCACCTTGGGTAGACCTGAGAAGTATTGATAAGGAAATGATGGACAAGATTAACAGGTTGTTGAAGAAAATATCCAGGCTATAAATGTTTATGTTTTGTTTTCATGTGATATGAAATACAAGGTCTTATGTTACACCGTCATGGAATGAGTTCTGATTAGTAAGAGAATCTGCTTATATAATTACTGATTTTTAGGGAATAAGAATATAACATTTTGCTGAAGTATATTGAATATAATTTAACGTGTAATTGCTTAGTAAGAAGGCACTCTGTTTTTGTGGAACCTCAATGCAGTTCCTGTGAATATCAGTTATCATTATACTCCCTTGTGGAGTAGAGAAGGAGGTCCAAAACTGTGATCTCTTTAGTGGGGGCAACCATTGGGATGGGGGCACTTCCAGCTGCAGATTCTCACCCACAGTGGCTGTGGGTAAGCTTGGAGCCTTGGACACAGAGCCAGCCGAAGGCAGAGATTGCACGAGGTCTTGCAGTCCAGACCCCAAGGCCAACTCTCTGCCTGTCAGCCCATGCTGCCTTTCTTTACAATGTCCAATAGATACCTGAAAAGATGAGTTAGTAGAGTTCATTAGCTTTTACTGTGTGCTTTTAAAAATAGAATAAGAATATTATTAACACTAACTGAACTGGACACATGCTTTTTGATGGTGTTCACACACATTTTTACATATATTGTTGGCAGTGATAAGGTGCTAGTTTTAGAGTCATAGGACTTGAGTTTGCTTGCCACCTCTTAGACTGAATATCTTTGTAACCCTGATTAAATCACTTGAGGCCTGGGCCTCAGTTTCTTTCATTGTAGAAAAAGAGCATTGTATTACATGACCTCTAAGGACAGTAAATCAAACTAAATCTTATATTTGTAGGCTGAAAGCCATAGGATGGGGAAGATTGTGAAAGGGGCAAGGTAGATAGATGTCCAACTATCAGTAATCAAGAATAGTAAGTGATGTTTCTTTTTTCTTACTATTTCTCCCTTAATTGTATTATACAGTAAGTCATAATGAGATTATGGGTCATTACAATCCTTGTAAATTCTTTTAATTTCACAAGTCAACATTATTATATTATTTAGGGTTTGCAGTGGAAAGATTTACTGGCATTCCTTCATATTTCATCATCCTCACATCTATTTGCTTAATGCACAAAAATGAAAAAGGAGCTTTGTGAACATGAGAACTGTTCAACACTAGAACAGCTTTTGATACCTCATTGGGCTTGTGATCTCAGATGTGGCTCCTTCCTCCCATGATTCAGCTTGCAACCAATGCATGCTTTATCTTCTAATTAGGACTCTTGTTTGTGGTACGGGGGATACCTGGTGTACTGGGGCCTTCCTCTAATTCACTTGACATTATGGGGATAACGGTGCAGCATGGGGGCTTTTCAATGGTTGTCTCTATTACTATAGGACCAGACTCACCCTTTGAAAAAAATTTTAAAAAATATGAGGCAGTGACATTTGAATTGATTCTTGAAGGAGGGATAGGATTTCATCAGGAGGAGGTGGTAATTGGCTAGACTGGCTGGAATTTAAGGTCATGAGTGAATAAATGGAGACAGGCCTATCCAGATTATGGAGGCTTTTGAATGCCAAAAGGTTTTAAATTTTGGAATAAAAGTTAATGGTCAGTCATTGAACGTTGTTTTTCTCTGTCCTGTGTTTTCTATGTTCACCAGTATACAAATGATAGGATCAAGAGCTGTGTTTTATAGAAAGAACAGCCCAGTAGCAGTATGTAGGATAAATTGTGAGAGGAGTGGAGCAATAGGCATGGAGAAAGTAATGGAAGCAGGAAAGCCAGGTATGAGACTACTGCAGTAGAAGATAGGTCCAGAACTCCTCAAGCTAGCTTCTCATAGTGCTTGCTATGCAAGAGAGGAGATGGAGTGGGGGTAGAATCTCAGCAAAGGCTTTTGCATCTGATTGGATAAGAGTATAGAAAGATCGAAACTCCAGGATGTTGAGCCTGGGTTCCTGAGGGGATCATTAACATCCAGGGAAGACAGGAAATGGAACAGGAATGAAAGTGATCAGAGGTTCCACAAAGTTAGAAATTCTTTTGAGGCTTACTTAGTATTCTCAGTTCTTTCTTACTTTGTACTCTTAATGTGTATGATTTGACATAAACTGATTACTTAGGCTGCTTTAAATTAGATGATGCTTTAAAAGTTAGATGACTACACTTGTTCCAGGTCTTATATGTTTCAACACTATTATGGCGTGTATTGTTTCAGTACTATTATGGTACCTAAATTAGGTGAGTCTGATAAAGTATCCTAGATGCTTTAATATACGCTCAAAATAAATAGCATCTATCTAGTGTTTTAGGATTTTCAGACTACTTTACTTGCATATATCTCATTTGCATTACTATAAACTCTATTTGCATTTCAAAACTTTTAAATTTAAAATAAAACCCATTAGTTTGAAAACTTACTGATTTAGAATGTCTATAATTCAAGCATAATATAAACAATTATTATTAAATAAAAGTTGAGAATGTCTTTTTGGAATTTGAGGTAAATCAAGTTTTAAAATCAAATCAGGAGCTTTTTAAAACCCCAAACTTAAGGAATTAGATATCTTTATCTTGTCATCAAAAGACCTTGCCATTGTCAAATGGTTCAGCATTCCAAAAGGATATGGTTCTACTATTGGATATAATGTTAAAGATGCACAATTACCATCACTTTGCTGTTGTACCCAAGGGACCAGCAGGGCCTTTTTCTCCGAGTTGGAACTGACACCTATTAAAGATGTTGTCACCTCCATTGGACTTTGAGTGCCTGAGACCAGGGACTCTCTTTTCTGTTTGTATTCTAGGGTTTTACACAATACCTTGCCCATAGTAAGCACTTAATAAAATTTTTCCCCATTCATTCATGTCTGGGTCCACTTATGCAATACTAATATAGTCAGGGAATGTCCAATAATTTAATTGTTATGTTCAGGGAATTTTGTATTTGATTCATCTCATACAAAGTTTATCTTGTGAATTTTAACTTTTTTATAGCATTGTTTTGCTTATTGTATATTTAAACTTTAATTTGTTATGTATATTGTACTACAAAATAACAAAACTACTCCTCTTTGATGGTGTTTTATAGTACTCTTTTTATGTTAGTTTATTCTTTGGAAACTAGTTCTGTGACTCACAGCCATACAACAACTCTGGCAGAATATTAGTATTAAGAAAGTGGACCTTTGTTTCTGGCAGAAATTTGGGATCATTAAAGGACCATTGCAGTTTCATGAAGGCAATTCTAACCCCTCTCCTCCTCCTGTTTGATTCTGCTTCCAATTCATTGTCCATTCCTAGTACCTGGATAAGATAAGCTTTATACGTTGCCCTGCTTTGTGTCATAAGCAGGGCAGTAGTAATTTTTCATCCTCTTGTTTTTTCTATCTTCGTGGTTAAGCCAAAGTCTTGATTGGTCATGTGTCATACAGAATGATAACAGAGAAACATGTCAGTATGAGCAGGTTGTAATACCAAAACTTTTAAAAACAAACTGGAATATGGGCTATAATCAAGGAAATATGTGATTTTAAAAAACAAATTGGTTATATAGTAAGAATGAATTATAATTGGAGGACTGCTTGTGTTCTCTCCATCTAGTTTTTCCAATGTCAGAAGAAGACCAGTATGTTGGGTGGATGTCCTCATTTATGAGAGGACACCTGGGCAAGGTGAATGGGCAAAGATGTAGTAATCTGCATGATTAAAAGGCATCCCCATATTGGTGAGATCCCAGACCTTTTTGACTGTTGTATCCTACAGACTTTTCATTGAGACTTACTAGCTTTTAAAATCCCTGCCATTTTTCTGAATAGTTTTTTATTATATTACCAACTTCAAAAAGGTATTGATTTGGTCTATATTAGTGAGAAATTCCATCTTCTTGGAAGCATAAAAAGCAGATCAAGAATACATTCATGTTCATTTTTAATTTTTTTAGGAGTAGAGTACAATAATAACCATCATCTGTTTTTTACTTACGTGATGTGGAAGCCAGCTTCTCTGTCTAGTATCTGAAGAAAGTATATACAATGAAGTTAGGGGCACCAAAGTAAGAATCCTGTTTTTCCACAACCATAATCCCTGGGGTTCTGGCACAACCAGTTCTGCTAGATTTAGATTTTTTTGGCTCCTTTCTTGATGAACCTGGATAATGATATATTCAGTCCTCTATAAAATGAAACAGTGTAGTACTTTCCAGATATTAGCTTCCTATTTAGTCATCTTCTATGAGAAAGGTAGCATCATGTGTTCATTCAATAACTATTTATTATTGAGTAACAAATGCTAGTCCAGTGGGAAGTAATGGAGGAGGCACAAAGATAATTGAAGACATTTTGATTTCATGGATTTTATAAGTCCAATGAGTACACGGTACCAGTTATGGATTTTAAAAAATGCATGTGTAACAATTCTCAACCAAAATGATTGCATTTTCTAGATGAGAACAACAGGGGTTCAGAAAGTTGAGAACAGACTGAGCTGCAGCAATAGGGTAAGGCTGATAGGTCTGGAGCAAGGCTGTCCGTGGGAGAAGGCACGATGAAGGAGGAACCAAGCTGTCATTCCAAAAGCATTTTTAAGCACCTGCTACATGCCACACACTGTGTCAGGCAGTGGGACTATGAGTACAGAGAACGAAATGATCCTACTCGAAAAGCCCACTGTCTAAGGGAGAGATAAGTTTGTATACACATACACATAAGATACACACACACAATCTAATTGGGATTTCCTCTTTTCCTGGCCTAGCTGTTAATTCCTAATGCTCTTCTTTCTTATTTCTGTCATCATTCTGTTGCTTTTCCGTTGGAAGTGTGAGGCTTGCTTTAGAGTTGCTAGCACCCTTCAGTGTATCTCCCAAATGCATGAGAAGATGTAATTAGTAATCAGGCATTTTTGGTTCTTCTTTTCCCAAACTAATGCTTAAAACTCAAACCTGAAACTTTCACGTAAGACTTTTGTCACACAGAAAACTAGAATGTTATTAGTCACCTGGTCCAATTCCTTTTTTTTTTTTACTGGTATATAGAATGTATGAACCCACAGAGATTACAGCTTGCTCACGGTTGCCCAAGCACATTAGAAGCAAAGTGTGGACCAATGTATGGGTCTGTTGATTCCCAGCAAAATAATCTTTCCAGCATACCATCTCACAAGCACATTGCCCTCTCCTTTGTATGTATTGCCTTTTTATTTATTTTAGTTTTTGAGGTGATCTCCCTATCTCATCCAGGCTAGAAGTCTAGCTGCCACACCTGTGACCTGATCCTTACCTGATCATTACTAGTCTAATCAGCATGGGAGCTTTGACCTACTCCATTTTAAACCTCTGTTGGTTCACCCTTCCTTAGGCATCATGGTGGCCCCCAGACTTACTGGGACACTTGATAGGCTTTAGCCCCCCTACAGCTCAGAACTCTTGAGCTCATACCATCTAGCAGACTCAGCCTCCTCAGTGACAGAGATGGGCCTTTAACATTTTTTATTCTAAGTATTGAGTTCATATTGACCTATAATTATCCCAATAATATATGCTATGGTTCTACATCATGGAATAGAACAGGAAATAATGTAGAAAAATCATCTAGTTATGATAAATGAAAATGCTTATCTCAGGGACCTGACAGCAGTATTTCTGCAGGACTAGAGAGAATCTCCTAGTGTTTGCCTTTCATCAGACTGTAAGTATGGCTAGAACTATATTGTAATAAAACTTGCCTATGTTTGGAAAAGGAATGATGTCAGATAAAGCAACCACTTGGGTTTATAATTTATTATTTGTTATTCAGGTGCTGCAGCACTTGAAAAATTTGAATGTGGTTGGCATGGATAACTGTAAAAGTAGAATTTTAAAGAATACAGTCCTAAAAAAATAGTACTTGCTTAAAATAAAGACCTGTGACTATTGAACTAGAATAAAATTGAAAACATCTCTTGTAGTATTAATCCAATACTTACAGTTCTGTAACTAGATAGAACATAATTTTAACTTCATTCTCAAGGGAACCTCAATTTTCCCCCCTAAGTGTTTGATAATAGGTACCTGAACCCAAGCTATTACAATGAGTCATATTTCAAAATAGGAATGACAGTCCCAAAAGTTGTGAAGTATAGTTATGTTAGGACCAAAATGCCAATGTAATTCACCTACTCCTTGTTTCAGACTGAAAATATTGTGAGACGATGATGAGTGATGTAGTCTAGTTATGTTATACTTTCTTCAGGAAAACTAGAGCTACACATTTTAATAAAAATGAGGTGTTCGAATTACACAAGCTTTAAATCACAAATGTGGAGCTTAGATTAGTGGTCATTAGATATTCTTTATTGTGTCCTCATATGCCAGGCCTTGGAGGAAGAGGTAAGATTCTATGATTTCTTAAGAATTGTAAGGGACCTCTCAGATTCACTTGGTTTGACTTCCTGATACCCATGAGTCTGCTCAACAACATACATAGCAATCTAGGCTCTAAATGAATGCTTTCTGTGGCATGAACTCTCACCAGGCTGCTCATTCTTATTGGAACAGTTCACTGAGCTGAAATCTGCCAGTTATGTCCTCCGAAGAGATATGGATATTATATATATATCATATATTATACATAATGATATATAATAATAATATATTACATATAATGTATTTTTCTTCAATTGAACATACCTATCATATCTCCCCTTCCATCACTGTCCCCCTTTAAAATAATCTCTTCTTTAGGCTGAACATCTCATCTTTTTCATTCTTCCTCACATGGCACATTTTCAATACTTCACCATCCTCCATTGCCCTCTAGTTTGCTAATATACTTCTGAAGTTTGGCACCCTGAATTGAACATTATACTGTACTCTGTGCTAATCAGAGCACATCTAGGGTGCAATGATTATCTCCCTTGCAATGAACATTATACTTTTTTATTAATATGCTTTAAGATTGCATTAGCTATGTTGTTTTATTGATTATTTGTGACTTGACTGCTAGCTTATAAAAGTCCTTAAGAGCTTTTATAAGATGGGAATTGTTTGGGAATGCATGAGAGAATTCCCAGTCTGGCTCTGGAGAGGAAGATAATGGGTCATAATCAAGTGTACATATGTGTGTATACACACACATATACATATATGTACGACTCAGCAGTAGCATGAATAATTACTTTGTGGAAAAAAGTATTGTTAGATGTAGGGAGATTGGAATAAAGTATCCTAGGAATGTCACCAAGGAATAGGGATGTTAAAAATGAAAGTGGAAAAGAAGGATTCCTTGTAAACAGCATTTGAAAGGAAGAAATGTTTGACATGAGGAGCAAAGAATATTGACATCTTCAGAGCATCTTCTTTGGCATAATATCTCTTTGTAAAAAGCCTTATGCCACACTCACATAGACATTGTGCTGTGATCACTAGCCCTGGCTACTGCTGCTCTCTTTTTACTGTCGTGAGCTCCATGCAATGAATAATGCTTTTCAAATAATTGGCTTGATATGGATTTGTTGTTCATCATATGAAGTACATCGATGCTACAGGCTTTAGTGCTCGAGAAAGATGCATTCTTTAATATACCTCTGTGTTAAATTTGTTTTTACATGTTTTTGGAAGAAATAAATTGCTATTTAATTTATTTGAGGGAAGTGACCTATTTCCCTTTGGAGTTAAGTACATATATGTTGTATACATGTTGCAAGCACTTTGAAGTATTAAAATAGAAAAAGGCAATGGATACTGAATGCAAAAAAATAAAGATGTGTGAAAATATAGGCTATGACTATCAGATTCAGACAGTTCTTGAAAGTCTTTTGAGATCAAAGTGGAGTCTACCCATCCCTCCTGACTGGCACATGTTCTGCCTACTTTCTTTACTTCAGAAAGTAAACTGAATAATATATTGCTTAATATTACCTTGATTTTTTAGGGTTTGGTCACACATGAGAGTGATGAACAAGAATTACATACTCTGCCCAGAATTTTAGGACAAATTTTCAGTCTCTAATGTTATAAACACATTACACAGGATGGTTGATAGTGAAGGGGCAGAATTCTCTGTAGCCTCAATATTAGAATTGGGCAGTGAAAGTGTTCAAGTATATCCTGAAGAAGGAAATAATCACTTAATTATCATCAGCAGTTTTAGATCACTTTAGAATTTGGGAATTGATGACTGACTTGAGTTTAGTTTAAATATATAAACTTGGAATAAACATGGCCTTTGCTTTCTTGATAGTTGTTCATTTTGTTGAGTAACTTTGCAGTATATAATTAGTACAGTTTAAAAAACTGAATTTGTATAGATAATGGACCATGCATATGTGAGCAAGAGATGTTTTATTAAATAAAATGAGAACCTATACATTGATGCTTTGCTATTCCATGCTTAAATTTTATTATTAATGTTACATCAATGATGTTCCAATTATTCCTCTCCTGAAAGAACCCCACATCTGTGCCTATAATAATTGAGTAATATCTACTCTGATTTGTGTGTGGCAGCTGGATTTGATTCTTTTCCTTCACAAATATATGAAAACAATACATTTATTTTTGCTTCCAGTGTTATCATTGCCTCACAGTTTTTTCTTTTCCTCTTTCCTCTCCCCACCCTCATCTTTCCCTTCCACTTATTTTTAAAGTATTTGAGTGCTATTGTTTTAAGAAGCCCTTAGAAACTTTTTCTTTCCAGACTTTGTGTTGAGACATAGTTACCTTCATTTCTTTTTTTTTTTTAAAGCAATCAGGGTTAAGTAACTTGCTCAGGGTTACACGGCCAGTTATTTCTGGGTGTGGTGCTGAGTATCTGAGCCCAGATTTGATCCAGGTCATCCCGACACTGGAGCTGGTGCTCTTACTCACTGAGCCACCTGGCCGCCCCTATAGTTACCTTCATTTCAAAAGTAAATTCTTACCAACTCATAAGTTGAACATTTTCAAAAGATAATCTGCACAGTAAATTAATTCTGTACATTGAATTTAGAAGGACCACTAAATCTGATCTTTACTTTGGTTAACCAGGCAGGGGAGTATATTTGTATTTTGATGGTATTGTAACATAAATTAGTATAGTAGCAGAGTTTTCCTTTTTTTAAAAATGAAAATACAGTACTTTATTACAGAATCATGTTAGAGATTGTCTTATACATATTTTAATGCTATTACAATTTATATTTTCTACATATGAATTTTGTAGTTGGATTATTATGCAAGTTTAAATTTTATATATTCTATAGGACTCTTTTCCCCTGCTTTTCCTTTAAAGGACTATGAATATGTTCTAAATAAATATATCCTAAAATACTTTCATAGGCTATTCAAAGTTATTTGAATGTATGACAAACTACAATTTTCTCATATGAATGCATCTTTTGTACAGTAGGTATAGGGTTAAAACTATCCATTTAAACCTTTGTAGGCAGCAGCTGATATACTGCTAAATGACCTTTGACATAGGAACCCATGAATGCCCCAAGTATGATTTCACTTTTACCATGTTCTTTGAAAACCTGAATGCTTGTCAAATCAGATGTGTGTTTAGACCTTTTCACTCAATGTGTCTAGAGGGGGAGAACAAAGCTTGGGGTCAACTTGGCATAATCCCCACGTTTATCTTATTCTGTTATAGTGAGGTGTGGGGGCTGGGAGGTGAAAGTGCCAGCAGCATGTAGGTAGACTATCAGTCTTTTTTTCTAGACTTTTCCCAACATGGAGCTGGTCCCTTGTGATTTACCCTCCTTAATGTATGGCTGACTGTGTAGGGTGCTGATTGATATGCACGATTACTATTTGTTCCACACACCACTGTTATGTAACAGGCACATCAATTGCCTAATTATAAGAAGTCAACAAAATATACAGCCTTGGGCAGTAAATCTGCTTTTCCTTTTTCGTTAGAGAAGACAGTGTTATCACAATGCTGTATCTCTTAAGAGGCGTTTCATTTAGTTGCCTCAACTATTAAGCTAATTCTACATTTTATGCTTAATGTATGGGTATGTAAAAATTTGTGGATTTATTTAATATCTTAAACTCTTATATATAGCATTAATAGCACAGTATAGATCTTAACGTTCAAATCAGTAAATTTTTATTAAAAAAGCTGTTAGTGCTGCATAGTACTAGGCACAGGGATTACAAAAATGATAAAACAAAAACTTTGTATTAATACTTAGTTTAAAAGCTGAATTCTTAGATCTTAAAATATTATCCCTCCCAGGTCCAGCTCTCTTAATAGTGTCAAACAAGATAGTATGTATGAATGTACTTCTGTGTCTGCATATGTTATATTTCTGTTTTATAGTAGAAGCCACTGTTTCTTTACTGAACTTGGTTGAAATCAGTGGTCATCATTGAAAGAGTTTGAGTGGACCTTGTGACAAAAGGCTGAGTTACCTTTACAGTTTGTTCGCTGTACCTCATAGACTTTGTTTCAGAAGAAAAGCTCTATTCAGTGCCTTGTGTGAAAGAAAGACTATGGCCTCCTTACACACAAGGCTTGTGGGAAACTTCTTTCCAATTTGTGCAGTTTAACTTGTTCAGGCCTATTTGGAACATACATAGATTGGGCTTGGAGCCATTGTGAATTTAGCCTATTTTTTTAAGTGTTTTTGCTGATTCAACACTTAGTAATAAAATATGCAAATACTTTTTAAAGTTCATTAACAAAGAGGTACAAACACTCCAGTTTCAGACCTTATTTAAATACTCTATAAAAGGTTGTCTAATAATTGCTGCATTTACTAAAATGTTTAAAAACCAAATATTTAAAGATAGTTGTTTAGAATGTAGTATTTGGTAAGAAGGGGTAACATTTTAAAATATAAGAAGTAAGGAGTAATTGGTCTTGAAACACAATTTTTTGGATCTGTTAAATACCTCCTATGTGCCAGATGTTGCTGAAGAGAGAAAGTCCCTAATAAAAGCCCTCTCTGCCCTTAAAGAGCTTCCTCTTTTTTTTTTTTTTTGAGGGGGGTTGTCATTCATTATCTTTGATTGTCTCTTTCAGGTCATTCTTGTTTCCAAAACTTCTTTTTGGTTTGGTCATTGCAGGCCTACTTGAAATATTCCATTTGTCAATGTTTCTAGATAGTGAAGAAGGCATTGGAAGTGGATTAAAGGAGAATATTGTGGGGATATTTTCCTTTTCATGATGTATAATTTAAAATATCAGTAAAACTGGTATAATACAAATTGAAACATGGTTTGCATTGGGATCAGAAGTTCTTCACTACCAAAAGATGGACTTAGAAGAACCTCTGGTAATGTCCTCAGTATACTTCTAGCATCTTAGATCATGTGTCTTTGCAAGAGAGAGGATGTCCTGTGTGAGGCTTATCAAGGAGGCCACTTGGCTTGGAATACACAATGTGTGAGGGGCAATCATGCATGATATTCCTGAGAAGGTGGGCCAGAGCTGTATTGTGAATGACTCTTGATAACCAGCAGGGGAGTTTCTTGTTTTTTTGTAGAAACGGCAGCAGGATCCGTGGAGCCTCCTGAACAGGAGAAGGAAGCTATCACTCCTGTGCCCTCAGGATGTCATTTGGGCAGCTTGGTGGAGGGCAAGTTGGAGAAGAGAAAGACTGGAGAGAGATGAATTGGAAGGATTTTTACAGAGATTCAGGCAGGAGATGATAAGGGCCTGAGTGTGAGTGGTGTCTGTGCGACTGAATGGAATTGGGGAAAATGGGGCAGATCTATTGTTTATGAGTCCCCATTGGTAAGAGCCCTCTAATCTCTCCCCTGTGAGAGGCACAGAGAACATATAGTTAAAGTAGCCTGACTCTCAGGCACTGCCAAGCCACCTGATGTCTTCTCATGTTATCTTTATGCTGCTTTTATCTTGGACCCCATGGTCTGTTCTTGGGGGGAATCACCTGGCCCCAGGACTTGGCAGTTTTGATTTGGGTCTGTCTTGTAGTACTGCTTAGATGCTAGCCTTGGAAACTGATATGCCTTTTCCCAGAGAGAGCTGGGATTCCTTGCCCTGAAATCAACAGTCCCCTCACCACTCTGTTCCCTTGGTTTTAGCTCTGAGGCCTGTTGTTTGGCAAGCAAGAAAAATCCTGGGCCCAGGTACCAGACTTTCTCACTTCTCATTAACAGTTTGACTCACCTGCAAAGCTGGACCCTGTTAGGCACTCCTGCCACAAGATGCCATTGCCAAAGAGGAAAGGGACATCCCCTTCCTCCTATTTGCCATTTATGTAATCTTCTCTGGGCTCAGGCCAGTGACTAGTGATGCTGAAAAATAGATATTTTCAGTCCTTGTGGTAATTTCAGCAGTGTGGAAGGTGATTCCTATCAAAGCAGTAATTCCCAGAGGAGAAATAGACCACCACCTGTAAGATGATGGAGCTGAAATGATTCAGGAAGTCTAAGCTGTGTACCAGCAGGCCCAGGAGATAAGGACTTTGTGGCCTCTCAGCCAGGAAAGAAACCTTACCTAGACCCTTTTAATCTGGTACCTTCCATCCGAGGCTGCCTGTGATTTACCCCGTATATATCATATTGGTACGTGGTTACTTAGGTGTTGTCTTCTCCATTAGATTGTAAGGTACTTGAGGGCAGGAAACGTTTTTTGCCTTTTTTTGTACCTCAGCACATAGCAAAGTGCCTGGCATATAGGAGGCACTCAATAAAGGTGAGTCTCTGAGATTTCAGCAGTCACCCAAAGTGGTGTGTGTGCTGGGTGATTGTTTCTGCATTAACTGAAATTTGTGAGACTTGTATTTGAGCATTTTCTGTGGCAGAAGAAATAAACTATTGTCCTATATGTGATACTCGTGTTGTACACTAGGTGCCTTGTATATAAGTCTGCTACCTGCTTTTTGGAGAAACCTTGAACATGAGATGTATGTAAAATTTGACTTAGATTTATAGCGGTTTTGTGTGTCATACACCTCAGAATAATGTCTTTAAAATGAATAAATTAAAATATAGAATTACAAAAGAAATCAATTATATTGAAATAAAGATCTAATTTTCCCCTTCAAGTTCACAGATACCCTGATGGCCCTTTTGGGGTTTTGTGGACCCCAGATTAATATTGGTTTTTCAAGTCACTTCTGTCTGGGGGCAGTGAACAAGAGAGATAAAGAGTAAGTCTAACCTCCCCTACTTTTGGGTGGGGTGTAAGTCTTCTTAGGATGAATCCTGTTCATGTGAATCCAAGCCTCTTGAAAGGTAAAGAGGCACCTGGCCTGTGGATCATACTGTAATTTACAATTAGTAGCTATACCACTCCCCTCCTTTAAAGAGAAATTTAGAAGAATTAGATTTTAGAAAGAAATTAATTTTGTTCCAACCCTAGACTTTAAATATTGAGGGTTATTGTCAATAGACTGAAACCATTGTAGGGGCTAGGAGCAGGGGGAGAGACAGGCAACCATAAGAGGTCATTTCTGTTCTTTCAAGACAACTCAGGTCATCCACATTAGGACATCCTCTTCTTGGAAGCTTTTTCTGGTCCCCCCCCAAGTTGTTGGTATTCTCTCCCTCCTTAAATTTTCCTTGAACTATACTTATTATACACACACACACACACACACACACACACACACACAGTAGAACATAACTCCTTGAGAGCAAGGTTTACCCCCCTTTCATATCTGTAGGTTCTATCATAGTGCCTAACACTTATAGTGTAGGTTCTTTATAAATGTTAGTTTAATTGCTGAAAAAACAATACAAGATCTGCAGCAATGTCTTTTTCTAGTTCCTTGGTAGTCATGAATAGTTTCTGCTTAATCAAAAACTTAAAACACTACTGATAAAACTTCAAGAGATGATACATTTTGGAATGGGCATTAAAATTGAAATTTTCCATTTATCCTAAAGATTACCTCTTAGATATAACTTTAGGAGGTATGAGGAGCAGGCAATCTTCTGTTCTTTTCTCTAACATGTTAAGTCTCTCAAGAAAAGGACTCTTTCTTGTCCTAGAATGGAAAATAAACTAGAATGAGAAAAAAAGATAATGATTGCATAGACTCAGTTTTTCCTTTGTGGTTTTTGCAGTTGGTTTTCATTGTGAACTGTAATATTAAAAGCATGTTCAATTGCACAGATCACTAAAGGGCTCATTTCTCCTCTTGGCAGCTCAATGTCAGTTGTCATTTAAAAGGTTCTGTTTCATGATTGACTACGTGACTAGTCATCGATACAGAAAAAGAGTTTTCATGCCATTTTTGCTTTCATGTAACCTGTGACTGTAACCTGTGCCCCAAGCTATAATTTTATATGGACCAGGTTCAGTCTTAGGGCTTCTTAAAAGGTCTTACCTCTGGCTATTTTGCATCTACATAGAGTTTCCTCAGACTCTAAATATAAATAAATAAACCACAGAATATAGTTTATGAACTCCAGGTCCCATGTGAGCACTCAAAGTCTGACCTAAAATTGTCTAGCACAATATAACATGATGAACTAGCAGATTGAATACTGGTCTTAGAATTGTGACAACCTGACTCATACCAGTTATGTGGTCATGGTCAAATCATTGAACTTTCCTAAGTCTTCATTTACTTATCTGTCCAATGGAATAAGAATATCCCTGGTACCGACGTCACAGAATTGTTGTGAAGCTCAAATAAAATAGCGTATGTAAAGAAAAAGGTCCTTGCTGTTGCTAGAAACACTACATTTCATATTCCAAACAGTCATACTTTCACCCCAGGAACCTCTGTGCAGGTCCAGCCTTAAGGCTTAGCCTCCACATGTTATGGAAATAAATTTGGGTCTGCTAGAGAAACAGTCTCCTTCCCATTGGATCTGTATTGTCTGAATAACCCACCATTGTAATGGAGGGCAAAGTTCACATTTTATACCCTAGGTCACGTCTTAGTCTCTCTCTGTTCCTCCAGCTTCAGTTCTCTAGTTCAGGTTTTCAAAAACTCTTGCCCTTCCCTAAGTGGAAAATCATTAACCTTAAAGGAAAGGAGTACTTAGGATCTGAGAATGCCCATTAACCCCACCTCGGGAGGACTGAGGATTTGCTTGCCCTTTCCATAGGGAGATGCTATCCAGTGCTTGCCTCCATAGAACCTCACCAAGTTTATAAGACTTCTCAATCTGGTGTTTCCCTTCCTACTTAAAGCAGATACAAAAAATACACTTTTCGCTCCTCAATTTCAGAGGAATTTAACATTCACAATACTCAGATGTTTACTTGTAATATAGTCAGATATGATTCAAGGACAAGTACAAGAAAATTATTTGGAGTAAAAGTGTATCTTCCCTTGACTTAAAAAAAAAAAAACCCTCAGTTCTCTGGTATGCTGCAGTTTGAGGCTTTATCAGATAATGGGTGGGTTTAGACCTGGAAAGGACCTCAGAAATCATTCAGCATTAACCACCTACTTCTCAGATTAAGAAACTGAGGCCCAGAGAGATGAAGGGATTGGCTTAGGTTCACCCAGTAAAAAGTAGCAGCAGGAGTGTGTTTTGAACCCAGGTCTTCAATTCCAGTATTCTTTCATGAGGGACACGGGGGCGGAGGGGGAGAATAGAAGTCTTTCAGTGAACAATCATTCACCCTGTTTAGGGAGCTTTACCAGTGTTAACATGGGTTACTTTTATATAATCATCTCAATAGAAAGTATAACCTTATAAGGCAGTTTAGTGATGGAACAAAAAAGATACAAAGGAGAAAAATGAACATGCACTTGTCATATTTTACTCAGAAGGCTCAATGGCTTTAGTGCCAAAAGTATTTCTGATACATACTATAAAGAAATATCATTGGGCTAGGTGGCACAGTGAGTAGAATGCTGGCCCTGGAGTCAGGAGGACCTGAGTTCGGATTTGGCCTCAGACGCTTAACACACACAAACAAAAAACCTAGCCGTGTGACCTTGGGCAAGTTGCTTAAACCCAATTGCCCTCCAAAAAAAAAAAAAAAAGCAAAAAGAAATACCATTGCTAGCCTTCAGAAGGTCCTGTAATACAATGTCTGTGTTATGTGACATTCCCATATATGTTTAAAATAATGTTTTGGAGAAACTTGGAACTACACTTCTAAGGTTCCTTTCAGCTCTAAAACTGTGATCCTATGAACGTGCCAAAGTATGCTCCCGGGGTAGCCCATTCTTCATGGCAAATCTTCCCAGCTTGTGTAGTTTGCTTCCATTAAACACACTGCACTGTTGGAACTGGGCAGGTTGGTCTTCCCCAGCAAGGGGCAGCTGCCAGCAGAACACTTAGTGACACGTCAGAAGGATCTTGGTTGTCTCTTAGGCCTCATCTTTGGGCTTTTTATTGCACAGACCTTGTCTGAAGTCTAAATGGGCAAAGCATTACAGATCAGAGTTGGAGAGAATTCCAAACAGGTGGCTCTAGAAAAGGATCTGAAATAAGGACAAATCAGAGGGACCCCTTAATGTAGTGAAGAGAGCTTCTCAAAAGAAAATAAGCTGTCTCATTTTAGGCCCACTTCATACCATATGATGGTAAAACTTGAAGGTCATTACAATCCAGGGCTTCTTAGCATGGTGTTCATGAACTTGAAGATTTCCTTTTGTTTTGTTTTTACATTTTGGTAACTGTATTTTAAGGGCAGTTTAAATAACTGTATATTTGGTAACTGTATTTCAGTGGTGCAGTTGGGGATAGAGTGCCAGGCCTAGAGTAAGGAAGACTTAATTTTCCTGAATACAAATCCAGTCTCAGATATTTACTAGCAGTGTGACCTTGGGGAAGTCATTTAACCCTGTTTGCCTCCATTTCCTCATCTGTAAAATGGATTGTAGAAGGAATGGTATTCTCCTGGTTATCTTTTCCAAGAAAACCCCCAATGGGGTCACAGAGTGTCAGCACACCTGAAAATGACAACAACAATAACTTTATTTTAATATGATTGGTTTCCTTTGTAATCTTAAGCATTTTATGTGTTTAAAAATATTATTCAGAGAAGGGAACTAGCCTGTAGGCTTCACTAGACTTCGACAGTGGTCTATGATACAAAAAAGGTTAAGATCTAGTCCAGCCTCCTCATTCTACAGGTGAGGGGCCAAGACTCAGAGAGATTCAGCAACACAGCACATGGATAACATAGTCTGTGACTCTCACCGTCAGTGGTGACACCATTGTTTTGGGCTGCCCATGCTACTCCAGAGCAGAATAACCTATTCAGTAGATCAGATCAATGCGTCTTGCTAGCTAGACATGTCTGAGAAAAAAGCAAAGGCAGAATCAAGGACATGACCAGTTTAGAGAAGGGACTCGTAGAATCATAGAGGTTTAAGGGATCACAGAGTATATTTATATTTAGTTCAAGCCCCTTATTTTACACATGAGAAAGTGGACGCCCAAAGTGGGTGAGATGATTCGCTCAGGATCAGATGGCTGATCGTTGGCAGGGTCAGACTAGAAAATGGGTCCTAACTGCTAAGCCAGTGGTTATGTGCCATCCTGTTATAGATTCCATCCCAGTGTTCTGTACGGCTTTGTACCATCTAGAAATGTTTGGGGCTTTGAATTGAAACAGGTTTTATGGATTTAAAAAGATATTTTGATTTGTAAATGAAAATCTGTATGAAGCTAAGTATGATGTACTGAGTCTTTCATAGGAAATTGTTTCACATTTGTCTTATGTAGTTCAGTGACTTAGAAGTCTACAAGGAATTAACCATAGAAACTAAGTTAAAGACATGAAAATTTAAAATTTGCACCAGTGATAAAGATTTTAATTTCATTTCTTCTCTTTTTTATTATAATTTGTTATTGTTATTATAATTTGTATTGAAGGAAAGGGGGAAACATATAATAACAAATGTGTAGGAAAAGGGATTACTTTAATAGAAACCTACCACCCTTTTGAAAAAAGCAGATAATTTATTTCTACCCTTATCCAAAGGAGAATTAATCTCTCTTAATCATGTAGGCGACCAAACGTTATTAATGGATGTGAGTGGAGTGTGACTCTGCTCTGACTGTGTTGGTTAAATAACCAGCACTACTTTCCTGAGGCGTCTGTAGAAAGATCTTGATGTCATTCTCAGAAGTAGAGCTGGTATTTCTGGTGGTTATCAAGTAATCCAGCGAGACAAAAAAAACAAACCCCAAGGAAAGAAGGTGATCATTGAGATCTGCCACATTTAGTTTCATGGCTGAACAATGTCAAAGGAGCAACACGTAGATCACTAATATATTGAGATGTCTACAACATGTTTTAAGTTCATTTGAAATTTTAGTTGTCTTGTCTTGCCGTGATTTATAGGATTCATGTGTGTGTGTTTTCAGTTGAGCTCATTTGAAGTTCCGTTTTTCAGAATTTGTTTTTAGTAGATTTGCTGAATAATGAAGATTTTAAAAAATTTAGTAGCCTTTGGTTTCACTGTTTGGAGTTCTCTGATGGATGTGTTAGGGTAAGAAATGGCGAGTTCATTGCTCAACTGAATAATTTACAAGGCACAAAAGACGCTTTTTCCTTTATTCCCAATTCCTTTCTCCCCATTATATTCTTCTCCCTTTTAAAAAGCTCCTTTATAGCTAGAGAGTAACGTTGTGTGAATGTGTAGGGGCCTGGGCACAGTCTTGGCCCCTGTGTCAACTGAGCTGGGGAGGGGGAAGGGTTGGGGGAGGTTACTGTAGGAAAGAGGAAACACCAACTTGAATTGTGTCTTCTTCAGGAAAAACTTCAAAAGGAATGTACCATATCCACAGACTGCTTCTGCATTGTTGGGCAGAACCCTCATGGCAGGGTTTTACTGTGAATTATGATTGTAATAGAAAAGAATCTCTTCTTGATGCAGCAGCCTTCCTGTAGTCTGGCTGAAGCAGTGGTTTTTTAAAATGTAGTGAAAACTGTTTAGCTGTAATTCATCCTCAGAAATCCTTTCTAAATGATGTTGGTACTAGCTTCTAAATAAAACCTTACTTTGTTCAGAACTTAGTGTTTTAAGTAACTTGAAATTAGTTTTATTTTGTTTTTAATTAAGGAGATCATTTTTAAGTATCTCAGTAAATGTCGTGATGTATATATGCTCTTGGTCCATCTGAGATAGTATTATACCCGTGACAATAGCACCAAAGGCGACTTTATTGGAGACATGACTGCCCCCAATAAGTCTACTTCCTCTCCTGTTTTCCTTAACCAATTACAAACTTGTCAACTGTAAATTTAACCTCTTCTTGAGTTTACATGCTATCTCAGGATAACAAATTCTAGGCTTATTATTTATCTGTTGTATGAAAGAGGACAACAGATTCTTATCCAGAAGTCTTTAAAAGCTTGTGACCTCAACTTCCCCAGTATGGAACCAATCCCTAATTAATCCTGTGCATGTTCTGACTCCAATATCTTTCAGTTCACTGAAACTGTTCTCTCATCTTATCCCCAAATCCAGTGACTTTTTCTATCCTTAACTGTGACATATGACTCTGTTAATCACTTTTTTAAAAATCCCTTGGCTTCTATGGCACAGTACTTATGGTTTTCCTCCTCCTTCACTGAACACTTCTATTATGACTGAACACGCCCCTTCGATTCAGTTCAGCAAGCATAAATAGTAAGCTTCTGCTTGTTGAGGAAATCAAAAGAAAGACAGCCCCTGCCCTCAAGACAGTGACATTCTACTTGAGGGAAACAAGGAACACATAAATAACATACAAAATCCATACAAAAGAGTTTCAGGGAGAGGACAGGGAAACACTAACCAGAGGAAGCCTCATGGGGATGTGGCAGGAAGGGAGAGCATGAAACGCTAGGGGCTAACAACACCTCCTAAGTTAACTTTGCTGGAAAATAAAGAGGAGGAGGGGCAGCACCATGCATAGTATGATGTGAACCAGTCTGGATATAGAGGCCAGCTAGACTTCAAAGGTCATTCAGTGTGAGTCCTACCACTGCCTCTCTCATCACAGAGGGTGCAGGTTGCTGCTGAAGCTCTGGAGTGAAGGAGTGATATGGAATGCCCAAGCTTGAGGAGAATGCATTTGACAGCTTTTTGGAAGATGAGCTAGAGAAGGGATGGAGGTAAGAGCCTGCAAGGCCTTTGGGCCAGGAAAATGTAAGGGAATGGTTCCCTTCTCACCCCTTACTCCCTCCCACATATTCTAAGATCAGTGATACAGGTTTCCTTGTTCTTCCCAGACTGCAGGAATGTTTGTCCGCTGTCCCCCTGCCTAAAATGTTCTCCCTTTTTGTTTCTGAGGTTTCCTAAATCCCCAGGCTTCCTTTAGGTCTCAGTTAAAATTCCTACCTTCTGCAAAACTGGGTGACTGGGAAGATAGTGTAATTAGCCATTCCTAGTAATAGGCAAGTTTAGAAAATGGGGCAATTTTTTTTTCCAGAAAATGAGTTGTCCTTTGAAGAAAGGTCAGCTGTGACAAGGGGTATTCTTGTGAGAGGGCTGAATTAGGCAGCAAAAGACCTGGTTTGATTCGTCAGTGTCTGTATAGTTTTGCAAAGTCCTCTAAGCTCTCTGGTTTGGTTCCTCATTTTTGGCAAGGGGAGAAGGGGATGGAGTAAGAGGCAAGAGTAAGAGGTTGGACTAGATGACCTCTAATGTTCCATCTAATTCTGTTAGGAATTGTTTGTGGGAAAAGCTCCTGAATGGGAGTAGAGAGAGAACACAAGCAGGAAGATTAGCTTTGACCCAAAAAAAAAAGTAGAGCTCTGGTGGTCAAAAAAAAAATGAGATGGGATTTTGATGTGTAACTGTAAGAGAAGAGGAATATTTGATTTTTTATTGAATTTTCTCAATAAAATAGGAGCTTAGACATCTAGGAGAGAAAGAAGAGGCATAAGAGTTTGGGGGAGAAAAGTTCTTTTTTCTAGACTGAATATCTCTACTTCCATCAAATGTTGGCTGTCAGGTGAATTTGGATTGTCAGAGTTAGAGGAGATTTAACTTAGAGGGAACAGAAGGTATAATGAGAGTTCTACAGGAGTTATAAGGAGAGTTGTTGTGGGTGGCCATTTACTTTAATTTGTGTAGCAAGTGTGCCAAGTTCAACAGATTTCAGTCACAGGTTTGATTCCCATGTGTATCAGCCACTCTCTGTTGGGCTGTTGGGTGCATTCCTAACCCAAGTCTGTCACTTTCTAAGTGCCTTCTTTAGTCACAAGGAAGACCAAGGAAGACTTTGAAATGGAACAAATAATATATCACCACTCTTGAGGGGGAAAAACAACCTCAGAATGCCTCCTTTGAATATCTTTGAAGTACATCTTAAGGAAGGAACCTGATTAATCAGTTGTGAATCTCCTCAGAACAAGAGGAAATAAAATTAGGTTAAAATTGAAAATAATATGTAAACTGTAAGAACTACACAGTGAAAGTGATTAAACACTGGAACAGGCTTCTGTGCAGCTTGGGTGTTTTTTTTAGTGTATGTGCTAGGTGGTACTTTTTTAATAGATTATTTAGTCCACACTTAGACTGAGAGGAGGGCTAAAATCAGGGTGGGTAGAAGCAGAAGGTGCTTGGAGGTCATCTCATCCAGCCCCTCCCTGGAAAATGAATTCTGCATACACCAACCATAGCAGCTGATGTGGCCTGTGTAGGCAGACCTGCCCTGAAGAGCACCCGCTCTTCGCAGAGCTAGACAGTTTCTTTTGGAGCATCCCTAAGCATAGGTAGTGTTTCCTTTTGGTGAATGAAGATCAGCCTCCTGTAGATTTCACTTGTTTCTTTCTTCCGTGTTTAAAAACAGCATTTGTGATTCCCTCTTTTTTTGTAATTTTCCAAATTAAATATTATTAATACCTTCAGTCCATCCTCGATGGCATAACTTTTAGTCTCTGTATAACCCTAGGTGCCTCCTCCAGGTTGTCCCTTATAAAATATGACAATCTAGACGTAAACACCTTATATCTGATATGGTCTGACAAGGGTGAAGTGCAGCTAGGCCATTACCTCTGGTGTTTTGGCAATTGTACTTGTATTCATGTAGCCCAGAATTTACATGGACATTTTCGACCGCTGACTCGTGTTGCATGTGTAGCTGACAAAAACCACCAAGCACTTTTTATATATGTGTATGTGCATATATGTATCTGAATGTCTATAGCTATAGGGCATTTTAAATCTAGACATATACAAACACATACATGTGTATGCATGTCCTGCATTCTGCCCATGTCCTTTTCCTCCTTTCTTTGTGTAGATTCATTTTCCCATTTATCTCCATTTGTTTTTAATTCTGTGCACTGTCTCAGTTGTACCTGTCGGGATCTTTTGGGGTCACAGTCTAGCAGTGTGGCTTGTGGTTGCTCAGGAGGAAGGAATGCTTTGCCTTTCCAGACCACTCACTACATGCCAGACGCTGGGCTTAACTCTTTACAAATCCTGTGACATAGGTGCAGTTATGGTCTCTGTCTGACAGTTGAGGAGAATGAGTGACTTGTGCAGGTTTACACAGCTAGCAGGTGTCTGAGGTCATATTTGAACTCAGGTCTCCCTGACTCTAGTTCCCTGCTCTTGTCTGTTGTACCACCTACCGTAGATGTTTGGGAGTTTCCTCCAGCCAGCCAGGCTCAGAGACATTGCCACAGCTAATAAGGGTCAGAGGCAAAATTTGAACCTAGGTTTTCCTAATTCCAAGTCTGGTACTCTATCCACTGTGTCATCAGCTTCCACTTTCCCCAAAAATTCTTGACCAGATATATTTACGTTCTGCTTATTTGGAAATCGTACTTCAGGTAACTTTTGCCATTTGGGACAGAGCTAAGAACTTAGAAGAAAGAAAAAGGAGACCTTTAAATTTGACTTTGTAGGAGAGGTGAATGGAAAATAAGACAGCATACCAGGAGCAGAGGGATAATATGTAAAAAAAATAAATAAACTGATACGAGTCTAGGGCCATTTAGGGTGGTGATAATCATCCTTCAGTAGTTCCTGAAGACTTTGTTGTATTACAGAACATTGTTTTACAGTCGATGATCAAACTGATTACCAGTAAAGTCAGTGAAATATAATCTTTTTTAGATTTCCCTAAAATAATTAGGAAAAAATGTTGATGCTTTAGAGGGGGTATTTCATTTACCTGGAAAATTTTTATAAGACAGCACATTCCTTTATTGTGACAAAAAATGAGTCTGTGGGAAGAAAATAAGAAAAATTTTTTAATTAAAAAAAAAACTTTTTTTTAATGATAGGCTTCGTTTTCAAACTTCTCCGCAGAAAAAATGGGCATCATTCAGTTTTTGTCATTTAACAGAAACTTTTATTTTCATTTAGAGTAGTCCATTATTGAGCCCCAGTCGGTCCATTGAAAGTTTGTGTAAAAATTGATCCTTTCAAATAATCGTCCTGATTAGTTTGCATTATTGTTTTTGTGTTCTAATGTTAAAAGGGGAGATGTGATCTGCAGGATCTTCTAAAAGGTATGTTTCAGTGACGTTTTTATAAAATAGAAACCCACTCATATAAGTATTCACTTTCCTTTTTAAATTTTTAGTCAAACTTTATTGACTTCAGTGTATATACTTATACTTTTATCTTTTGATTTCTTTGAATTTTTAGACGTCATGAGCATTAGCTAGACAGTTTAGTAGTGTCTGTGTCATACAGTCATTGCAAGTACAACCAGAACTAAAAAAAGTCGAATACTTCTTTCTCAGTTGTTAGTTTGGGTCTTTCTTTGACCATCCTTGGACTTTTCTTTTCATCATTGCTTTGTTGTTTCTTGAAAAGCAGTACCCTGTTAATTGTGCCACGCCTGTCTCTTTATTTTCTCATTTTTAAAATAATGGTAATGAAGCAAATAGATGGCTACAGTCTTGGCTGTTATAGTTTAGAATTGTTGCTGTGCAAAGCGTCACACATGTTAAATTATTACTACGAAACTGACTGTTGTGTAAGACAATGTTTAAAACGGTAGAGCTGTGCTTTGGCATCTCTACTATTAGGATTTCCTAAAAGCCTACTCCATGCAATGATTTAAGATTGAATATTAATAAATCCCATGTTGAGATTGTCTATGATATATAGATATAGCCTTCTTACCTTATTGGTACTAAACAAGGTGGCTTTTTTCTTTGGGAGAGAGAGAGGGAGGGAAGGAGAGGAAGAGAGGCAGAGAGAGAGAGAGTGAATATTACAGAATAGGGAGAGGGGAGCCCTCATTAACTTATCTTAGTCTTTCCACTACCAGAAACTCATCTTCAGTTTTAAATGACAGTTAATAGACAAGCTAATTTATGTCAGCTGTTTTGAAAACAAAACCACTATGATAAAGTGGCAGTTTATTCTACAAACCACAGATAGATTTCAAATGTATGTTTAAATTTGGATATTACTAACTTAATTTTTAAAATAAATTTTATTACATTTTGTTTTTACATGACCCACATGTCCCAATCTAGAGAATGTAAAATTTTTCTTTTCCTTCCAGACAGGCATTCCCTGTAACAGAAAATGAAAAAAAAGGGGGGAAAAATGAACAAAATTAATCAACACATTGAAAAAGTCTATTTGCTAATGTTCCACAATCATAGTATGCCTCCTTTGCAAAGAAGGAATGAGGTAGAAAGAGGAAAAATATTCTCTTCTTTGGGGCCAGTCTTGGTCATTATAATTTAATGTACTCAGTTTCAGTCATTTTATTGTTGTTCTTAAGATTGCTTTTGTCATGTATATACTGATTTCATTTTGCACCAATTCATGTTTTTTCTTTTTTTTTCTCATCAATTCATTTCTTTTCTTTTTTTCCAGCAAAGTAACGTAGTGTCCCTTACATTCACTTACCCCAGTGTGTTGAACCATTTTCAGAACAATTGGGCATCTCTTCTCTTTTCATGTTCTTTATTACCACAAAGAGCTACTGTCAATATGTGGACGTATATATGAAACATTTGTTTTTATCATTAACCTCCTTGGAACTCTGTGAGTAGCAGTGGAATCTCTGAGGTAAAGGTAAAGACTATAAACCTTGTAGGGAAATGACTTTAATGCATTACAGGACTAATTGATAGGATTTTTTTTATCCATTTTAGATTTCGAAATATTGAGGCTGTGTGCATTTGTGTGTACATGTGTGCATGCATGTGTGTATGTGTGTTTTCCTTGCTAAATTAAAAATGCTGTCCAATATGAATGTACCCTGATATTGATAAATAATAAGATGTATGGCTTTATTTAGACGAATGAATTATTGAAGTATCTATACAGAATAAGAACTTAAATCATTTTTATTCATTTTCTATGTAACTGAAACTTAATACTTTCAGAGCCAAGTTTTGTTGGTTTTTTTTTTTACAATTCTTGATGTGTTTTCGATTTTTATCATACTAATCTTTCTTAGACTATACAGAACATCATTTAAAACTTTGTTATTGAATCAGGGTTGTCATTTATTGATCTCAGTTATTGTATTGTGCCATATAAGACAGTGAGGGGCATTTAGACACACAAAGTTTACACTAGGCACAACTCACTCTGTGCCAGGCCCTGTGCTATGTTCTGGAGATACAAAGAAAGGCAGAAACAGCCTCTGTCCTCCCTGAGTTCACAGTTCTAAGGTGAGATAAACATGCAGATCTCTAGGTCCATATTGGCCCCAAGCAATTCACTTAAGTTCCCTACCTCTGTCCCTTCATCTGTAAAATGAGGAAGATTAGTTTCTAAGTATTTTCTCTAAGCCCTAAGTCTATGGCCCACTGGTCAGTTTTTCTGTCTCATGAGTCGAGAAGCAGGGAGCCAAGTGTGTAGGGATTGTGCATACAAACTAAGAGTGACTTGGTCTGGGGTAGAGGACAGGATTCTCTGGAAGTGAAACACATCTTTGTAGCATTTAGTACATCAAGAACGAAATCCGTTTTGACCAGACAGACTTTTTTCCCCTTAAACTTTCTTTCTGGTTCTCAGATATTTTTGTAAATCAAAGTTCCTAGATAAATGGGTATTGATTTATTTTGAACATGTGAGCCATATACATCAGAAGGCTATTAGAAGATTATTAAATCCATATTCTTATGATATCGTGAAAAACAGTGTAGCAAGAGGGCCTCCAAATTACTTTGATCAGTCATGGGAATAAAATACATATCTAGGTCATTTTAAAGCTTAGAACTTTGTTTGAAGAAAATATATGAATAAATTTTAGCAAAATATAGAAAGATTAGGAATTGTAAATAACTTGTCCATCAGATCTAGCAATCTTGTAATCTTGTCATTAACAGTCCCCTAGGAAGCCAGCCCAGTACATAGGCTTTGGAGTCAGATGACATTGGTTGAAGTCTTGACCCTCCTGCTCAGTAGTGATCATGGGCAGCTACTCAGGCTGTCAGTGTCCTCATCTGCTCACCTATAAAATGAACATGTAGGACTAACTGGCATCTAGAGACCCTTGCAGCTCTCTATATCAGTGATTCTAGGATCCTGAGGCCAAAATCTAAAAGCTCAAGTACTATTTTTATGCCAAGGTAAGGGTTATGTAGAAGACACACAGATAATATAACAGTTTTAGAGCTACAAAATTGCCGTTAAGTTCTCTTAAATCAATTATGTATTTGCATGAGTGACTGTGCTGTGAAAGTTTATTTTACATTGCTGTAATTAGGACTGATAAACTTAGAAACAGTGATCATTAGCCTTCAATTAGTGATAGACACAGTTTCTAAATCATGTATTTGGCTTCAAGGATACATGCATAATATGTGTACATGGCAGGATATTCAACTTTTGCAAAAGAAAAAGCAAGCTAAAGATACTTGTTCCTACCTCCTTTTCTTATCATCAGTCATTTTCAATGTTGTTCTCTTTGTCAGGTGCACTTTTTACAAAATATGATTGTTTAGCAGGCATGGAAAAGAAGTGCTGGGGTAAGATATGCGGGTACTGTGAGCAGTAGGCACCCCAATCACTGTTGTTCCCACTTCTTGTTTAGTTCTGATCCTGAAAAGTGTTTCTCTTCCATTCTGGCTGGGGTACTCTGATCCCGCTCCCATATTCATAATCAGGAACTCAGATTACAGGAGAAAAATCATTTTATATAGAGTCTAATTATCAGGAATATCAACTATGAAAGATTCTGGTAGAACTCACAGACTTAGTTGGCAAAAGCGACTTGTTAATATATTTATTTCTTGTGAATGTTATTTAGCCTCAAAGATAGCCAGGGTTAGAAGTTAGCGATTTGATGTTCTAGATTTTATAAGTCCAGGTGTATAAAACTTAATAGTTTTTATTTTTAAGATGTTGAAGGAAAGGGGTGGCTAGGTGGTACAGTGAATAGAGCACCAGCCCTGGAGTCAGGAGGACCTGAGTTCAAATGTGGCCTCAGACACTTAACATAAAAACTAGCCATGTGACTTTGGGCAAGTCACAACCCCAACTGCCCTCCAAAAAGCAAAAAAAAAAAAAGATGTTGAAGGAAAGCAAAATTTTGAATTAAACCTTGTATAATTGTTTCATATTTGAGGATCTTAGAGTTAGGAATATGAATTATAAATAAATATTTATAACTTTTCACAAATTAATATTTTAGATAGAATTATGATTCGTTTTATGCCTGTGAACATTTCTTGGAATTTTTAACTTACTAACACTAGTTATACAAGAAAAGCATCAAGCCAAATTTAGTCATTGACATATTAACTTTTAGGATTGGTTACTTAGTTTCATTCATTCTCTTAAGGAGAAGAAATGGTTCCCACTAATGAGTTGTCAGTCATTTGGCAAAGGACAATAATCTTTATAGGCCATAGAAATGAAAATGAAATTTATATTACACTTGTAATTTTTTGACTCTTGAAATTATCTAACTTTTCCCTTCATCCAACTATGTCAGTATATGTGTGATATCATGAGATGAGTAGGCCCTTAATCAGTGCAAATTGCAAGCCATGCAATATTCTCATCCTATGTGATTCTTGTCCATGTGCCCCTCTATGTGGATATTAGTCCATTTCAGGTTGTCTGTTCCCCCCCCCCCCCCCCAGTCTTTCCATAAGACTAGTCCACCTCCTTTTTCACGGTATACATTTACTGTATGATATCCTTTATTCTACTTTTAACACATAGATTATCATTGAAAATGGACTGCATCCTACTTATTCCTCCTTTCCCCCATCTTTGTATCACATCTTTCACCTTTGGGTTCTCTAGATATTGTGGTGTCCAAATATAAGCAGCCATAAAACATTCTGGGAGGATCTCATTCTAATTCCCTATATAATAAATTATAAAACAAACCTAAATACAAAGCCTCCAGAGGTTAATACATAATGCTTTACATAATGTTTAATAAATACTTATTGACTGACTGAAGGTGTGAGAAATCTTTTTTTCCCATGGCTTGTTTCATGCTAATGGCCCTTATGAAAGAACGTTGGAAAAAAGGTCTGGAGTTTTGTGAGTACTATATCATACTGTATTGGTACTAATCATCTCTGTGATGTTGGGTAAGGCCTCTTAGAATCCATGTGACTTAGTTTCACAGTCTGTTAATTGGCTGTCAAAATTGCTGATCTCTTATTATTATCAGAATAAAATGCAATAATATTGCAGATATTGTGAAATGAAATGCAAACATCCAAATGAATGGAATTAGTTATTTTCCTGGGTTTGTAGGATGAGAGGATGGAGGATGAGAACGGTGACATAAAGGGAAATGCTGCTTTATAGAACCCAGTGGAGCTTTGTTTATATCGTTCAGCCTGCATTTATATTTTCTAGTTGACTGGGGATTTGCCTGCAGAAGATCATTAAGTCATTTATTCAGTTTAAGAATTTTGTGTCAGGACTATAAGTCCACCAAATAATATTTTATAAACTAGTTTGGGTAGTGCTAATGACATTGTTACCAGTCTTTCAGTTAAAAGAAGTATGAAATGGTAATCATGAATCCCTAGCAAAATACAAATAAATCAGACTTTTGGTTTATTTAATCTCTATGGCTGCTCCGGTTCATCTTCGATTTAACCCCACAGCTTTCTTGTGGTAGCCCTCATAGAGATGGAATTACAGCCACAGTGCTATGTAAAGGGGAGACCTTCTGCAGACAAACCAACACGGGAACACTACAGACAATTTGTATTTGTCTCTGGTAACCTTATTCTTAATGACATGATTTTAAATTAAGTAATTCTTTTTTGGAAATTAACTTTTTAATTGTTTTTCCTTCACATCCAGAATGAATTTCAATACAATAAATTATGTCATATATGAAATACATCAGGGATATTTGGCAGGATTCTTAAAACAACTTATATTTATTTCAAGTAAAATATTCTACCCAACAAATACATTAAATGCCAACTATGTTCAAGATAAATGGGATAAAGAATATAAAGCAGCACAGTTCTACTGTCATGGAGCTGACATCTAAAGTCAGGGATAAGAAAAACTTAGAAGTACAAAATTCATTCAGTAGAATGTGATTTAAAGGGAGAGGGGGGAGATCCAGATCAGACTGTATTGAAGGGAGAGAGACATTACTTTCAGTTGGGGAAATCTGGGAACCTTCATGGAAGAGGGGGTACCTGATCCAGGGCTCAAAAGAAAAGGAGGATTTTATCTAGCATAGGTGGTGGGGTGTGCATTCCAGACATAGGAAATGACCTGAACTCATGCCACTGGGAGGGCAGGATAAAATCAGAGAAGAGCTAGTCATTCACTTGGGTTGGTATGCCTGGTACCAAAAGGGATGTCAGAATGGAGGGGTTTTAATACTTCTCTGGGAAGTTCACATCTTATGATCAATAGGGACTCACTGATGGGTTTTGAACCAGGAATGATCTTGTCAGGACAAGGTAAAGAAATAAGGTTCTGAAAAAGTGAGGTTTCTGGGAACTGAATCAATGCTTCAAGTAATAAAAGCTCAAAGTCATATGGCCCAAGTACTGACAAAATTCTGTCTTAACTGCTCAGCATCAGCGTTGCTCCCTTGTTTTTTCACTTATACGTTCATTTTGTCAGTGGTCAGTTATCATGGATTATTTTCGGTTTGCTGAGCATTGTACTGTTTGAATTCTTTCAAATCTATTGCAGTTACACTGTTTCCCTTTTCCTCTTCCATAACTGCTACTAAATTAATTTCCCTAAGACATCATTTTGATTATATGATTCCTTTGCTTAAATGCCTTCATTGATCTCCCTGTTGCCTATAGGATAAATCCCAAACTACTGGTTCCAACCTAATTTTCTAATGTTACCTCTTTCATGACATCAATAAGTAAACTCTGTACTAACTGAACTTGTACCCCTCACTTGCTGTTCCCCACCCAAAGGAAGCTAGGTGTTTTCCTCTTACTTGTCTTTTTTCTTTTTCATTTGACATATCTCCTCCACCCTCTACCTATCTCAATCCCATACATTATTTAAGACCCCGCTCATTCCCATTGCAGCCTCTTCTATGAAACCTTTGATGGCTTCTAGTTGAAAGTAATTCCTCTTTACTTAGAACTCCTGTAGCATATGTCATATCATTCTTTTGGCATTTATTATTTACTGCTTTGCATTCTTAGTTAACTTTATGTAGGATCTCAATAAATAATTTGGTGTTGATAAAGGATAGTGCGAATTTTTTTTCTTCCACATTTAATAGCATTATTTTCCAATTAATTAGCATTTCTCCTACCCACTTCCTTCTCCCAACTGAATAATTTTTTAAAAGACAACCCTTTTAATAAGTGTACATAGTCAAATAAAATAAATTCCCACATTGCCCAAGTACAAAAATGTATATCTCATTCTTAGACTATCGCTTTTCTATTAGGAAATAGGTAGCATGCTTCATCTTTAGTCCTCTGGGGCGATGGTTTTTCATGGCATTGATCAGAGTTCTAGAGTCTTTCAAAGTTGTTTTTCTTCATTAATGTGTTCATGGTATGAATTGCTCCCCTTGTTCTACTCACTTTACTCTGTATCAGTTCATGGTGATCTTTCCAATTCCCTCTGAAAATGTCTACTTTGTCCTTTCTTGTGGCTCAATAATACTCCATTACATGTACACAGTTAATTTGTTTAGTCTTTCCCCAATTAAAGGGTACCCTTAGTTTCCAGGTTGGATTTTTTGCTACTATAAAAAGAACTGCTAAAATATTTTTATATAGAATAATTCTTTTCCTCTTTGATCTTTCTGGTATAGATGCCTAGTAGTAAGAAATTCCCAGGTTAATGACTGAGGAGGAGGTTGGTAGAAAATAATTCCAAATTGCTTTCCAGAATGTCTAGACTAATTCCTTGATCAATTCATAGCTAAATTTCTTCCTTTTAAAGCTCCTTGTCCATATCCTTTGACTATTTATCTATTGTAATAGTTTCGTCTTATAAATTTGAATTAGTTCCCTACTTATTTTGGATATGAGATCTTTATCAGGAAGCTTACTGCAAAGATTTTTTTCACAAGTTTGTCTTATCTGCATTGGATTTTGTGTATGTGTGCAAAAACTTTTTTTCATTATATATAAAAAATTATCATTTTTTCTTCTATGATTCTCTGTATCCCATATTTTGTCTTGAATTCTTCTTCTAACCAAGAGTTAGAAAAGTAATTTCTTCCTTGCTCTTCTGATTGCCTCGCATGTAATCTTATATGTTTGTCATGTATATATTTGGAGTTTGGGTATACAATGTAAGATAATTGGTCTGTACCTCACGTATTTTAAATAAAATTGTCATGTAGATTGTGTGTCTGCAAGGCTAAGGTACAAGGGGTAGTTTTGTGTCAGCTATTTTCTTTCTACTTGGGGACCTTCTTTATTAATATTCATATAATATAATCTGAAAGGTTAGGAAAAACATGATCATTTAATTAGTGGTAGTATTAGTATAACTGATTTTTTTTTGACAAATGCTTTTTCTGTTTTAAGTCACTGCCTCTTGTCACAATATCTGTAAAGTTCTATAGAAATCAACCCAGGGGCGGCTAGGTGGCGCAGTGAGTAAAATTCTGGCCCCAGAGTCAGGAGGACCCAAGTTCGGTTCTGGCTTCAGACACTTCACACACACTCACACACACACACACACACACACACTCACACACACACACACACACACACACACACACACACACACACAAACTAGCCATGTAACCTTGGGCAAGTTACTTAACCCCAATTGCCCTCCAAAAGGCCAAAAAAAACCAAAACAACCCAGCATCTTTGCAAGCATACCTCTTTCTCTTTTAATTTAAATAAGACCATCCCTCTAAAAATCCAGTATCACTAAAACTGTAAAGTCACAAATAGCATAGAATAGGTTAGGTTTTTCATTTTGATGTGCAGAATCCCATGCCAGAAGTGGCTCATGAACCTACTTCTTAGCCAGTTGTACTTTTTTTTCCCCTGAAGGAATTATTAGCTTAAGGTAAACTTGCTATTATAACCATATTAGTTTTGCTCTTGAGAAGATCTTGAGGAGATAAAGATCTTTATCTTGAGAAGATAAAGAAATAATTTTTTGGAATTCCATGCTAAGTAGATATTCCTTCTACTCTCTGCTACAATATTTGTTGCAGTGCTAGGTGAAATGTTTTTTTTTTTAAAGCACTGTAATTGTCACTCTCTGTGATAGAACGTCTTCAGTTAACTGGGGAGTTTTAGTTGTCCTATCATAAAAACTACATTTTCAAATATACATGCTAAATTATATTGATTAGCATCTAGATAGGATGTAAGTAATATGTAAATAAATATGTAAGTAAATACTATGCCTTTGTGATTAAAATTTTCCAATGATAATTAAAGCTTTTGTTTTTAAATACTAAAATCTTTGATTTTGTTTCTGTAATAAATGACAGTCGAGGGCAAAGCACACAGAATGTCTGGTGGGAGGGAAGGAGAGAGTCAAAGCTGGCTTTTAAGCTTCTTTGCCCATTCAATGGAGATGTGTCGAATTTTGGTTATTTTGTATGTGAACTATGACTTTTATGACCTATTAAGACTAATTTAGTTGTTATTCTTTACTAGCAGTAACTTGTGAATTATGACTTGGAGAAGATAGACTATTGGCCAGTCTTTATCTTTAGAACTTAGTAAAATCCCACTTTGACCTTTCTTTTTGGAATTCCTATTTCTACCTATTCATTTGATATTCACTTTTCTGTGAGTTTATGTTATGGGATTGTGTTAGTCTTCCTTGTTACATTCAAAGGAAGACTGTGGAATCTGAGCCCAAAGTCCTAGTTGTTAGTGCTGCTCAACTCTGAAATTCCTTTATATTTCACTGAAGCGTTTAGAATATACACTTCTTCAGAAGAAGGACTTTGCTTTTTATTTTTGTATCCCTCATGCTTAGCACAGTGCCTGACACACACAATAAGAGCTTACTAATGCCTTTTTATTCATTCAAAGCCCTTTATTTTAAGAAATGGTACGCCAGCCATGCCTTAGCATTGACTGTCCCCTATGCCTGGAATCTATTCTCTCTCCTCACCTGTGCCTGTTACCTTCCTTGACTTCCAGAAAGACTCATCTCAAATCCCATCTTCTGCAGGAGGCCTTTTCTGGTCCCTCCTACCACTCTTTTAGGCCCCAGGGCATTTCCTCAGAGATGACCTTCCATCTACTCTGTGTCTGTATCCACAGCTTCTTACACGTTGTGTTCTTCATTAGAATGTGAAGGTAAGGACAGTGAGTTTGCATATCTTTGTATCACAACGTTTGGCATATTGCATGGCATATAGTCATCACTCAATAAGTGCTTGTTGACCTGATTTGGAATATCCTGGTAATACTTAAGTTGTTAGAATCTTCTATAAAGAACTGGATAAATGAAATATCAGAAAGTATAAAGCAACTTATATATGGCGCCTAAGCCTAGTATAACACAGTTTAAGAGGGATAGGCTTTTTTTTTTTTGCACCTTTTTGGAGGGCAATTGGGGTTAAGTAACTTGCCCAAGGTTACATGTCTAGTTTTTTTTGTGTGTGGGTGTTAAATGTCTGAGGCCAGAACTGAACTCGGGTCCTCCTGACTCTGGGGCCGGCGCTTTACTCACTGCGCCACCTAGCCGCCCGGGATAGGCTTTTCTTATAGTAGTTTGTTATGTGTGTGTGTGTGTGTGTGTGTGTGTGTGTGTGTGTGTGTGTGTACATTTACACTCAGTCTGTAAGCATCAAAGATGAAACACTAAATTGTATTGAATTGCCAATTTAAAAGAAGTGCTTTGAATTCTGTAAAGAAGGAGTTATTTAATTCAACAAGCATGTATTAAACACCTACTGGGTCCCTGGTATTCAAGCAGATACTGGAAATAAAAGATAAAAAGTAAACAGCCTGTACCTTCAGGGAGTTTACAAACTCCAGAGAGAAAACAACATATGAACACATAAATAAATACAAGGTAATTTCAGGGAGAGGAAGCTTTCACCTCTGGGAGAATCATTGAGCTGAGCCTTGAAAGCAACTGAAGAATCCACAAAACAGACATGCAGGAGAACAAGAGTCTTGCTCACCTCCTCCATCTTTCCTCCTTTTAGCATTCCTGACTGGGTTATGTCGGTAGTTTACACTGGTGGCTAAAACTGGAATGTTTGAGATTCAGTAGAGAACAGAGAACAGTTGATATGACTGACTCCTCATTGACAGTGTCGACAAGAACCCACCATTAGGTTCTTCCTCAGAAGAGCAGTATTTGTTCTGAAGAATTCGTTGTTCTCAGTTAGGACCAGGGAGCCATCACAGGGAGTGCAGAAGAGGTCTTTGTAATGCCCTTTGTTTAGTGGGATTTTATCCATACTCTTTGTCCCTTGGCTTAGTTGACTTGATTATCTTTCTTCCATGTTAGGAACCAAGTTATGATGATATTGGGGCATTAGTAAGATGGATACAGTTAAGAACAGTGGCATGGCCTCTCCTTTATACTGTCATGGTTGAAGTTTAATTTCCTAACCTAAATTATCCAAGAAATTTCTCTTCATAACTCTTCCAGCTCATGAAAACCTGGGTGATTCCACAGCCTTCCTCTGTATTTAATGACATTTTTCTTTGAGGTTCTCATCAGGGTGAACAAGAGAAGAAAATAACTGTGCTATGATTGATTCAAAGAAGCTTCTCCAAGCAGAGGGTACTTGAGCAAATCCCACATGTCTGTGTCTGGTTGGAATGGTAGAGTAAAAAGAACCAGGATTCAGATCTTTACTCTTTGGGTGAGGAAGTTATTCCTCTCTAGAAATTCCAGAGTTTCTTCATATGCTAATTGAGGCAGTTGCTATGGATGACTTCCCTTATCATAAGGCTGCTCCTAGGTCTAAATTCTTGTTCTGGTCACATGTAGTCATAAGCAGAATGGTGTGACAGAAACATGATGGATCAGGGGGTCAGTGTTGGGCAAGCAAAAAGAATTCTGAGCTTGGGATCACAGGAATCGAATCCAGAATCTTAGCAAGTCATTTACCTTCCTGGGCCTTCCTCCCAGGACCACTATGATCCATTGCATCCCTTGTTTGTGTGACCCTGTGATCCTTAGCTCTGTCCTGGCTGTCCATGTGTGAACTTAAGCAAGCCTTAATCTCATCATCTGTAAAATGAAGGGTTTGGTGAAATGATCTCTAAGGCTCATTGCAGTTTCTACAGTATAAGTTGTATGATACTAGTATGATACTAGCTTTTTGTTTTAGATTTGTCTTTATGTACTTTTATTTTGGGAACTATTAAATTATATAAACTTGTTGATGGTACGAACTGTGTCTTCATTCAATCTTGTATTTTCTCATTGAACTTAAGACAATGCTCTTTTCAGTAAATATTGCTTCTGGTTAGGATTTTCAATGAAAGTTATTTATCTACTTTTAGACTGCCTTGCTTCAGGGGAGCAAATTCCAAACAAGAAAAGTGGATTCTTTACTTCATGAATTATCTCTTGATTTTCTCTCATTTGTTATCCATCTGACTTTCAACTGTTTCCCATGGTGCTATGCCAGGAAAGGGGGAATTGGGACTAGGTATGGAGTAGGTAGATATGTAAGTATATCTGAATGTCTCATTTTTTTTTCACAAGTCTAGATAATTTTGTAATCTGTGCTTCTGCCCTATTAGTAGTTACTAATTACTCTATTAGTAGTCACACTGTTTCTACATAAGAATATAGAGGTACTGTACAGTTCACACATGGGACCAACTTTGTCAATAAAAAGAATAGTCCATAGGAAGACATCCATAATATATAGAGTACAGTTGGTCCACTGACATAAAGACTGTTCTCATTTTTACTCAGTTTTGTGGAATTGGGTTTATGACAAGGATAGAAAATGACAAGGTACATAGCAGCTGTGCTTTGAAGTGAGCTACTGCACTAAAGGCAAACTGAGTTATTCTAGGGCTCTGTGAGGTGAAGCTGGAAGCCATCCTGAAGCAGTGGGATTATCTGTGGGGAGCAGCAGGAATAGGGGTAGAAGCACTTTGCTTCCCCATTTTACTCAGGAGTTAGAGGTAGACAAAGCAAGTCGCTGTGAGCAGTGCCCTGGTATTTAAGACCAAAATAATAATAATTATACATCCCATGTTTTTGGTGTTGAAGATTCATCAGGTCATAACAGTAGAGTTTTTATGTAACATGTTTGTGGCAACCATCAATAATTAACAAGAACATAATAATACAAACAGTTGGTAAACTGAGGGCAGAAATATCTTTAAAGAATTCTGTAGATTCTCTGTGATATTTAGCCCCACATTAAAAAGTATTTATGTTTGATTATATTTTTATAGTGCTTCTAAATACAATGTGTTTAATTCATAAATGCTAATAAATGTCATCTTTGTTTTATGTAACTGTTGGTTGCAGGTTATTGAGGGAAACAGTTTTGTCCATGATTTGTCTATCCTCAGAAAATATGTGTTGAGGCTATTTTTTATTACCCATTTGTTTATTTTCAGTTTATATCTTCTGACTCTTAAGCCTAGAAGGAAGAAAAACTAGCGAGAAGATACTTTGCTTTCAGTTTCCATTAGTACAGATTCTTCTCTCGTGAACATTTGATGGGTCTGGGAGCATCTTAATAAAGTCTGGGTAATTTAGTTTTCAGTTTAAATTCTCAACTGGCAATTGGCCGAAAGGACACGTGTCTGAAGACTTGAACATCCAAATGCCATTTTTGTGATTGGCTACTATCTGCTTGACATAGGCGGGCCCTATCAAGAAAGTCTAAAGGAATGACTAGTCATCGAAGAGAAATCAAAGGGTAAGAAATTTTCATTTTAACTATATGTTTATATAAAATCACCATAGTTTTACTTTCTCACATTTTCAAATAGGAATATAACTGATCTATCTTAACTTTTGCTTATTTTAACGATTAAAACATGAATAATAAAAAAATCAGTGCTTTTATGGAATGAGAATAGATTTTGTTGGTAATTACAATATTAATATAAACTTGTTTATGTCAGCTATACTTGAGTGACAGGATTCATGTGGTACATGAGATAATCAGATCATAAATTTTAAGTTTTTATTTTTGTCATATTTATCTTTCGAAAACAGTTATGTAGTTAAAGATGCAGATTTTATTAGGACTAGGTTGTGCTATAGTAATCTGACAAATTGGTTTAATTCTGTTTTAAAGCACAAGTATTCTTTATAACTGAGTAAATACTACTTCTGCTTGCTGTCATGAAGCTTCTTATTTTTTCTTTAATTTCTGTTACAAATAGTTATTCCATTAGGGTGGATGGAATTGGCTTTGGATATGATAAAATTATACTCAAGAATGTAGTAAGCCTTTTAAAAATGTGGATTTAAAATTCATTGCCATAATAGCTTAATGGAAAAACATAAGCAAACACTAAAACTGTGCTGAACTAAAGATGTATTAAAAAAAAAACCCAGAGAAAATACCAGAACTGAAAACATTGTATAATACCAAACAATTTAGTTATGCAATCAAATACCTCTACCTGCCTTCCATATTTTTCCCACTGTACAGTACTGATCCTCACTGCTTAAACCATTTGGCTATATTTTTTTCACCAGATTCAGGTAATTTTAATACTTTGTTGGGGCAGCCAGGTGTTTCAGTGAGTAAGAGTGCCAGCCCCAGAGTCGGGAGACCTGGTATCGATTCCGGCCTCAGATACTTCACACACACACACACACACACACACACACACACACACAAACTGGCCGTGTAATATTGAGCAAGTTACCTAACCCCAATTGCTTTAAAAAATAAAAATAAATACTTTGTTTACCCACATACCAATAAATTCTCGTTCTAAAAAATTTCCCTTTCTCAACTGTTTTTTTCCCCTTAAACTCTGTAGAGGTTGTTACAGTGACTTTTCATAGGAGATAACAGCCCCCAGCTATTTAGCTGTGGAGGCTGGCTCACTTTCACTAGACTTGGTAGATTTTCTGATGAATTACTGTCTCACAGTGTTCAGCAAACTAGCAGATGGTGTCTACTAACTATTCCGTTCTCAAACTTATGTGACAACTTGTGCTCTTATCAGAGAATGTTACCACATCAAAATTGGTTAAGCCTGATCAAGTTCTAATACTTGTCAGATCTTAATGGGAGCGTGGGTGTTGGGAACACTTACATAGGAGGGCATTTCAGGTGATGATAGCATCAGGGTAACAAGAAGGAGATAAGCGGATGGTACAAACCCCTCAAATTTTCAAAGTTCAGATAGTTCTGTTCTGTAGAATATTTAAAAAACAGTTTGGGTTCAGAATTCTGTGGAGTGAATTTCCAGTAAGCATTTGCTATGATAATACATGCTAAAATTTCTTAAGAATGAACATGAAGACCTTGTCATAGAACAGTTATAGCACTGTTCTAGTTGTACCTTATAGATGAGAGTATATTTTAAAACAAAGGGTTTTTTTTTTCATTTTTAAGGCACTAAGGCCTCTGCTTTATAGAGCATTAGAATAATTTTAGCAGAGAAGCAACTTAATTCAGCTGTTATAGTTGCTATTTGGATGGTTTTTGGGTTTTGTTTTTGGCGAATGTGCATGGAGTTAATTTCAGTTTTCTTAAACTTTAAAAAATTATAACTGATAATTTACTCAGCTGACTTTTTCTTTTGTGGTAGACTGCATTTTTTTGCACATTTAGCAAGTTGCATAGTCACTGTGCTGCAGAAAGTTAAGGCCCTGGGCTTCCATTTGAGTTAGAAAGACTCCAGGATAATCCTTATAAACTTTTCCTATAACATACATGTCTGGGAAATTCTAGACACGGCAGCTGAATATTCAGTCACTGATGTCTTGGTAGGACAAACAATCAAACAAATAGACTTTAGGGTGTACAAAGAAGAAACTCAAATTCTTAGAATAAATTTGTGAACTCTTTGAAATTCTGAAATGCAGATTGTGCTTCTTCGGGTGGGATGAGGTCTTCCCAGTGGCTGGTTTCATAAGTATATTGAATCCCAAGATCACTTTATCCAACCCAGAACTTTGATAGATGTGATGCTTGTTCCATCTTCTCCTAGTATAAAATGCAAGTCATGTTAAAAGTAAAAATAAGTGTAAATTCCAGTGTTTAAATGTTTCATCAAAATTAAACTCAGTTGCAAAATATTTCGCATTAGCATATAAAATTTAATTTGTGGCGATTTCTGGATTCATTCTTTTCCAGATAGTCCTGGAACAGAGCTTTTAGACTAGTAAATAAGATAAGAAACATACTTTTTTAGGTTCTCAACTTAAAGACCTGGGCAGCTTTCTTGAACCTTCCTTCCTTCTCCCTACTGAGGTGTTAGGGGGTAGATTTATTCCAGCTCTCACACCAGATAGTCAGATGGAGTAAGAGTATATATGACACATCAATTTGTGATGTACACCAAAAAAATTGGATATACTCTTGTATATATACAACTCTCGATTCAAGTTTCTCTATTTCCTTAGGCATGAACTGTAACTAAATTAATTTGCACTGAAGCAGCAAAAAAGAAAAAAAGGAAATTCCATTTTGGGTCTAAGTAAACATGTCAAATGTGAACATCCTGAAAATGTTAGCGTAGTGTGATGGTAAAGTTCTGGGGGCTCTTACTTTCAGAAGGAATAAGAATTTAAAAGAGCAATGATACAGAAATGGATGAATGGAGATAGAGATTGGGACCATGAAAAAGAAAAATCTAATATCTAACAAATTGTTTTTATGGTCTCACATGTTAGAATTGTGGGAAGCACAAGTATATATGAGTATGAATCATTGACTAAGCCAGGTAATCACTAAGGAAGAAAAACTTGTACTGTAATACACAAGTAAAATATATCTGAGGACATTCATCTCCTATGAGGAAGCTTTTGTTTATCGTTTATTGAATAAATTGAGGGGTAGAAAAGCAGGCCTAGAAATTATCTAAAGCCAATCTTAAGAAAATACAGAGCAGCCTTGTATTTTTGGATTACCTAATGGAAATCTCCAATTTAATTTTCTTATGCAGTGATGAAGCCCATTTTGATATGCAGGTTGCATGACTTTCAGTAGAATTGTTTGATTCTTTTTGTGGGCTTCTTCAAGATTGTTATCCTGAAGGGGCTCATGGGTGTACCTGTTTGGGGATTGAGGCTGGATCTTTATAAAAATTAGTGAAACTACTCATTAAAGCAGTCCTATGTTGTTCTTGAAAAGTAAATAGGTATTAGCAAAAGGATTGTATGTGACTATGTGTGAGTAAAAAGAACAAAGTAGCACAGGAATCTTGAAGAGGAACAGAGGAGGTATATAATTATTTTAAAATCTAGTGTTTGTATTTAAAAAAAACTTTAAAAAGAAAATAGCCTGAAACTAACCCCTAAGACACTTTACATCCAGAATAATAAAGCCTGATTAATGAAATTTTCAGTCATTCACCCATTAAAATGCCTCATATGAAAATACATTAATTCAGCTATTAAAAAAAAGACAAAGAATCTACCAGTAGCTTAGGTCTTTTTTTATTATGTCGCTGAAATGGCATCCTGACTAGACAGACTGGTAAATAGCTGTTGGGAAGGAATTGAATTTCTCTTCTCTATTTTGTTTACCCCTAAATTAGTGAATACTGTAGAATTTGTTTAAAGACATAAGACTTCAAAATTTCAATCAGCTTTTAAGTGTCTATCTTAACCACCTAATAGCAGGCAAAATACAAAACGTGGAAAAACTTAAACCTTGCATATTTATCAGAATTATGCTATGCTTATAAATGAAATAAGGGAAAAGTATTGATTATAAAGCATCACTGCCTTCCCGAATTTCAACAAGGCTATATTTGAGTTGGAATACAAAAATGCCCCATTAGTGCTGATAGAAAATTGTATATACTGAATGTTGAATTTTGTGAGTTGCTTGACAAACTTGTATTTGCATATGAACCAATTCATACTGACTCATTACCAACCATTCTCTTTCAGAGTATCAGTGCATTTTTATGCATTAGATAATTTCCACCCCTTTCCCATAAACCAACCACATAAAGACATGTTGTCAAACATACCTTTATAACCACTCTCCTATGTAACCATGTCCTATCCTGTCTTATCCAAAAATGAAAAGATGAGGATCACTAATCTTTTTTTTTTTAGCACTCTCATAATATTTTGTTCTTTGGGGCTCTTAAGGAATTTACAAACATGCATACAAACAAAACAAAACTATAATGCAAATTATATATTAATATGTAAATTAATATATATCATTAAAGATATAAAAATATATTAATATATAAATTAATAAAAATTAAACATATGTATAAATAATTTAAAAAATGTACAGATTTTTATAGCCTAACAGAAAATGTGTAGTGAAAAACGAATTTTTAAATAATGCCCCACAATTGGTGAGTTCACCTTTAGGAACTTAAAAATCAATAAAATTGTGACTTAATACTTAAAGGTCCCAGTATCTTAAGTCATTCTCTGGACCTGCAGATGTTAGGGTCACTTCAAAATTTCCCTTAGTCAAAGTTCACTCCAGACCACAAAGATAAGACTTGCTCTACCTTCTGAGAGGAGAAGCCAGAGAGATCTTTTCACTTGGTTTGTACCCAGGTCAGATCAACACACTCATAGAAAAACTAATCCATTTCAAGTTAGGAGGAAGACATTATAGCGACAGTAAAGTTCTGCCTAACATGTTACGTACGCAGAATAGAAATGGTCCCTTTCCAAAGTCTGTGCTATAATATTTTGTAGCTTGTAGCCAGTAAGCATGGCAACAGAAAGGGTTCCAAGAGAAGAGATTGGAAGAAGTGAATGAATGATTTTGGAATATTCTAGTCAAAATTCTCAATAAGATGAGAGGCTGAGCCAGTGTCTGTAGTCTGTATAAGCAAACTGGAGTCAGTTCTCAAAACCTGAACAGATTAGCAGTTTTATCTTAGAAGGAAGGTATAATATGCAAAAAAAAATCAGTAGAGAGAGATTTCCAGTAGTACACAGGAGAAAGAACAGGAAGAAGGGCTGGAAGCAGTATATGGATTCTCCTCTAAACTGAAAGAAGAGAGCAATACATGAAGGCCTCTGTGTGACTATTAGCCCTAGTAAAAAAAAAAAAAAAAGCAGAAACTTTCAGGGGAAGTTTCTACAGTATGCCTTGAAAGGAAAATAGTTTTTTACTTGCGATCAGGAGGTGTATGCCACCTGAAGGAAATGATCGGTAATGTTCAGGGTTCAGGGTTTGTGATGTGTTTTACCTCCCTGGTGAAGGCACTTATAAACTGTAGTGAAAGCTGTTCTCCTTGCTAAAGGAGAAAATTAAGGGTTTGAAGAATGCCTCTCTGTGTTCCAGTTTATCAGGATGAAGAGTTACTGAACAGATGGGATGAAATAATCCATGAAGAGGAAGCCAGGGAGAAACTCTGAACCATGTGGTCCTATACAACAGGTATGAGTCCTTTCCCATAGAGGATAAATATGGGTTCATGAAGAAGCAACAGCTCACATTTCCCAGAACAATGAAGCATATCCACAGGCATGAGCAGGTGCAAAGAAACCCTAATGTTGGTCCAGGTAGAAGATCTGTGTCCTTGTGGTTGGTGACCTCATGTTTAGGGGTGTGATTATAGCTGAATATAGACAGGGTTCCCAGGAAAGGACTATCTCTTCCTGGAATAGGGATCTAAGATATGGCAGAGCCTGTCAAGACTGACCAGAGCCCACTTCTGCTTAGCCAAATGGAAGCAAATTATGTCAGCAGCAAAAAAACCTAGCAACACTGAAAGCTTTACCCAGTCTAACAAGCATTACCTTGGTATCTAGTACGTGCTAGGAACTAAGGATACAAACGAAATGAAAAATGGCCTCTACCCTCAAGGAGCTTATAGCCCCCTGGGTGGGAGATGAAGACAGAGAGGTAGCAGCTTCAGCTCTACTTACAGTGGCTTTTAAGTTCTATTTCTAGAAGAGAAAGGATGGGGGGGGGGGAGATAAGCAACTGAATACAGAGAGGGTGTTGAAGGGCAGATTCTGATTTTCTCCATATGATGTAAGATACCCACCCTGATGAGAGACAAATCTGTCTCTCACAAGGACTGAGAAAGGCATGTTTGGAAGGTGACTTGCTACTCTAGTCAAGAGGGCTTGAAATTTAAGTGTTTACTATGTGTTAGGTGCTGGGAATACAAAGAAAAATGGAAAAGTTCCTGATCTCAAGAAGCTTACATTTTTTCATATAACATTTTCAACAGGAACATAAGTCTCTACCATAGTAATGGGAGGGGGTGTGTGGCGTGTAGGGGAATGTCATGGAAGGTCTTGTGTGGCTTTTGAACAGAGCTTTTAAGGAAACTATACAAAGGTCCAAAACTCTGGGAGAAGGAGGTCATGTGTGAGAAAGAAAGGGGAATATGAGGCTGGAAAGATAAACAGGTCAAAATTGTAAAGGTAGCTTAGCAACATTGTATGGTCAAAGAGAGGCATCTTACTTGGAGATCAGTGAAATGGAGAGTGGAAGCACAGGGGAGAGTGTTTGTGAGGGGCTAAGAGGAGAGAAGAGGTAGGGATGCACTGGGGACAGAGTATGTGTGTAGAGCCTAATGGGAAGACAGACCTCTGATGGTGTCAGAAGCAGGCCTTGGAGCAAAGATACTGAAATGCCTTCTTGATATACTAAGAACTTGGTGTTTTCACTTTCATTTCACTGACCTTAGGGTAAAAAATTCTTTATCCTGAACATGTCATTTCTTTTCTCTAAACTTTCTGAAATCTGCTTTCTTTTAGCAGGAAAGAAATCCCGGGTCCATGGGATTACATGTATCAGTGAATGTGGATAAAGATAGGGAATTTCAAAACCCACTGTTCTGCCAGTATACCTCCAAATTATCATGCAATGGGAGAAAAGAACCGGGGCTAAGGAAATCAAGGAAGGGCAAATGCAAAAGCTAGAAGGAGAGAATAACTTCAAAAGAATGACAAGAACCTTAAGACACAGTGTTAGAAAATCTAAATCCCTGAATGATCAGAGAAAAAATGAAGAGTGTTAAGAATAATAAACATTCTTAGTTGTTTAGAGCAATGATGGGCTAACATTTGGAGGTTGGCATAATGCTAAAAGTTGCCAGAGAGAACAAAACTTCTCTACTTCTCTGGCTTCCATCTTCTCTGAGTAATCGTCAAACTAGAAAGCTTAGAACATCGTACAGAAGAAATAGGTGAAGAAATGCTTAAACAGCTAGGTGCTCTTTTAAGTTCAATCATATAGAGCAAGAGAGATTTTCTGAAAGAATCTGTAGATCCAGTTGTAGAACCCTCTTAGTGATTTTTGAAGGAACATAGCATATTGAAGAGAGGTGCCAGAAATAGAATATTTGCAGATATTATTCTATTCAGAGTAGGTCAGTCAACATCTTTAGAAAGTACCCTCAAAGGAAGCATATTGGCTTTAGACTGAATCCTGGTTATGCATTTTGCTTCCTGTGTGATTCTGAGCAAGTCACTTAGTAGCTGAGGTCTCTTCACTAGCTGTCCTTGTGTGAAGACAGCTCTACATCTGTGATATTTGAAACCACTGCCAATAAGGGGAACAGATGAAGGAAGTAACCTCCCAGTGGTCTGGTGAGGGGGGGGGGTGGAGAAGTAGGACAAAGATACCTGTTCCTGGACTTGTTCAGAGAAGCTAGAAAATTATCTCTGAGGGGTGTTGTAGGGGGAATTAGGTAGAATATAGGAGTAGATGACTTCAACAGTCCTTTTCACCTTGAAAAGTTAGGAGACATACACTTTAACCAATCAACAACTAGGGGGTCACTATTGTTCTCTCTTTTGTAGTCCACTTTTATTCAATTTATTCTCTTTATAAATAGTTTGGGGGTTTTTTGGAGGGCAATTGGGGTGAAGTGACTTGCCCAAAGTCACACGGCTAGTAAGTGTGTCAAGTGTCTGAGGCCAGATTTGAACTCAGGTCCTCCTGACTCCAGGGCCGGTGCTGTATTCACTGCGCCACCTAGCCGCCCCTATAAATAGTTTTTAACCATTTTAAGGTGGTCACATAGTGCAAAATTCTGTCTTTATCATAGAAGATGAAAAACTCAGTGTGTTTAGTTTTCATGGTTTAATTTAAACACTGAAATATATGTAAGAATAATTAGGATTTGTTTAATTTTCTTGGGAAGACATGTAAAGTGACTTTTAGATAAAAAATTTAGCTAATTTTTAGGAAATCAAAAAAATAAGAGTAACACTAAGGATACCTTTTCTAAAAATTTACTGTAAAGTTTCACAATTTGAACTATAAATCTTTTCTTAAAAGGTAAATTAATAACCACTTTAGGTAGAAAGCTTATTCTAATTTGATCATCTAATGAGATTTTTTTTCACTGAAAGTCTATATTAAAGTGTCATATACAACATAGAAGTTTTTCCTTCTCTATTGGTAATATATCAGAATCCTTTAGTCTTAAGACTGAAGAATTAGAGGAGGAGTAAGAGGAATTCCTAAGCGACTATCTGGCCTTCACGGGTTGGTCAACATGTCTGGGTATCGCCTTCCCAATCCACAAGATTAGCAGGTTGGGCTAGATGATCTCGTAAGATCTTTCCTGCTATAAAAATACTATGGTTGTACATGTTGTAAACATTAAAGAAATGTATAAATGTGTTGATGACAGCTTTGTTTCTTCTCCACCCCTAATTTGCCTAAATTTAGCTTTTTTTTTTCCTTCAGAGTTTATAATGTAAGATGCAAGAAGGGTTAGCATTGCAAAACAAAGCCTTTGTGGAATGCTTCTGAAACCTGCTTTAAAAAGAAAACGGGGGCTTGACATGAAAGTACATATTCTATATTCCAAATTGAGATTACATGGTTAATTATGGTATAGACCATTACTTGTTATTACTTACTCTAGTACCTCACATTTTAGAATGAAAAAAATATGTATATTTTAAAGTAATTCCTTCTGATTAGCAATGTATAGTCTTCGTTGGGAAATTTGTGACCCCTTCTTACTTTCATAAAATAGACTACTAAAAACAGAAGAGGGATGGAAAAAGACAGAACTGCTCTAGGAGGGTTAGATTAGGACCCAAAAATGCTAAAAGCAGGAGAATGCCACACCAGTGGCAGTTCAGTCCAGTTTGCTAATGAACATAATTTGATTCAATGTTGTCCTCTACATAAGAATGGTCAAAATGAAAATACCAGTAAGCCTAGAGCAATCTTTTTGGAAGGAGTTTGGGAACATATTAAAAGCTCTAATTTTTCTTATTTCTCATCAAAACCTATATGAACTCCTCCTAACTAGATTCCCTTGTTTAAGGGTTTGGGAATCATAAGTCTAGCAGATCCTATGATTCATTAGACCATTTAGCAGTCACTTATTTCTACCCTGCCGTCTCATACCCCTGCCATAGAGGAGAGCAGTAAATAACATTTAGGTACCTCTTGAATGGGGCCAAGTTTACATTATCCTATCAGTCACCCAGACCTTTGTGATTTTGCCAAGAATTCTGACCCAATGTTATTTTATTCTAAAGACAAAGTTAGAATTTTTAAAGGAAAAATATAAGAATCTAAAAACTATTGTTGACTGTCAAGTCCATTGTTTCAAATGGCTGGTTCAAACAGAACTCTCTACTAGATGTTGTTATATTCCTAAATTATGAACATAAAAAAATTTGACTGATAAAAAACGAGTCTTTATTAGACATAAATATATAAGAGAAGACATAAGACTACCTACCCATGGAATTCATGCTTAGATTCAGAAGTTAGAACATTATAATATTTTGAATTAAAAAAACTAATTTAGGAGAAAGGTTAATTTTTAAAGTTAATAAATGCTTATACAAAGGAGAACTTAATAGTCAAGTATATGAAAAAACTAAAATGCATTGATAGATGCTATAATTAAAATGTGGAAAAAATTTTTTCCCTTGTAAGAATTACTTGTTATGGCATGAAAGCTATCTTACCGATCAAAGAACAAATATAACTGTGCTAAAAAGAGAGTAGTAAACATTACATACTTTAAAAGTGATGTGCAATTGATAGGACAAGTTGGCTAAAGAAAGACAAAATTATCATACAATTAATGCTAATTGGCTCTCCCCCATCCCCAGCACCCACCTCCACTCCCCTGCTAGGGCCCAGAGCACAACAAAAATCTAGATGCATGTGGTGTATATAGTGCTATCATACAGTGTACAGGAGGTGTTAGTCATCCTTTTCCAAAGTAGGGTGTCAAGAGGTCATTTTTCAAGAGAGGGATACAGATCATTTCAGATAGACAGGAGAAGATGTCTGAAAGTGTATCCCTCCAAAAACTCTCCCTTATACATACTGTCAATTAAACATTGACAACAGATTAACAAATTTGTCTTTTCAGATGAGCATATGTACTGATTTATGCCTGTCAGTCAGTTTCACCTTAACAGAGATTACTTTAATAATATCGATTTTTTTCCTAACATGTAACTGAATGTGTGCAGTCTTACCATTAGTCATTAAACATTTATTAAGCTCCTACTATGTCCCAGACCCAGTGCTAACCTCTGGGGATGCAAAAAGAGTCAAATATCAATCCTTGACCTCAAGGAGCTCACAATCTAATGGGGAAATTTTAAGTAAAGAGTGAATTGAGCAGTCTGAATGAACTATATACATTTTTGAACAGCTGAAGGGCAGCATAAAGGAATTAGAGAAGAAGTAAGAAGGTATACTAAAAACTGAAAAGGTGAAGGGAAAAACAGAAGCTGCTTAGGTAGCATAGCACTTGTTAGGTGGGGGGATCAGGAGGGAGCTTCAGAGCTCAGCTAGTGACCATGCAAGATATGAACTGAAGCAGGTAATTTCTTGAATCCTCAACTGCTTATTGAAATAAATTGTAGTTTTCAGTAATCAGTAGATAAGATAACTTAGGAAATCCAGTCATCTTAACACCCAGAAAAGCACTTGCTGTATTAGTTGCCAACTCAACTACTACAAATAAGAGGTATGTCTGAATATAACTTGTATATTTGATGCTGAATAGACACAAGATGGGAAGAAGGTCTGGAGACATTACCTGTTTCATACTTCTCCCTTCAAACTCCATTATTCTTTCCATCCTAACCTTCCAGGGAAGCACGATATGTTTGTTAATGTGAAAAGCAACATAAAACTTAACTGATTCACATGTTCTATGTCCAGCATGGCCTGTAGAACAGATGCTCTGCATGCTGAGTCCTGGACATGTCATGGAATTATATTGTAGTGGTCAGGCAGAACTCAGAAGAGCTTTAGTGTATGCAAATGATACCCTAGAAGTCTGAAAACATGAAGGGGCTTCCCCACAGTGCCTGACTTCATATATTGATGTGAATAAGACCACCAAGGGGAATCTACCTTACGAATTATGATTCATATTAGTGGGGTAGACACCACCCTTGTATGAAATGGAAACTTGGGTCCCAACCTCTAAAAAATCTCTTGTTGTTGAATGGAAGGAGCATATAGTACAGATGAACATGCAGTTAAGCATACATAATAGGGGAGAGCATACTTTGGTCATGTAGAATGTGTGGGCATCTCCCAGCTTAGTCACAGGAAGTTTTTGTAGGAAGATACAGAAGGATATCTTCAAAGGAAGGTGTGGGTGACGAGGTAGGATTAGATAAAGGTAAGAGTCAGCTGGGTAGGAAGTAACATTTCTGTTTGTTGCCTGTCTCTGGATTTCTGGTAAATATTCTTGATCATTTTGCTTTTACATTATGAATATAAGCAAAATGATTTAACAGATTGGTAACGTAATTGGGTATAACTTCACATTCTCTATATTGAATCATGTAACCTTAATATATTATGCTGAAAAGACCATTAGACTAGGAGTTCGAAGGTCTAGTCTGACTGTTGTTACTAGTTCTATGACCTTAGAAAATTACTTAGTTTCCTTATATGTAAAACAAAGATAATACTTCATCTGCTTAACTCACAGAATTTTATGAGTAACAAATGAAATAATGGATGTGAAACACTTAATGTCTATGCAGAATGTAAGAGTATGGTAATATTATTAGCTATTGATGATTTTTAATAGAAAAAATCATAAAACAAATGCAGAAAAATGATCTTAATGGTAGCTATCTAAGTGATAGAAGTTATTATAAATATTGGCAATATTAAAATGCTACAAATGTTTAAAAAATCAGAGATGTACATGTTCAATCAGTACTTGCCGCATTGAAATGGGAAATTTGAATCTTTTGAGAATCATAAGAAATGGGGTCATCTACATATCAATGACAAAAGAAATGTCTGTGTATGTATATATATATATATATTATATATCTATTTAGAAGTTCATTAGTGATTTGAGAGGGAGAGTGGGGAGGAGCAAATGCCACAAAAGGAACCAGCAACAAGAAATACTTTTAAATTTTTTTTTCTTTTTGGAGGGGGGAAGTTAGGGCAATTGGGGTTGAGTGACTTGCCCAAGGTTACACAGCTAGTGACTGTTAAGTGTCTGAGGCTGAATTTGAACTCAGGTCCTCCTGACTCCAGGACCAGTACTGTATTCACTACGCCACCTAGCTGGCCCAAGAAACACTTTTTTAGATCCCCTACTATCAGTTTGCCAGTTTTATGTGACCAAAGGGAAAGAAATGAAGTGTTAGTACAATTAATATAATAACGATGTTTACAGATCCAATGTAGGACACTAAAAACTCTGAATCTAAGACTAGTTTGTGAATCTTAATCTCTCCTCCTAGTAAAAAAAATTGGCAAAGAGCCAACTATTTATGTAGAAGAGGCTCCATGAAGCTTACTCTCAATCCCCTGTTCAGTTCTGCCAAGAGTGCTGTCCATCTCTTTCCCAGAGCAGATCCTCACTCCCCTCTTTTTGTTCAAACAAGCTTATTCTTTCCTCTGGAGGTTCCGTGGGCCTATTATGTGGCTTACTATCTAGTAGGTTCCCATTTAGCAGACTATACTTGTGCTTCGTCCAGTTTTCCTCTTCAAAAAATTATTTCTAAACATGAGGAATTGTTTGTACAGAAAGGAATCATTAGGAAACTGATGAATTGTACCTTGAACTTCTATTATCTAAGCTAATGTTTTAAACGGTTTAACACTTTCTATTCTGATCAGAAATGTCAACAAAAAAGAAGTATTTGAACTTGGACCTCTAATATGAAATGTAAAATTTAATCATTCTTGATGAAATGTAAATGGGTTTCTTTCAGCTTGGCATATAATCAGGTATAATATCTTTAAAAATTAGCTTTGTAATTGAATTATAAATAGAAATATAATTTACATATTTACAAGTTGCTTTCTTATTGTTTCTATTGGCTATTCATAAATGGTAGCCTGCTAACATCAAGAGAACGCTCTTCTTCAGGCCTACTTTGCTAACAGGAAGCAGCTTTATTAGTTTTATTAAATTTTATTTATTTTACTTTGATGGTTCAGAAGCCCAATGATTTTTTTTTTCTGATAAAGGTAATCCTATACCAAAACATTGTAACCCCTCCCTAGTTGTAAGTTGACCTGGCCAAAAATTGATCACTTAATGGCTAGCCTCCAGATGATGAGGCTTTCTCTATTTACCTAGATTACACCTTTGGCAACATAGACTTTCCAGAGAAGAAAGAACCAGCAGAACTTGTGTTTTGGGGCACAGGTATTCTGGGTCCCTGGAACTCAGTCTGCCTTCTAACCAAGAGGAAGTATTAGAGTAGGACTTTAGAGGAGAATGAAATATTTTTTATTAATCTATTATTTTTAGTCTTTACAGTGACTTTTTGTCTTCAGTTAAAATGGTATCTCTTATTGTTAAAAGCAAGTTTATATTTGGCTCTACAATCCCCTTTTAAATGTGATTGATTTAAAAAAGAAAAGCTAAAAGTTGCCCTGTTTAATGAATTTGCTCTGTAACGATTATGTCAATCATCAACCCATTTCCTCCTTTGACACGAAAAGACATTATTCAGTCAATTTGGCATTTATGAAGAACTTCTTACGTGCCAGAACTATACTAGGTGCAGTAAATGAAAATACACATGAAAACCATAAGTACATTCATTCAACAAATAGTTATTATATCTACTGTGTTTAATTAAGACAAATTGACAAAACAATGTTGTTCCAACTCTCCCCTTTTTCCCTCCCCCAATATTTGGGAGGAAGCTAGATGGTACAGAGGGTAGAGTGGGGGACCTGAGTCAAGAAGAGACGAGTTCAAATGTTACTTTAGACACCTATTAGCTCTGTGACCCAGGGCAGATCAGTTAACCTCTCTGTACCACAGTTTCCTCATCTGAAAGTGGGGATGGTAATAGCACCTACCTTCAAGGGTGAATTGTTGTGAAGATAAAATGAGATGATATTTGGAAACAGCTTGAAAACTTCAAAGCACAATAGAAATACTAGCTATTATTATTAGCTTTATCAGTGTTATTTATATTTGCTTTGTTAGTATTTGAATAATTTCCTGATGTAAGCCAACCTTACATATAGAATTTTTGTGTATTTGCGTAAGTAGATTTACTTTTTAACAGTTGAGCTAGCTTACCATGTTATCAAAATGAAGTTAAAAAAATTAGTTTGATATTCAATGCTCTATCAATATGCCTTACTACTTTTTTGTCTATCTTAAAAGTATTATGTTTGAAAATATGCCATAGGGACAGTTTGTGACTTCTCGAGCTCTTTATTCCAAAGCTTTATTTTCTTTGATTTTGAAAAGTCATAGTTTTCTTGTGGTGTTTGTAGTATATTTATCTCAGATGCTTTCAGGTTCGTGTTTTAAGTTATGTTGGCATTGTATCATATAAAGTGGTTGTATTTTTATTAGGTGTTTGCTTATTTCATCAAATATCTCTGAATGGGATACCAGTAACACAGAACATCCAACCCCTAACGGTGACCACCTCCCCTGACAGTAAGGGATGGTGTAGCCTTTTGAAAGAAGACAGAAATTTAGATCTGCTTGGCAATAAGTTGGTCTGCAGGTGACTGCTCCTTATTCTTTTGCTCCCAGCACAGCTTGCTGTACTTTTGTCTTTTGCCATTTATCAGGCAAGCTTGGATCATTGCTTTGGAAGAGAGCTCCCTTGAGCTCTTTCTAATTTTTCCCTGTCTCTACTGCTTTTGAATGAATTTGCCTTGGTCATGTGGATTTTGAGTTTAATTCAAGTGTGACCATTTGTCAGCCAAAGGCTCAGTTGTTCCTTCCCATTTCTCAGTCCCTCATCTGCTTTTTTAGTTACATGCTAGAAATTGCACTCCTTTGAAATTGCTTAATATGGGAAGGAGGAAAGGTAGCTCTCTAGGGAATGTCATCACTTATTACTAGAGCCGACCTCTACGAAGACTAAATTTTACAAGCCAGAAACATCATCTCACACTAGGTAAGCCATGGCTCCAATGTAATCTCTTTCTCTTCTCTCTTTCCTCAGGAAAATCCTAAACTACTACCACAAGAAGAGTAAAAAGATGTCCCTCCTGCACCAAGAAAGATCTGAAGATCTTTTTCAGTGTTGTTGGAGGTGTGGGGTGTAAGAGCTTGATCTGTTGGTGTCCATCCACCTTGTTCTCTAAAGGTAAGCCATATACATTATATGCACACTTCCGGGCCCATGCGCTGGCATGTGACTGGTGGTGGAATGCTCCATAGCTAGCTTCTGACCATCAGGCTAAAAACCCCCTCACCAGAGGGTGATGGACGTCTGCCACTGTGAACAGCATCTCACAAAATAGCATCCTTCTGCAGTCCCTTTTCATTGTGCAGAAGTAACATTCCCTGCTGATACTTTGATCTTTGTTCTAGAAATTTGTGGGTTTTTCCCTCTTTAAAATAATAAAAGAAGACATTCTTGCAAAAACTTCCCTTTCTCTTGCAACTGATTCTAAATTTAAATTGACAACTTGTTACAGTTTTTCTCTTATGGAGGTCCCTTCTTGGATTCTTGACATTTGAGTTTAAAAATTGGAGTTATGAAAATATTCTCTGAAAGGTCAACTATTAAAGCCATTTAATTAACTTAAATGCGATAAATCTTTACGGGCATTTCTGAAAATGTTTTCTTCTTAAATTTTGCACTGGAAAGATGTTTTAAAATGTATCAGAAGGATTCAGAGGCAGCCCTTCAGGTCATTTGTAGCCTCTCTGAAGCTTCAGAAGAGTCTCAAGGGTCATGCTCCTTCAGGCTTGCAAAGGGTACGTAGTGAAGTGATTTCTAAGGTAGGATCAGGACTTAAATATAGTTATTCAAATTCGTAGTTTCCTTTTCTTGCCCCTAAACAGTCAGAAAATAGAGAGGGTAATAGACAATACTATTTTCCCAAGTAGATAACTAAGTACACTGAAGATTTTGATTCAGCAGGGATAAAATTGGTGAAGACCGATAAGGTGCCATGGTGGTGCTACCAATAATACCCAAGGAAACCTCTTACTTTTCTCTTGTACATTCTGCCAGACACTCTCAAAATCATCTGTCCTCAGTGAAGTACTATCCACCCTAGAACAAGCCTGTAGATTGAGCTTGAAGATTTTTTAAAGATTAGAAATAGGTTAGCATGAATCAATTAAGAACTGCTTTGCCTGCCGGTAAGGAAGACTAAACAACAATCACTCTTTGGCAGATTTTCTGCCTTTTTATCAATATATCCTTCAGGACATGGCAGGTCTGAAGATGAGGGTAGCCCCATTGTTCAATTTTGAATCTCACTTCCTTTGTTGGCCCAAAGTTCTGAACAAGAAGGCAATACCAGAAGCTTGAACTCTACGTGGATTTTGGTATCTTGTGCAGATTCCTTTCTTGATGGCATTGCACCATTGGTAGAGTTGACTGAGTTTCCTTTCCAGACAGCTGGTCTTTGTAGTCTCTGTACTTCCCCAGGCTTTCGAAAAGGGGCATTTCTTTTGGATTAACTGTTTAATAGGATTTCTCTATTCCAGGGATCTTCAATTTCATCCTTATACTTCCTCCATCGTTGCACATGCTTCTCTGGCACCACTGCCATCCTCTGATTCAGTAGTTGGTCTTCAACAATTGCTGTGGCCAAAAGATTTATCACTTTTTGGCCAAGCTGTTCAGTGAAGGGTTTCTCTTTACTAATGTCACTTGGCAGTAGTATTAGCAAAAAAATATGCTCTTTATGGGAAAAAAATTCTAGAAGAAATGAAATCCTTGCTGTCAGAAGAATAAAATCTAACTTGCTATAAGATTACAGCAACTTTGGAAGGAGAAAAATGCAAGTAGAAATAAAATAAGCATGGAGTTTGGTGGTAAAGATTTGAGCAGTATGGGCATAATTTTAAAGAATGAATATTAACTTTTTTAGTTAACTGAAAAAAATGCTTTGGAATAAAATCAAGAGCCTACAAGAGTTTATCATTTTTTGGTATTAAAATAACCACATTGAACCCAGTTTTTATGAACTTGACTTACTTTATACCTCATCTATTCTTGTAAACTGATTTCCCATGAGGCATTTTCAATTGATTCTTCAATTTCATTGATCACTGCTTTTGGATCACTTTTCAGAACATTTCTTCCTTTTTCCAAAATATGCTGCCTATTAATGTTCTAATTTAAAAGGTCAGTCATACAGTATTCCATTTGGATAAACATAGAAATAGTGTGTGTATTTAAAATAGGAATAAGCAAAATCTTGCCTTCAGTGTCCAGAAACTCCACACACCCCTACACCCCCAGTAAGGCTTTGCTTTACTATTAGCATTGCTCTCGGTAATTTTCATGGAATCATTTAGTCTTCAATTCACATCTGTTAACAAACACCATAACCTTTATCAATTCTGATTTCTGGTGGTGACTGAGTACTTTATTGAGGAGTAGAATCTATGGAGGTTATTTGTTTTTATGTATACTAGTATTTGTTTCCTCTTTGTAAGTATTTAAAGGAGATTTACCAAAGATGAACAATTCTTGATTTGCCTGACCAACCTAATTAGTTGCTCCACATTTTTTAGTCTTCACAGTCAGACCTTTAAATCAAGTCAAGTCAAACCTTTTAAAGCTAGCCTTACTGGAAAGTTTTCTTGGTATGATAGAAGTCATTTGAATATCTTAAACTAAATTAAGCACACATAATTGTCAATGGAGATGAATTGCTCTAGGAACCTTTTTACATATACAGAATTAACATTGAGACTGAATAAGAGAGGCCACTGACCTCATTGTTACATAATCTGTTTAACACAACCACACCTCCCCACCAGCAGCTATGCAGTTAGAATCATATGTTACTTAAACAGTGAATGGATGAAGCATGTACTGTTTGCTTTAAAGAAGAAAGCATAAGATATTCTCAATCTACCACTCTGTAGGACACTTAGAGATAGGGGAGAGCCTTCAGTCCAGCTTTAGTAGTGCCGAGTAATGATGTGGGAGCCTTGAAATGGAAGTAATCAGATAGGCTGCCAAGAAATGTGTAAAACAATAGCAAAGTCTCTGCTTTTTCATGCAACTTTAAGAATGCTTAGTAGAGCTACTGGTACCTTGTTTTGCAAAGGCAGGAACTCTCTGGTTCCTTGTTTTCTCCAGTTCTAGGAGGTTTTAAGAGAGGAAGAAAAGGGGGCTTCTCCTCAAGCTCCTGTGCATCTGATCGGAATAGAGCTTTCATCACCAAGTCTTATTTCTTGTTTTTGTTTTAAATCTGGCTAATTTATTCCCTTAATCTGCACAATTTGTAAAATCCTACTAAGATTTAAATCATGCATGATCAAGTTTGTGAAGTATACATTAATCCAATACAACTTGGTATATGAAAAATATTCAGTGCTATTACTTGATTTGAAAAGGTTTGGCTGAAACAGTTGAGACTGAGACATTTTGACCTAGACCCCAGGTACCCCATCAATATCAGTAGTTACTATACAGATACCAGGCAGCATTTGAATTGTCAGACATTTGGTTCCTTTAAAAAAAAAATGAAGGTGGCAGTGGCACAGTTCTGCGATGGTACAGTTCTGTGATGCCACCATAAGAACAGCTTTCCATTGCTTTACACTTTTGTACACAGTAAGTGCAATTGTGTCCACTGTGAACATTCACAAATCTACTATCACAGCCTTGTGAAGAGGGACTTTGTAAAGGTAGGTCATTTTGGAGCTAGTGGGCTCTCATGCCAGGCTTACCCCTCATTTCCATGGATAGCTCTTTTAGAGCTGCAGTCATCCATTCTTGTTTTTAATCTCTTTCTTAACAAAGTATTTGCCACATTTGGGGATGTAAAGCAACCTCTTAGTAGTGTGAATTAAAAACATTTACCTTCTAGAGAAGAGATGACAAATCATAATACTTGTTCTTTGAAGGCAGTAATTACACAGACCACACACACACACACACACACACACACACACACACACACACACACACACACATGCATTTAAGGGAATATTTGCCTTTTCTAATAAAAATCAACCACAGTTGTTCATCACCAGCAGGTGGGCCTATGCAACATAGATGCCTACTGCAGGGTAGGCAGTTTAATAGTTTAAAGTGGTTAGTTAGAGTTTTGATGTGTTCCAAACCCATTAATACACAGGAGGTTGTACCCAGAAGTGTGGGTGTGTTTAGAATTACTGCATTTTCTTCAGAGAACAAGAATTGCAGGTAAACTCACCTTTGTTATTGAATGGGAACAGAAAACACGGAAAATTCCAAGGACGAACTAATTTTTTCAGTGAAAAGCCATAAGACTAAAGGTAATAGTACAAAAGATCTATGTTTACTCATGCTAAAAAAGAAATCTTTTCTTTTCAGGTGACTATATCTTTGCAAACTTAATATCTGCTACCTCCTTTAATGATTGAAACAACTCTCTAGAGTTAGTTACTTTTGGAGAAAATCTAGGGTAAAATATTTGTAAAAATGTGAGTAATTAGCTAATATAAATAAATGAGTCTGGTTTTTTTTTTTTGATTAATCACTTCAACAAGAAAGAACAATGAATAAACTGATGAATCCTGTTTTACTCTTCTCTAATCTCAGGTCTCATTATATTTTTAGATAATCATTTATGCCCTGAAAAAGCACCTGCCACATTTGAAAACTTGATTCATAGCATGAAATTCAAGCCGTGTTGAAATTCAACCATATTTGTGAAATGCAAATACATGTTTATTTACTTATGGCTAAATCCTTCCCTTGTATTATTGACTTTGAGGATAAAAATTTAAATAGAAACAATAAATAACGTTGCCTGATTGTTCTCTCCTATGGATGTTTGTCAGGTTTCTTTAGCTGTTACCCTGTACTTTCCCTCAGCATAAATGACCAGAAATAAAAATTATCTCCAACTCAAAGAAAGCCCTTTTAATTCAAGCTATGGATTATGGGTAAAATGGATTCTTCTTTTTAACTTTCCCGCTTATGTTCTCTCTAGTTTTGTGTATTCTAGCACCAGTTCCTTCTGTAAACAGAAAAACTAAAAAAAACCTCAAGAATGTAAAAAAACACACTATGAAAATACTTCATGAATTTTGAATGAGTGCTTTAACAAACATTGTTCTATGCGTCATTATGATCTCTTTTGGCTTCTGATTGCCTAGTTCAAAAAGCATTGTGTTAGGTAGTGTTCCTTATCAAATTGACTAATAGTTATTATTCTTTGTCCTTTAGAAATAAGCCTTATTAGTACCCATTTATTTTTGGAATTGAGGAGTGTCAATAGAAATCATTAAATAACATATTTTGGTCTTGAAATAAAAGTATACTCTAGCAAAGATCTATATAACACTTAAAATTGCTTAATATTCGCATTTTTTTGTGAAAGTAACTCATTACTTTTTTTTGGAGATAGCTCCATTTCTACTATTTAAGTTTGTTAGAATTAAAGATGAAGTACAAACACTAAAAAGCTAAATTAAAGTGAATATAGGAAACAGCAACAACTCATCAAAAGCTATTATTTTTGCCTTGGTTCAAGTTATCTTTTTAATTCTATTTGATACAAAACCCATTAGAATAAAGAACTTGGATTTTTTTTTCCTTGGGAGTTTTTTCCCTGTGAGAATTACCAGGCCAGTAAGGTCTAGCCTCCTGAACATGCTTTTTTTCCTTTCGTAGTTAATGACCTTTTCAGTAAGATAAAGTTTTACTTTTTACCCAAGGGTAGAACCCCTAGAGAGTGAACTGTGGTCAACTCTTGTGCTTCTTACAGTCATGACTTAAAGAAAAAAAATACATCCTGCTTGTTTCCTCAAAATTCTTTGTTCCAATTTATTTTTAAAACAGAGCTTATTTTCCTTTTAGAAATTTTGGAAAACTTTTTTTTTAAAGTGAGACAAGTAGTGAATATTTGCTTGACTTTGAAATTTGAGAAATTGAGGCATAGGAACAAAAAATACAGAGCTACAAGTCATACTCAGAGACCATCTGGTCCAACACCCTTGTTGTTCAGATGAGCAAACAGAGGCCTAGGGAGGTTAAGTGACTTGCCCAAGGTCACTCTGGTAGTAAACATCAGAAGAAGAGCTTGAGTTCTGGTCATCAGATACCCAAGTCAATGTATAAACAACTGTCTGCCAAATAATCAGTGATAAACCATTGTCTAGCATGGGGTAAGGGAAAGAATAATGAGGTGGGAGGCACCCTAGGATTTGGATACTTAATTTAATGTCTGATAGTTGACAAGTAATTTCACCCCTCTGAATCCTAGTTTTCTTATCTGTAAAATGGAAAATGATATTACTTATACAACCTATAATATAAACTTGATAAAGGAAAACCCCATGTCCACCATAGAGAAATATGTAAATGTGAGTCAGAAATACATGTCTGTCACTTCAAAATAGTACACCTTAGGCTAAAGTGGTTGTTAAAAATCTAGCATCTTCATCCAGGGAGCCAGTAGAAATGGATTTTGTGACCACTTACGCTTTAGAATAAGATTGTTGCTACCTTGAAACTTGGGACTTAGGTTCTTCAGACTCTTATATACATCATGAGCATATTGGACAATCCATTTAAATGAACATTGATTAAGAACGTATGTGTAAGGAACTATGCTTAGGCAGCAGGGATGCAAAAATGAACATCTCACCCCTGACCTCAAGAAGCAACAAGTAGTCCAGCTTAGCTGGAATTTAGTCTATGTGTGTAATCCGATTCCCACCCAGTCAGGGTAGGGCTGTGGCAACCTAGTGCTGAATGCTGTGTGTGGAGAGAGATATGATTCTTGATTGGCAGGAAGACTTTGAACCTGATACTACATACCTGTTTAAGAGACTTACTGAGTGAGTTCCAAAGCTTCTCTGGAGAGATACGTGGATTGAAGATACTCCAAAGAGAAAAGAAGGAAGTATGGGAGAAAAGGTGACAGGGAGGGAGAGACAAAAAATAGAGCAGTGACTCTGACCTTCTCACTGACTTTAGATTGGCATAATTACATGGAAAATCTGGACCCGCCATGTTTTTTCAGTCTGTTTGAAATTCAAGAGAATCCTAGAATAGACCTGCTCTGGGGGAGGTTGTTCTTTTCCTTTTCATTTGGTGGTGATTCAACTTGTTCCCAGCTGAAGAGCTGGTTTGCTCTTGTATATGGTTTGATACATACAATTCTGTATAACTTCTTTCTATTTGCAGTTTACTTGGATACATGGGTTTATTCAGTATTCACTATTTGTGACTGCCTTTGTATAACCAACATTTAGTGAAAAAGAGCTAAGCTTGCAAGTTGGTATATTACTTTCCCCTTTAAGAGCTACCGAGAGGGTGCTTCTTTGGCTCTTAATGTCACCGGTAGAAGAGACAGATATTTGAAGTGTGGCAGATATCGTTCTGGCCTTATACCTTTCTTTCTCAGAGCTGGTATCGAAGAATGCCCAGCTCTACAAGGGCATCTTCCCACCAGCGAGCATGCTAACAATGTAGGCCCTTCCCTTGGCCTTGCTCCTCTCCACAGTCAGGCAAGGTCTCAGATCATAGCAGTCTGTGCCCTCTATGAGCTACATCTGTGTATTTAGAAAACTCAAGTGTTCATACCTACCTTATATTTTTAAAAGGCAACAGTATGAACAAAGGTTGATATCGGTCAGTGAGCTATTTATGAAGCCTACACTGTTCCAAACATTGTGCTTGGTGCTATCAGTACAAAACCAGTACTGAAACAGTACCTGTATATGTGCATATATATGTATATGCTGTCTGCCTTGGAAGAATTAAGTATATATGTGCATTATATATGTGGATATATGAACAAAAAATAAATGCAGGGTTATTTTGTTAAGAGAGGCACTCACAGCTGTGGGGAATTGGGAAAGCCTTCATGTAAGGCTTCTTTGAGGTGGAAGTAAGGGATAAGTGCCCCCAGGCAAGGGGGCCATCCAGGACAATGACCACGTGCCATCTGTGAAGAACAACAAGAAGGCAGATTTGACTGGATCAGAGAGTAATGTGGAATAAAGCTGGAAGCTTAAGTTTGAGTCAGATCATGAAGGACTCAAACATCTGAGCAGAGAAGTTTATTTTTTCTTCTAGAGGGGATGGGGCATCCTGGAGTTTATTGAATAGGGAAATGATATAATTAAACCTGCACCTAAGGAAAATCATTTTGACAGCTGTGAGGAAAGACTTGAGATGGAGACCGATGAGAAGGCTCTTTTAAATAGTCCAAGAAGGAAGGATGAGGGCGTGAACTCCGGTTGGTGGCCATATTAATGGAGATAAAGAAGCAGATAGGAGAGATAACACCTGGGAACTAGCAGGATAATGGTGCCCTCCATAGTAACAGTGAAGTGACAGTAGAAAAGGAGTGACAATAAATTGGGTTTTGACATAGTGAATCTGAGATAATTATGAGGTGTCCATGTCCAAATTGCGAGCAAGCAGTTCATGAATTGGGGCTGGCACTTAGAGAGACAGGGTCTATCTGTGTAGCTCTAGGAGTCATCTGAATAGAAATGGATAACTGAGCTCATGGGAGCTAATGAAATCACCAAAGGAGAGAGTGCCTAGAGAGAAGAGAGCCCCTGACAGACCCTTGGGATGTACACTTAGGTAATACAGAAGCAGATCCAGCAAAGGAGACAAGAGGGGGAGAACCAAGAAACCAATGACACAAAAACCCAGAATATTAGGAAAGAAAGGGGGATCATAAGTGTTTAATTCTACCCCGAGATAAAGAAATGAGGTTCTTGATAAAGGAGAGAGAGAGAGAAGAGAAAGAAGAGGGACGGCAAGGAAGGGAAAGGAGAATCCAAATTGGAATTATCTACATAATAATTTGTGGACTTTGTCTCATCCAACAGTTAATGGGAAGTTACTTAAAGTCTTGAGAAAGGGAATGATATGATCAGTACTGTACATAAGAAAGAAAAATTTGGAAATTATTAAGAGTTGGAAAAGAGAGGCAGAAAGACCATTTCAGAGGTTACTTGAAATACTCCAATAATTGTGGCCTGGTGACAGACTGAACTAGAGTGATGGTTGTGTAAATTGACAGGAGAGGGCTAATGTGAGAAATGTTGTTGCAGGGTAGAATTGAAAAATTGTAATGATAATTATAATGGACATATATAACTTTTGATATGGCAGTCAAATGGGTATGAGGAGCAAAGTAGAAGAAAGTGTCACAGATGGCTGAGATTTGGGGCCTAGAGAGATAGAACATTTATTAAGCACTGGGAATACCGGGAAAAAAGCATCCAAGACAGTCCTTTCCCTCAAGAAGATCTAATGCAAGAAGACAGCCCATAAAGGGATAGTAGGGAGCTAGATACATGTGAGGTGTTATGGTCTAGAAAGAGCGAGAAAGTGAGATGAGATCTACATCTAGGCAAAATCAAGTGAAAGCCCATTTTTCAGATACCAAGACAGTTCCTGGGGAAAGTACAAGCTTCTGGGGCAGGAGGGGAGTCAGAGAAGAGATCTAGCTGAAAGCTGAAGTGGAGAGATCATGATTTGGGGAGAGCTGGAAAGTTAGGTGAAGGTAGGAGGATGATGGTACCATCAACAGTAATAGACCCTTGTAAGTCAAAGAGCATATTAATAATTTTTTCTAATTTGCTTTTAGTTTTTTTGGAGAAATAAAGCACCTTGTTTTTTCTTCCCTTATATGTTTAAATTAGGATCTTCTACTAAGATGGATATGTGATTTCACTGATGTTTCATTGATCTTGCTAATAGTATGGATCACTATTCATCTCTGCCCTCTCATCTTCTCTTACTCTTGTCCATATCTTCCTATTAATTCTCCATTCCATGGGTATCAGTGTAGCATAAGACCTCTATATTCACTATCCTAAATTTTGATCAATGATTTTCTGTTCTGTGTTGACTTGAATTGAGCCACCAAAGACGGGATTGAGTATGGATAGCTTTCTATTGTTAACTAAATGCAAAATTACTGCCCCTAAAGAACTTTAAAAGTTCCATACCTCAGGAAAAAAAAAAAAAAAGAATATCAGATTAAAATGCTAAAATGTTGTAGTGCTGCACAATCGCCTCGTTTGTATTTCATTGAATAAGCTTATTAATAATAATAAAAAACGTTATGCCCAAAACAAATGGAAGCTGAGGAATTGCATGTATGTTGTAAATCAATTTTATATACATATTGGGAGAATTAAGAATTTTTAAGAGGAATTCAATACAAATTCATTGGGAAAATGATATAAAAATCCTAGTTATGAATTAACAGCTTTCCTTTAGGTTTGTTTTAGGTCATAAAAAGACTCGTGTAAGAGGTTTGTTGTTATTCAGTTGTTTCAGTCACATCTGACTCTTTGTGACACCATTTGGGGTTTTCTTGGCAAAGATACTGGAGTGGTTTGCCATTTACTTCTCCACCTCAATTTACAGATGAGGAAACTGAGGCAAATCAGGTTAAGTGACTTGTCCAGGGTCACACAGCTAGTAAGGCTCTAAAGCCAGATTTGAACTCAGGAAAATGATTCTTCTTGACTCCAGGTCTGGCACTCTGTCCAGTTTGCCACCTAGCTGCTCATAAGTTTACCAAGATTTAAAAGAATTTGAGTTGAATGACTACCCCTCCCCAAATCTGTTCATATTCTACACAATAATTCATACAATATTAATAGGGAGCTTTTATGTGCAGTTTTTTATTAAAACTTCTAAATGAGTTCATTTTAGATTTTGAGTGTATAATTCAAGACCTTGTCTTCCTAAATGAAAAACAAAGCCAATAATGCTGTAGGTATAGGGAACATATAGATAAGAGAGTGTAAAGGCTGAAATGGTGATGTGTGAAGATGTGTAGTCCGGACAGTGTTTAAGATTAAGATCACCTCACTTGCTGGCAGTCTGCTAGCATCCCACAATTTCTGTCTTCTCATTTTCTCTCACATACAGTAGTAATCCTGCTTCTGAGTGCATATATCCTATCCTTTATATGTTCTAGGACAAGGGGTCCCTGAGGAGATATAGTATGTGCACATCAAATAGCATAAAGTAATATGTAATTTGTAATACAAGGAGTTCTATGAATTCAGAGGGAAAGAGAAATCACTGTAGGCTAGTGATGAAAATCTGAGTCATGAAAAGTAGGATTTTAGTGAAATGGGTAGAATTTGGTTAGGCATTCCAAGCAAGGAGAGCATCCTGAGGACAATCTCAGAAGCAAGAGTAATTCTGTGTATGAGAGAAAATGAGAAGACGGGCTTGACTAAAATAGATGGTGTGAGTTAAGAAGTCGCGAGAGGTAAGGAGGGATGGGTATAGGATGGGGCATTTTCATGGACAGAAAGGTTTAAGTTTAGATGTTACTCTTTATGTAACGGAGCACAAAAGGGAAGTAACATGAGTAGACTGGCATTTTAGGAAGATGATTTCACATCAATATGCAGAGTGGATTAAAGGGGAGAAACGTTAGAAAATGTTTTCCCTGTTTGGCAAAAACCCTAGTTTTCTTACAGAAAATTCGGTTTAAGACTCTTGTTTTCATTTTCATTTTCTCTTTATATAGGTTCTTTCCCATAAAGGCTCAAAGTTTTATACTAATATTATTTCATTTACTAAGTTATACACTAATTTTATTAAAAATTAGTCATCAGTATTAAAGTCTTATCTACTGTATTGAATACTTTCCTTTTTGTTCAGAGATCTTGGAACTGTTTGAAATTCAATTCAGGAAATATAATTTTTTTGAATTAAATTTTATGTTTATTTTTAGTTTACATCATTCATTTCCACAAGTTTTTGAGTTATAATTTTTCTCTCCATCTTTCCCCTACCCACCACCCCAAAACAGCGATCCCACTGAATACCCCTCCCCCAATCTGCTCTCTCCTATATCCTCCCCCATACTCCCTCTGACTTTCCAGTAGGGCAAGATAGATCTCTCTGCCCCCAGTGCCTGGATATCTTAATTCCCAGTTGCATAAAAAAATAATATACAAATTTTTTTAAACATTTGTTTTTAAAACTTTAAGTTCCAGATTTTTTTCCCTTCCTCCCTCCTCACTTGTCCTCACTGGGAAGACAAGCAATCCAATATAGGTTATACATGTGCAGTTACCCAAATCATTTCCATAGTTGTCATATTGTGAAAGACCAACTATATTTCCCTCCATCCTATCTCACCCCCCACTTATTCCATTTTCTCCTTTGACCTTATCCCTTTTCAAAAATGTTTGCCTCTAACTACTCTCTCCCCCAATTTGCCCTCCCTTCTATCATTCCCCCTCCTATCCCCTACCCCCCCCATTTTGCTGTAGGATAAGATACCCAAATGAGTGTGTATGCTATTCCCTCCTTAAACCAAATTCAATGAGAATAAGGTTGTTCCTTTCCCTTTCACCTTCCTGTTCTTCCCCTACATTGTAACAGTTTTTCCTTGCCGCTTTTATAAGAGATAATTTACCCTAATCTATCTCCTTTCTCCTTCTCCCAATAAATTCCTCTCTCACCTCTTAATTTTATTTTTTAGATATCATCCCTACATATTAAACTCATCCTGTGCTCTCTGTCTATGTATACATGAACATACATGTGCCCTGTGTGTATATGTTCTACCCTCCTTTAACCTGTTCAGATGAAAGTGAGATTCAAGTGAGTCCTGGTCCCCCAAATGGTTTTTAATAGTCTTCTACTTCTTTACCTGAATTATGTGAGTAAATTCATTTTTCATCCTCCATTTTTCCTATCCCCTTTCCTTCTACTAAGATAATCAAAATAGAACAAAGCTACTCACATGGTCTGGGCCTTATTTAACTTCCTTGATGACCTTTGATAATATTAGGGTTCTAAGGTGAAAAATATCATCCCCCCATTAAAATGTAAACACTTGATCCTTGTAAAATCTCATTCAATTTCTCACTTGTATTTACATTTTTAATGTTTCTTTTTTCTCTTTTACTTCAAAGTTTCTACCTAGCTTTGGTCTTTTTATCAGAAATGCTTAGAAATCCTCTATTTAATTAAAGAGCCATTTTCCCTAGTAGAATTGTACTCAATTCTGATGGATAAGTTATTCTTGATTATAAACCTATATCTTTTGTCTTTGGGAATATTATATTACAAGATCTTCTCTCCTTTAGCTGCCAGATCTTGTGTGATCCTGACTCTAGCTCCTTGGTATTTGAACTCTTTTTAAAAATTAAAAAAATTTTTTTTCAAATGCTTTATTAACTTCTAATTTACATCATTCATTTCCGCCAGATTTTGAGTTACAAATTTTCTCCCCGTTTTTCCCCTACCCACTGCCCCAAAATAGCATATTTTGGGATATCCCCTCTTCCAGTCTGCTCTCTCCCATATTTTCTCCCATACCCCTTTTGACTTTTCCAGTGGATCTCTGTGCCCCAGGGCCTGTATATCTTATTTCCCAACTACATGTAAAATAGTATTAGTAATAGTATATATATATTTGAGTATTTGATTTTAAAACTTTGAATTCCAGATTCATTCCCTTCCTCCCTTGTCACCCACCCTTACTGGGAAGATAAGCAGTTCAGTATAGGTTGTACATGTGTGGCTAATGCAAAACAATAGCATAGTAGATATATTGTAAAAGACTGACTATATTTCCCTCCCTCCTATCCCACCTCCGACTTTTCTATTCTCTACTTTGATCTTGTCCCTTTTCAAAAGTGGGTGCTTCCAACTTCCCTCCCCCCTGGCCTGCCCTCTCTTCCATCATTCCCCCTCTCATCCCCTTCCCTCCTCAAGCCAAATTCAATGGGAATAAGTTTGACCCATTCCCTTTTGCCTTCCTATTCTTCCCCTCCATTGTAACCATTTTCCCTTGCCTCTTCTATATGAGATAGTTTACCCCATTCTGTCTCTCCCCTTTTCCTTTCATTATATTCCCCTCTCACCCCTTAATTTCACCTTTTAAGTATCATCCCTTCCTGTTAAATTGGTCCTGTGCCCTCTATGTATGTATACCTATAAACATATATACACACATTCACATATGTATTCATATGCCCATATACCCTCATATATAGATATAGATATTTCTATTCCCTTCAACTACTGAGAAAAGTTTCATAAGTTACAATTATTGTTTTTCCATGTAGGAATGTTAATAGGTCAACTTTGATAAGTTCCTTATGATTTCTTTTTCCTGTTTACCTTCTCATGCTTCTCTTGCTTCTTGTATCTGAATGTCAAATTTTCTATTCAACTCTGGTTTTTTCAGCAAGAATGCTTGAAAGTCCTCTATTCCACTGAATGACTATATTTTCCCTGAAACATAATATTCAGTTTTGCTGGGTAGGTGACTCTTGGTTTTAATCCCAGCTTCTTTGACCTCTGGAATATCATATTCCAAGCCCTTCGATCCCTAAGTATAGAAGCTGCCAGATCCTGGGTTATCCTGATTGTGTTTCCACAACATTCAAATTGTTTCTTCCTGCCTGCTTTTAATATTGTCTCCTTAATCTTATACCTATAATATTCCTAGGAGTTTTCTTTTTTGGGATCTTTTTCAGGAGGTGATCGGTGGATTCTTTCAACCTCTATTTTGCCCTCTGGTTCTAAAACATCAGGGCAGTTTTCTTTGAGAACTTCCTGGAGGATGATTTCTAGGTTCTTACTTTGATCATGACTTTCAGGTAGTCCAATAATTTTTAAATGATCTCTCCTGGATCTATTTTCCAGGTCAGTGGTTTTTCCCATGAGATATTTCACATTGCCTTCTATTCTTTCATTTGTTTGGATCTGTTTAACAGCATCTTGATTTCTCATAAAGTCATTAGCTTCCATTTGCTCCAGTCTAATTCTGAAGCCATGATTCTCCTCATTGAACTTTTGAGATTCTTTTTCCATATGGCAAATTCGGCTTTTTAAGGCATTCCTCTCCTCATTGCCTTTTTGAGCCTCTTTTGCCATTTGAGTTAGTCTATTTTTTTAAGCTCTGATTTTCCTCAGTCAGGCTGTTGACTCTCATTTCATAATTTTCTTGCATTGTTCTCATTTCCCTTCCCAATTTTTCCTCCACTTCTCTTATCTTCTTCTTAAGGTCTTCTATGGCCTGTAACCAGCTTGTATTTTCCTTTGAAGCTTTTGGTGCAGGAGTTCTGACTTCACTGTCTTCCTCCTGTTCCATGCTTTGCTCCTTTTTGTCCCCAAAATAGGAGTCTAATGTTGGAATCTTCTGTCTTCTTTGTTTCCTTTGCCTGGTCATGTCACCCCTCAGTCACTTGACCCCTGGACTTTTTGCCACAGTAGGACTCTGCCACCATACAGGGGAGCTTTCATCCCAAAGGCTGGGGTTTTCTCAGCTGCCATAGGTATTCGATGGGTGCCCTCTCTGAGGTCTCCACATGCTCTGGCAAGCTGGACACACAACCCAGGACCTCCACCCTAGACTGCAATCCAGATCCAAGCAGGTTAAAGCAAGAGTGATTACCCCTCAGACTGGTGCTTGGTCCCCCTACATCTGCAGGCCAGGAGCTGAAGCTGCCAGGTGGAGCTGGCTGTGCCTGAGTTTCAGCAGCTCCTCGCCCCGGGGGGCAAAAGCCATGCACTCCCACTTACTGGTCCCAAAGTCCAGACTGCACTGACCTCTCACTTTGTCCTTCGCATCTATGTGTTGATAAATCTGGAAATGGACACAGCTGCTGCTGATCTGGGGTCCCTCTGGCCGGGGTCTGGTCAGGCCTGCCCTGGGACTAAAGCCTTGGGTGGGTCTGGGCTCAGCTCCCAGAGCTCTGTGCTGGATTCCTGCCAGCCTGCCGGGCTGTCCTCAGTGGGAGGTTAGCTTCTCTGTGTCATTTTGTGGGTTCTGCAGCTCCAAAGTTTGTTTAGAGTCCCCTTTTTACATGGATTGGGGAAGGTGGAAGCCGGAGCAGCAGGGAGGTCCTGCTTCTACTCCACCATCTTGACTCTGCCCCTCAATTCAGGAAATATTTAACTCATTCTGTGTACAAGGCACTCTCCTAATGTTGGGGATAGGAGACAGCTCCTGCCCTTATGGAGTTTTCATTTTATTGGGGTAAGTACAACATATGCACAGATCATTGAGAACAAGTTGGGGAGAGAGAAACCATTAGCAAATAGTAGGGAGAGTGGGTCAGGGCAGGTTGTCCAGAGGAAGTGGTACTTGAGTAAAGCTTTCAAGACATTCTCTTTCCATTAACATCTTTGTAAGGGTCAGGCCTGACCCACACTGAAACTCTCTTCTGGTTTAATATTTAGAATAAAATGAGATAATTGTTCATTCAACTGTTAACAACCTGAACTTTATGTAACATAGAAAGGCTGTTCTACAAGAGTTCCCTAGCACTTAGCTAGTTTCTCCTTGCCACAAAATGAAAACGTGCTCATCACCATAGGGAAACACATCTGGGCACTGAGATAGTGTCTAGTGAGTTCTGCAGCCTTGGGTTATCCACTGAGTCTCTATGGGCCTTTTTTTCCATTAGGTGACCAGAAAGCCAAGTCATTATGGCAAGAGACTACCAGGAATTTACATCTTCAGCCTTAACTCCCTGGGCCCATCAAATCTCAGACGCCTGTCAAGGAAAAATTGGCTTAACTGATATCGTTAGATATCAGAATCCCATAATACAAATCATAACATAAATGCAGTGTGTCCAAAAAGGCTTAGTATCATTTTAAGTTAACTACACTAAGAAGTTTGGGATACACAGTTGTCCCAAGTATTCAGTAATGAAATATTCAGTAGTAATTACTGAATATGCATTATGTTTAAATGGTACCAATCTGCTGATACATAGCTTTTTTAAAAAAAAAAGTTTATTATGAGTTGAATAAACAATCTGAACAAGTATTAATAATAAAATAAGCAAGCCAAATAAAGAACAAAGCAAACATTAAAACCATAAAACCTGAGCCCTTTACATTCTGTCACATCACTGTGTTATGTATCTTCCCAAGGTATAAGTACTGATGATCTAAGTCATTGAAGTGCATCTCATTATCGGAGCTGTTCTAGCTTCTCCTCTGAGGATGGACCTAGAAAGTTTTGTTGCTGTTTCCCCCCCGTACATAGTAAATGTGTATATTCTTATCCTTCTTTCTTTACTTTGTATCAGTTACATGTGTCTTAACATATTTCTTTGTACTTATTTTCATTTTATGGCAGTCATTTTTGTATAGTTATATAAACTATATAATATAACTCAACTTATTCAAACATTCCTCAGTCATTAAAAATGTGTTTTTTTTCTGGCTATTTTTACATTTTTCAAAAACACAATCCCGTATCTGCACAGAAACAAAAATATATGTATTCAGGCAATGCATAGCCTCAGTAAGATTTTCTTATTTAAAAAACCCTGGAAAAAATACCTTGAAAAAATGTATTTATGGAAGTTGTGCATGGTGTTCCACAGTCTGGAGATTTATTGTTCGTTAGATATCAGAGAATATTGATTTTGAGATAGAAATTCCCACAGTAAATTCTTAATAAATCTTTATTTTGAATTGAATTGTCAGATCTCTTCTAATATTTCAGGAGAATGGAAATTGAGGCATTGACTCACATCAAGTGAAGTAGGAATGTAGTAGAACATATTTCTCCCTGGTGTGTGAGTATCAAAAAGATCCCCTCCAACACCGAGTGGGCATAGGATTTATAGAATCTTAATCACCTTCTTCCATCTGGATCTCTGTAGAGTGGGCTTTCAGAGCAAGTCTGATCTATTTTGATGTATTTTAAAATATCTTCAGTACTTAATATATTTTCATTATTTTAATCCTTCTTGCCTTTCCTATGTGTTTTCTAAGGATTTGTGATCAAAGAGATCAGCATATTAGGAGTCAGAAAATCTCAATTCTGTTTCCTTACTCTTACACTGACAGAATATTTCTAAGATGAATGAATTCTACATTTTATATGCTTTTTTAAACCTGTAGCTTTTTTATAAAAAGATTTTTGGAACGTTTTATTTTCAGTTGTTGTACATTGATTGTGGTTGGGTGTAGGTATGTATCTTTGAGGCTAGGGAGTGCAGCAGCTGCTTAGAGAAGGATCCCAGCACTCGGCAGCAGCACAGGATCTACTGTGCTCCTCTTATCTCAGAGACCTCCTACCTGATGCCAGACAGTGTAGATACCCAATGAGGTTTAGACCTTTTTAAGCTTGAGAATTCCCAAGCTCCAGTGGTTTGAGGTAGCCTGCACTAGGGTGGTAGCTTTGTGAGTAGAAAGAAAGGAGACACTGCTATCTCATGAAGAGGGGGAGGAGAGGAGGGAATTACACAAATCAATTTATGGTAAAAGATATAAATTGGGGTGGCTAGGTGGTGCCGTGAATGGAACACCGGCCCTGGAGTCAGGAGGACCTGAGTTCGAATTCAGCCTCAGACACTTAACACAAAACTAGCCATGTGACCTTGGGCAAGTCATTTAACCCCAAATGCCCTGCCTTCCCCCCTCAAAAAAAAAAGATATAAATTAAAAATGGTTTGACCTCTGAGTCAACTTATAAAGAGTACTAGTTTTAGAGTCAGAAGTTCTGGGTGCAGATCAAGTTCGCATTTATTGCAGGAGTGACCTTGTACATACAATTCATTTTTCATCTCTGGACCTCTGTTTCCTTCTTTTTAGCTCCAGTTGTATAACAAGTTGTCTTTCATAGAGGCGAGAGCGTGCGTGCATGCGTGCGTGCGTGCGTGCGTGTGTGTGTGTGTGTGTGTGTGTGTGTGTGTATGTATGTGTGTAATAGGATTATCTAAGAATAGATTCAGCATTGTCAGGGACTTTAGGATCTTCTAGTGCCGTGGTTGCCAAACTTCTTTGATCATGTAACCTAATCAATCAAAACTTTTTGAGCACTCCCTATTAATGTATATTCATTTATAAATTTCAAAAATGTACCTTGCTTTAGTTGTATTGTTTAAATATAAAATAATAGATGGAATAAAGAAAAATAAATAATACTTGTGAGTTTAAATTTTTTTATTTATTAGTGGAAGAAAGGAAACAAGTGTTTTTCAGCACTTTTTTATGTGTGAAACAACTGCTCAATACTAGGGATATAAATACAAACAAAAATATAGGTAGTTTCTACCATCAAGGAGTCTGCATCTTAATGAGAGAAAACAGCATATTGAAGGGAAGGGAGGGAGGGGGAAGCAGTGCCTACTGGGGGGTGGGGCATCATGATTTTGAAGTCCATAAGTCAGGGTCAGAACCCGAGGGGAATGAAGCCTGGCTTACCTGAGCCCTTCCACAAAATGGAATTCCCCAAGAGGGACTCACTGATGAGAAGCTAAGAGACAGCATGGCTTACTGGATAGAGAACCAGTGGAAGACCTGGGTTCAAGTACAGCCTTTGACAGTACTGTCTGCATGCACTTGGACAAGTCATTGACCTGCATTGATAGAAGACACTTCCTCACCTTGGAGTTTTTCCTATTCTTAGGAAATTACAACTCTGTTTCCTATCCCTGTCCTTATCCTTAACCATTTTTAGCAGCACAAAAGTACATTTTTGTTCTTATTAAGTCATTAATAATTTATTGTCATATTTATTAATGTATTAATGTAACATTTTAGTGAAAGCAATGTGAATTGAATATTTTCATTTTTAAAAATTCCTCTATATGGCCTGGGGAGATAATGGTGGATTTTAAATAATAATTATTTGATCTAATTAACTGAATTAATTACTAATAATATAACTAGATGAGAAGACTGACTTTAAAATTTTTTAGATGCAGTGAGGAAGTCATTTACATTTATTAAATAAGTAGATTGGCAATATGGTCAGACCTACACTTTAGAAAAATCATTTTGACAGGTACATTGAGTATGGATCAGAGGGCAGCAGTGCTTGAGGCAGAAAAAGTATTGATGAGATTTACAGTAATCTAGTTGAGAGGTGATCTTGGCCTGAACTAAGTGGTGTGTGACTAAAGAGGAGGGGATGCACATACCCAGAGATATTGGGGAGAAAAATGACAGTATTTGGCAACTGATTGACTATATGGGGTGAGTGAAAGGGGAGGAGTCCAGGTGACAAATCTGGGTGACTGGAAAAATAGGGAAATTATGAAGAGGAGAGAAGAGATTTAGGGGGAAATGTCATCTGAAGAGCGTGGAACCCACTATGCCTGCTCATTATTTGTGACTCACCATCCCACCTCTAATGAAAAGGAGAAGGGAAGGATCATTTCCTGAGGCTCAGAGGCAGTGCACTGAGAGGCATCTGCTGTAGCCACGGGGTGAGTGGAGGTTCGGGAGGAAGGTGTGTTGGGGAAGTCCCTAGTGGTAACTGCTGCTGCTGCTGTGTCTGGAAAGGGAGAGAGATTGGGGGCTCTCATGGAAACTAGGTGGAGGAGAGGGGAGGGTTTAGAGTACAGCAGGCAGGGTTGTGTTGGAGAAAAGTCCCTGGTTGGATGTGCTGGTGAGTGCGTCTTTCCTTTCCTTCTCCCAGTTGATCTGTTGCCTTTTGCCTAGTGACCACAGCCAGGGCACTCACTTTGGACACCACTGATCTAGTCTAATCTCATTTCCACAAATGAGGAAATTGAGGCTGTGAGAGTTTGTGACTTGCCTGCCTGATGACGAGCAGTAAATAAGCAGTCATGCACCAAAACCAGTGCTCTTTCCTCGGCATCTTGTTTCTACCCTCTTTAAATCATAACTTTTTAAATAGTCCCTTTAAATATGAAGGGATTAGTGTTAACTTATTAAATACAATCTAATCTTTAGTTTGTGAGATAGTCATTGTAGTTAGTGATAATAATTTGTCACTGAAAATGTTTTCCTTTATGCATATTTAACTAAATTTATACAGTATTTGTGTTCTTAACTCTGACCTCATTAGCACTAACTTCAAATGAACTCAGCCAAACGGTACTGTGTTCTCTGTTGATCATTTTGGTTTCCTTGGAGGAAAAAAAAAAAGACACTGGGTATTTAGTATACCATTGTAGTTTGAGGTAAAGAGGCAATATTTCACTCATGTTTTCTTATGAAGTTTACCTCAGTAAATTTCAGTTGGATTTATTCAGAATGCATATTGGGAGTTCATGCTGACATGTAAGGTCATTAGATATAGGGATATGTTTGAGTTTAATGTCTTGATTTGAAATTTCCTTTTAAGCATAATTTTGCCTTATTTTTTCACTGAAACCACTTAAATTCAGTTAGAGCCTACTACCTGCAAAGTACTGTACTTTCACTTCTGCTGTCATTAAAATTAGTATTTCTGGAAAACTTCTGGTAAAAGTTTGACTAGAGGTAGGCAAAATACAGGAAACACCATGGATTTGTTGGTTTTCAGTTATTTGTAATTCAAGATCTTCCTCTCCCTGCCAAGAACCATGGAAATACTTTGATACGTTGCATTCTTATGGCACCTTTCCGTTTAGCATAGTCCTGTAATAAGTTGTGTTTTACTGACCTAAAAATGTTTTCATTGTTCTCCCTGGTCTGCCTTCACTCTCCCTTTGCTCCAAAAGCTATAAGATCTTAATCCCCTACTTGGGTATTTCTATATGTTTGTGTGTTTGTTTTCCCATTTGAGAAGTGGTAGTCTTTACCACCCAGTGTGCTTCCTGGGCTCTTTATCTCTCTTCCCATAGACACAGAATAGCCTAGCTCCAAGGGATTGATTTTTCAAGGCTTAAACTGTACTTCCTGCCTAAAAATATAATAAAGCTTATTTTTGCTTTGTCACTCACTTTGGAATCTCCTTACTAATGTGAAAGTGATTTTGCATAAAGGTGCATGTTAAATAGCTTTGAAATGTTCATCTCCTCCCAATGGTCATCTTAAATCTTCATTACTCTTATATTTGTAGATGTCTAGAATTTGTCCCTGGGCAAAGCAAGGACATGCTGTGATAGCATATAACTTGGCCCGTCTTCCTACCCGTTTTTCTTGGAGCAAAATGTGAAAACTCTTGGTACATATTTTGATAGGCACAAAATGTTCATTATTTACCATATAGAAGAGGGTTGTTTTTATTGTTGTTGTTGTTACTGGTACTTAGATTATCAAAGGGTGATTTCTTATTAGAAAGACTATCTGATAACAAATCTGTGAAGCTTGTAAAACTGCTGGTTGACCAACCTTACTGGAAATTGACTTTCTTTGTTTAATATTTTATATAGAACAGCTTTTCATATGTTTTAATTAATATTTTGTTTCCTTCAGAGAGGATTTGATTATCAAGTAGAACATTGATGATTCTTTAAAACTAGTTCCCATCCCATGAGTCAAAGGTTTTACATAAATTGTTTTAGCTAAAGTTTTGCTTGCTGCTTTGCTTATTGTTCTTAGATATTAAAGTCTGGAATACTGATATATATTTTCAAAGGAGAGAATTTATGCATCTTTGTTACTGTGGAGTTCTGTGTAAAATTTGTAATAAGGTCAGTGTTGAATTATTTAATGTTTTATCAAGAAATTTTCTTTTAATGTTACACTCCTCTTTACCTCTTTTCTTTCCATACCTTAAGAAATAATTTTAAATTGGTAGAACTTAAACTGGGTTGGTTTTTACATTTGCTTCAAATTTTTGTTATTTTGAATGACAGAATGTTTGTCATTTCATCCTGTGAACACATACATATAATTATAACAGATTTCAACCAAGAATTACTTATTCCTTAAATATGTTGATTCTCTTAAGACCCACAGTTCTCCAAAATGTCAGTCTACAAATTACCAGGAGCTCCTTAGTTCATTTACTTTGAATGTAATTGGATGGTAATCTGTTATGTAATCCCCCTCCCTTTTTTTTTTAATACATTAGAAAGCTGGGGTTATAGGAAGGCTAAAAAAATCATTATATGTAGAACTAGAAGAATCTCTACATGTCATCTAATCTATATCTTTCAGAAAGATTATCTAAGTAGCAGAATCTGAATTTAAACGAACAACAACTTCAGTGGTCTGTCTGCAAACTGTGTCATGAAACCAAGATTTAAAACATTTTAAATCTAAAAGATGAAATGTTATGTTACGTCTAGAAATGCATAGAGTGCAGTGGAGCCTTGTAGCTTCAGACCAAGATCAAAAAAGATGAGTCTGAAATAGTAAGAATTAAATCCATTACAGAATCAGTATAAAGACATAGTTGTATTGTTTAGAAACACACACTGTGGTGACTTATAGTGTTCCCAAGTAAAGGTCTTTCCATTCAAGTCCTGCTTAAGTCATTAGATACAAATAAGAAAAATTTGTAATCAGTATGTTACAAACATGAGTTGTTATGTTACATGGATGTTTACAGAGTACTTGAAAAATTAGGTAAGTGCTAAATATTCCAATGGCAGTCTTATTTAGCTAGAAATGTGCTTAGCAGATCCTTCTTTATAAAGTGTAATGGTGAACTTTAGTTCATTGTGAATTGTGACAAGTTCTGAATTAGTATGATGTAAATTTGAGATTTTAAATACCGAAGTAGCCACACATCATTCTTTAGATGTTGAGGATATTTTAGACCACCCTTATTGGCCATGAACCTCTGGGTTACCAGCATGAAAAGCTTTAATACTCCCCTTCCTTATCATTACTTCAGCAGCAATGCAGTATCAGTCTGATAAGCAGAAGACTGGTGTTACTGGAAGTTTTTAAAAATAGATTCTAGTCCTGAATGGTATGACTAACTTAATATTTTAGGTGACATTAGACACAGTGATCCACTACATCTGAAATTATAGTAATTTCTCCAAGTGCAATTCAAGGAGAAAAGGTTTTCTTCTTTGGAGGGAATGAGAAGAGCTTAAGGGGGCTTTTCCAATGGCCACAGTTGTGCTGAATTCCTAAGAAATTAGTCCAACCAGTTTGTGAAAAGTCATGCAAAATGGGGCATCCTTTAATATAGTTTACTAAAAGTGATGTGATAAGAATCAGAGATGCCTCAAAGTAATAAACTTGCCTTTGCTAATAAAGCTCTGAAGCACAGAAATAGAAAAGCACAATACTTGTGGCAGTGCTCATAGCAAAGGATGTCCTCCTAGATTGGTCATTCCAGAGCCCTCAGTGAACTCTAAGCGTGAATTGTTAAGAACCTTACTGATGACCAGCACCTCTCCTCTTCCTTCTAGTGACTAGGAGAAAGGTTGGAATAGATGCAGAAAAGAGAAATTAGGACAGATGGTTGTTGGTTGTTTTTTTTTTTAAACTTAGTATAGTCCTGGAAATACACACCTAATGTCCACGGCTAGGCCTTTATTCTTTTTTTTTTTTTTTGGAGGGCAATTGTGGTTAAGTAACTTGCCCAAGGTCACATGGCTAGTTTTTTTGTGTTAAGTGTCTAAGGCCGAATTTGAACTCAGGTCCTTCTGACTCTAGGGCCGGTGCTCTATTTACTGCGCCACCTAGCCACCCCTGTTGTTTTAATTTTCTTAACACCTTCAAAGAGATCTGAAATTTATTGTATTTGAAAATTACTAATGGCTGTTTTGTTGTCATTCAACTAAAATTTTTACCATAATTGTACATCTATATGTGTAGAGTTGTATGGTACTCAAGTTAATCACTCATTTTTGAAGTCTCTGAAACAATTCAAAATGAGTTTATGAAAAGGAATTCAACCATGATCCTTAAATGTAATTATCTGGAGTTCTTCTACAAGAAATTTGTCATAACCAATGATCCAGGTATCCTGATAAATGTTTAAATGATTTTTCTTTTTAAAAAACTATGTAAAGCTAACACTTAGGTTCAGATAAATCCACCTTGAATGAGATAGCTCTGTCTGTTAAATGTCTATATACTATATTGAATCCTCTGGTAGAGCAAATAACGACCCAGCTGTTTAATCTCTTTGGATCTCTTTGATTAAATCACAGTGGTAGCTATTAGATATCACCACAGGGGATTATGGTATAGTGGGTTCTTGTCATTGCAAAATTTGAGATTCTTAAGTGAAAGACCACATCAAAGGAGAACTATCATTAATAAGCTTAAACAGCAGGCTTGCCCATAGTAGAGTTTTTTGCCATAAATGGAAATGAAGAATTCTGTTGTTCTGTACCAGTAATAGAAATATTCTTAATATCCCACATTACTCACTCTCACCAGCCAAATACCAGCATTTCTAGTGGGTACCTTTGTCCTATCAGAAAAGGCTGGTAAAGCAGGCTTCATTTGGCAACATAGAACAAGTGTAGTGAACCTATCCTACTCCAGAAACACTGCCTTAGAATTCATCCAACACTCATCATGTTAAAAACAGTGTAGATTCCCATTGTCTCTGTTCACAAAGGAAAAACAAAACAAAACTTGGAGATATCGAGTTTGTATCTCTTATCTTTTCTACCAAACGGATAGTTATGGGGAGGAGGGGCATGGTGAAGCCGCCCATCATGTTACTGTTGTGCAGAGAGTAAGGAAGTTGATAGACATGCATTATCTGGGACTCCTCGGTGAGGTTGGTGCATGTGGGTGTGGAAAGGGTACCTGGCTCACCTATGTATTTATGATTTGCCTTTTAGTTGTTTGTTTTATTTATTATTTATAACTTTTCCTTCAAAGATATACATCAGTATGAGTCTAATCTGCTGTGTCATTTTAGCCAGAAATACAGAAAGCAAAGCTTACTTTTCTTCAGAATTTACTTAGTTTTCATTTGTTATTTTAAAGTAAAAACTCTAACGTGAGTAATACTAGAAGATTTTAATACATATTTCTATGACCCAAGTAATGCATCATATATATCAAATGTTAATTATGTTGGCCAAAATTGAGGGAGAGAGATTACCTGAAAGGGCAACCAAAAAGGGGGGGACTTTCTAAATGTTGTTTCAGATTTATTGCTGTAGACAACAGGGCATTTTAAATGTCTTTTTATATTTTCTAAAACTTTTAAACTTGGTTTTTAAGTGAATTGGTCACCTTAAATAACCTTTCAAAATTCTAATTATTTTTTATCATTTTTCTCCCTGGCTATTTCTATCATACCTAAACCAGCCACATGAAAAAGAGAAAAAAAAATTATTCTGTTTTTCCCTTTAAAAAAAATTATATAAACCAGTACATTAAAGAACTAATAAAATCACATTTTCTCTAAGGAAATAATTGAGATTGTTTTCATGATAGAATTGATGATTAGGGATATCATATAGACATACATATCATTCAAAAGTTGCTATGAAGAATTGACAGTTTATATTGTTACTTTCTTGTTGATGGTTTTTGTGCCTTGAGTTTTCTTGACAAGGAAATGTAAATAACAAATTACAGCAGACTTCCTTATTTTTAAAAAATAACACGTTTAATTAATTAATGTTGTCCAAGTTCCCGTCTGACTTAGATTCTATGATTCTAAGATTCATTAAGCAAAATGGAACCGAAATTTTGAGAAAAGTGTTTATGTATATCAAAGTATTTGCTCAGGAATTATCTACATACTATAAACTAAAGGCTTTTGACTATAATCTGTTTTTCCTTAAGCATTGCAATAACAGTCATTTCAGTTTCCTCTATTTCAGCTATGAAAAGGTTTTTTTCTCCCTATGTTAGTACAAGGCTTAATAAAGGATGTGTGTGTGTGTGTGTGTGTGTGTGTGTGTAGTTTCCACAAAAGATAGTCTGTTTTATGATGAGTATTCCTGATAGATGAGAGACCATTTGTTCATCCAGTAGGACTAAAGTAGCAAAGTTTATATACTGGTTATTTTGGCTGATTAATTATCCTTAATATATGATATGTTATTATCACTACATAGGACTACAGCTGTGATATATATATATGCAAAACATATGTAAAACTGATGCCAGGTAACTGATGGCACTTGAGCAGCATCTTGAAGGAAATCAGGGATTCTGGGGACATAGAAGGGAGAAGGAAGGGCACTACAGGTGTGGGGGAGAGCACATGTAGGGGCAGCTAGATAATGCAGCAAATAGAGCATCAGCCCTGGAGCCAGGAGGACATGAGTTCAAATTCGGCCTCATACACTTAACACAATTACTAGCCATGTGATCTCCAGCAAGTCATTTAACCCCAATTGCCCCTCCCTCCCCCCTCCCAAAAGAAAAAAAAGAGTGGCACATGTGAGGAACAGCAGGAAGGCCAAGATGGCCAGACTAAAACTCATGGAAGGAAAGAATGTGTCACCAGGCCAGTGTATGAGGAGCTTTGAATGTCAAGTAATTTCTGTTTGATCTGAGGATACTAGGAGCCACGGAAGTTATGGGGACATGAGGTGGCAAGATCAGAGCTGTCCTTGAAAGCAAATATTTGGTAGTATCTAAGCAGTGATCCAAGTCATAAGACTGTGATTTAAATTGTTCCTGGAATCATCCTACCTGTTACTGTACATACATTGCTGTAGCTGTATAAATAAAAATAAACTACATCAGAGCACCTGCGTTCACCTAGCATCCCTGATACGTGACTCTGGCCATGTAAGTCATGTAATCTCTCAGGGACCCCAGGCATCTTTAAGTTGCAGAGCACATAGAAATCTTCATTGGTAGAGGGAATTTTCTCAGTGGGAGTTCACTATACCAATGTAGTCATTGTTCTTTTCCAAAGAGGAACAGTTTATCTTAGGAAATAAGTCTAGAATACTTGCTTATCCTTATACTACTTAGCAAAATTTAGGAGACAATCAGTCAATCATAGGTGTCTCATGTGGGAAGAGGGAATGTATGTATATATAAAATATTTCATCTTTTGACTATTTCGATTAATCTACCAAAAAGTCATGTACACAATCAAGTCTTCTGTGATAATATTTCACACTGAAGTGTCTTATTTTGGTTCTGTCTATAAAACTTTTAACACCATCATACAGAATTTTAAACACTTAAAAGAATTTTTCATTTAATTCTTAGAGACTGTCAAAAATCCTTTTGAATATCTTATGTAACCTTTAGTTTGGTTTTGGTTGATACTTTTTTGGGACTCAGTGTTCTAATATTAAAATAACTTAGATGCAATATATAAGATATTGATTAAGCATAATTGACGTTATCTGAAGTTATTTCTAAGTACATTAATTTATAGAAATAGCAATTTCTTAAGATTGCAGATAGTGGTATTTTTTGAGGGTGTTTATATCGAATCATATAAAAGTGTTGGTTATATAAGCAAATTTCCTGTATATTGTGTAAGTTAAATATTCTATAAGTAGTTCAGATTTCTGGAGCCTAGAGTTCAATTCAGCAACAACCAAGCATCTATTAAGTATCTTGTTTCATGGCATGCACTTCACCACGTACTGGGAAAGAACAGAACCTATCCATAAGAAGCTTACATTCTCTTGGGGAAGTGGGTAATAGGTGGTGAATATGTACACCAACCACTGCAAAATATACATGGTAAATGCAAAATCATTTTAGCAGAGGTAAGGAGAGAGTGAACAATTGGAGGATTATGAAAGACTTTATTTAGAGCATGAAGATTGGCCAACAGGCAGGAGAGCATCCTAAGACAAGGGGCAGCCTGTATAAAGTCAGATGTGGAAGAAGGAATGTCATGTATGGAAAATAACTAGGTCGGAAGCTTGGAACATGCAGTGTAAGAGATGGAATAATATGAAATCTGCCCAAAAAGAATTGTTGTTGTTGTTCAGTCATTTTTCAGTTGTGTCCAACTCACTTTGACCATATTTGGGGTTTTCTTGCCAAAGATACTGGAGAGATTTGACATTTCCTTCTCCAGCTCATTTTACAAATGAAGAAACTGAATTAAACAGGGTTAAGTGACTTATCCAGAGTCATACAACTAAGTATTTGAAGCTGGGTTTGAATTATGATCTTCCTGACTTAGTGCTTGCTCTGTCCACTACACTGCCTTGCTGCCGTTCCAGAAAGAATAAATGGAGGAAAATTGTGAAGGGTTTTAAATGCCAGACACAGGACTTTGTATTTTATCCTAGAGATCATAGGGAGTCGTTGCAACTTTTTGAGCAGAGGAATAATATGGTCAAACCTACAGTTTAGGAAAATCAATATGGCAGCTGTGTGGTGGCTAGAAAGGAAAAGGGACCAGATAGAAAGAAAGAGACCAGCGTGGAGGAGCCTATTTCAGTAGTTCCAGGTAAAATGGACCAAACCCGGCAGCTTGGGGACAACATCGGGGAAGGTGATGGCATGAAAGGGGGTGGTGGAACGCATATGAGGGGAAAATGAAAAATCTGTGATAGATCTGAAGTCACCAGACTGGGCAGCTTTAAAGATAGTGGTGCCTTTGAGAGAAATAGGGAAGTTTTGAGAAGAGATCACTTTGGATAGAAGTATGCATGGGACATGTTCAGTTACAAGTATGCAAACAAAATATACAGTTCTCACAGTTAACTAGGATATATTGTTTGTGAAAAGTTCAGTTAGCATCTGTTTATTTGAAATGTCACAAGTAAAGTTCAGGTCTGAACACTTTTGTTAGATTTTGAGGATATCACTTGCCCAAATAGGTAAAAATGTGGGCAGCATAAATAGAAAAATGCTGGTAACAGCTGTTATCACTGCCTGAGTGTGCAACCTCAGGAAGAAAGGACTACTTAAAAAGAAAAAAGAAAAGTCATATAAACTGGTTTCTGTTTGTTGGTGACACTTAAATACAATGCTTTCCTTTTATTTTGTTAGGATTATCATAAAAACTTGGTAAACTTTTTATCTGTTCTATATCAATGGGAGGTTGGTGTATTCTAGTTAATTAATAGTTAACATGTGACACAGTTATATTTCGGCAAAATTAGCATTTATACTGCATACAAATTACCAACCCTCAAATGCTTTAGCCTGCAATAAAATCCAATTCACAATGAAAATTTTAAAAATTTAAATGATTCTGAAACCCTTTTAGAAACTTAGTATGCTTCAGGATCATTACAAATATCACTTAATTGACAAATATTTGATGAATGAATTATGTATAAGCTGCATAAGCTAGACTGTTCTATATACTGAAATTGTTTTCTTGTCATTTTATAAACTTTATTCTTGTCATTTTTTTAGAGTAAAGTATAAGGGAAAGATTTGAGCTTTCTTGTTTCTTGGTGTCTGAATAAATGGGCGCTTATTGTATTTGGGACACATATTTAATTTTAAAAGTACTATTTTTTTTAGTAGTGACTATTGGTCCAAGTTCTACACAAACCATGCAGTTGAAGAGAATGATCCTAAGGTTGATTAATTTTAAGATTTTTCTAAAATCTAAGGGAGCTCCTTTTTAAAATAAGCTTTTGTATTTGTGCTTTTGATTGATGTAGTTTAACTATAATACCTTTTTTGTACCGGGACAAATATATTATCAGTATTTGTGTATGTTTTTAATGATTTAAAAAACTCCATTCAATCTTAGCTCTATCGCTTAATATCTTGTGTGACTTTGGGCAAGTCATTTAAGCTAAATATAATTTTCCTTTTCAGTAAGATGGGGGTAATACTTGAACTACGGGGCAGCTAACTGGTACAGTAGATAGAGTGCTGGGCCCAGAGTGAGGAAGACTCATCTTCCTGAGTTCAGATGTGACCTCAGATACTTCCTAGCTGGGTGACCCTGGGCAAGTCACTTAACCCTGTCTGATTAAGTTTCCTCATCTGTAAAATGAGGTGAACAAGGAAATGGCAAACTACTCCAGTATCTCTGCCAAGAAAACCCCAAATGGGGTTACAAAGAGTCAAGTAAACCTGATTTTAAAGTTATATCTAAAGAATCAGTCATTAATGTGAAAATGTGTTTAATAGGAATGTATGTATAAAACTCATATCAGATTGCAAGCCATCTTGGGGAGGGAGGGGGAGAAAATTTAAAACTTATGGAAGTGATTGTTGAAAACTAAAAATAATTTAATTTAAAAAAATTAAGAATGACTAAAAGAATCAAAGTCATTGCTGTGAAGCAGAGCACAAGATAATTCAAAAGAAGCCTTTGAGAGTGAGCTGGAGGAGTTCATCTGTGACAGATTCCTAGAGAATTGGTGTGAGCCAATTGTTCTATCTGTTTCAAACAAGTCAATCCTGTACAGCTGTGATAGACCTTGAATTCTAAATGGTTGCCAATTATCAAAATATATTGAAGAATTTATTCTTAATTGGAGGTTAGTGAAAGTTTTAAAAATATGTTGATAACTATATTTCAGTGGAAGTGGTTTCCTTTGTAATCTAGTTTATTTTATTTTATGCATTTAAAAGGCATGATTCTGAAAAAAGGTCCATAGGCTTCACCAGAAGGCCCAAAGGTCCATGGTACTGAAGAGATTTGGAATCCCTGTAAGTAGAAGTTTGTTCATAATTTGTACCTCAAGTCGGTCTTTATATGCAGGGTTCTACTCAAGGTCTTTCCACAAAAATGGAAAGGAAGAAATAACGTTTTCCATTACCAAGGAAGAAATGGCAGGCTTTTTCAGTTGGTTGAATAGGTGAGATGAAAGAAAAGGTGAAATCAAGGATCACTTGAGACTTAAGTCAAGGTAACTGAGACATTAGTGCTAAATCATGGGTGGGAAGCAAAAGTGGGTTAGATTTTATATGTGCTTTCCAAGGCGATTTGACTCTTGAGTTAAATGTTCTTTTTAAAGGTGCCTTCACAAAGCAGCACACTAATCCTTTGGTAGAGCATAACTATTTTCTTTCTCATAGGAGATTTAATTGCTTTAGTAACCCAAAGAAATTAGACATGCTTCATTGATTTGATGTATACTTTTGAGTAAGACCAACTAAACAGTCTGGAAAAGGTAAAGGGAATTGTTATATCATGGACTTCAGAACTATGAAGAAAAAATAATTGAATTTGCTTTGAACAGGTATCAAAGTTATAAAAGTATACAATAGATAAACATCTTAGGAATAAAAAACAGAGAGCCAACAAAGTACTTAGAATCTACTTGTACTAAGTATGTGTAATATTTAAATAGGTTTTGGGTTTTTCTAGGGCATCTTCTTATTGCAAAAAACAAATTTCAGTTGAAAAGATGGATATAATTTTGTATCCTAAGAACATTTTGGAAAGAGGTCAGTAAATAAAAATAAAATTAATTTTACAAAAGCTGACCTTGAGGAAGCTAACTTATAGGCATAAGGAAGGATTCGGTTAAAAAAACAAGTATACAAATCAGTGTATTTCAGGAGTATTCAATACATAGAATGGGAATCTTACCAGGAAGCCAGTTATGTAACCTAACCTGAAATGCCATGCCACCAAAAGTGAAAATTGAACCAGGAGAAAATTAAATACCTCCAGTGTGTAGAAAGAGGCAGAGCAAGGAGATTTTTCTCTAAAAAGACAAAACTATACAGTAGTCCTTGAATTTATTATTCAGAAAAGACTATATTTACCTTCATTCTGTAAGGATAGATGTTGTTGACATGAAAGAAGCTCTTAATGATTTTTTTCTTTAAAAGTCTGCAAAAAAAGGCAAATTGTCTGAAATGATCTGAACTGCATATTTAGTGTTGGACTCCATTAAGCCAGAATAGGAAAGACAAATGATTTCAGATGATCAAACCCTTTAATCACCTGAATTCCAGAGTTCTTAAGGCATTGGCACATGGCCTTTTCTGTTTATTTCCTTTGCCTTACCATTTTCCATCCTAAGATATCCTGATATGCAGGCCTTTCCCCAAGATCCTGTAAAACATACACCCCATTTGGTTCTGATCCTTTAAGTCATCAGAATGATGGGTACCTTCAAGTGTTGGAAGATCTGTGAAGTGGAAGAAGGCTTGCCCTCGTTCTTGGCTCCAGATGGAACTGAAATAGAAACAGTTGGTGAAGGTTGAAGCGAATCATATTTAGGCTTTCTGTAAGAAAATGTTTCCTGTCATTCAGAGGCTGTCCAAAAGGACGGGGTGATTTGAAGTGGGGAACTCGCCTTCACGGGAATCTTCAGGTGCCTGCTGGTCGGAGATGTCATCAAAGGAATTTTTGTTAAAGTGGCCCTTTCAGTTCTGAGATTACATATTTTCCTGACTTGGTGCTTATTTGTAGGTAAACCTATGTCTCTTCTCAATTTATTTAAGGAAATGTTACCTGAAAAATATCCTTCTTGGAAAAAATATGAACCACTGATTGACATTAATTATGTAATTATCTGTTATAGTCTAGTTGGCACATCTCCCTGGGCAGTCCATTTCTCTGACAGTTTAAAGGGCTTGCAAGGATTTTTCCTTTGTATCTGAAAGTAATTCATGTACAAATTTCAGGTTTTGGTTTTTACATTTGTTATTCTAAGTTAATACTTTTTCCTATAAAAAATTGGGGTCCAGTGATGAATGTCTGTTTTCCACCAACCTAGATAAGGTTGGAGAAATTCATCACTAGGCTGGCCACTGGGTAAGTTTTTTGGCTATGATAATGTTTGAATATCTACTTTTTAAAAATTTTTTTAGTGTATTTTGTTTTTAAATGGGTACATTTTCCAATACAGCCTTCTCTCCACCACCACATAGCAGAGAATAAAAAGAGGGTTTCAGCAAAGCTTACCAGTCAGTCAAGAAACATTCTGATTAAGTGCTTAAACCTCTTCACAACCATCTCCTTGCTGCCTTCCCAGCCTTCTTGCACTCGTCCGAACTCTAGAGCATGGAGGGGAAGAGACATAAGGGTCCTTCACAATTCTCAATCTCTGGTCTCTGTGTCTTTATCCTGACTGCTCCCATGCCTAGATTCTAATGGGGGAGACAGCATACCAATAGCTATGTACATTCAAGATGTATGCAATGTAAACTGGGAAATAAGATACACAGGCACTGGGGTATGGAGATCCATCTTGCGGAAAATCGGAGAGGGGAATGGAGGAGGATATAGAAGAGAGCAGATTGGGGGAGGGGATATTCAGTGGGATCACTGTTTTGGGGGGATGGGTAGGGGAAAGACGGGGAGAAAATTTGTAACTCAAAATCTTGTGGAAGTGAATGTTGTGAACTAAAAATAAACATAAAATTTAAAAAACAAAATAATCCTGCCCAAACTAGGTTAAGATGTAATTGGGAAATATTTAACAAAATGAATAAAAAAGCATTAAAACACACACACACAAGATATATGCAGTGTAAATGGAAGGTGCTTCAAGAGGTGCTTTTCTGCATTGCATGAGCAATGGCAGAAAGGGGAAGGATCAGAAAAGATCTGTTACAGAAGGTGGTGTTTGAACTGAATCTTGAAGGGAGCCAGCAAATTCAAGAGCAGGAGGTGAGAAGGGAGAGCTTCAAAGCATGGGGGAAAATGCAAAGACAAAATCAAGAGTTGGTATGTCATGTATGAGGAATAAGAAGTTGGCCAGTATAGCTGGATCACAGAAGGGGATGGAAAAGAGCAAAGTATAAGACTGGAAAGGTAAGAAAGAGTTCGCTTCTGAAGAGCTCCTAATGCCAGACAAGGGAGCATGTGTTTGTTTCTATGGGTAACAGAGCCAACACATCAACCTCTTTCAACTTTATTTGTGATGTTCCCCATCCATAGTCCCCCAACTGAGCAGAGAGGAGAGAAAGAGATGCATTGTCATTATCTCTTCTTTGAGTCCAAGTTTGGTCATGTCACAATATTGTTTTGATTTGTGTTGTTTTTATTCTTTCCATTTTCCTTGTAGCTATTGTGTAGCTTGTTTTTCTTGTTCAGTTTGCTTCACTTTGTATTAGTCCATAGGTGTACTCTCATGCTTCTTCTCTGGGTTCATCGTATTTACAGTACAGCAATTTTCCATTACATTCATGCACCAAAGTTTGTTTAGCCATAATCCCCCAATTGACAGGCCTCTTTGTTTACAGTTCTTTGCTACCGCAAAAATTGCTGCTATAGATATTTTGGCATATGGAGCCTTTTCTTTTATCACTGAGGTTCTTGGGGTATATACCTATCAGTGAGATCTCGAGAACAAAAGGTATGAACATTTGAATAGCTTTCTTAACATAGCTCCAAGCCGTCTATGAAGTTACTGAGATGCTGCAATCTGCTTCAATGAACGGAATATCCACACAGAGGACATTAGCAATCCTTGAAGTATTGTAGTACATTCTTAGGCAGTAGGTAACCTGTATGATGAGGTGTACTAGCTCTTATAGCTTATCCTGTTGTAGCAGCAAGCACCCCAAGCGTCCTCAGGGTTTGCTGCCACCACAGGTTCTTGGATCTCCTTTGATAAAGGAAAGCAACTCAAAATGGGTTAACAAGCTTACTTTAATCAGTCAGACATATATCATTTACCTAGTTCAGGGGAAAAAGGTCAGCACCCCGAACTTCAGAATACACAGACAGAATTATCAAGTCAGAGAAACAGATCAAGTAGACAGATTTCCAAACTGTCCAACCATTACATCCATACCCAGTCAACATCTGGGTTTTTTCAAAGCCGGCGGGGGGGGGGCCCCCCTCTGGACAACAGCTTCCCAGAATCCACATCAAATCACAGAACACTTCTCAAAGTGAGCCCCAAAAACAAAGCTACACATCAGGGCTTATATAGCCTTCTCCTGGCTCAGAGAATGTAACAACCTTTTGGACCCACTGGCCAATCAAAAAGTATCAACTGAAAAACAAGCCTCCCACCCCAGGCTCCAGGTGCACTTTAGCCTAGGGGCAGGGAAGATCTTTAAATTTACATTCCCATTACACCTGTAAAGAACCATTCCATGAATTTGCTTAACTTTGGACAAAGTCAGTAATATTAGATCCTTCACTCAAACCCTTATATAACTTGATTACCATTATATCCCCCTTTGTATCCCCAGCACTTAGCACATTATAATTCAGATTAGGGTCTTAAAAGGTTTTAAATTTTATAGTATCATTTTATAGTAAAGGCACTTAATTTTAGTGGCTGGGATTCACTCTACAAAAGTGTTTTTTTCTTTTTGAAAGCAGTATTTCATGGTTTGTTCTGATCTGCCCTTGAAATAGAAGGAAATAAGGCTTTGTGCCTATGGTTTCTCAATCCTTAAAGGAGCTTGCAGCCAGGATTTGACTTCAGTTGATGAACTCTAAAAGCTGCTTTGAAAATTTGTCACCCTATAAGCCACTCACCTGGAGATAAAATTGTTCCAATTTTAGCTAGACTGATTTTCAGAACATAGAGCCCACCACCAGGTCTGTACTCAAAGCCTTTCACCTGACAGTCATCTCTCCAATGCCAAATCCAGGTGCCTTTTCTCAGTCCTCATCCTTCTTGACCTCTTGGCAGCCTTTGACATTCTTGGTCCCTTTGTTCTCCTGGATACTCCCTTCTATGTTTTTATTGTATTGCTCTCTTCTGGTTCTCCTCCAGTTCTCCTTCTACCTGTCTGACCTCTCCTCAGTCTCTTTTGCTGGTTCTTCATCTAGGTCATGCCTGCTGACCATGGTTGTCCCCCAAGGCTCTGGATTGGGCCTTCTCTTCTCCCTCTATACTGTTTCACTTGATGAGCTCATTATCATCTATAAGCAGATGATTTCAGATCTGTTTGTCCAGCCCTGACCTCTCTCCAGACCTTCAGTCTCACATCTATAGCTGCCTATTGGACATCTTGAACTACATGTCCCATAGACATCTGAAACTCAGTGTATCTAAAACTGAACTCATTACTCTCCCCACAACCCCCCCCCCAGACTTCCTGTTACCATGGAGGCACCACTAAGGTCTGGTCATCCTGGCTCTCAATCTAGTTGTCACCCTCAGCTCTTCACTCTCACTCCCTATATCCAGACAGCTACCAAGTCCTGTTACTTCTGCCTTCGTAACATCTCTCATATATATTTCTCTACTCTGAACTGGCACCACCCTGGTTGTGGCCCTGGTCTGTCATGTCTGGACTATTGTGATAGCCTTAGTATTAATAGTCTTCCTGCCTCAAGTCTCTCGCCACTCCAGCGTGCCTTCCACTCAGCTATCAACATTGAATTTCCTAAAGCACAAGTCTAACTATGTCAGTGCCCTTGTTCCATAAATACCAGTGGCTTCCTGTTGCCTCTGGTATCAAATAAAGCCCTTCATAACTTGGCCCATTCCTGCTTTTCCAGTCTTCCCATTTGTGATCCTGTGACCCTGGCCTCCTTGCTGTTTCTTAACAGAAGACACTCCTTTTCCTGGCTATGAGCATTTCCCATGCCTGAATTCTTTCCCTCTCCATCTCCATCTCCGTCTCCATCTCTAGGTTTCCCTAACTTCCTTCAGGTCCTAGCTCAAACCCCACCTTCTATAAACATCCTTTCCCAGTGCCTAACCTCTGAGACTACCCTCAGTTTATCCTGTATATTTCTTGTTTGCACACAGTTGTTTTCATGTTGTCTACGCCATTAAACTATGAGCTCTTTGAAAGTAAGGACTATCTTTTCATTTCTTTGTATCCCCAGCACTTAGCACAGTGCCTGGTATATAGTAGGCAATTAATAAATGCTTGTTGTTGACTTGTTAACTTGTATTCCCCTGGAATAACTTTGGCTAACTCAAGATCACCTTGACACTGATGAGATGAGGCATGTGGAACTTTGGTGTAAAGGAGTGCTTATTTTTTTAACCAAGGAAGCTTAGCCTGAGTGGCTTTCGCTTCTGGTTCCAGGTACCAGATCAGACCACACTAGAAGATAACACCTGTCAAACCAAAATGCAAATGTCCTAAGGCAGCCTCAGGGAGGACAGAAACCACCTACGAATTAGCAGGGTAAAAGATCCCTTGGTCCTGATTTTAGTAGAAATACAGACTGAGAAAGGGTGTCATTGTAGATCCCCTGGCAGACATGCTTAGCCACTTAGCTTTTAGAGCCAACTGTCCTATCCCCCCTCCCCATCTATTACCTCCCCCCCGCCACGAGATTCCAGAATTCCTCCCACCAGAGGTGGATTGTTCACCCATTTATCTGCATTAAACCACTTGAAAATGGTCTAAGGACACTTCATCATGTAAAAGCTATTTGAAATTCTGACCATTTTATTTAAGAGAATTCATTACTGAAGATTTTTCAGTAATTTGACTGCCAAACCTTTACTTTTTTCCCCCAGCAAGAATCAAAATTAGTCACATCTTTACTTACACATAGTATTATTGTGACTCAGTATCACCTGAACAGACCACAGAGACAAATGATGACCTGATCCCAGGTGGCTAGAATGAGTGTCTTTTGGTCTATTTCTGCTAAGCTTATTAGTTTGTTAATTTGTAGTATTTGCCTTCTTCTCAAAGATAAGTTATTCTAAAACCAGTATGGCTTTCCATTCTGAGTTGTTGTATTGAAAGGTTCAATTATGAATTACTGTGTTATATCACAAGCATATATAACTTATAATGTACCTGAATCCTCTTTCAAATTAATATTATGTTTTATCTTGCCAGGAAAAACAAACAAACAAAAAAAACCTGACACGATGGGATATATAGTAGCCAGTACTGCAGTTAGTACTTGACAATTATCGTTTACCAGAAATGAACTACCACTTTGCAAAGAATTGAAAAATACTTGGACCAGTATTGCACATTGCTTGGTCTTTATTACTTCTGAAAGAACTTTAAGATCTTGCAGGGCCTCTGAGACATAATTATGAACATTTATTGCCCTTGTTCTGGTCAGATATTTCTAGCTGATTGTTAATGGGATTTTGGGGGAGGGGGAAAGATTTTGTTTTACTCAGTCTAAAGAGGACATAACCTACTAAACATTCTTTTCTTTAAAAGTGTTGATGCTACATTATTCCATTTTGCCTACTGCAAAAACATAAATCTAAATCCCTTAAAGAAATACTTTAAAATTCTGAAATGTTTACCTCCCCAGTATATGACTGCTTTGACCAAAAGTTAATAGTTTTGATGATTCTTTTTTTTTTAAAGCAATCGGGGTTAAGTAACTTGCTCAAGGTTACATGGCCAGTTATTTCTGGGTGTGGTGCTAAGTATCTGAGCCTGGATTTGATCCCCAGGCCATCCCGACACTGGCGCCGGTGCTCTTACTTGCTGAGCCACCTGGCCGCCCCTTGTTTTGATGATTCTTAATGAATTCTGTATTTCATATATCTTATAATTTAGAATAAGAAAAACACCTCTGAAAAATAGATGCATAAAGTATAAAATGTTTTCTGCTTTAAAGCTAAATATTTCATATAACTAAACAAATATATTTGTATTGTTTGGATATGTAACCACAAACCTGGTAATTAAAAATGAAACTTTTCTAATAAGTGTATTTGAAGATTTTTCCCACATATTATGTTACTGGATTCTTCAAATTAGTATATGGTGGTATAATGTTTAACTTGTACATGGATCATTCCGTATATTTTTTTAAAAATTTAATTTTTTAGTAAAAAAAAATACAGAGGTGAATGCATCTTTTTTTCCCTCCAACTATCCCTTGATTCTGTTTGGAGCTATTTTTTACTCCTCTCAAATGTCTTCATCACATATACCTTTAATTCTTATGGTGGCTCCAGGAGTTGTAAATGAACATTTCCTTGATGGTGGTATCCTATTAACTTTTATTAACAGCAAAAGACTTGAATATTATTCTAGCTTATTGTTGAAAGTTCACTCGGGGAATTTCTAACATAAATTAAACTACATAAACAAATTAGATTGAACTTTATCTGTTTGACCACAAAGTACAGAACTAGTAATAGTAGATGCAAATTGCAAAAAAAGAGAATATAGACTTAAAGAGATGGGGGAAGGGAGGAATCTTAATGATTAGCACTAAAGTAAAATGGACTACCATCCTCTTCTTTGAAAGTTTTCAGGCAAAAAGACCAGGCAACCACTTGTTCAGTATATACATTGTATTGACAAATTATATTTGATAATGGGGCTGACTCTGAGACCTCTGTAGTCCCTTGCAACTTTGAGTTTCCGTAATTTAGGGAAATTATTTTACTCACAAACAAAATTGGTTTCATATATTGAATTTTTCAGAAGTTAGAAGTTAACAGTTTAACATCTAAGCTTAAAATTCCAAAGGTTGGAACAAACATAGTTACAGAAATGCATTGTGTCTTATTGTTTTAATTTGGTTACAAACCTATTATTACCTTTAAAAACAAGGATGATACTTTTAGGAAAAATAGGTACTTTTAAAATCCAGAATATTTCACAGATGATTTATAACATAATTGTGGTGATTTTGTCGGGAGGCCAGCTAGCCTCCATTTTACCAACCTAGAAATGAGAGACAAAAAAGTGAATGACTTGTCAAAAAAAACTAGCAAGCCATTGGTTGAGCTGCCAACTCCTTCCCTTGCCCTATTTGTTGTTTGCTTGGTATGTTGGTTGGTTGGTTGCTTGGTTTTCCCCTCTCTTCAACAACAGTTTTTATGATTCTTCTCTGTCCCCTGCCACCACCCCATTGGTCATTCCTGAAATTAGATTATTTCTCTCTGAGCTTTCTGTGTTCCAGCCAGACTAGCGGATAGCTTTTGCCTGAACTTAACCTTCAATTTCCCTTCTTGATGTTGCTCAGGTTCCTCTCCATACTGACTCTTATCTGTTGGCATCCTCAGCTTTCTCTAAGATTTAGCTCAGGGGCCACCTGTTACAGGAAAATTTTCCTGATCCTCCCACCGCCCCCCCCAAGCTATTAGTACTCTCTCTTTCCAATTTTCTTGGTCTTACTTACCTGTTTACGTGTTTTGTTTCTCCCTGCCTCGTTTTAAATTTACAGAGACAGCACATAGCATAATTCCTCACACAGATGCTGTGGGATACATACTTGAACTGAACATTTTGTTGTCATTTCTTCTGTTACCAAGTAACAGTTTACACAGTTATTTAACCAGTCCTGCATGGAGTCTGTCTTTCAAAAATAAAAACTGGATTTGTCCTTCCCCTTAATGTAAGTTGGATACCTCTCACTACAGAGGATTTTTCATGAATCATAGATTATTTTTAAAATGCATAAATCCTGTCAGGGAATAGTGTATTGTTATTTAGAGTCCTTACCGTGCTGCCCATGTCACACTTATTATGATAGCTGTCTGCTCTTTTTTATTGGACTGAGTCTTCCTTTAGTCTTGACCTCATCCTTTGAGGACTGACTGGGGTTCTAATTAATATGCCTCAAGTACAGCCTGAAACCGTTGCTTTCCCAGAGCACCTGTGGTTGTTTTCCCCTTGTAGGTGCTCTTTTCAGTCTCTTCTCCTCTTGTACCCAAACCAGGTAGCTTATGTTGATAGGAAGATGAGACCAAGGGTAAAGGCAAGAAAAAACCATCCTTGTAGAAAGATGTTAAAGTTGTATAGTGAGAATAAAAGTGAAAGGGACCCAAGTGAAAAGAGGAAAATATAAGCAGTCTAAGAGCATGCTAACAGAAATTTTACCATAAATTCAACATCCTCTATACTTCCTCCATTCTTTCTCCATCTTAGCCAGAGCAGGAGAAGAAATTTGTTGCTGTTGTTTTAATTGGGATGCTACAGAAATTGTGTAACTCAAAAAGGATTCTTTATTATCAGCCATCTTTAAAGGCCATGAGCACTTAAGTCTCTTGCCAAATGTTGGGGGAAATTTAAAATTAACTCAAGAATATCAGATGCACCATTATAGTGATGAGACTTTTTGTAAAGTTGTTTGTTATGTAATGAATTGATGATTTGAACAAGAAAAGTTATCAGAATATTCATTTACTAAATTATTTTCAAGAGTCCTAAACTTCCTACCAGATGTTCACTTATACCCAGGAGAATTTTCCTTTTAAGAGACTGCCTTCATGTCAGCCAACTGGCACTTTACCCCTTGGTAGAATATGAATTCCTAAATTTTAGTAATACTAATAAGTCACTATTCTATTTTGACACATGATACTGGAATTTTTTGCTACGAAAAAGCTATTAATTTAAAATTCGGAAATCTCAAATAATTGATTCCTAAAATTAACCCTGCCATTGTATTTCTGCATTTGCTACTTGTCACAATACTTGGACAATCAATCAAGCATTTATCAAGAAATCTACTTACTCTGGGCCAGGCACAGGCTGAGGTTCTGAAGGGACAAAGACTTTTTAAAAGCAAATCTCTGCTGCCCCTCAAAGAATCGAAATTCTATTTGAGGAGACAAGCACAGCAAAGCAATCATGTCGCAAGTTGGAATTGAGCACCATATATAATGTGTGTGTGTCTGTCTGTCTGTACACACGCATACCTACCTAGAGTGAGTAGGCACACACACATGTACACCAGACGTATAGGTACTAGCTGCTAGAGAGATCAGGAAAAGGCTTATGTAGAAGGAGGCATCAGAGAGCCTCACAGGAGACTCGAGATTCCAGGAGTTAGTAGGAAGGGGAAAACGCATTCCAGACATTGGACACGGCTAATACATAAGAGGCCAGTTGGACTAGACGAGGGGTTTGGAACCTGCAGCCTTGAGGCCATATGTGACCCTCTAGGTCCTCAAGTGTAGCCCTTTGACTGAGTCCGAACTTCAAATTCCCCACCCCTCAGCTAGACTCTTAGGGGCAAGAATGGGGAATCAAGTGTAATGAGACTGGAAAGGGCAAACAACAAAGTTTCTTTTTGACTCTAGAGGTATTAGGAAGCCACTGGAGTTTACTGACAAAAGAAATTAAAAGGTCAAACCTAGTTTGGGGAAAATCACCCCAGACAGATTGAAGAAAGGAGATGTGGATCAGGGAGGCTGATGCTGAGGCCACTGTGTGGGGCTTGGGGGGAGGAGGCTGGCAGGGAGCTGGGATAGGCTCTGGATCAAGGAGGGCTCCAGGGTAGGACGGTTTGCATGTGCCTTCCTGACTTGACTCACCAGAACTGTGTGGGTGTCATGGTCTTCCATGTGGAACGTCACAGCAGAGACTGGCAAACTTGCATCCAAAATGTCTCAAGCCTTTTTGCTTTTTACATCATCAGCTTTTCCTGACTCACTTTCCAAGTCCTCCTGCAAAATAAAATTAAATACTACCAATTGGACACATTTAATTACAGGTGTTTGGAAATTACAGGTGTTAGGCCTTATCAGCCCTAGACTTCTTTTGCATATTTCATAATGAGGAAACTGTCTCTGAAATGTTTATAAAAGTAGCAAAGCTCAAATGGCAGTGAAAGACAGGAAATTCGAGTTAGCAGTGAAGGTCATCCTAATCACAGTTTGTATAAATGTAACTAACTAACCCCACTCTCTCAGGGCCAAGCCTGTTACATTTTACGCTCTTTTACAGTCCTCCAATTCTTGGGGGAGGGGGGAAGGAGCCGGGTTGAAGAATTTCGCTTTCATCAATTCAAGCTCCCACTGGTAATTTTACGTTCCCCCTATTTTGTCAGGACCTAATGACTAGCAACCCGAGTTCCATTTAACCACTTAACATTGGATTGGCTTTTGCAAAGAGACACTTACTTTAGAAATATAACAAACAGGGCGGCCAGGTAGCACAGCAAGTAAGAGCACCGGTTTCAGTGTCGGGATGACCTGGATCAAATCTGGGCTCAGATACTTAGCACCACACTCAGAAATAACTGGCAATGTAACCTTGAGCAAGTTACTTAACCCCGACTGCTAACAAATAAATAAATGAAAGAAATCTAACAAATGCATCTTCATGCTTTTCCTTCAGTATGACCAGGGAATAATTCCTCCATGCCACCTTGTTGTTGATTTTTGGGTTTTTTTTTATTTTGGGGGTTGGCAGGGTGGGCTAGGTTTAGACTCACAGTTTAACTTAGTCCTACATAGCATTGGTCCCATCAGGTTTAAGTCCAGAACCAACAGTGCTGGAGTTGACATCTCCAGGACCTTTGCTCCTCACTGCTGGACTGGCTGCAAGATCTGGCCCTGATTCCGAGACTCCAGATCTCATGGCTCACAGTCCCAAGCCACACTGGAGACTTAACTCACAGCACCTGGAATGAAAAAGGCAAATATACTGGCCCATTTATCAGGTTCTACACATCCTGGGGGGCTCCCTTACACGTAGTATGAGTAGGTCCTAGGTGCTGGAGCAGAGTCAGGGTTTCTGTGAGGTGGTAGTAAGGAGAAAGTCCATTCTGGGCATGGAAGGCAGCTGGTGCATGAGACTCGGAGCTCAGGACCATTAAGAAAGCCAGTCTCAGTCACATGCTGCAGAAAGTCCCCCAGATGCTGAGGGAAGCCATCCTAAAGAAAATGACAGTCCTGTTTATACAGCCATTTGCATCACAATCCTCACAACCACAGTGATGGGATGATTCCAAAAGTCTGTACATGCTGAATCCCTTCAGTCTTCATAAAGCAGTCCCCTGGAATCTTCCACATGGGTGGTTCCCTCTTACTGGGTCTAGACTTGCACCAGACCCCCATATAAGGAGCTGGTAGTCAAGATTTTGTTCTAAGCCAGTTTTATGATTTATCTCTTAAGTTGCTATGACTTTGCCTTTCTGTTCTTCTCCTATCGCTAGTCTCTACCAGAGTGGCACATGGCACATGAACATTTAGCATGTCGGAACCAGAAAGACTGAGATTTGAATCAAGTTTTAGACACTAGATAGCTTTGCAATCCTGGAAAGTCACAGTTTCTTTTATCCTATGTTACATCCATAGAATGGGGATGATAATAGCCTTTACCTTTAACTCACAGGGATGTTGTGGAATATGTATGGAAAGCTCGTTGGAAATTTCCAAGTGTTATTATTTTCATTACCTTTATGTGACTCCATTTTGAGCTACAGTAAATTACAAAATTCATCTAACGGAAGTCCACCACTGGACTGCAAAATAAAATTTTTCCCCCAAAAGCATTAGCAACCCTATAAGGGAAAGTTTATTCCTGTGAGTAAACAAAATTGAGGAAGCTTTTTATTCTGCCATTATCATTGCCAAAGTGATTATCAAAAAACTTGTTGATGTAGTAAAATTTAGTTGGTGTTTGGAACACCCAAGAAATCCAGTGAGCACCTAAACTGATATTCACAACATATCACCTGGGAAATAATAATGCGGGCTTAATTTTGGAAAACAAAATTTCTAAAAAATATTGAAGATCTATGCACAATGAAACCATTGTTGATTTTTTTTTTTCTTTAAAGAGACAGCATGGCATAATTGGAGAGGCCTCAGAGTCAGAAAACCCTGGATTAAAATCGCACCTCTGGTACATCCTGCCTGTATGGCCCTTGGCAAGTCACTTAACCCTTCAGGGAACTCTCTGGATCTCCTACATTGCAGAGAAAATGCTGACTTTTGTTTGTAGAGGGAGGCTCCTCACTTGGACATTCCTTATACCGGTGATGGTGAAATGACAAGGCCAGATCCTATCCCTGCACTTTTCTAAGAGAGGCGGGGCAGGCCTAGGGGTATTTAGTGTGTCAGTTTAAGTAAACAAGGGAATCTTATCAATGATAGGCTTTTTAAAATGGTTGCTAGATAAATAATTTCCTAATGAAGTCCATCATCTTGACCTTACAGATATATCCTCCAATGTGTTCTATTTATATAAGTTAGCACAGGAGAGTCTTAACCTTTTGTTGTGTCGGGTTCCCTTTAACAGTCTGGTGAAACCTATGGACTCTCAAAATCATGTTGTTTTGTTTTTAATTGATAATTGAAGGAAATGCCAATTTCTACTTAGAGATTAATGAAATAAAGATGCAGTTTTTCTCTGTCCAAGTTCATAGGGTCTATGGGTACTATTTTAAGAATCCCTGTTTTTGTTTTCCATTCTAATTGTAAGGAACAATTTTTAAAAAATCCTTTTCGGTGCAAATTCTTTAGAAGTTGTGTTTGGTTTTTTTTGCACTTTTGTCTTTTAAGCATAATTTTCTCTAGATTGCCAACATTGTACCCAGAGGAAAAGCAACGTAGCAATTTAAGAACTGCTTTGTAAAGTAATTTTAAATTGGTAGTTTTGTTTGATAGGTCTTCATAACTGCATGATTAGTGGTAGCAAATGTTAGTTTTCTCTTCTATAATGAGCAAGCATTCAGTTAGAATTCCCTAATGTTCTGAGAGCTCCATAAGATAACACTCAGAAAAATAAGAGGGCTTCAGAACATTGAGAAGCCCTGATGTTGATTGAGGCTATAATGATTTGTATTGATCTTCACATATAAACACTAATGACTTGTGTGGGTTTTTGTACTCTTACTCCATGCCTAAGGCAAAAATGAGTTACTGAAAAATTTACATTTACGTTTTAAAGTTACTTCCTCATAAGATCTCCATGATTGATTTTATGATTTAGTAGGTATAAATATAATTACCTGAAAAACAAAGCCTTGTGCTTTCCATTTTTTAAAATACAAGGTATTGTACAAGTCCAAGTCGGTTCATTGTACATATCTGCCTAAAAGGAGTATCTCAACTACATGTTTATGTTACTTGCTTTGCCATACTTTAATTTTACTCACCTTCATAATATCTCTTCAGTGGAAATAACATTTTGTCTGGTATCTAAAAGTAGAACATTTCACAAAGGAAGGGGATAGGCCAGTATTTTTAACATTCTATCAAAATAATTTCAAATGAAATAATAAATTTGTTCTTGATTTCAGATACCGTTGACACATTTTACAAGTGTTTTCTTAATCTAGTGATAAACTTGGGTGTGGATGGGGGACAGGGGGTAGGGGGAGTGGGAGGAGGAGGAGTGTATCTCCTGCGTGGTTCAGAGCCATGTAAACCTAAGAGAAAGGCAAATAAGAAGAAAAACTTGGTATTGAACAGATTGTTGGAAAAATTAAAAGATTACAAGTACTCTGGAGATTTTTTAATGGGAATATTAAAGATTATGCATATTGCTCAGCATTTTATGTTAATGTAAACAAAAATTAGTCCTATTACTAGAACATATAAAGAAATTAATAAATAATAATATCTTTTGCATCATTTCCATTCAGTTTGTTGTGGGCAATGTGCTACAACCTATTCATGCCCTCTTTGCATCTTTCCATTGCCTTTTTAATAAACTGAAACTTAAATTCTACCTATTTAATTCTTATAGCTCACAAATTAAATAGGAGGTGGAGAGTAGCCAGGATGGCAATCAGGCAGTGCTCTTAACGACCTCTCCCACCAAAGTCTCTTTGAAACAAAAATCTATCTTTTTTTAACAGCAGTATTCTTTTTAAAAAAAAATGTATTTACTGTTAGTTTATAACATTCAGTTCCACAAGTTTTTGAGTTCCAAATTTTCTCCCACACCCTCTCCTCCTGCCCCCATGGTGGCATGCAATCCCATGTAGGTTCATCATATACTTTCACAGTAAACATTAGTCAAGTTCTAAAAAAGAATTATAACCAATGGAATGAATACAGAGGAAGAAGAAACAAAAGATAACAAAATGAAAAAGAGAGCAAGTAGTTTGTTTCAATCTGCATTTCTGTCTTGAGTCCTTTGGAGTTGTCTTATAACCTTGCATTTCTGAGGGGAGCCCAGTCTATCAAAGTCAGTAATCATAGATACAGTGTCTAACTTGTGTACAATGTTCTCCTGGTTCTGCTCCCCTCACTCAGCATCAGTTTATATAAGTCTCTTCAAGTTATTATGAAGTCCATCTGTAACAGCAAAAATTTGGGGGGGGCAAAAGGATGGAATACTATATTCTCTGAATATTATATACCATTAAACAATTTCAGAGAATTCTGATATGTTAAAGTCATCAAAAACATTTGTTAAGCACTGTGTGCCAAGGACCAGGGCATGGATGCAAAGAATGGCAAAAATATAGTTCCTACCCTCAAGGAAATCACATTCAAGGGTGAAGACAATATACAAACAACTATGTATATATACAAGATGTGTTATTATGTGTTTTTTTTTATTGTGTCCATCTGTTTGTGACCCCATTTGGGAGTTTTCCTGACAGATACTGAAGTGGTTTGATTCAGAATAAGTCAGAATTTTAAAATGTCAGTCATTATAATGTATAGATTTATTGACTCTAGTTAGTAAACTTCCTGGTTGATGTTATGCTGAATGAACTTTTATTGTGTATTATTTTACACTTCTGGAATCTTGTTTTAAATTTTTAATTGTGCAGCATTTTAATATATTTCTTCATCTTTCATGTACTTTTCCTAACACAGTAACCATGAAATGACTCATAAAATGCAGGGAGAGGAGATAGGACCTGGAAGAGCAGGGACAGATGTCAGAATAACCCCGAGGTAAAAAAGGGAAAGGGAAAGGCTGCCATCTCTAATCCACCTTTTGGCTCGGTAGTTGAACTGTTCCCCCATGAAAAGCACATGCCTGGAGTGAGTCCCCACTCCCAGGTTGAGCTCTGGGCAGGAGTGACCCCCATGTCACATACCCACAAAACTAACCACTTTTCCATTTTTTTCAAATCCTTCATCACATATTTGAGAGCTTACTTTAGCACTTTCTGGTGTGGATTCACCAATACTTTTACGAATATTTTCATCCTTCTTGCAGTTATAAACTTGCTAGCATCGCGCCTTCCCTTTTTTCTCTACTGCACGTAGCTGCAAATGTGCATGGTTGGATCCTCGGAGTCTTGAAAGTTAAAAGCTTGAATGTTGAGGACTGACTGTATCGTGATGACCTTCTGACTGCCTTTCATCATCTAGTCCTTTCTCCACATGGTTGCCAGAGTCATCTTCTTACTGCACACGTCTGACCACTGATATGAAACCTTCAATGTTCTCAAGCAAGGGACCTGGGCAGCACAGTAACTGGAATGCTGGGCCTGGAGCCAGGAAGATCCACATCTGAACCTTGCCTCAGACTTACTAGCCCTGTGAGCCCTGGCAAGTCACAGATCACTGCTGTCCTTTTCATTTTCCTCATCTGTAAAAGTTAATAAAAGAACCTACCTCACAAGGTTGGTGTGAGGAACACATTGCAGGCCTGCAAGTGCCCTATAAATTCTAGCTATTTCCATGATTACTTTACTGAATAAAATACAAATGTCTAGATCTAGCACTCAGGGTTTTCTACATTGAGCCTCCCCTTTCTCCAGACTTACCAGATGCTATCCATCTTCATGAATTCTCTATCATCATCAAATGGAATTTCTTGTAGTTGCTGGGTCTTCCCTCCCTCTGTCTCTCTCTGTCTCTGTCTCTCTCTCTCTGTCTCTCTTTCTCTCTCCCTCCCTTCTCCCTCCCCCTCCCTCTCTCTCTTTCTCCCTCCCCTCTCCAAGCTTATTAGCTTGGGTGGCTCCTTCCTACACAAAGTATTTACTCATTTTCTCCCTCTAGTTAGAAGTGACTTCTCCCTCCACTCTGAAACTTTTCCATGCAGCTATTATATTCTGAATGTCTACTTGTTTAATTATAACTATTCAGTTGTAAACACTTTGTAGGCAAAAACTCTTTAATTGTATCCCCAGAACCTGAATTTGATGCATTTGAAAAAGGAACCTCTAAACTAGCTATAAGAGTCATTCTGTAAAATGCGGAGGTGTATGTGAGATGATCTCTGAGGTCCCTTCCACCTCTCTTAGGATTTTGTGAGAATGAACAACATCGTATCATATTCTGTCCCATGCCTGGGACTTGCTGAGATGGAGGCAGAACTGTCCCAATTTGTAACTGTATGTTCTTTCTGTGCTCTCAAATTTGTTCTTTTTAAAATCTGCTCCTGACAAACAGAATGTTAATACTTTTTTCTTTTCTGGTCTAAAGGGTCATGTCCATGCATACTCCAGGGGTGGCTTGGAAATATTAGTAAAAAAAAAAATTATGCATCAATTTATTTAACCTTGGCACAGCCTATGACTAATTTATAATTTGTGTCAAACTATTCCAGTGATTGACTAAACTGAATACAGTGAAGAGGGGAAAAGGGGCAGCCCAAAAGGCATAATCATATCCAATATGTGAATTCCACCTACCTCTTTGGTTGTTTGAAATTCAAAAACTCCATAGGAAGACTGCTAATATCCATGAAACTCCAATCTTTAAGGAAATGTTGTAAAATGGTTATTGGCAGAAACTAGCTTTGTGTGACTTCATGTTTTGTATTTCTTGCCTTATCAATAGGTATGAAAGGGAAGGAAGGGAGAGAATTTATAAAGAAAAAATTAAATTAAATTCAAGTTTTAAAAATTCCATGAAGAAGAAAACTTTCTGAAGTAACAGTAGTTGAGCTCTTTCTTACACGTGCAGTAGTGATCAGGAGTACGTTGGTGGCTCAGAGTTTGGTTTCTGAAATTGGAGTTTGATTTCTGAAATTCTTTTTAAGTGAGCTTCTGTTCTCTTTGTTTCCTTTGAAGTGTTTTTGCCATCCTATTAAAATATTTTACAAATTATTTTCCATATACCCATCATGCACATGTATTTATATTCTCAGTACTTGACCACCTTTGCAAAGTACAGTCCTTAGACGACTGTGCCTTAAGGGTCTCAGCTGTGTCATCATGACTTTACAAAGTAGCATTCAATCAACAAGCATTTATTCAGCACCTCCTACATGCCCTAACTGTGCTATAGTTTAGATATACAAATTGTTTCTTTATTTGTGTGTGTGTGTGTTTTATTGCATTGTGAATATAAGGCAGTTCTTGTGGGTGAGCTTTAATAGTAAGATCTCTTTAAAGCTTCTGCTTTGTAAACTATGTTGTAATTTAACTATTCCACTGATCCTATGGAGAGTACCTCCTTGACATTTGTTTGCTGTACTAGTTAATAAAAGGTTTTGTTAGCTTTCTTTAAATTGAACATTTGAGCAAAAGCACAGTTCTGTTGTATCTTTAGAATTGAATTGCTTTTGTACTGGAATATTTACTACCTGCTTTGTTGTTTCATTTCGGAATGACCTTATTTAAAAATGTATGAGGCTATTTATAATCGACTCTGTGGCATTGATTAAAGAGGTGTGAATAATAGGTTATTGGAAGTTGACAGCTCCTTGTTTGCTAAACCACTGTTAGAACATTTATGCTGCTCAAGTGTACCTCATTTTTCTAAAGTGAAATACTAAATTTTGACATCTTTGTAGTGAGTATTTGTGTCTGTGTGGTGTAAGTTTTCTTTCTAAGGAATTAATCATCAACATTGTGAGTTTTGGGGGTTTTGTTTTGTTGTTTCATTTTAAACCTTCTTGAACATAATGAATAAAAATCTATGCTTAATGATTAAGCATAACTTAGGTTTCCATGTCAGGACCTGATATAATCATATACTTGACCTTTAAAAGCAGACAGAATGATGGTCTTCCTAATAAATATGCTTATTTTTTATAAATGTGATCAGTAATTTTTATGAGAACATACCTTTTGCATAGAAAATTTGAGAATCTTTGGAAGTTAAGGGAAAGGTAAGAGTCTGAAATAATTGCTGGTTGTCAGTCACAGGTGGTGGGGGAAAATTGGGGAAATAGAAGAAAGAATAAGTTTTAGTGGAAAGCTATATTCAATTTGGGGCATGTTGAGTTTAAAATATTGATGTCTACCCAGCTGCATATGCCTGGTAAATAGCTGAAAATCCCAGAAGCTCCAGAAGGAGATCAAAGTTGGAGACACAGCTTCAGGAACCTTCCTCATAGACGTTACAGTTGGAACTATAGTAGTCAATGAGGAAAGTTTAGAGGTCATGTGTGGAAATTAACAACTCCAATGTGTAATTAAAGCTTTCTAAAACTTGAATGGGATGCTATATAAGTCATGAGTTCTCTTTCCCTTCAACTTCCCATTTTATTGGTTTAAGCAGAAGCAGGGAAAATCACCTGTCAGTGATATTTTAGAAGGGGTTACTACAAAGATAAGATTATTTTTTATGACTCTTTCAAATTTAAGATACTAACATTATGTAATATTTCAGATCTGAAACAAATGCAGTAAGACTTTAATGAATTCAAAGACCTAAATAAGGAAATGCTCTCATTAATTTGATTTTTCATAATAATAGTAGAAATTACTTTCCTTAAACTCTTGTTATCCTAAAATCTTTCTAATTGTATGTTGAACCCTCTGAAATAACTGAAGAGATGCAAAAAGCTCCGCAGTGAGTCAGTAAAGAATTTTTTTTTTACAGAGGCAGAATTTTAAAGCTTTTAAAGAAGAAAGCAGAAAGATAAACAAGTGGAGAACACAATTATTTTTTCAAAGTAGGGGATTCTTTGAAAAAGAGAACAGCAAACCTGGAACTCAAAAAAATACAGTGGTAGAAGAAAAAGAAACAAAATTAAATTAAATCAAATGACAATAAGATTAGAAGAAAAGATGAAATCCTTTTAAGCCAAAGATAATGGAAGATAAACTGCACAGAAACAATGCAAGTCACAAGCATTCCAGAAAAAATACATTGAAATTGAAAGCCTGAATGATGTCATTAGGAAATAATACAAGAAAATTCCCCAGAAGTAGTTGGGAAAAATGCAAAATACAGATGAAACAACAGAGATACCCCAAGAAATATTGTGATCAACCTTCAGAACTTCAATATGAAATAAGAGAACCTCTGTGGAGAAACCTTTAATATAAGGGAAACTTACCTGAATTTTCTGTCTGTTTCTCAGGGAAAATAATAAGAAAAAATTATTGTCTTATTCAAAAAAAAAATTATCATTGTACCCCATGATAATATATACCATAGAGCTGAGCTTAATCCTCAGTGAAAGAAGGTAGACTTTCAACCCCTCCTCCACTTTAAACTCTATTTCAAAGAAAGCAATTTCTAATTAGCTCTGGGTCTGTAATCAAGTCAAGAAATGAAGAAAGCTGAATAGGGAAGAATGGGCCCAAATCAAAAAGGTGCCAGCCTTAGGCCTGACCAGTAGTAAATGATTGGGCTTTGAGTCCGGACGCACTCACACTGGAGCCATACCATGCCTTCACACTAACTACACAAGAGAACAACAGACCTGAAACTCAAAATACAGTGAACCTAAGGAGAAAAGGAAATAGGACAGGAAAAGAAAAAAACAATAGGATTAGAAAAAAACATGAACTCTTGATAATCTAGAACACTTTGCCTCCATGAGTTAACATTCTTGCTAATGGGACTTCTCCAAAGAACTTATGTTTTAAAAATATGGAGGAGGGGAAGAATGGGAGCTTTAAAGAAAAAAATATGTAATTTCAAAATGCATGAGTGGGAGATTAAATTTTATAATATTTTAGAGAAAGAAATAACAAAGGAGATGAACTAAGTTAACATTTCTTGGAAATGAGATATACAAATGCATATTCATATCCACAAAAGTGGATAGGGATGGGGAAAGAAAGTATAATTTTGTACAACATTCTTATGTAGTCTGGGAAAATAAAGGGCAGAAAGAGGAGAAAAAGAGTTGGGGAGATGGAGGAAGTAGTGTATGACAACATAATGATAAACTCATTTTAATATTGGTAATAATAAAGTAGTGAAAAGAATAGAAGAGAATGTATAGAAAGAGACTGAGATTAGATGAGTATGAGCAAAAACACCCCACAGATACCAACTGCTGATTTAAAAAAGAGGAAAAGAATTCTGTAGCAATGTTAAGGAAGAAAATATGAACTGAATTGTAACCAAATATGAATGGATTAAACTCCCCAGTTAATCTAAAAAGTGGCAAAATAAATATAATGAACCCCAATAATTTTCTGCATACCATAGGGCACCTTGAAAATATACAGAGAGAAAATTGGGACTAAAGCAAAATAATTACACTTTGAGTGATTCCAGAAGGGAAGGAGTTGAAATCATGATTTCAAATAAAAGAACAATAAAAATAGAGAATGTAAAGAGATATAAACAAGGAAGCTGTGTTATGCTTAAGGACACTGTAGGCAACTAAATAATTTTTAATAACTATATAGGCACCACAGAAAGCCAGCATAATGCACTGGATCTAGAACTGACCTCAGCTGCTAAGACTTAGTTTCAAATCTGTCACCCATCACATACTGTCTGTGAGGCCCTAGGCAGCTAACCTCTTTGTGCCCCAGGCAGTTATCCAAGAGAAGAGACAGATCTTCATAGTTCCTTACTAAGAGTTCTCTGTATTTTTCAGAAACATTGGTACCAAATGCTATAGCATAAAAGTTCTTAGTGAAAAGTTAACGCAATTCCAGCACTACCTCCAAAAAAGGAAATCCAACCTAGTGATAGAAACACAATAATTATAGTAGACTTTTAACATTCCTGCAGATCTGGATAAATTTGCAGAAAGGGGAAGAAAAAGGAAAATATAAAAGTAAACAGACTATTGGAAAAAAAAATTCAGTTTTACAGCCCTTTGACAACTTTTCTGTGGGATTACTAAAGAATATACTTAATCTCAGCATCACATAGCACTTAAAAAAAAAACTAGCCATGTTAGGACCTAAAGAATGTAAAAAGGCAAACATACTAAATATATCCTTTTCTGTATATAACATTAAAATTGGTAATGTTAAGGGAAATGTCAACAATGAAAGTAATGGCCAGAGGGGGAAAAATTATTATTAAAAGAGAATAATGCGGGGCGGCCAGGTGGCTCAGTGAGTAAGAGCACCGGCTCCAATGTCGGGATGACCTGGATCAAATCTGGGCTCGCATACTCAGCACCACACCCAGAAATAACTGGCCGTGTAACCTTGAGCAAGTTACTTAACCCTAATTGCTTTTAAAAAAAAGAGAGAGAGAGAATAATGAATAGCATACACAAATTTATGATATGCAATTAAGGCATTCCTCGGAGGAAAATATATTTTTAAAAATATGTATTAACAATATACCCCCAAGAAGGATTAATGAACAGCATTAGATCCAAATATAAGTACATAAGAAGCTCTGAGGATCAGAAGACAAATAAAATGGAAAGCAAATGGTTATTAGGCTTATAAAATGAAATTAAAAAAAACTAGCAAAACATTAAGTAAAATTAAAAAATGATTTTTTTCCCAGTTAATAGATCTGTTATCTTGTCACTATAAGTATTCTCACCAAGGCAGATCACAGGCTGCAACCAGCCTGCAAAACTGCTGTAGATGTTAAATCTGGTAAATCTGCCATCAAATCTTCCTCCTCAATATGTTAGAGGACTTCTAGACTCCCTGGCATTGTGTGAATATCAGTGGAGCAAGCAGCCTGTCAATCCTTCATCCCTCACTCTTATTCACTCTGTGAGCAAGTCACCTGTGTACATCACTGCTGTTCCTACTAGACCTCATTGTAAAGTGTTTCAGACTCATAACCCACACTGTGGGCCTTTACACTGCCTACAACTTTAGTTCTTCAAAGATTTGGTGATCATGACCCACACCTATACCTCATTAAAGGAAAAAATTGGGTGCTAAAGAGATAAGCCCTTGTTTGGGTCAATTTCATCATCCATTTGTAATATCCATCCAAGATTTTATGTACTGATTGATACACAAGATCAGTGACTTGTCAGTTCATCTGCATATTATAGTCTAGTTTTTCTGAGCTATACAATTAAGCTGATTTCTTTAGAGAGATCTTGGTTCTCATTGATCTGGAACTTGATACAATCAGCAGAATGTCTTTTGCAAACAGCAACATTTGGAGAATTTCTCCATCTACATGGAATCACTCTTCAATTTGGATTTTGCCACCGAACCTTTGGCAAGCATGTTTCCCTATTTTAAGCATTGCTTCATAATAAGGAAAAATTGAAATGCAATATACACACACACATACACACATATTTGCAGTGAAAAAGGAGAAAGTCGGTCAAGATGGCGGAGTAGAAGCAGGACCCTCCCTGCTGCTCCAGCTTCTACCTTCCCCAATTCATGTAAAAAGGGAACTCTAAACAAACTTTGGAGCTTCAGAACCCACAAAATGACACAGAGAAGCTAACCTCCCACTAAGGACAGCCGGCAGGCCAGCAGGAATTGGCCAGAGTGCTCTGGGAGCCAAGGCGAGGCTTTAGCCCCAGGGCAGGCCTGACCAGCCTCTGGACAGAGGGACTCCAGATCAGCAGCAGCTGTGGCCTGTTCCAGAATTATCAACACATAGATGCGAAGGACAAAGTGAGAGGTCAGTACAATCTGGACTTTGGGACCCAGTAAGTGGGAGTGCATAGGCTTTTGCCCCCCGGAGCAAGAAGCTACTGAGACTCAGGCACAGCCAGCCAGCTCCACCTAGCAGCTTCAGCTCCTGGCCTGCAGAGTGTAGGGGGACCAAGCACCAGTCTGAGGGGTAATCGCTCTTGCTTTAAACTGCGTGGATCTGGATTGCAGGCTAAGGTGGAGGTCCTGGGGTGTGTGTCCAGCTTGCCAGAGAGTGTGGAGACCTCAGAGAGGGCACCCATCTAATACCTCCAGTAGCTGAGAAAACCCCAGCCTTTGGGACGAAAGCTTCCCTGTCTGGTGGCAGAGTCCTACTGTGGCAAAAAGCCCAGGGGTCAAATGACTGAGGAGGGACGTGACCAGGCAAAGGAAAGAAAGCAGACAGAAGATTCCAACATTAGACTCCTATCTTAGGGACAAAAAGGAGCAAAGCATGGAACAGGAGGAAGACACTAAAATCAGAATTCCTGCACCAAAGCTTTAAAGGAAAATATGATCTGGTTACAGGCCATAGAGGACCTTAAGAAGCAGATAAGAGAAGTGGAGGAAAAATTGGGAAGGGAAATGAGAACAATGCAAGAAAATTACAAAAGGAGAGTCAACAGCCTGACTGAGGAAAATCACAGCTTAAAAAATAGACTAACTCAAATGGCAAAAGAGGCTCAAAAAGGCAATGAGGAGAGGAATGCCTTAAAAAGCCGAATTTGCCATATGGAAAAAGAATCTCAAAAGTTCAATGAGGAGAATCATGGCTTCAGAATTAGATTGGAGCAAATGGAAGCTAATGACTTTATGAGAAATCAAGATGCTATTAAACAGATCCAAACAAATGAAAGAATAGAAGGCAATGTGAAATATCTCATGGGAAAAACCACTGACCTGGAAAATAGATCCAGGAGAGATCATTTAAAAATTGTTGGACTACCTGAAAGCCATGATCAAAGTAAGAACCTAGAAATCATCCTCCAGGAAGTTCTCAAAGAAAACTGCCCTGATGTTTTAGAACCAGAGGGCAAAATAGAGGTTGAAAGAATGCACCAATCACCTCCTGAAAAAGATCCCAAAAAGAAAACTCCTAGGAATATTATAGCCAGGTTCCAGAATTCCCAGATTAAGGAGAGGATATTACAAGCAGACAGGAAGAAACAATTTGAATATTGTGGAAACAAAGTCAGGATATCCCAGGATCTGGCAGCTTCTACACTGAGGGATCAAAGGACTTGTAATATGATATTCGGGAGGTCAAAGGAGTTGGGATTAAAACCAAGAGTCACCTACCCAGAAAAACTGAGTATCATGTTTCAGGGGAAAATATGGTCATTCAGTGGAATAGAGGACTTTCAAGCATTCTTGCTGAAAAAAACCAGAGTTGAAGAAAATTTGACATTCAGACACAAGAAGCGAGAGAAGCATGAGAAGGTAAACAGGAAAAAGAAATCTTAAGGAACTTATCAAAGTTGAACTATTAACATTCCTACATGGAAAAACAATAATTGTAACTTATGAAACTTTTATCAGTAGTGGAAGGGAATAGAAATACATATGTCTATATTTGAGGGTATATGGGTATATGAATACATATGTGAATGTGTGTATATATGTTTATAGGTATACATACATAGAGGGCACAGGACCAATTTAACAGGAAGGGATGATACTTAAAAGGTGAAATTAAGAGGTGAGAGGAATATAATGAGAGGAGAAGGGGAGAGACAGAATGGGGTAAACTATCTCATATAGAAGAGGCAAGGGAGAATGGTTACAATGGAGGGGAAGAATAGGAAGGCAAAAGGGAATGGGTCAACCTTATCCCCACTGAATTTGGCTTGAGGAGGGAATGAAATACACACTAAATAGGGTATCTCACCCTACAGGAGAGTAGGGGGGTAAGGGGATGAGAGGGGGGATGATGGAAGGGAGGGCAGGCTGGGGGAGGAGGGAAGTTGGAAGCACCCACCTTCGAAAAGGAACAAGATCAAAGTAGAGAATAGAACAAGTGGGAGGTGGGATAGGAGGGAGGGAAATATAGTTAGTCCTTTACAATATATCTACTATGTTATTGTTTTGCATTAGCCACATGTACAACCTATACTGAACTGCTTGTCTTCCCAGTAAGGGTGGGTGACAAGGGAGGAAGGGAATGAATCTGGAATTCAAAGTTTTAAAATAAAATATTTAAATATATATATACTATTATTATTAATACTATTTTACATGTAATTTGGAAATAAGGTATACAGGCACTAAGGTATAGAGATCCACTGGAAAAGTCAAAAGGGGTATGGGAATAAATATGGGAGAGAGCAGATTGGAGGAGGGGATATCCTGTGGGACTGCTATTTTGGGGTGGTGGGTAGGGGAAAAACGGGGAGAAAATTTGTAACTCAAAATCTGGCAGAAATGAATGATGTAAATTAGAAGTTAATAAAGCATTTGAAAAATGAAAAAAAAAGAAAAGGAGAAAGTCTAAAACTACTATACATAATTGTACATCAGCAAAATTGATCATTTAAAGGAAATTGATAATTATCTTCAGAAATGCTCAAATTAAAAAATATATAAATATTAATCAAATCTAAGAGAATTCAAGTCATAAATGACCTACCAAAAGGGGGAAATATAATTAGCAATAACAAATGCACCTGTGATAAGTAAGACATGCATTTATATAAATCTCTCATTTTCTTACATAAGATCAAACCATTTTTCAGCAGGTAAGAGGTTAAAGGTATGAACAGGCAGTCTTCAAAATAATGAATGTAGCCTATTGACAAAGAAGAAAAATACTCAAAATGATTTATAAGATTTAAAATACTTTGATGCACATCGAAGTAAAGTTTATAAAAGATGAAAATTTCCAGTAGTAAAAGGCCATGTGCAGACCAATACACAGATACTCTGCTATAGGAGCTGTGTGTTTGTCCATGCATTCTGGAAAACAGTTTGGAATTACATGAAGAAAAAGTTATTAAGCATGATAAAAGAGAAACATGATAGGGCCTTAACAAAAGCAGAAGAGTTGGCAAGAATATATGGAAGATCTATGCAAGAAAGATGTTAACATCACCAATAACTACAATAATGTGGTTACAGATCTAGAGCCAGACATCCTGGAGAATAAAGTCAAGTGGACCTTAGGAAGCATTGCTAACAATTAGGCTAATGGAGGTGATAGAATTTCAGCTGATCTATTTAAAATCCTAAAAGATGTTGCCACTAAATTGCTGCATTAAGTATGCTAGCAAATTTGGAAAACTCAACAGTGGCCCCTGGATTAAAAAAGATTGTTATGTGTCCCAGTCCTAAAGAAGGGCAATGCCAAAGAATGTTCAGATTACTAAACCCTTGCACTCATTTCACACACCAGCCAGATTATGCTTAAGATTCTCCAAGTTAGGCTTCAGTACTGAGTGAATCAAGAATTACCAGAACAACAGATTGGTTTTTGAAGAGGCAGAACTAGAAACCAAATTCCCAACATTCACTCAATTTTGGAGAAAGTAATAGAGTTCTAGAAAAACAAATATTTGTGTTTCATTGACTACACTAAAGTCTTTGACTATGTGGGTCACAACAGAATGTGGCAAGTCCTCAAAGAGACGGCAGTACCTGAGCATCTTACTTGTCCCCTGAGGAACCTGAAGGTCAGGAAGCAACAGTTAGAACCAAACATGGAAATCTGATTGCTTTAAGATTGGAGGAGTATGATAAGGCTGGATAGTGTCACTTTGGCTCAGTTTAAGGAAGAACTTTCTGACAAGTATAATTGTATGTAAGTGGAATAGTCTGTCTCAAAAAGTCCTGAGCTTTGCCTTACTGGAAGTGTTCGAGCAGAGATTATATTACCAGGGATGCTATAGAAAGAGAATTTCTGCTTTGGGTGAGAGACTGGAAGATTCTGTCAAGTTCCATCCCAAAGCTCAATTTCTATTATTTCATTAAGTCCATCATAACTTAGATCTGTTAAAATTATTGATTTCTGCTTATAATTAGTTTTGAAATATTGTGATACTTGATAGTCTTTTGATAGCTTACTTGTAGATAACTGCCTGGAACCAAGAGAAAATATTTACCCTTGTTTTATGCTAGGGAAGAGTAGAGAATAATTTTTAAAAAACCTTCCTTAACTTTTTCAGTTTCCGTACTTTCATGCTTATATTTACTAATCAGTAGGTTCCTCCTGTGAGCCAGGGTATAGCCCCAGAGCAATTTCAAACTGTACTGTTGTTTCTTTCTTGAGTTGGGTGATTAATTAGTCTATGTTTAGCTGATAAAATGTTATTACCTTCATTCTTATTCTGTGCAGATTTACTAAGTCTTGTAATATTAAAATGTAAATATGGTATTATGAATCTTAAAATCTATTTTTAGCTATGATATTTTTAAGAAATGTTTAACCAGTAAAAGTCTCTTTCAAGCCTCCAAGAGACAGTATATTGTAGAATGCCAAACTTTGGAGAACTGAGTTTGAATTATGCCTAGACACTAAATAGCTCTATAACCATAGATAAGTCCCTTTACCCCTTCTGAACCTCAGTTTCCCCATATATAAAATGAAAATAAATAATAATACATGTACTATCTGCCTCCAGAGTTTGTATAAAAGCACTTTGGCAAGACTAGAGTGCTCATCAATGTAAGTAGTTGCTATTATTATTAAGTCTTTTAGTTTTAGATTAATGTTACATGGAAAATTATTTGATTACACTGGTTTTTCATATATGTATGTATATTAATATATACACATGTACATAATATATGCACACGTATACCCACACTCACAGACCATCTTTTATGAAGAGTAAATTAAGAAATGTGCTGTCTCCTATTCACTTCTTAAGCTTTTCTTGGCATAGTGAAATGAGCATTATTTTTCACTGTGAATCATAGAATAGCCAATAGAGTTGAGACCAGCTACTGATTCCTTACTCATAGGATTACAAATGTAGACTCAGAAGGCAGAGATCATCTTAGCTAACCCCCTTGTTTGACAGAGGTAGCGACCAAAGAGCAAAAAGCATTTAGTCTACAAGCGATCATGTGCTTCATTTCATTGGACTTTAAGCAACAATTCACATGCTTTAATTAGGATACACATTCTTGTTTGACATGAAGGTAATATGGAAAATGCCAAGTCAGAATAGCTTCCCTGGTGTTCCACGGGATTCTAAAATGATAGACATATGGATATAGATGTATGTATGTATGTACATAGGATTGTTTTGTGGATGGTTTCTTCCTAATCTTCCCCCCAAAAGAAAATTAAAGAACAGAAGATGTCTGTGATTCAGAAGCAGCCAATGATGTATCATCTGGTGGGACAGAGCACTGCCCCAACCTGAGAGAGGTGTGAAGACCACTCCTTGCCTGTACACAGCCAGCTAGCCTTTTAGGCAGGGGCATCTCTTGGAAGTGAAAGAAAAGTAGGCCTACCCAGAAACCCAAATGCCTCTGCTGCCTGGATTTGAATGCAAGAACTAAAGACAGGTTAGAGAGAGATGGATAGGTTTTGCTTCATGGAACCCATTATGGCATGAGTCTTTTAAGAACTATCCAGTATTTGAAGGGAGTATCTGGATGCTCAGAGAGCAGTGTTTAACCAAACTGTGACAAATTCCATGCCAGGCTGATTCCAGTTATTTTCAGGAGATGCTATGAAGTTTACAGAATTCCTTTTCATTTCACTTTTAGATTTTTTTTTCTTTAGTGCCATTTAGCTTGTTATGATATGAAATTGAAATGCAGCACCACAAACCCAACTGATTTACAGGGAGAAGATGTAAACATTTGAATATGATACTCTTTCCTACAGGGTAAACTTGGTCATTGCCAATTAAAAATTAGTGGAAGATGATGGTACTACAGAAGTAGTCATCTATGCTGATGTTATCATAGATATAAAGCAAGAAGGAGAGGCAGCATGGTGGCATGGTGGATAAAGGGTTGTTCTTAGGTAGCATGACCCTGTTCTGGTCTTGGCTGTAACACATCCTGGCTGTGTCACCTGGACAAAAGCAAGTAAACTCTTGTTGTTGCAGGCAGTTCTCTGAGACTAGGAGTTGAAGAGAAGGTGCCAACTTGTATTGGTAAAAGGAGTTGTCAGTCAAGGCCAGTCCCTGTCCTGAAGGCACCTAAGCCAGTCTTTTCATTTTGCAGATAAGGAAACTGAGGTTAAGAGCAGTGGCATTGTCCAAGGTCTCCCAGCCAGTAAGCCTCAGAGACAGGAATTCAACCCAGACCCTTTGACTCCAGAGTCTATGTTACTCCCAATGTACCATGCTTCCTCCCTCCCTTATATTCAACTAAATATATTTTAAAACTGCTTAAATTCAACCACCTGCACAGAAGTTTTTGGAAGATCATAGAAAGCAATATATACATATTTTGTGAGAACTCTCCATTGTATGATCACAGAGCTCAGTAGTCAAATGTTATGTAAAGGAAAGAAAAGCAAAATAAATTTTGTGTATTAATTATTTTGGCAAGTGGTAGAATCTGTAGCAGTAGCACATTCCATTTTCACCTCTTACTCAGGTATTAATAATCAAATTAGCATTACTTTTACACTTATGAGAACATGATAGTTTTTTTTAGAATATTTAATTTTTTCTCAGATACCAAATACAATGAGCCTTTCTATATATCACTGAGCAGAAAAATGAGGATGGGGATTAGAAATGAACCTGCATTATGTACATCTTGCTTTTCATTTTTAATGATATAATAGCATATGATGCATAAGAGGAAGCATATGATAGCATGGTACATTTGTATGATAGTATATTTATGTCACAAATTCAATGCATGACTTTCAAAGCTCTCCTTGTCTTATGATTATAAAGCCTGTGATTGTTTATGATTTTCTATTCTACACATTTTTAAAAATTGTTTTTCTTTCTGTTTTTCTTTCACTTCTTCTAACCTCTCCCTGCTCCTCCCTTGAAACCTGAAAAAGGAAAGGAAAAACAAAATTCTTGTAACATATGCACAGGGCCATGTCCGAAAATGTGTATCTCACTCTGTGTCTTGAATTGATCATTTCTCTGTCAGGAGGAGGGGAGCACGGGTCATTCTTATTAGTCCTCTGGAAGCATAGCTGGTTATTGGATTGATCAGAGTCGTTAGGTCTTTCAAAGTTGGTGTTCTTCACAGTGTTGTCATTGTATAAATTGTTGCGATTCTGCTCACTTTATGTTGCTCCAATTCACACAGGTTTTGCAAAGTTTCTTTCAAACCATCCCTTTCATCACTTCTTATTATCAGAATTATATTCCATTATGTTCATATGTTATAATATTTCAGCCATTACACAACTCATGGACACCCCTTGGATTCCAGATTTTTTGCTGCTTCTACCAAAACAGCTGTTATTAATACTTTTGTACATATGAGTCCTTTTCCTCCTTGATATCTTTGCAGTATAGGTTTCAGCATATTGCAGAATCATCTATCATTGCAGAGTTAATGATTTGGGGGACAGAGTTCCATAATGCTTCGGGCGACAGAGTTCCATAATGCTTCTCAGAGTGACTGAATCAATTCAGAGCTCCACCAGCCATGCATAGATGTGTGTTTCCCAACATTTGTCATATTCCTTTTTTGTCATTTTTGCCAGTTTGATGTGTGTGAGATAGAACTTCTGAGTTGTTTTAATTTGTATTTCTCTAATTACATGGGGCAACTAGGTGGCACAGTGGATAGAGTACCAGGCCTGGAGTCATGATCACTCCTCTTCCTGAGTTCAGCTCTTGCCTGAGACACTTACAAGCTGTGTGACCCTGGGCAAGTCACTTATTAACCCTGTTTGTCTCAGTTTCCTCATCTATAAAATCAACTGGAAAAGGAAGTGACAAACTACGCCAGTATCTTTGCCAAGGAAACCCCAAAGAGTTATAAAAAGTTGGACACAACTGAAAAATGAAACCAACCACAAAATTACTAGTGATTTAGAGCATCTTTTCATATGATTATCGATAGCTTGGATTTCTTCATTTGAAAACTACACATTTATATCCTTAGACCATTAATCTGTTAGGGGATGGTTCCTATTCTTAGATATTTGAATCAATTCCTTGGACATTATACCTTTATCAGAGACTCTTAGTACAAATATATTCCCCATATAACTGTTTTCCTTATAATTTTAACTACATTGGATTTGTTTTTGCAAAATCTTCCAAATTTTTTGTGATCAGATTGGTACATTTTATTTTCTGTAATCCTCACTGGCCCATATTTGGTCATGACCTTTTCCCCTATCCATAGTTTCAAAGGGTATTTCTGTTCTTATTTCACTTAATCTACTTATGAAGTGATCACTTTACTTTATACCTTTAGCTTATCTTGCTATATGGTATGTGGAATTGGGCCATTTTAATTTATGCCAAACTGCTTTACAGTTTTCCCAGGAATTTTTGTCAAAAAGTGAGTCTTAAGCCCAGTGACTGGAATCTTTAGGTTTATTGAAGACTGGGCTGCTGTATTTCTTTGCTTCTGTGTATTATACACCTAATTTGTGTCACTGATAGACCTCTTACTTTTAAACAGTACCAAATAGTTTTGATGATTACTGCTTTCAGTATAATCTGAGATCTGTTTTTGCCAGGAAGACTCATCTTTCTGAATTCAAATCTGCCCTCAGACACTAGCTGTAGGATCCTGGAAAAGTCATTTAACCCTGTTTGCCTCAGTTTCCTCATCTGTAAAATGAGATGGAGAAAGAAATGTCAAACACCTCCAGTATCTTTGCCAAGGAAACCCCAAATGGGGTCACAAAGAGTGGGACATGAATGAAACAACAATTACTAGGCCCCATCCTTTTCATAATTTCCCTTGAGTTTCTTGACCTTTTGTTTCTGTAGATAAATTTCGTCATTTTTTTCTAACTCCATAAAAGTAATCCTTCAGGAGTTGAATTGCCATGTCACTGAATATGTAAATTAACATAGATGGTATTGTAACTTTTCTAATGTTAGTGCTGCCTTCCTATAAGTAATATTTCTCCAATTGTTTAAATTTGTCTTTATTGCTGTAAATAATGTTTTGTTGTATTCATATGGTTTCTCTGTGTGTTTGACATGTAGGTTCCGAATATTTTACATATTCTATAAACTTTGAGATAGGATTTTTCTTTCTTTTCCTCCTTTTTGGGTTTTGTTGGTAATAATAGGGATTGCAGTGATTTATGTGAGTTTATTTTGTGTACTACAAGTTTGTTGAAGTTATTGTTTCAGTTGATTTTAATTGATTCTTTTGGGTTCTCTAGAGAAGCCATCCCATATTTTTTAAAAAGTGGGGAATTTTTTTTGCCTTTTTATCTATACTATTTTATTGTTTACTAATATTTATTATTATGAAATATTTTCTTGCCTCATTGATTATCTAGCATTTCTAGCACTATGTTAAATAATAATCATGATAATGGTCATCCTCACTTTACCTCTGTTTATATTAGAAAAGTCTCTAGCCTTTTTCTGTAATATATAATGCTAACCCTTAGTTTTAGATAGATACTTCTTAACCATATTAAGGAAAGCTTCCCTTAGGAACTATGCTTTATAGTGCTATTTAACAGAAATAGGTGTCAGATTTTGTCAAAAGCTTTTTCAGTATTGAAAATGATCCCATGATTTCATTATTTTTGTTATTAATATGGTTTAGTACATTTGTATTTTTTCCTATATTGAATTGACCTTCATTCCTAGTATAAATCCAATCTGATCATAGTATATAATTTTTTTAATATATTGCTATAGCTTCTTTGCTAAGAGTTTATTTAATATTTTTACTTGGAATGTTCTTGAGGATAGTGGTCTGTAGTTTTCTTTGACTTTAAAGAGTTTAGAAAAATACCTTTTTCTTTCCTTTTTGCAAAGTTTATGCAACATCGGGGTTGTTTTTTAAATGTCTGACAGAGGTCACTTGTCATTCTGCCTGGTCCTGGATAGTCTTTGGTTGTTGTATTTTTGTTGTTCTTGTTTTTTACTTTGGGAGTTGATGTATGACTTGTCCATTTTCTTTTTCTGATACTGGGTTATATAAATAATTATTTCTCATTCAGTTTATCTGAATATTTTCTGTTTGTATAAACTTAACATCCATCCATTTCATCTAACAGATTAGTTTTGTTTACATATAATTGGGGAGAATGGTTTCTGATAAACTCTTAGTTTTATCAATCCAATAGGGTCTTTTTGCTTTCATTTTTATAAATATTTTCCTTTATTTTAAGAATTTTTACTTTATTTAGTTAGAGTTTTTTGATTTGTTGCTTTTTTAGGGTTGGGTTTTTTTTTTTTTTGGTTCATAGGGCATGACAATTTACCGCCTTTATGGCTGAGTGATTCTGTTTTGTAGGTTGCTCCCTTCAGACCTCTGTTCCCTCATCCCTCATCAATTATATCCCTCCACTGCCCCCTTCCCACTCTTTTCTGTTCTTTCATTGTACCCTCTGAAAAGCATGTTCTGTTGTTAATAAAATGCCATTCTTAGTGGTCCTGTGCTCTTTCCCCTGGAAATCCCTTGATATGTATTGATATCTATTTATATGTGTATATGTTGTTTCTCCTCAATAAAATTCCTAAAGGGCAAAGACTTTTGTCTGTTTTCCCAACCCTAGAACAGATAGCACATAGTGGGCTCTTAATAAAGGTGTGTTGAATTGTATTAAATTATCCTTTGGAAAGTCAAATAAGCACAGAAAAATGAAGACCCTTCTAGGTCATACTTAATAAGTTTAGAGCTAGAAGAGGCCTTAAGAGTTCATTTAAGCCAAGCCCCTCACTTCACCAAAGTGAAAACAAAGCCAAATTTAAATGAGTAGTAGTATCCTGGACAGCGTGGTGGGCTTGGAACCAGAAGAGCCTGGTTTCAGTTTCCTCATCTCTCAGATGAGAAAAATAACCTTTTCTACCTCACAAGCTTCTTATAAGGAAAGTTATTTGTAAAACTAAATGTCATGTATAAATGTAAGGTGCTATATAAATGTTTGTATTACTTTTACCCTTAGAGCCTTATCCTGTGACATGTAGTTTGACTTGGCCAAGATTTTGCATGTAGTAAATGGCAGAGCCCTGACATAATTATTATTTCAAAAAAAACCTGTGATATCACCCATGTGGGTCCGGTAGCACAGATCATGCCATCGAGTCCCTTCAATGAAATAAGAGAAGTCAGCTCATCTTCTGAAATTGTTTCTATCAAATTCCATTAGCATCTACATGTATGTTTCTCTGTGGAGTTTAAATGAATCAGAAAGAAGAATTGGTGGGAAAGAGAGCTACAGGCCTGAGCTTTAAAGGGCTGTGTGAGGGACTTGGGCTGATCTCTAGGGCCTGAAGGAAGAAAACAAAGGAGGTGACCAGGGAGCCATCCCATTCTTGTTCAGTTGTGTCTAACTCCTCATGACCCTGTCTGGGGTGTTCTTGGCAAAAATGCTAGAGTGATTTGCCATTTCCTTCTCTAGCTCATTTGATAGATGAGGAACCTCATGAGACAGTCCGGGTTAAGTGACTTGCCCAAGGTCACATAGCTAGTAAGTGTCTGTGGCCAGATTTAAACTCAGGAAGAGGAGTCTTCCTGACTCCAGACCCAGCACTCTGTCCACTGTGCCACCTGGCTGCCCTTGAGCCACCCCAGGACCCAGAAATTCCATGGCTCTCCATGGGTTCCATCAACAATAGTCTCTGTCCCTCCAACTCCTGGTATTCTGGACAGAGAAGTGAACTTGAAGCCAGAAAAACCATTTTCTTCATCTGTCAGTTGAGAAAAACAACGCTTTTTAACTCACAGGCTTCTTATAAGGAAGTTATTTGTAAAACCAAATGCCTGATATAAATGTGAGGAGCTCCTGTTCCCTCTCCCTATAGAAGCCTCGGCCATGTAATTTATAGCTGAGAGAGCTTTAGCATCGGATATTGTGAATGATTTAGAGGTAGTTCCCACCCTGAGTGCAGGTACATTATGAGTTAAATAAATTTTGCAGACCTGAAGGTTTAACCAATACATATTAAGCAAAACTATACTAAACACCAAATAATCAACTTGCACCTTTAGTGAAATAGGAAAATTTATGGAACAGAGCTTTGGGAAATCTAAGTGCAAGTTAGTGCAGTTTTTATCAATATTAGGTGTGTTAGTGTCCAGGGCAGTGCATGTTAAGTATGGCTGATGCTGAACTTGATAGAGAAACGTGCACAGTTTCTTCCCTGCATTCAGGGCAACTTTTCCCTTGTTTATAAGAGGTCTTTTTGTAACCCAAAAGATAGAATGCCTACCTCATCCATATCTTAAAAACTAGCTTTACTGTTAGAACTAAGTAAAGGTTTTCTGGCATTGTCTCCAGAAACAGAACCCAGGCAGAACATAGGTGAGGTCCCCACGTCCTCGAGGGTTGTACCAGCTTCGGAGTTATAATAAAGGATTGTATCTCTGTAGGTCCTTTGCCTTGTTCAATAGTCTTCAACAAGTCTTATCAATAGAGATACTAAAGAAGTCTTTAAGTGAGCCAAGCCTACCACCAGAGCAACTGAAAACTAGGAATAAAATCACTTTAGCCGTCTCTGGTTACCTCCCACTCAGGCAGCACTCAGAACTTCTATACATACCACTCCTTTAAAGGGAGTCGGTAACCAATTATATTGTAAACTGTACAAGGGAGGGAAACTCTTGCCTGTTTTTGCATTTAGCAGCAGCTAATTCTAGTTCCCAAATCACCTTGTAGTTAACTACTTTGCATCTATTTGTATGTATTTACTTTCTATGTTTGCTGTATATATTTTTATATGTACTTTTCCCCTCCTTTAAAAAATAATCTCTTTTCCAGTAGGAAAGGTTTCATTCTTGGTACTTGTTAACCCCTAGTTCAGTGCCTGTCACATAGGAGATACTTAATAAATACTTGTGTGATTGATCCATTGATGTGATATTGTTTTCTACACTAGAAACTCAATAAATGTTTGTTTACTAATAGTGACCTTTTTATAGGTAAAGGGTGGACTTCAGCAATTTTCTTCTAAAATGTTTTGGAAAATATCATATATGTGACAGCTTTGAGGAGAGAGGAGTGTTTTCATTGTTAATATTTAGTAGAAGAAGGAAAAAAAGGTTGTGGCTATGAAAACATTTACAAAAAGAAATTTAAAGGTTGGAGCATCACAGACTTAGAGCTTAAAAGGTTATCCTAGCATAGATTTAGAGGTGAAATGGACCTTATCTAGTCCAATCCCCTCATTTGGCATTTGGGAAAACTGAGGTCCAGAAATATGCAGTGACTTGCCCAAGGTTATACAGGAATAAAAGGCAGATCCAAGATCATAGGAGAGAGCACACCTCAATGCAACAAGTGTTTCTTGTTACTATGAAAAGCATTGTGGGAGACGAAAAAGAGGGTATGGTTTCCCTGACCGTACATGGTCTTGGGTACACGGTGAAGTAATTAAATGAGATGAAAAAGATAGCATAGATAATACAATGCTAAAGGGAACATAATTGTGTCAAATTCTGTGGTTCAGAAAACAAGTTCTAGAGCATGTCATGAAGAGAAGGGCATCGGTATTGATTGAAATCATCACTGAGTTTTATAGACACCTTGAGATTTGAAGTGGGCCTTAAAGACATGTTAGCATTGAAACAGGTAAAGTGAAGCTGGGAGGTTATACCAAGCATCTGCAGAATGCCACTTCATCCACTGCTTTGTGGCCTCCCCAGTGCTACTGTCTTGTATGGTATTTAACTTTTCCTGTTTAGAGCTCCTTAAGGATAGGGACTGAATAATGCTTTTTATATCCACCAGAAGAATGAAAACAACAGGACTATGTATATAATAGATACTCAATAAAATGTTTCTTTAATAAGAGATCCATATTGAAAAAGTTGCAAGCCAGATTTCCACTAGGACAAGATTATAATATACACAGACCTATTTTTGGTCATAGGATATTCTTAGAAAACACATCTTAAAAGTGAGTCAAATTTTCCCATAGAGAACAATGTTATGAATTTGAATTGTTTTTCTTAACAAGAACCAGGTTATCAGGTAAACCACATATGTTGCACTATGTTATAGAAGCAGGTGTATAACTAATAAAGTTCAATAGTCACTTTACATGACCATACTCAGTGTCCTATAAAACAAGCATAATGTGTTGTATATACTGATTCCATGAAAAACCCCAGTATACTAGAAAATATGTGTGTAGCATATAAAAAGCAATTCTGTCATAAATCTAAAACAATTATGCTAATATTAAAAATATTGAAGATTTAATAAGTTTTAATTTTGCTTATTTAAAAAAATTAGCATTTGAGGAATAATTTGGGCAACGTAATTATTAGGTACATTATAAAACTTGAAGAAAAATTTGTATGATGCTTTTTTGCCCTTTCAATAAGCAAGTACAGTCATTATAAAATTATTCTATTGTCCTTAGAACTATGTCCAGAGTAATGGGTGCACAATATATATTTATTATTCAGAGGACAAATTTAGAGTAGAAGGGACCTTTTTCATCTTATTTAATATTACTCTTCTTCAAGAACTCTGCGTTCCAGCCTAACTGTATTTCCTAAATTTAAAATTCCATCTCCCTACTTCCCATTCCTGAAATGCACTCTCTTCATCTCTGCCTTTCCAAATACTTATCTTCCTCAGTTTAGTTGACAGCTCAGCTCCTTCATGAAGTCTTCCCTGTTCCACTTACCCAGGTATGGGTGCTTTCTCCCTCCTCAGTTTTCCTTGTACTGTGTCCTGAAGACAGGGACTGTTTATTTTTATATTATTTTTATATATACTCAGGTCTTCCTGACTCTAGGCCCAGCGCTCCATTCCCTGAACCAGCTGGCTGCCTGCTTGGCCCATAAGAGGCACTTAATAATGACTGACTGACTGACCGACCCTCCCTCTCTATGTATGACTCACTTTCCTCTTTACCTGATCATTCATCTCTCCTGTGTTATCCTTGTCCTTACTACTCCAGCACTGGCTGGTGACATGTTGCACCTTACTCATGGCCACCATGAACCCCCGCGTTTCCCTCTGAGTGATCCAGCTTCAATTTTGGGGAGACATTTCACGGTCAGGAAGGGAAGAGAACAAGGACTTTCAGAGCCTCTCCTGCATGCCTGGCCCTGTCCTACATGGTTCACAATATCCCATTGGATTGGTTGTTTCAATTGATTAGTAGCAATACCTTTTAAAAGTAAATGACCATTTTAAAAATGTTTTTAAAACTTCATTTAAAAATTATTAAAAGGCAGCTCTTACCAGATTAGAGTAGAGTGATCCTTGGCTTTCCTGATGACTAAAACAAAGTGGAAAGTTGTACATCTCTGGTATAGAAAGAGCAGTGCACCCCCAGGCCTTTAGTGGAAATAGTGCCAGCTTCCAGTCGAGAGCCTGGGGTGCAGTCCCACCTCTGACACGATTTGTGTAACCTCATCTCACTGAAGTTTTCTGGGTCTGTGAAATGAGATGGTTGGCTAGAGATCTATAACCCTAGAGAAGAGGCCATCTGGTGTAGCTTTGGTTGGTTGATTGATTTGTTTTGTTTGCTTTTTTGATCAGCAACTTTCTATGGATACCAGATATTTAGTGGAAAACAATTAACAGTTAACCTGTCTAATCACATTAATGATTATCTGAAAAGTTAATTTTGTTTACATTTCCAAAAGTGACTACATTAAAGACAGTGGTTTTTGCCATCTGAAGGGAAATATTGGTTGTTGTCCTTTCTCAAAGAGGATCAAAATGACATCACTATTGTCGAGTCGTGTTTTAGTTTGTCTGACTGTGGCTGATCAGAATGTTCTACCACAGGTCAGACACAGATAGTCTGTGTGAACATTTGAGGTGGATTCTCTTAAATTTGCACATCTTGAATTTTTTTTGTTTTGTTTTTTAGCTATTTCATTTCTGCTTTGCTCATAGAGCACAACACCTTCCCTGATGTGGGCATGACAGTGTCTCCCATGTCATATAGCCAATTCCAAATTTCAACTGTTAGTTTAGAATACTTGGGTTTTTTTTTTCTTTTTCAAAGATCTGTTTGCTTTTAACTCAATAACAAAATGGAACTGTTCCCAAATTCTTTCTGGTTATAGTAGTTCTATGGCTATTTTCAATTACTAAGAAATATAAGCATTTCTTAGTTACCTTTAAATTACTCACACCCTGTACTTTTCTATCTAGCACTTGTCTAGTTAATCTTTCCTTTTCATTAAGATGTGGTTGTTTAGGAAATAAAGGCATACTTCATTTTATACAGATAGGCTCTTATACATTAGTTAAGTCTAATTTAGGAGACCACATTATATTTCACATGTAATAGTGAGAATTGTTTAAAAGGATATGGAGGCAAATGATAATTTGCATGATTATGTTACTAATTTTTTTCATTTTTCTAGAGAAAGTTCGCTCAGTTAATTCTTTTTTGGTACACAAATTTATATTTTTTAGTTATCAGGTTTACTGAAGGTAGGAAACAGCAGTATATACTAAATTTATTGTCACCAAAGATAATGCAATAAAATTTTTTTTTACTCCAAGCATCTTTAGATTTTATACAAGTTAGTATTTTCTGTGACATTGTATCTCCCCATTGGGCCCCTAGGCAAATCAAGAATTAGCTATATATTACCTTAACTAAAGAAACACAAATGAGGACCCATAACTTCCTCTAGGCAAATAGCAATTTAGGAGTTTTAATAAAGCCTCTTAATATCAGTAATGTTAGTAGCTTGGAGAATTTTTTCAATCCAGTTTTTTTAAACCTTTTATATATGTACCTTTTTGTGATAGCATTAATAAAATTAACTCCCATTGTGATTTTTTTCATTTTATAAACTTTAATATAAAAAATTTCTATTTATAGGTCCATGGAACTTAATAAACAAGCCATGTCTTTTCTTCCCATTTCTTTTACATTAGATCCATAGAATATTTTACCTAGAAGGAACATTTCCCCTCCCCCATTCCCTGCTGCCACAGATACCTAACCACTAAAGAAGTTAGTGAGTTGCTTGAATTGCTGCTATCATCATTCATTCAACAAATACTGATTAAACATCTCCTAGGGGCAAGATACAGCCCTGTGTTGGCACCATGGAGATGATGAATGAGGCGTGATTCTTGCCTCAAGGCACTTGAATCCTAGTAAACAAGACTGAGACCAATACCAGTGATGCCAGGAAATAAAATAAGGGAATAGAGACACCTGTTTTTGTCTTGGGTCAGGAAAGTCATCTTGGCAGAAGTAGCCTTGTAGTTACACCTTAAAGGATGGGCAGGATTCTCAATGTGGAGATAGAGAGGAAAGACAGCATGAACAAATAAGGCACAGTTTATTTGGGGAATTGCAGTTAGTACAGTTTTGCTAGAGGACTGTGGGGTATGTGTATGTAGGAGAAGAGAAACTTGGAAGTTAGATTGGGGTCAGATTATGGAAGGACAATGGAGAAAGATAGGGTATCGATTTTTTTTTCTGATGAGTGACCCAAACAAAGTAATGTTGTTTAATCTCCTAATAGCATGTAAAATAAATTGTTGGTGGGAGACTAAAGGCAGAAGACCAGTTTGGAGCTTGCTAAACTAGCATGAATCCTAAGTTAGATAGTCAGAGGCAGGTAATAGAGACAGTTGGAACAAAATATCCCCAGAACCTGAATAGCTATTGGTGATTTGGAGTGGGGGGACAGAGAAAAGTCAAAGATAATTCTTTGTAGCCTGGCCAACTTTGCCATACAAGCATTGGTGGCAGGAAATTGGTGTGTTTAGCCTAGAGAGGCATTTGCTTGCTATCTTCAAGTAGTGGAAAGGTTGTCCCAACCTTTGTCTATGTGGGGCCATTGTACATGGCCCCAGGGAGCAAAGATATTCGTTAAGAAAACATTTTGTAATGGACTGCCTCTGGAAAGAGTCAAATTTTCCCTCACCAAAAGTCTTCAAGCCAAGGCAGAATGACCCTTTGGGAAATGATCTGAACTCCAAAGCAGACCTGTGAACTTGTGATAGATTATAGGTAGGTAGGTAGATAGATGATAGATAGATAGATAGATAGATAGATAGATAGATAGATAGATAGATAGATAGATAGATAGATAGATAGATAGATA